>NC_035108.1:434373423-434980411 GCF_002204515.2 Aedes aegypti
AGTTCCTCCAGGGGTTTAATCAGCAGTTCCTTTAGATTTTCCACCTGCAATTTATTCAGGGTCTCTATCAAATGTTTTTAAAGGGATTCCATCAGGATATCCCTATGTTTTTTCACGGGAATTCTTCTAGGGTTTCATCAGGAGTTCCTCCAGGGATACCATCAGAAGTTCTTTTAGAAGTTCCTTCAAAGATTCCACCTGGAATTCTTCCAGAGATTACATCAAAAGTTCTTCTTGGGATTACACCAGGAGTTTCTTTAGGAATTCCATCAGGATTTCTTCTAGAAAATTTATCAGAAGTTCCTCCATGTTTTTGATAAGAAGGTCCTTCAGAGGTTCTACCTGGAATTACTACAGAGATTCTTGTGCGTGCTTCGATCTCTAACAATAAGTTGCCCGGAGCATCACCGTCTAAGAGCTCCTTTGGTGCGTCCGTCCTGTATGCCGTCCGATGAGAGAAAGAGGCAGAGTCGTGGCCTACTGTGTGTTGGTTGTCGATTGCTGCCACGAATGACATGAGCGATACACGACAGATGAATACGAGTTCATCCGTATAGCATGTGCTGAGGGGTGATAATACAAACACGCTAAAGGTAGGTTGCTCATAGTGCAACATATACCACACATCCCACTCCTCCTCTCAAGAAAAACAGAAAAAAATCTATTACACGAGACTAAAACGAATCCAATAAATATTAGTTATCGCCTTTATTGTAAGGACTATATTTTTATGTCAAGCTCAAAATAAAAAAGCTTGTATCTGACCAAATGCTCAAAGCACTTGAAGGTTGAACTATGCTCATATCGATGGATATACCATTTGCTCATCACATATCATACTTATTTAACATGATCATTTCATTTATCGCAATACCTCTCACATCATTTTGAAAAATCATTATATCGATTATGCTTTCTGTGTCATATTTCAAACTTGCATAATGACGCTCTTGGCTTTTTTTAAGCTCACCTTAAACCACTCCGCCGCTTAATTTCAAAGTTATCGAGGCATTCCGCGTCTCACATTTAGCGTCCGTTCAGCTAGGTAACTTAACAAACAAAAACTTTCCCATTCAACTCGTTGCAAAAAAAAAATGAAATTCTTCATCACTATCCGAGAGTGAAGTACTAATCAAAATGAAAAACAATTCGGCGCAGAAACGTTAGGATTCAAACGGGATTTGAGCACTCCTATAAAATGTCTATGGTATCTATAACAGAAACTAAGCTATTCTCATTTAATCTCCACCATCTTGGCCAGTTGACACCGTTTGAATTCGTCCTGTAGCTTGACGTTTGCCTATTTATGATACAAAGTTCAAACACAGACGCCTAGAGAAACAATAACCTAGTGCTCATTATAGCGAACCTATCTCCAGTATTGATTTTACTGGAGGAGATGGACTGTAGTTAGGCGCAACCACGCCTATTTTACACCACCTCCCGCATCTTGGTTCCATAGCGTAGCAAACATGTTCAAATATCTGAATCATTTCAACGTTTTTTTTACCCTATGGCCTGTAAACCAAACAATGTCCTGAAAAAGAATCAATGCAATACGCTCCCAATACGACAATTCGTCCGGTGGGGTGTGCTGCTGTCGTCATGATGATGGTTGACGAGAGCAATGTCAAACTCATTCATAGTTTCAAAACATTCGGAACAAAATATTTATTTTCACCGCTTACTTCATTTATGTATGAAATTGAATGAGATCCAATGGTAGAGAATTCATTTATCTACCCAATGGTATTTTTAGGGGCAGCGGAGAATGTCCCGAAGCGTGTTTTATTCGAGCGCAAAAATCGCTCAGGCGAAAGTTCCTATGAAACTAACCTCACATATCCCGGTTTTCCAACCTCAAACTAGTGCTCCTACCAGCCGGATCTCATTTTTTATGAAAGTAGTAGAATAATACAATAAACAAACGTATGTAGAACATAGAAAATGGATATTCCTACCTTTTCCGTCTAACTGTTTCACTGTGAACCGTCTTATATCAGGAAAATAAAACATTTTTCCCCACAGCGGCATGTGATTAATACGTGAAAAATCAAATCTCTCATCATCTGACTAGTTGCGCTACCAAAGTATAGATGGCTAACAGTATGTTGCGTTTTGCGATTGAAAGCGTATTAGACATTAACACCTCCGTTGCCAAATTCAAATACCAATCCAATGCTCCTTCAGCATCACAAGCTGAAACCAAACATGTTCACTATTCACATTACTCTGGCGCTCTTCTGGAGCTCCTTCTTAATTGTAATCCGATACCAAAGTAATTTTATTTTCTCACTTCGTACATTTCGGCGCTCTGCAACGGCGCTTTCGGTATTACAAATCGAAAACAAAAAATGAATACCAAATAAATCAATCCGACGCTCTTCCAGAGTGCCTTCAGCATCTCAAGCCGAAACCGATAATATGCTCACCCACAAAGCATCCCGGCGCTCTTCTAGAGCGCCTCCGGCATCCCGATCCGGAACCAAAGCGATATGCCAAATGATCCGGCGCTCTTCGAGAGCGCCTTCGGCATCCCAAGCCGATTCCGAAAATATGCTCACCAATCAAAGCATTCTGGCGCTCTTCTAGAGCGCCTCTGGCATCACGATCCAGAACCAAAGCAATCTTGCTTGAATTTGCCAAATTATACGGCGCTCTTCTAGAGCGCCTTCAGCATCGAATGCTGAAACCAAATATGCTCACCTACAAAGCATTCCGGCGCTCTTCTAGAGCGCCTTCGGCGTCTAAAGCCGAAACCGAAAAAATGCTAACCAACAAAGCATTCCGGCGTTCTTCCAGAGCGCCTTCGGCATTACAAGCCGAAACCAAAAACAATGTCCACAAAAGGCTTCATGCGCTGGAAGAATTTTTCACCTTACCATTGCAGAAAAACTCCGGACAACTCAAAACAATGCCAAAAATATTATTTCAATGAAGAAATAACCTGGTAGGATCGCCAATGTGCGTGCTTCGATCTCTAACAATAAGTTGCCCGGAGCATCACCGTCTAAAAGCTCCTTTGGTGCGTCCGTCCTGTATGCCGTCCGATGAGAGAAAGAGGCAGAGTCGTGGCCTACTGTGTGTTGGTTGTCGATTGCTGCCACGAATGACATGAGCGATACACGACAGATGAATACGAGTTCATCCGTATAGCATGTGCTGAGGGGTGATAATACAAACACGCTAAAGGTAGGTTGCTCATAGTGCAACATATACCACACAATTCTATCAACAGTTTCCGTAGAGATTACATCAGGAATTCCTCCAGAGATTACATCAGAAGTTTTTCCAAGGGTTCCATCAGAAGTTTCTCTAGGGATTTCATCAGGAGTTCTACTGTTGATTTCATTAGGAGTTTCTGCAAAGATTTAATCACAAGATCTTCCATGAATTCCATTATGAAAACTTCTAAGATTTCATCATGCTAGGAATCAGTTATGAACACTTTTTGGTATTCTATCGGAAGTTCTGCCAGGGATTCTATCAGGAATTCTTCTAAAAGTTCATTTAGGAATTCCTCTAGTGTTATTTTGGATTCCATAGGTCTATTTACTACGGATTACACCTGAAATTTATAAAGAGATTCTACTAGAATTTTCTTCCAGGGTTCTCTAGGGAACTCTTCAAATGATTCCTCCTGGAATTCTTCAAGGAAGTCCTCAAAGAATGTGTAAGGGATTTCTACCGGAATTCCTCAAGGGATATCTCCTGGAATAAATCAAGGGATGCCTCCCGGAATTCTTCCTGGACTCTTTAGAGTTATCAGGAATTCTTTCAGAGATTTTACTGATGAAGAATTGCTCGAGACATTCCTTCCTGAATTTTCCAAGGGATTCCTCACGGGATTCATCAAGCGATTACTTCCGAATTTACTTAAGGAATTAGTACCGGAATTCCTCAAAGGATTACTCCCTGATTTTTTTTCAAGGAATTTCTCGCGGAATATCTCCAGGGATTTTAACGGAATTTTTTTATAAGGATTTCAACCAGTTAGTAGAGAATATTCCAGTGACTCTATTAGGAGTTCCTCCTGTGATTCAAAAAAGGATTTTCTTCTGGGATTCCTCCAAGATTTCCTTCAGTAATTTCGCCAAGAATTCATTCAAACATTCTTTAAGGATTCCAATTAAATACCCCTACATAAATCCTCCAGGAATTTTTCTAAGGATTCCACCAGAGGTTCAATAGGTATTTCATCTGGAATTTGCCCAGGTAGTTCTCCATGATTTTCATTTGGGAAACCTTCAATGATTTCAGTTGAAATTCTCATAAGGATTCCACTAGCAATTCGTTCAGAATCTACACCAATATTTTTCCGGTGATTTTACCGGGAATTCAGAAAATCCTCCAAAGGTTCTTCCCAAACATTCTTAAAAATATCGTCCAAGTATTCTGCCAAGATGTTCTCCAAGGTTTCTATAACGAATATCTCGACCACAATTTCCTATAGAAATTCGTTATTCGTTCAGAGACTTCATTAGATTGTCTAATTATTGCACCAGTAATTTTTCGAAAGAGGAGTTTTTTAAGGAATTTTCCCAGGTGTTCTTCCAGGTTTAACTCTCTGAATTAACTGGGAATATCACCAGAGTTTCGCTAGAATTTCCACCATAAAAGTTTACCCGAGTTTCATCAGAGGTTCTACAAGATAATACTTCAAAGGTTTTACTAGAATTTCTCTTCTTAGAATTTATTCATGGTTATCAGAATGTCTTCCAAAATATTTCCAAAGAGTCCACAAGATTTTTTTTTTTCTGAGAAAACTTCAATATTTTCACGAGAGAATCTAACAGAACTTCTGCGTGTTCCACCAGGAAGCGTCAACAAAATTCCAAAAGATTATTCATCCATGGATTCCACTGATATTTACTCAGAGGATTGAACAATGCATTTCTCTGAATGCCTCCAGGTAGAATCCCTAAAGTAAGCCAAAAATCCTTCACAGCCACAGAAATCGAAAAAAAACAGCAATCAACTGTACACTAGAGTGTTGTCGAGCTCATTCAAAACATGCGAAAACAGTCGGTCAAACGGTTGCAACAACATTAATCTAATATAATAGACATGGGGGCGGAGTCAATGTTGGTCAAACCATCTGAGCGTATGTATTGACTGTTTAACGAGAAACTTGCGACGATCGACGCGCCACCATAATTCATATAACGGAGGGTATTAGAACTAACTTGGAGGTGATGATTTCGCAATTTGGAGGTTAAAATCACCTCCAAACACTAGCGATTTTGCGGTGGGATGTTGACGTTTGATCACGAATAGAGTTAAGATCAAAATTTTCTTTCGAAACACAACATTTGCTCCAACTGGCAACCCTTCCAACTGTCGGATTATGAACAGAAAACGTTGTATCTGTAGAACGGCTTGCTTCGATTCATCCGAACGCACCATGGAATGGAGGAAGGCAGATTTGCTGCGTTCGCCACTTCACTAAGCAAGCATTGAGAGGTCTTCCGTCTGCATTTCAGAATGCTTATGCCTTCCCTACATGCCTGCGCCTCAAATACCTAGATTGAGACGCTTACTCTCTCCGGTCCGGACTGTTGGAATTTGTAAATGGCGCGGCCATGTTATTGTTCAAGGAAGCGAAATGTGCATCGACAGTTCACAACACAGTGGTTTCAGTGGCTGTTGTTCCTGTAAACACAGGACAAGCAATGTAATCTGCCACTCTGAATGGTTCTTCCTGTATGTATGATGCACAGTGGCGCATGATTGAATAAAATCTCAAAAATTGGAGTTCTCTTAATTGACTGTTAACATATTTCATGTATTTGTTTTCTATGGCTGGGCTTCGTGGTCGTGCGGTTAGTGTCACCAGGCATTTAGCCGCATCGTGCTAAGGAGTGTGGGTTCGATTCCCGCAAGTTTACGCACCGTGATGAAATATTTAAGTTAATCGATTTAGTACGATTTACGCAGCGCTTTTCGAGGTTAAGTGAATACCCCTATTATGTTTGTTTCACGCCCGACGCTTCAATTGAACAAGGTTTAAATTTAAAATTACCTCATAGAATTCTATTCTGTTCTACAATTCTGCTAAAATTTTAGTTAAATTATCAATAGAAACTTTATCTCGTATCTCTACTTTTAGCTATTTTATCTGAATTTGTAAAATTAAAAATTCAGACGAAATTCTCGGAAAAATCGAAATTTTTGTCTATTTCCAAGAAGATTAGTTTGAACATTAAAAGTGTATGAAGCCGTGCCACTGTGCGATGTGAGAGAACTAGACCTACCCCTACGCACTAAAGCACTTTCTTGGTACCGTAAGGAGGCTAATCGCCGAACTTCCAGCTGGTCGGCATGTTATTTCATGTCAACGCGCTAAGACTGGCATGCGCTTATCGAGATGGCGCGCTGAACGTACTTCTAGTTCTGATAACGGAAGTGCTTGTTCGGGTATGTATTTGCAGACATAAATACGTATGGTAACTATTTAGGTTAAACAAACCATTTTCTTCGTGTGCATTTACTTTCAGAATCGTCTCTACTTTGGAAGCTAAGATTTCTGGTCAAACGGAACGTTTGCTCTAAGATTCCAAGATTTTGGGTAATATACGACTGCAACTGTTAAGTTAAATAGGAAAGTGACCTTCGTTTAGGGGGAGATCCCCCAGTACCGGACACTTAAGCCACTAAATTTATAATTCGAAAAATATTGGTTTCATGGGCTCGTGTTACCCATTTATGATAAATATTATCATTTTTATAGTGTACAAAAATAAATTTGAAGATATAAATATGAATTTTGACATTGCATTTTGATGATGAATTTTAGTACCAAATTGATCGATCTTGAAAGGTGGCACCCAATACCGGACACATTCTGGAAATGCCTCGAATTATGTGAATTTGAACATCATTGAATGTGTTTACTATATGAATAGTATATTGTTGCCAATTCAACGCATTTGCAACATTTACAAGAACAATTTGAGTTTTTCTTAGTTTGCAAGATGTCCATCAAAAACCTCTTTCATATATGATGAAAAATAACACATTTTACAATGCTGTTCTGAATGTTCATTCTTCTTAATTTTATTGCATGTTTGATACCATGATCGACGGAATCCATGAAAAATGAATGTATTTTGAGACACTGGTGCAATAATTACAAAGATATCATGTAACAAATCAAGCTGTCCGAAACTGGGGGATAGGAGTTGTTCAACCAAAATTGTAATTTGTCCATATTTAGTTCAATTATGGTACAAAATACATTCATACTATCAAAAATGGATTATGTTCGAACACGCTTGCGTGATCTAAATTATTTTTTCATATTCGAAATAATTACTAAATAGGCTCAAAATTAAGGCGATACGTCAATTTTTTTTAAATTTTCAAACTTTTGTCCTTTTTAAAGAAGGCATGCATATTTCAAGGATGTGTTATTCTACGCAAACATTAGTCTCCATAATAGCTTCCTTTTCTACTAATACACCATCTTGATTGGACCATGATATCTCAATTTTTCGACTTTGTCCGGTATTGGGTGCTGTCCGGCACTGGGGGATCTCCCCCTACCATGTGCAGTTTGGTTAACTTATCGTAGACGTGCAAGTATGAGGACCTCGACATATAGGGGGAGATCCCCCAGTGCCGGACAGCACCCAATACCGGACAAAGTCGAAAAATTGAGATATCATGGTCCAATCAAGATGGTGTATTAGTAGAAAAGGAAGCTATTATGGAGACTAATGTTTGCGTAGAATAACACATCCTTGAAATATGCATGCCTTCTTTAAAAAGGACAAAAGTTTGAAAATTTAAAAAAAATTGACGTATCGCCTTAATTTTGAGCCTATTTAGTAATTATTTCGAATATGAAAAAATAATTTAGATCACGCAAGCGTGTTCGAACATAATCCATTTTTGATAGTATGAATGTATTTTGTACCATAATTGAACTAAATATGGACAAATTACAATTTTGGTTGAACAACTCCTATCCCCCAGTTTCGGACAGCTTGATTTGTTACATGATATCTTTGTAATTATTGCACCAGTGTCTCAAAATACATTCATTTTTCATGGATTCCGTCGATCATGGTATCAAACATGCAATAAAATTAAGAAGAATGAACATTCAGAACAGCATTGTAAAATGTGTTATTTTTCATCATATATGAAAGAGGTTTTTGATGGACATCTTGCAAACTAAGAAAAACTCAAATTGTTCTTGTAAATGTTGCAAATGCGTTGAATTGGCAACAATATACTATTCATATAGTAAACACATTCAATGATGTTCAAATTCACATAATTCGAGGCATTTCCAGAATGTGTCCGGTATTGGGTGCCACCTTTCAAGATCGATCAATTTGGTACTAAAATTCATCATCAAAATGCAATGTCAAAATTCATATTTATATCTTCAAATTTATTTTTGTACACTATAAAAATGATAATATTTATCATAAATGGGTAACACGAGCCCATGAAACCAATATTTTTCGAATTATAAATTTAGTGGCTTAAGTGTCCGGTACTGGGGGATCTCCCCCTACAAAGTTTAGTGCGTGGGCGAAGTTATCTTCCGGAAGGCGTGTAAACAGTAGGATATATTTTATTTGTCTGAGCTATTAACAAGGCGATTATCGCCAACTCGATAGTTTGAGATGGAAGTGACTGCAAATTGTTATTACATACGATTGGATGATCTGTTTCATAAACGTACATTAGTAGATTAATCCACTTGTCAGTTGTATTGATGTTTTGTAGACGTTGTGCCAATGTGCGTTTGCTGAGATGACGTCTATGAAGGATCCAATTTTATTTATTTATCCCTGAAGAAGGTACCAAATACGGTCCGAAACTTCCAAGAGTAAAAAAAATAGTTAGTTTGATTAGTGAAATAAGACTGCCTTTAGTATATTTATTTTCGGTGACAGTTATTTTGAGCAGTCATTTTAAATAACGAGTAACTGACACTGAGCAGGTAGTCGAAATACGCGTTTCTTTCAAAGATAAGCGATTAGGGCGGAATTAGATGGTTACATGGTACTTAAATCTGTTTTTTTGTTTCTCTTCATTGACATTATGCTCAGAGGGTTCGCAAACGTTGAAAAGATTTTAATTTCGTTCAGGCTGTGAATCGTTTCACCGGTTCTTTTAACTATTAATTGAAATTTGTCATTTTGAAAGTTATTTTCCCCTCAAATGGTTGAATTGAATTTCGAAATGGACCCATTTGAGCTTTGACAGTAGTCATTTCAGAACAAAGTTGACGGTTGATGGTTAGTTATTCACAAAATGACGGGAGCAGAAAATAATTTACGCACTGTTAAGTTTAACCATGCTCCAGAGCAGGGTTATTTTTAACCGGAGGGGAAATAACTATCGAGCTGTCAAATTGTAACTAAAAGTTAAACGAATTGGTGAATTGGTTCAAAGCCTCAGTAATATCGATCTTCTGGTTAAATTTGCCCAACGCTACTTGGGAGACGGACTTATTCACAGTGTCGGTTTTATCCACATTTCCCCTTCAAAATATTTAAATCTACTTTCGAGCTATTTTACGAAGCTGGTCAAATAACAGGAGACCTGGGTTAAAAGTTTACCTTTTTAATCACCGTCATCAGTGTTTACGAAGATGATGGTTGATGACTGTGCGCATTTATAGCGTAGCTTTTCACACAGGCGAAAACTTAAATGGAGAATATTTGTTAGAATATTTCTGATCAAAAAATTGCCTTTTCATGGGTAACAAAGAGGTAGCTGATACAATAATTAAGTGTAATGTTGTAGTAACGAATATTTTTCAGGCTCCTGGCACCACAATACTACCCCGTAGAAAAAAAAACCACCGTCTTCGATTCCCACTGGTAAGTGGTTCCTCAAGACAGTTCAACAATGTAGAATGGCGAAAAGAATTGTATGGGAAAAATGTGTTTAATACTACTCTACTTATGCAGAGCAAATAGTGACGTCACTAATTGCGCTGCATAAGAACAGCGGGAGAATGAAAGAGAGAACTAGTGGCACGCATCAATCATCTGCGCCACCTGAGTAAAATCCATCACATTGACTCTACGCTGCTCTTAACAGACACACAGTTACAAACGCTTGAAATTTTTGATTCTGAACGAAAATGTTTTTTTATGGAGAGCCTCGAAAACAGTTTGACGGAATGGTCAATTCATATCAATACCAGGTCCGTCCCACTCGGGATCAGATTAGGTACCACTTCTAGTACTGCATTTGGTCCCTCGGTAGTGCAAAAGGTACCCAAGTTTGACAGATCGCAGTACACTTTTCACGGCATTCTAGATTACATTATGAGCCATAAAATTTTGGGCAACTGCAAGGAACCTGGAGGTCTTTAATATGTCTTTGTTAATACTATTTGTCCAAAGTAAGTAATTTACTCTTGAGTTTGATGCTCACTACAAGGGGCTGACATTTTTAGATCCCTTATTTTTTCCATATCCCTGTATGGTAAGATGAGGTGTTGTTGAAAATCACGGTGGATTTTATCAAAACAAAATTCCAGGCTCCCTGTCAATTGACGCCGCAGCGACGATCAGCTGTTCCGAAACGTCTCGTAAAAATGGATTATTCTCTTATTTCTAGAGATTCTATTCAGAGGCTTCGAAAGGTACGTAAATGAGTAAAAATTGAATGTTTTGAGCGTGCACCTGATAAGCTTCAGGCGTACCCTTCGCGTACCCTGCCATGAACCCTGTGATAATAAGTCGTTGCACTGTATCTACATCTAGGCGTAATCGTCACATCGCACTGCTAAAGAGCTTTATCGCACGCAACTCGCTTACCTTAAATGTAATTTTGCGATTGAATGACTACTGATTATACTTATATAATCTACTTTAGCAAAACAAGATTGTTTTTATACCCATCTCAGGCACGGTTTTTAGGAAACGAGAGTACTTGGGGCAAATTGATCACTATTTCAAGACTTTTTGTTACAGTCATCTCTGCATAATTCGATACTGAAGGGGCCATCGAGTAAGGAAGGTGTCGAGTTATACAGAACACAAAACCAGTGCAACTGTGATCCTAAGGACCATCGAGGTAGCCATGAAAATTAGATTTTACTGTGGTTCTCTAGCTTGTACAATCACGAAATTTTGAGCTTGAAATATTGAAGGGGCAGGATCCGTCATTGATTTTGGTACAACCGAAATACAGTGAACACATTTTCAACGAATCATTTTCAGTTTTGTACAGAAAAAACTGCTTTTGAAGTTTCGACAATGACGGAGCGTTGAACGTTAAGATTTAGAGATGGCGCAAGCGACTTTGGTGAATTTTTAGGTTATGAAACATGACCTTCGGTGAAGTCTTCATACCTTTGTTAAGTTCGAACTAACTTCATATCTTTTACCATCATTTTCTTGTAAATTAAAGTTTTTGGAACATCAAAAAAGTTCAAAATCAAAATTGTTCTGAGTTCAAAATATTTTTTCTCAAATCTTTCCTCATTTTACTGAAATATCATCTCTGCTTGAATAGAACATCATGAATATCAACACGATACTAAATCATTTAACATGCTTTTGTAGTTTTTATAAACTTGTAAGAAAAATGAAATTTCCAGCTAGAAAAACTGAAAAATCTGGAGAAGTTCGATTTTTTTTACGGAAAAACCATGTTCTCTTTGGTATATCGCTGGTGTTGCAAGAATTTAGACTTCGGTGCCGAAATAATAAATAATAAAAATTAATCGGCGGCGGCATCAGGGCGTTTTCGCACTGGCGACAGCGTCATTTTTTGTCACAATTTTCGGCAGCGGCGGCGGTGGCGTACATCGGCGTGGGGAAAATTGAACATATAAAATTTAATGTTCGAAAATATAAATTATGACGCTTTGTAATTACTTATAGTTCAAATAACGGATATTTTTAAATATCATTTCCGATATCTTTTTTTCTGAGGAAATGCTCGCAGAAATATATTGAGGAATCTTCTCAGGAAACCGTGGATGATTTATTGGAGAGATTCCTCTAGAAAAGGCTGGAAGAAATTTCTCAGACATCTGTGAAAAAATCAATGTGTAGCAACTTAAGAACTCCATGACTCGCCTGAAAGGATTATGCAATCGACACATGGAAATAATCGAGTCATGGAGTGGATTTCCTTTGGATGGTTATTTCTATGGACGTTTAGAGTATAATTCTATGAGTCGATATCGATTTAGAGGTTAACCAGAGCTTTGAAAATAATTCTGCAGGAATCATAAAAAAGTTTAATAAAATTCCTACAATAATTCATAGTAAAATTCTTCGAAGATCCTCGAGACGTTCATTGAAAGAATTCCTGAAGAAATTACCAGATTAAATCAGAATTAGCTAGAGACAAAGCTAAGACAATTTAGTCGAGGAGGTATCCTGTGCACAATTTCAAAGAATTGTGTGGACCAATACTTGAACTGTTTCTTAGAGGAATCCATCCAGCTTTTTACGCTGGCTTGTTATAAACTTTGATTCACCCCCTTTTGACTTTTCTTGTCCACACTATAATATTTTTATGGTAAAATCAAAGCAAACCTTGCGATGTTAGAATTTTTTCAAAGTTGTTTGTTTGAAACGTCAAAAAATATTTTCGTTGAAGCGAATGGAACTCATTTAACTATTTTACGAATTTTCCGTTTAATACTTATGTTTTTATCATTTTAGGATTGTATTTGGCAGACATATACTTTGGATCCTGTTGATTCTCGAGATGAATTATATTGCTAACCGCACTACTTGACAAAATGACAATGCCGAAGAAACTGAACTAGCTGAAATATTCGTCCTTTCTCTCAGTCCCTTGAAGGCAAATTAGTACATTTACAGAGTTCATGTGATCATCTCGCTTAATGAACAGCTCAAGTCCTGACTGCAGCGATTCCAGGCCCTCTTTACACTATGGACCAATGCACGAGTTCACTAATTTGACATTTTAGCGGTGCCGAATTCACCGGTTGCTATGGTCACATAAATAACACGGCACCGCTAAAACGTCAAATAATGAACCCTTGCATAGGTCCATTGCTGGCGAGAGAAAAAAATATTTACTCTTTACCATAGTTTGACATGTTTTCTCCATCCAACACACGGCTTGGAAGCTAATTTCTCGGCAAGCCCGGTGTCCACGCAAGGGAATCCTCTTCGGTGCCGAAATAATGTTAAGCGATCAATACGAATGAGATGAAGCAATAATTCATAGTAAATTTTTTCGAAGATCCTCGAGACGTTCATTGAAAGAATTCCTGAAGAAATTACCAGATCAAATCAGAATTAGCTAGAGACAAAGCTAAGACAATTTAGTCGAGAAGGTATCCCATGCACAATTTCAAAGAATTGTGTGGACCAATATTTGAACTGTTTTTTAGAGGAATCCATAAAGAAATATTTGTTTGAACCTGGAAGATTTTCTTTATTTTTGAATTTCTGAACATTCCTAGAAGTGTCTCTGGAGGATTTCCTGTCATAGAAATTTTCTTATGTAGAAATTCAAGTATCATATATTCAAGTAATCGGGGCCTTTCGCAGCCGAGTGGTTTCCGAAGCTACAAAGTAAAGCCATGCTGAAGGTGTCTAAGTTCGATTCCCGCTCGGTTCAGGATCTTATCGTAATGGAAATTTCCTTGACTTCCCTGGGCATAGAGTATCATCGCACTTGCCACACGATACGAATGAGAAAATGGCAACATTGGCAAAAAAACTCTCAGTTAATATCTGTGTGGAAGTGGTCATTGTACACTAAGCTGAGAATCAGGCTTGGTCCCAGTGAGGACGTAATGCCAAGAATAAGATGAAAAAGATGTTAAAGTAATCGTTGAAATTTCGAGAAATCGAAAAAGACAAAAACCCAAGACCCCTCTTAAGGCACGAATGGAATAAATCCTGGAGAAGCTCACGGAGTGGTTATTGGATAATTGCATTCAGAAAATTCTATAGATATTTCTGGAGAAATCTTTGGAGGGTTTTTGGAAGAATTTATGCATGTATTTTTCTCATTTTAAGGAATGCATGGGAAAATTCATGAAATGCTTCGAATAAAAATTTTGCAAGAATTCATAAAGAGATAGAATCATCCACGAATGATGAAGATCCGAAATAAATAAATATGCATAAATTCCTGAAAATACTGATGCAAGGAAGGAACACCTACAACAATTCGCAGTGGAATTTGGAAAAAAAATCATTGAATTACTCAATAAACACTCAGATGAATTTATCAAATTATTTTTGAAGCCATTCATGAAGAAACCATTTAAAGAATCGATAAAACATATCGGAGAAATCCTTGAAGAGAGTTTCTTGGGAAAGTGCCTGGAATTAAAATCGGAGGATTCATAAAAGAATGCTTGGTGTAACTTCTGAAGAAATTCAATTACAAATACTTAAAAGTAACGTTAAAGCAAAGGAAACCTTAATAAAATCGCCGGAAAAAGAACCTTACGAAATTCTCTGAGGATTCTTGGAAGAAGGAAATCTTTGTAAAAAAAGTCCTTATGGAATCCCTACACACCAAAAAAATCTTAGATTTACACGTAACGCTATTTTAGTTTCAATCATGCAAAGCCATCTCTCATGTATTCTTCAGTGATAAAACCTATAAACACATCTATTCTATCCAACATTGTTACCAAATTCCTAAATATTGAACGCGAAGCGTCTTCTCTCAAAGAATGTTGCTTGCAAAACAGCTCGGTTTACATGATTTTCCCGCTGAAATTTCAATCATAAATAATGCACATGGAATGACAAGCCGTCGATCCATCCATGTGCATTATTTTTGGCAGAATATTCAGCGTGGAATCATGTAAACTGAGCGATCTTGTTTGCAATTTCACTTTCAAGATGCAAGAAAGCATGAAACATTGGCGAATGTTGCATGTAAGGTCATGAAATGTTTCAGTTCCACTCAAGATTGCAGGCATTATAGAATGCAATGAGACAGTTTACATTATTTATCGTTGAACATTGAGTTATAACTCGTTTAACATGATTATCATAGAAGTTTACGTGCCATGTAAATTTAAGATTTTTTTGCTGTGTAGTATAATCACATTTACAAGTGATCAATTTCACCCCGAAATGGGATTCCACGATTTTTACCTTTAGAGCTGATTTTCGGCACTAATATCACATTTGTTAGAAAATTTCGGTGCATGAGCCAATGATGTTCACCTTCGTACTTGTTTTCCTGCATTTAGTTGTATGGTATTGATAAAGATTTAGAAAGCATACCAAGAAAACAGTGAAAAATGATCAATTTCACCCGAAATTACGGTATCATTCCTGAATAAATTCACAAGCACAGAACTACAGTCGACTCTCCACATCTCGATGTTCTATATCTCGATATCTCTCCCTATGTCGATGATTTCGTCGGTTTCTATCGTTGGTAGTTCGACTGTAGTTCGTTGTTGGTGATATATTGGCTTTTCAGTCTTGACAAAATTAAAAACTGTTATTTTATTTTGTCCAACGTTTCGGTCCGTTTGGAACCTTCCTCAGGGACTCAATTGTTACAGTTCTTTCGTCCAGTGTGGTTCGGTAGAACCTGTAACTGTCTGGAGGATCGATTTTTCCCGCACGACCGCAGCCAGTTTAGGATGCTTTTTCGGTGGGAAAATCGAACTTAAAGCTGCGCACCGGAATTTAGTACCTGATCCAATATCGATCACCATTGCTTTTCGTTTTCGTCGGTTTCTTCATTCTGCATACATTTTCACTCTCCGTGTCTCGATATCCTCTATATCTCGATGTCTCCCTATCTATTGGTTGATTTCCGTTCCAGTTTTTCTCTCCGTATGTCGATATTCCTATTATCAAAGGTTACTAGACCCGATTTCACTGATTAAAAACAGTTCGAGAGCACGAAGTGACGTCTGCTTGTTTATTATTTTCCTGGTAACGGAGTGGTTTTCAATCTAGTATTCATTAAAAATGCGTTCTTTGTCTCGATCTCTCCCTATCTCGATGGTCCCTTCAATATCGAGATGTGGAGAGGCGACTGTATTTCTGAAGAAACTCCAGCAGATATCCTCAGAAAAATCTCTGAATGAGTTTCGATGGACTCTGTATAAACGAATCCGCTCCATAATTTCCTGAAGATATCCCTTGACGCCATCATGTATGATTTCCCGTAAAACTTCCTAAAATATTATTATTGGTGGCGTAACGTTGATCGGTGTATGGCGCGCTGCCGTAACGTAATTGAGTCAGCGGCGTGGCGCGGCGGCGCACAGGTCTAGTTCGAATCAAATGTGGGTCAAAAGATCGCTAACTGAAACACAACATATCGATACTTTTGGGCCTAGAATACCATTCACTTGCCGGAAAATGATGTTTTCATAAAAAAACATACTAAATTTAGGTCAAAAATTTTCCCAAAACAGAATTAGCTGTAATATTCTCAAAAGTAGCAGTTTTTCACAAAACTTAGGTAGATTGTAAAATTTTAATGCCTTTTTTTTACATGATCAGACACATTCAGCTAAATTTAAAGGTACTACCGTCAAACCCCACGAAGCAGAAGTGCTATGGAAAGCGTTTTGAGGTGACCATCATAGTAACCATGAAATTTTGTTTTTGCGCGGCATACAAAATTAACAAGGCAGGCTCTTTACTAGTCTAAACATCAGATTTTGTTGTAAACATGTGACGTCTTTCCTATCGTAGCATATACCATCCAGACCACTAGATTAGGTTTTCAGAAATTTGTTCGAGGTGGATAGGAATGACGTCGTGAAGTAGCTTTCAGTTTTTGGAATAGGGTAAGTGTTCCCTTAGTTGTGGGTGTTCCTATAGTTGCGGTAGTGTCGTTTTCACTTATTTTATTGTATCAGCCACAGAACCGACACTGCCAATCGACGTATTGGCAACACGGAAAAGTTGAAAAGAGCGTTCAAATTGCTTTAATACTGATGAAATATTACTAAATTTTATAAAACTCTTCCTGCTTGTACCAATAGTTGCGGTAAAGTCTTCCTATAGTGGAGGATCCCATAAGAAAACAACGGATACCGCAACTATAGGAACACAATTTAAAAATGTACCGCAACTAAAAGAAAAGTGTATCAAGAGTGAAGGTATTATTTTTCACTAACATGTCGAGGATTACTGCGATGAAATCATTTTTCTCATCAAGTCAATGGTCGTTACTTTCCGTTACAACATCAACATGAGCATTAATTGCGCTTCTTGAATTAAGACGATTAAATGAAGTTCAATCGTGCTTAGTACCTCCACTATTGGTACATCTACCCTAGACATTTTCGAAAAGACTAAAAATTTATTTTACCTAAAAATGATGGAAAAAACTTGTTTTAACTTGTTCGTCTGTAGCTCGAAACTCAAAGTAATGACATGTACTCACAGAGAACAGACGTTCATCTTTTCTTGTCAGCGTGTGTAAAGCTTGTACTGGTAATTTCAAAGTATGTTGTTATGCTCCTGTTACGTGGCGCTGTCGTCAGATTAAGAACGCTACAAATTTGCCGCTTTTTACACTTTGGCGCTAGTGTCGATATCAAAAATTGCCACTTGTCGCTAGCGTTGCTTTGTGTGCTAATGCATTTTGACGTTCACTAGTGGCGTCGTGTTGTCGAAACGAGTTTGTATGTCGGGCTGTCTGCGTTGGCGGTGCTGATGGTTGATTCGAACCTTTACACACAGACAAACAGACGTCACACTCTCATCATTGTCCATCGACATCCTTTTTAACGGTTGATTCAAAAATATGGTAGGTGGCCAATCCGCCACCCACAGCGCTCGCATCGTTTTTGTTCGCGTTTGACGTTTACACACTAACGCCATCTGTTGGCCCGTCGGCCAAACACACCGATTTTAGCATTGGGCGTACATGTCCTCGTGACTATGATTTTGATCGTGATTTGTTCTAAGTGTTACGTCTGTTTGTCTGTGCTTTACACATGGTTCAGATGAAATTTTGTTCGAGCCTCCATGTCTGTTCTCTGTGATGTACTTTTTTCGTCATAATGTAAATCTCTTTTTTCAATTTGCATGCCTCTATTTAAAAATTTAAGGGGATGATATTTAGTTGTTTGCCATTAAAATGATTGTAGAAGTCAAGTTAACATTATTATGTACAAATATAAATTTTGAATATAGCCTGAAATTTGTATTATCTAAGAAATTTGGAAAAACCTAAGTTTATGAGACTGTTTGCTTGTAAATCTTTACAAGCATAAATATTTATTTGACAGGGTTTCACGTAGGTTTCTGGGTAAACTTAATTTTGAGTGTAATCAAATATTTTTATACTTCTCAAACACTTGACATGACAATAAATTTAATGTTAAAAAAGTACTATTGCTCTAAATTTTTATTTACAGGCATACTAGCAGGTATTTAAGATTATGGAACAGAATTTTACGTAGTTTTTTGGCTAAAATAAAATTTTAGTGTTTTAAAAAATCGATTTCTACTCAAACATGTTAACTTGGCTTTTACATTCAATTCAATGTCATACAACTACATATTGCTTTAGATTTTGGTTTCAGGTTAAGGTTCAAAAGCTGGTATTTTAATTGGTTTTGAGTCAAATAATTTTTGAGTGTAATTAATTTTTAACCTTGAACATGTTACCTTCACTGCAGTGAAGAAATTTATGTCGAAAAAACTTGATGTTATCTCTTTGAATTTTGCTTTAGAAGCCAATTTTATACTGAAAAAAAAAAACATTATATCATAGCTTTGACTTCAAGCATATATGTTAATGTAAAAAATAAATAAATTAAATTTTGAGTACAAATAAAAATTTCTTTTACATTTCCAATCTTCGTAAAACCCTGCTTCATAAATTGACATGACATGTTTTTAATGTGTTTATCAAGAGCAAGTTATCTTGATAAACACATGAAAAACATGTCATGTAAGTTTATGAAGCAGAGCGGTTCCACAGAAAATGACGACTTTTTTCCCAAATTTCATTTTTATATTTTTTGATTTGGATGAAATTTTGCACATGCTCAAAAATGCCTTTTTGCATCATCGGCTCGCCATTTTGACTCTAGCCTTACTTTTGAGAAGGGCCTAAGAAAAAAATCCTTAATAATTTTCAAAAAATTATAACGTAGAAACGGTTTGTCCGATCAGTTTGGTGCCTTCCGCAAAGTTTTAGGTTATTGTTGGGACTATCTGGAAAAAAATATACACTGTAAAAAAAAAGTTGTAATTTTTTATATATCGAAAATAAAGCTTAAAAATCCATTTTCTCAAAAATCGTATTTCTGTTTTTTTTATTTTTTTATATGTTAAAGTAGACAAAAAATGAAGTCTTTTGCACAGTGGGTCAAGTGGAGAAATCATGGGGAAAAAAGTTATGATTTTTTGAAAAAGGTGAATTTTTAAAAATGGTCATAATAAACTTTTTAAATATTTTTAAACTCGATTTTATGAAAGTTATCTTCTTTAACATATAAAAAAATCAAAAATTCGATTTTTGGGAAAATTGATTTTTAAGCTTTATTTTCGATACACGGAGAACAAAATATAGTGTTCGTAATCATTTTTCCGGTCAATTTAACTATATTTTAAGGTTAATTTGGAGATAACTAAAAATATAGTTGAATTGACACTATATAGTTAAACATAACTATACCATATAGTTGTTGACAACTATATTTTTGATTGAATTTACAAACGTCAAACGTCAAAATTTAAATATATTTTAGTTGACTCAAAGTGAATTTTATTGAGTTTACAATATTTTGCAATGTTTACTCAGCATTTGTTCTGCTTTATCAAAAGATTCGGTGCTGCTTTATCGATCTAAAAAAACATTGCAAAAATGAAAACAAAGGGCGAGTCGACAAACTTGATATGTGGTCTCCTGCGTGAGAGGTGGTCATCTTAGCACCTACACTATTCCTTGCAAGTTAGAAGTAAGTAGATTTGTGAGCATGACTTGAAGTCTAAGGAGGTGAATGTTTCCGAATAGTGATAATTATCAAAATTATAATTGTTATAAGTACCAGTGGATAGCTCAATCAAAGAAGTGTGTGTATTTGATTTGACGTTAATTTAGTGTTGGCGTAAGTTAATTTTATTTCGAAACAACTATTTGTGCGTAAGTAAAAGTAATTGACAGAATTGTAATCTTAACATACCGAAATTCTTCTGCGTGTATATAAAATATTACAACATTTTTTTACAGTGTATTTGTTTTTTCCAGATAGTCCCAACAATAACCTAAAACTTTGCGGAAGACTCCAAACTGATCGGACAAACCGTTTCTAAGTTATATTATAATGACCGAAAATTGAAAATTATATCATAATTTTGTATTAAAATCGCTGTATCTTTGAAACGGTAAAAGTTAGCCTGATTTTTTCGTATACCTTTTTTGTTGTAAATTTTGCGTACTTTCATAAAATCGAGTTGAAAAATATTTAAAAAGTTTATTATGACTATTTTCAAAAATTCACCTATTTTCAAAAAATCATAACTTTCTTCCCATCTTGACCCACTGTGCAAAAGACTCCATTTTTTGTCTACTTTAAAATATAAAAAAATAAAAAAAAATCAAGAAAACGATTTTTGTGAAAATGGATTTTTAAGCTTTATTTTCGAAATAAAAAAAATACAATTATTTTTTACTGTGTACATTTTTTCCAGATAGTTCCAACAATAACCTAAAACTTTGCGGAAGACACCAAACCGATCAGACAAATAGTTTCTGAGTTTTAATTTTTTGAAAATTGTTAAGGCTTTTTTTCTTAGGCCCTTCTCAAAAGTAACGCTAAAGTAAAAATGGCGAACCGATGATGCAAATAGGCATTTTTGGGTGTAAAGAAAACATATGCCAAATTTCAGCCAAATCAAAAAATAATAAAGCAAACCGACATTCGAATTCAAATGGAACCGCTCAGCAGGGTTTTACGAAGAAGAATCTCGGTAACATTAATTTTTAGTGTAATCAGAAATTTCAATTTGTACTCAAACATGTCAACCTTACTTCCAAGCAATTTTATTCCAAAAAAGCTACGAGTTATCGCTTTTAATTTAGATTTACCTAAGTAGAAGTAGATGAAAAAAACCGAATTTAGTACTATACCATTTAATTCCACTAGAGTTTGTATCCTTTGACAGATACGCGTATTTCGACCTCAACTGTAAGGCCGTCTTCACTGTCGTGTACTAGACTCGACTTAGATTTACCTGCCAAAAATCTCATTAAATAAAATTTCCCGTAGTTTGTTAGGTTAAATAAATTTCAAGTATTGAAAAAATGTCTATTTCTTCTCAAAAATGTTCCCTTAACTTCTATAAGCAAGATCTTGCCGAAAAAACTACTTGTCATTACATTTGATTTCGATCTACAGGCAAATATACTCATTTAATTGAGTTTTTAGCAGTTTCTTTGGTAAAATAAATTTTGAGTGTAATCAGAAGTTTGATCATCTTCACTTGACTTGTACAATTTATTTTATGTCATTACTTTGAATTTTGAGCAACATGTTAAATTTTTAGTGTTTTCAAAAATGTATATCTTCATTGAAATTTATTAAGTTTACCTCGACAATCAATGATATGGAGAAAAACTACATGTCATAGCTTCGAATTTTAATTTCGGACAAACGGGACAAAGAAATAGGATACATCCCTTAAAAACCTTATCTCTTACTACGACTGTATGTAATATTATTTTTCGCTGAAAAATGCAACTTTAGTCATTCAAATGGTGAAAGAAAATCAAAAATCGGATAGCTCATTCTAAAGTTATAATTTTTTGAAGTTTTTGGGCAGTTTTTTTAATGGAAGCCCCTTATTATTGTTCTAAGTGTTACGTCTGTTTGTCTGTGCTTTACACATGGTTCAGATGAAATTTTGTTCGAGCCTCTATGTCTGTTCTCTGTGATGTACTTTTTTCGTCATAATGTAAATCTCTTTTTTCAATTTGCATGCCTCTATTTAAAAATTTAAGGCGATGATATTTAGTTGTTTGCCATTAAAATGATTGTAGAAGTCAAGTTAACATTATTATGTACAAATATAAATTTTGAATAAAGCCTGAAATTTGTATTATCTAAGAAATTTGGAAAAAACCTAAGTTTATGAGACTGTTTGCTTGTAAATCAAAATCCGAACAATTCTTTACAAGCATAAATATTTGACAGGGTTTCACGTAGGTTTCTGGGTAAACTTAATTTTGAGTGTAATCAAATATTTTTATACTTCTCAAACACTTGACATGACAATAAATTTAATGTTAAAAAAAGTACTATTGCTCTAAATTTTTATTTACAGGCATACTTGCAGGTATTTAAGATTATGGAACAGAATTTTACGTAGTTTTTTGGCTAAAATAAAATATTAGTGTTTTAAAAAATCGATTTCTACTCAAACATGTTAACTTGGCTTTTACATTCAATTCAATGTCATACAACTACATATTGCTTTAGATTTTGGTTTCAGGTTAAGGTTCAAAAGCTGGTATTTTAATTGGTTTTGAGTCAAATAATTTTTGAGTGTAATTAATTTTTATGCCTTGAACATGTTACCTTCACTGCAGTGAAGAAATTTATGTCGAAAAAACTTGATGTTATCTCTTTGAATTTTGCTTTAGAAGCCAATTTTATACTGAAAAAAAAAAAACATTATATCATAGCTTTGACTTCAAGCATATATGTTAATTTAAAAAATAAATAAAATAAATTTTGAGTACAAATAAAAATTTCTTTTACATCTCCAATCTTCGTAAAACCCTGCTTCATAAATTGACATGACATGTTTTTAATGTGTTTATCAAGAGCAAGTTATCTTGATAAACACATGAAAAACATGTCATGTAAGTTTATGAAGCAGAGCGGTTCCACAGAAAATGACGACTTTTTTCCCAAATTTCATTTTTATATTTTTTGATTTGGATGAAATTTTGCACATGCTCAAAAATGCCTTTTTGCATCATCGGCTCGCCATTTTGACTCTAGCCTTACTTTTGAGAAGGGCCTAAGAAAAAAATCCTTAATAATTTTCAAAAAATTATAACGTAGAAACGGTTTGTCCGATCAGTTTGGTGCCTTCCGCAAAGTTTTAGGTTATTGTTGGGACTATCTGGAAAAAAATATACACTGTAAAAAAAAAGTTGTAATTTTTTATATATCGAAAATAAAGCTTAAAAATCCATTTTCTCAAAAATCGTATTTCTGTTTTTTTTATTTTTTTATATGTTAAAGTAGACAAAAAATGAAGTCTTTTGCACAGTGGGTCAAGTGGAGAAATCATGGGGAAAAAAGTTATGATTTTTTGAAAAAGGTGAATTTTTAAAAATGGTCATAATAAACTTTTTAAATATTTTTAAACTCGATTTTATGAAAGTTATCTTCTTTAACATATAAAAAAAATCAAAAATTCGATTTTTGGTTGGTTGGTTTGACTTTATTAACGAGATTTTTAGCCCTAGGCTAGTTCATCTCGGGAGCTCGATTTTTGGGAAAATTGATTTTTAAGCTTTATTTTCGATATATAAAATATTACAACATTTTTTTACAGTGTATTTGTTTTTTCCAGATAGTCCCAACAATAACCTAAAACTTTGCGGAAGACTCCAAACTGATCGGACAAACCGTTTCTAAGTTATATTATAATGACCGAAAATTGAAAATTATATCATAATTTTGTATTAAAATCGCTGTATATTTGAAACGGTAAAAGTTAGCCTGATTTTTTCGTATACCTTTTTTGTTGTAAATTTTGCGTACTTTCATAAAATCGAGTTGAAAAATATTTAAAAAGTTTATTATGACTATTTTCAAAAATTCACCTATTTTCAAAAAATCATAACTTTCTTCCCATCTTGACCCACTGTGCAAAAGACTCCATTTTTTGTCTACTTTAAAATATAAAAAAAATAAAAAATATCAAGAAAACGATTTTTGTGAAAATGGATTTTTAAGCTTTATTTTCGAAATAAAAAAATTACAATTATTTTTTACTGTGTACATTTTTTCCAGATAGTTCCAACAATAACCTAAAACTTTGCGGAAGACACCAAACCGATCAGACAAATAGTTTCTGAGTTTTAATTTTTTGAAAATTGTTAAGGCTTTTTTTCTTAGGCCCTTCTCAAAAGTAACGCTAAAGTAAAAATGGCGAACCGATGATGCAAATAGGCATTTTTGGGTATAAAGAAAACATATGCCAAATTTCAGTCAAATCAAAAAATAATAAAGCAAACCGACATTCGAATTCAAATGGAACCGCTCAGCAGGGTTTTACGAAGAAGAATCTCGGTAACATTAATTTTTAGTGTAATCAGAAATTTCAATTTGTACTCAAACATGTCAACCTTACTTCCAAGCAATTTTATTCCAAAAAAGCTACGAGTTATCGCTTTTAATTTAGATTTACCTAAGTAGAAGTAGATGAAAAAAACCGAATTTAGTACTATACCATTTAATTCCACTAGAGTTTGTATCCTTTGACAGATACGCGTATTTCGACCTCAACTGTAAGGCCGTCTTCACTGTCGTGTACTAGACTCGACTTAGATTTACCTGCCAAAAATCTCATTAAATAAAATTTTCCGTAGTTTGTTAGGTTAAATAAATTTCAAGTATTGAAAAAATGTCTATTTCTTCTCAAAAATGTTCCCTTAACTTCTATAAGCAAGATCTTGCAGAAAAAACTACTTGTCATTACATTTGATTTCGATCTACAGGCAAATATACTCATTTAATTGAGTTTTTAGCAGTTTCTTTGGTAAAATAAATTTTGAGTGTAATCAGAAGTTTGATCATCTTCACTTGACTTGTACAATTTATTTTATGTCATTACTTTGAATTTTGAGCAACATGTTAAATTTTTAGTGTTTTCAAAAATGTATATCTTCATTGAAATTTATTAAGTTTACCTCGACAATCAATGATATGGAGAAAAACTACATGTCATAGCTTCGAATTTTAATTTCGGACAAACGGGACAAAGAAATAGGATACACCCCTTAAAAACCTTATCTCTTACTACGACTGTATGTAATATTATTTTTCGCTGAAAATTGCAACTTTAGTCATTCAAATGGTGAAAGAAAATCAAAAATCGGATAGCTCATTCTAAAGTTATAATTTTTTGAAGTTTTTGGGCAGTTTTTTTAATGGAAGCCCCTTATTATTGTTCTAAGTGTTACGTCTGTTTGTCTGTGCTTTACACATGGTTCAGATGAAATTTTGTTCGAGCCTCTATGTCTGTTCTCTGTGATGTACTTTTTTCGTCATAATGTAAATCTCTTTTTTCAATTTGCATGCCTCTATTTAAAAATTTAAGGCGATGATATTTAGTTGTTTGCCATTAAAATGATTGTAGAAGTCAAGTTAACATTATTATGTACAAATATAAATTTTGAATAAAGCCTGAAATTTGTATTATCTAAGAAATTTGGAAAAAACCTAAGTTTATGAGACTGTTTGCTTGTAAATCAAAATCCGAACAATTCTTTACAAGCATAAATATTTATTTGACAGGGTTTCACGTAGGTTTCTGGGTAAACTTAATTTTGAGTGTAATCAAATATTTTTATACTTCTCAAACACTTGACATAACAATAAATTTAATGTTAAAAAAAGTACTATTGCTCTAAATTTTTATTTACAGGCATACTTGCAGGTATTTAAGATTATGGAACAGAATTTTACGTAGTTTTTTGGCTAAAATAAAATTTTAGTGTTTTAAAAAATCGATTTCTACTCAAACATGTTAACTTGGCTTTTACATTCAATTCAATGTCATACAACTACATATTGCTTTAGATTTTGGTTTCAGGTTAAGGTTCAAAAGCTGGTATTTTAATTGGTTTTGAGTCAAATAATTTTTGAGTGTAATTAATTTTTAACCTTGAACATGTTACCTTCACTGCAGTGAAGAAATTTATGTCGAAAAAACTTGATGTTATCTCTTTGAATTTTGCTTTAGAAGCCAATTTTATACTGAAAAAAAAAACATTATATCATAGCTTTGACTTCAAGCATATATGTTAAAGTAAAAAATAAATAAATTAAATTTTGAGTACAAATAAAAATTTCTTTTACATTTCCAATCTTCGTAAAACCCTGCTTCATAAATTGACATGACATGTTTTTAATGTGTTTATCAAGAGCAAGTTATCTTGATAAACACATGAAAAACATGTCATGTAAGTTTATGAAGCAGAGCGGTTCCACAGAAAATGACGACTTTTTTCCCAAATTTCATTTTTATATTTTTTGATTTGGATGAAATTTTGCACATGCTCAAAAATGCCTTTTTGCATCATCGGCTCGCCATTTTGACTCTAGCCTTACTTTTGAGAAGGGCCTAAGAAAAAAATCCTTAATAATTTTCAAAAAATTATAACGTAGAAACGGTTTGTCCGATCAGTTTGGTGCCTTCCGCAAAGTTTTAGGTTATTGTTGGGACTATCTGGAAAAAAATATACACTGTAAAAAAAAAAGTTGTAATTTTTTATATATCGAAAATAAAGCTTAAAAATCCATTTTCTCAAAAATCGTATTTCTGTTTTTTTTTATTTTTTTATATGTTAAAGTAGACAAAAAATGAAGTCTTTTGCACAGTGGGTCAAGTGGAGAAATCATGGGGAAAAAAGTTATGATTTTTTGAAAAAGGTGAATTTTTAAAAATGGTCATAATAAACTTTTTAAATATTTTTAAACTCGATTTTATGAAAGTTATCTTCTTTAACATATAAAAAAAATCAAAAATTCGATTTTTGGTTGGTTGGTTTGACTTTATTAACGAGATTTTTAGCCCTAGGCTAGTTCATCTCGGGAGCTCGATTTTTGGGAAAATTGATTTTTAAGCTTTATTTTCGATATATAAAATATTACAACATTTTTTTACAGTGTATTTGTTTTTTCCAGATAGTCCCAACAATAACCTAAAACTTTGCGGAAGACTCCAAACTGATCGGACAAACCGTTTCTAAGTTATATTATAATGACCGAAAATTGAAAATTATATCATAATTTTGTATTAAAATCGCTGTATATTTGAAACGGTAAAAGTTAGCCTGATTTTTTCGTATACCTTTTTTGTTGTAAATTTTGCGTACTTTCATAAAATCGAGTTGAAAAATATTTAAAAAGTTTATTATGACTATTTTCAAAAATTCACCTATTTTCAAAAAATCATAACTTTCTTCCCATCTTGACCCACTGTGCAAAAGACTCCATTTTTTGTCTACTTTAAAATATAAAAAAAATAAAAAATATCAAGAAAACGATTTTTGTGAAAATGGATTTTTAAGCTTTATTTTCGAAATAAAAAAATTACAATTATTTTTTACTGTGTACATTTTTTCCAGATAGTTCCAACAATAACCTAAAACTTTGCGGAAGACACCAAACCGATCAGACAAATAGTTTCTGAGTTTTAATTTTTTGAAAATTGTTAAGGCTTTTTTTCTTAGGCCCTTCTCAAAAGTAACGCTAAAGTAAAAATGGCGAACCGATGATGCAAATAGGCATTTTTGGGTATAAAGAAAACATATGCCAAATTTCAGTCAAATCAAAAAATAATAAAGCAAACCGACATTCGAATTCAAATGGAACCGCTCAGCAGGGTTTTACGAAGAAGAATCTCGGTAACATTAATTTTTAGTGTAATCAGAAATTTCAATTTGTACTCAAACATGTCAACCTTACTTCCAAGCAATTTTATTCCAAAAAAGCTACGAGTTATCGCTTTTAATTTAGATTTACCTAAGTAGAAGTAGATGAAAAAAACCGAATTTAGTACTATACCATTTAATTCCACTAGAGTTTGTATCCTTTGACAGATACGCGTATTTCGACCTCAACTGTAAGGCCGTCTTCACTGTCGTGTACTAGACTCGACTTAGATTTACCTGCCAAAAATCTCATTAAATAAAATTTTCCGTAGTTTGTTAGGTTAAATAAATTTCAAGTATTGAAAAAATGTCTATTTCTTCTCAAAAATGTTCCCTTAACTTCTATAAGCAAGATCTTGCAGAAAAAACTACTTGTCATTACATTTGATTTCGATCTACAGGCAAATATACTCATTTAATTGAGTTTTTAGCAGTTTCTTTGGTAAAATAAATTTTGAGTGTAATCAGAAGTTTGATCATCTTCACTTGACTTGTACAATTTATTTTATGTCATTACTTTGAATTTTGAGCAACATGTTAAATTTTTAGTGTTTTCAAAAATGTATATCTTCATTGAAATTTATTAAGTTTACCTCGACAATCAATGATATGGAGAAAAACTACATGTCATAGCTTCGAATTTTAATTTCGGACAAACGGGACAAAGAAATAGGATACACCCCTTAAAAACCTTATCTCTTACTACGACTGTATGTAATATTATTTTTCGCTGAAAAATGCAACTTTAGTCATTCAAATGGTGAAAGAAAATCAAAAATCGGATAGCTCATTCTAAAGTTATAATTTTTTGAAGTTTTTGGGCAGTTTTTTTAATGGAAGCCCCTTATTATTGTTCTAAGTGTTACGTCTGTTTGTCTGTGCTTTACACATGGTTCAGATGAAATTTTGTTCGAGCCTCTATGTCTGTTCTCTGTGATGTACTTTTTTCGTCATAATGTAAATCTCTTTTTTCAATTTGCATGCCTCTATTTAAAAATTTAAGGCGATGATATTTAGTTGTTTGCCATTAAAATGATTGTAGAAGTCAAGTTAACATTATTATGTACAAATATAAATTTTGAATAAAGCCTGAAATTTGTATTATCTAAGAAATTTGGAAAAAACCTAAGTTTATGAGACTGTTTGCTTGTAAATCAAAATCCGAACAATTCTTTACAAGCATAAATATTTATTTGACAGGGTTTCACGTAGGTTTCTGGGTAAACTTAATTTTGAGTGTAATCAAATATTTTTATACTTCTCAAACACTTGACATAACAATAAATTTAATGTTAAAAAAAGTACTATTGCTCTAAATTTTTATTTACAGGCATACTTGCAGGTATTTAAGATTATGGAACAGAATTTTACGTAGTTTTTTGGCTAAAATAAAATTTTAGTGTTTTAAAAAATCGATTTCTACTCAAACATGTTAACTTGGCTTTTACATTCAATTCAATGTCATACAACTACATATTGCTTTAGATTTTGGTTTCAGGTTAAGGTTCAAAAGCTGGTATTTTAATTGGTTTTGAGTCAAATAATTTTTGAGTGTAATTAATTTTTAACCTTGAACATGTTACCTTCACTGCAGTGAAGAAATTTATGTCGAAAAAACTTGATGTTATCTCTTTGAATTTTGCTTTAGAAGCCAATTTTATACTGAAAAAAAAAACATTATATCATAGCTTTGACTTCAAGCATATATGTTAAAGTAAAAAATAAATAAATTAAATTTTGAGTACAAATAAAAATTTCTTTTACATTTCCAATCTTCGTAAAACCCTGCTTCATAAATTGACATGACATGTTTTTAATGTGTTTATCAAGAGCAAGTTATCTTGATAAACACATGAAAAACATGTCATGTAAGTTTATGAAGCAGAGCGGTTCCACAGAAAATGACGACTTTTTTCCCAAATTTCATTTTTATATTTTTTGATTTGGATGAAATTTTGCACATGCTCAAAAATGCCTTTTTGCATCATCGGCTCGCCATTTTGACTCTAGCCTTACTTTTGAGAAGGGCCTAAGAAAAAAATCCTTAATAATTTTCAAAAAATTATAACGTAGAAACGGTTTGTCCGATCAGTTTGGTGCCTTCCGCAAAGTTTTAGGTTATTGTTGGGACTATCTGGAAAAAAATATACACTGTAAAAAAAAAAGTTGTAATTTTTTATATATCGAAAATAAAGCTTAAAAATCCATTTTCTCAAAAATCGTATTTCTGTTTTTTTTATTTTTTTATATGTTAAAGTAGACAAAAAATGAAGTCTTTTGCACAGTGGGTCAAGTGGAGAAATCATGGGGAAAAAAGTTATGATTTTTTGAAAAAGGTGAATTTTTAAAAATGGTCATAATAAACTTTTTAAATATTTTTAAACTCGATTTTATGAAAGTTATCTTCTTTAACATATAAAAAAAATCAAAAATTCGATTTTTGGTTGGTTGGTTTGACTTTATTAACGAGATTTTTAGCCCTAGGCTAGTTCATCTCGGGAGCTCGATTTTTGGGAAAATTGATTTTTAAGCTTTATTTTCGATATATAAAATATTACAACATTTTTTTACAGTGTATTTGTTTTTTCCAGATAGTCCCAACAATAACCTAAAACTTTGCGGAAGACTCCAAACTGATCGGACAAACCGTTTCTAAGTTATATTATAATGACCGAAAATTGAAAATTATATCATAATTTTATATTAAAATCGCTGTATCTTTGAAACGGTAAAAGTTAGCCTGATTTTTTCGTATACCTTTTTTGTTGTAAATTTTGCGTACTTTCATAAAATCGAGTTGAAAAATATTTAAAAAGTTTATTATGACTATTTTCAAAAATTCACCTATTTTCAAAAAATCATAACTTTCTTCCCATCTTGACCCACTGTGCAAAAGACTCCATTTTTTGTCTACTTTAAAATATAAAAAAAATAAAAAATATCAAGAAAACGATTTTTGTGAAAATGGATTTTTAAGCTTTATTTTCGAAATAAAAAAATTACAATTATTTTTTACTGTGTACATTTTTTCCAGATAGTTCCAACAATAACCTAAAACTTTGCGGAAGACACCAAACCGATCAGACAAATAGTTTCTGAGTTTTAATTTTTTGAAAATTGTTAAGGCTTTTTTTCTTAGGCCCTTCTCAAAAGTAACGCTAAAGTAAAAATGGCGAACCGATGATGCAAATAGGCATTTTTGGGTATAAAGAAAACATATGCCAAATTTCAGTCAAATCAAAAAATAATAAAGCAAACCGACATTCGAATTCAAATGGAACCGCTCAGCAGGGTTTTACGAAGAAGAATCTCGGTAACATTAATTTTTAGTGTAATCAGAAATTTCAATTTGTACTCAAACATGTCAACCTTACTTCCAAGCAATTTTATTCCAAAAAAGCTACGAGTTATCGCTTTTAATTTAGATTTACCTAAGTAGAAGTAGATGAAAAAAACCGAATTTAGTACTATACCATTTAATTCCACTAGAGTTTGTATCCTTTGACAGATACGCGTATTTCGACCTCAACTGTAAGGCCGTCTTCACTGTCGTGTACTAGACTCGACTTAGATTTACCTGCCAAAAATCTCATTAAATAAAATTTTCCGTAGTTTGTTAGGTTAAATAAATTTCAAGTATTGAAAAAATGTCTATTTCTTCTCAAAAATGTTCCCTTAACTTCTATAAGCAAGATCTTGCAGAAAAAACTACTTGTCATTACATTTGATTTCGATCTACAGGCAAATATACTCATTTAATTGAGTTTTTAGCAGTTTCTTTGGTAAAATAAATTTTGAGTGTAATCAGAAGTTTGATCATCTTCACTTGACTTGTACAATTTATTTTATGTCATTACTTTGAATTTTGAGCAACATGTTAAATTTTTAGTGTTTTCAAAAATGTATATCTTCATTGAAATTTATTAAGTTTACCTCGACAATCAATGATATGGAGAAAAACTACATGTCATAGCTTCGAATTTTAATTTCGGACAAACGGGACAAAGAAATAGGATACATCCCTTAAAAACCTTATCTCTTACTACGACTGTATGTAATATTATTTTTCGCTGAAAAATGCAACTTTAGTCATTCAAATGGTGAAAGAAAATCAAAAATCGGATAGCTCATTCTAAAGTTATAATTTTTTGAAGTTTTTGGGCAGTTTTTTAATGGAAGCCCCTTATTACTGTTTTTCCTAGCTACGACCATGTTTACTATTTTTTTTTTGAAGATCTAGTCTTAGAGTTATGGCTCTTCAAAAATCTATGTAACGCTCTGTTCTTCTGTGTTGCAACATTCGAGGCTTATTCTTCATATTTTAAGAAATATATGAGCTTAGTAGAAAGAACTCCACTCATAATATTGATGCTTATTTAATTGTGTAGGTAGAATGTAAATTGACAAACTGAAACAACAATATCGATTCAATGGAGCTAATTGAAAACCTATTAGTTTCATTGACAAATGTTTGATGACGTGCGTCGAACCATTCAGAAGCCAAATTTTCTCGATTGTAGGTCATACTCGAATTTCCTCTTCCGCCAATTATTGCTGGCACAGTTACCTTCAGATAATTTTATGCACATGAAAGCACTTCCTGAAAGTACTCTGCTGTGCTGGTTTTTTTTTATATTGAAGAAGTTTTATCATTTCAGTGAAATGCCAAAATCGAAGAGATCTTGAACTCATTATCTATTTGATGATATAATTGCATTACAATTCTGTGACTGAGATTCAACAAATAATATAGTTGGTCCATCACATTCTACCATGTGAGCTATATGAAAATTTCGCTACTGTTCGATGCTCAAAAAACTTCATAATTTGTCGCTTATTCATGATGGATCGATTGGTCAAATGTAGAAAAAAAAAAATGAATCACTCTGCTGTGCATGGAAACTTCTCCATCCTCGTTCAAGAACAACATCGAAAGCAGCGAAAACCCATCCATCATCGATCTCACCCCGCAAACTATTCGTCTGAATGATCCATTCAAATCAAGGCTTCACTACTCATAGCAGCGACGACGTACACGTACCTATACCGTAAGGACAGCACCATTGCACAATGGTCGGGTTCCTTGCATAGACGCGGCCAAAATTACCATTTCATTCCGCAAGAGTTTGTATCAGTCTTCCGCCTTCGACTAGTTGAGTCAAGTACACGAAACTGAAGACGGCCTTAGAATTGAGGTTGAAATACGCGTGTCGAAGGATACAAACTCTTGCGGAATTCAATACTACAGTACTAATTCTTTTTAAATTGCTATATTCGAGTTATTTCAAGTTTGAAGCAAAAAAATATTTATAATTGAAATATATTTATTTGTTTCCAACCGTTGTGCATTGGACAGACACGCGGGTGCCGATAGTACACTTCATCAAATCCACCTTTTTTGCATTGTAGTAGCTAGCTCAAGCTGTGATGCTCTTGGGCAGCAGCCGGCAAATGAAGAAGGAAAACCTTTTCTTCGTCCAGCAGGGTTGCAACACACAGAGATCGCAAATCGAACAGCATTACAGCAGCCTCTCAGCACAGCGAAGCGCAACGCCATCAACCGCATCACACATGAAGCAAGAGGAATTGATTATATTTGCACGGTCAGAAAGTGCAGTACGAATGTGCATACAAAACTCGGTTATGCACTTACATTCCCGGCTGAACAAAAGCGCAGTGAAAAACTTTCTTCATCATCGTTACAGGTGATGACAGTTCGGTGAGTTTGTCGATGGTCTTTTGTGTGGTGATCGGGCTTAGAGAGCGCTTTTGAGAGTTTCGATTAGTGTTTAGTTACATGTAAAAATGAAAGCAGATTTTCAAGCTTGATTTTTTTTAGTTTAAAAATCTCGTGAAATTACATCACCTCCTCCTTCTTCTTCTTAGCATTACGTCCTTACTAAGCCAAGGCCTGTTTCTCACCTTTGTGTTCAGTAAGCAACTTCCATAGCTATAAACTGAGAGCTTCCTTTACAAAAGTTGCCATTTTCGCATTTGTATATCTTGTGGCAGGTACGATGATACTCTATGTCCAGGGAAGTCAAGAACATTTCCATTACGAAAGGATCCTGGACTGACTGTGACACTATTCAACATGGTTATTGATGACATCAATTTGATGTACTTGGGCTAGTCCAACTTTTGGGATTGTTTTTTTTTTTTCACGAACGAATTGGGAGGCTCGATGACTGGGACCAATTGTCGTATTCATAATTCTGTATGTAAAACTTCCGACAATTTCTGTTCTTCTGACCTGGGAACGACCATCCCCGAGATAGTCACTTTTGACGTAAAAGTTATAGTGACGACTTCCTTTGGAATCGTACCTTTGAGCTGTGGGTATACAAATTCTCTCTGTTCTTGGAAGTTTTTAAAACTACACGGATAAAAATCTGATCCCCACACCATGATTTACAAATCATGAAATTCATAAATTGGTTAGGTCATGACATCAGGATCACAAATCATGGTTCCTCATAAGCGTAACATCCAGTGTGAAAACACTAAGCGGCGCACTTTGCCTCATCACATTCGTATCGATCACTCACTATTCAAGATGACGAAGCGGTTAAATGGTAGAGTACGTGACTCACAATCGGAAGGTTTTTGGATCGAATCTCAATGTATGTTATTTTTAACTTTTTTTTATTTTTCTCGATCATAAACGGATGCGCGACTCAGCATTTTTGGAATTTGAATCATGATTCCGAGCAATCAGCTACAAAAACCTAACGCGTGTGTTGCGTTACGGCAATCTGACTCATGATATCATGAGTCCAAATCATGGTGTATTTTCATAAGACGAAAACACGCTGGAATCATGATATCATGAGTCATAATATTGTTTTTGGATTCTGATTTCTACCCGTGTACTCAAAGCAATAATACAGTACTCAGTGCTACATAAACAGTACTTTTTAGTACTATTTTTCTAGTATTGATTCTTAGTGAGACCAGTGCCTTTGATTTTTCGTTGGACCCATTAGCGAAAGCTAGCGGTGGTTATCCTTCTTGGACACCGTCTTGGAAAAAAAAACTTTCCGAAGCTCACGCCTTTTCTTGTTTATTCACTAAACATGGTTGCAACTACAAACAAAAGGAAGGGTAAATCTCTGAATTCACACTTCCCTTCCAAAAAAGTGGGATTTAAAACGGTCACTAAACGTGGCGAGAATGGAAGAAATGACGTTTCTCAGGAATGCGAACTTTCTTCCAAGGGTGAAATGGATAATGTTGATAATTGCATCGAAATGAGTAATCAATTCTTTAGAAAAAGCTAGACTTATGTTCGATGTCCGTGTGACATGGGATCATTTCCAGAAACCTGGAGGAAATTACCAGAACCCCACTCAGTGCCGTCGGTGCTAAAAATGGGGTTATGCAACAAAAAAAATTGCCGCATGAATGCTAAATGCATGATTTGCGGAGGTTCTTCTCACGCTAAGGACGTCTGACCAGTGAAGGAAGATACCGATAAGTTCATATGCGCCAATTGCGGGAGCAATCATAGGTCAAATTTAAATTTTTGGGCCTGCCCTTGGCGTAGGCGAGTCGTCGAGGCTCGTGCCAGGCAGATGAAAGATAATATCCATTACGATTACGGTCGTTTCCGGAATTTCCCTGGTAGAGTATCGAACAATGCTCATTTTTCAGTTAACGATCGCTTGATTAGGAATCATACCCATCAGGTAGATCATAATCATGGTCATTCACAAACTCATTTTAATCCGTCGGGTAGCCGTTCGAATCTTTTATTTCGAATGTATCTACTCACGGAAAATCCTTTTATCGTAGCAGGTAATTTGAACTCCTTCCCTAATAGACAGTTTCACAAAAATCAAAATTTCTGGGATTCAACCAGTCACCCCCAAGTCCTAGTTGCAATACTAAAACAAACTACCAGACAAATTTTCATCCAATTTGGAGAAGATTAGGAGGTGCCTCAAGTCGTATTTGTGTTTTTTGGCTATTTTTTACATTCAAAAAATTCTACCGAGAATTTGGAAAAATGAAAATCAAAATAAAAACCACTGGTTGAACGTATTATTAGTACTTTACAACTTTTGAGAACACTGTATGCCGATAAGAGATGGTTTTGACCTCATAAAATTGATTTCTGTTCATTTAAGTACCTGTAAAACATACATTTCTCTACAGTTTTTGTTCTACAAGATTCTTAACCTCATGCCTAATTGTAAAAGTTCAATCGTAATATCATTTCTTTGTCATTTCTGAACATTATTGTAGTACATCATTTTTGTCTCCGAATTACAGATAAATTGTAAAAAATCGTCGGAAATACGACATTCCTCATTCCCCTGCATTTAGAGCTGCTGCCAAATGGCGCAATTGCTGACATGATACAAAATTGAACATAGTAGCTTTGCTTTTTCAATGATGAATGATGATTGAAGAAAACATTCAGCAAATGTCATCAACGCAGTCGTGTTTCAAACAACATTCGCATTTGATGCCAAGCATTTACATATGTGATATAGCCCCGAGGTCAAGCTTCTCGACTACCGACCTTGAGGATCAGAGTTTGATTACGCAAGACCAAGCTGAGGGTCGTGGGTTCGAATCCCACCGGTCGAGGATCTTTTCGGGTTGGAAATTTTCTCGACTTCCTAGGGCATAAAGTATCATCGTACCTGCCACACGATATACGAATGCAAAAATGGTCATTGGCAAAGAAAGCTCTCAGTTAATAACTGTGGAAGTGCTCATAAGAACACTAAGCTGAGAAGCAGGCTCTGTCCCAGTGGGGACGTAACGCCAGAAAGAAGAAGAAAACTTTAATGCCAAACATCTGTCATGTAATAATTCGCAAAGTAATTTCAACGGCAGAATTTTATTTTATGAGTGCTCTTCAAGATATTTCTCATTTCAATACCCTGATAGCCCTACATGTTTTTCCTCTTCTAGAAATCCATCTGCGATTCTGAATCCTGTCAGCACCACTCTCAATTATTTTCGAGCCGACTGGAACATAGGGTAAATGATGGCTTCGGCACCCTCCCAAGTAACACAACGTGTCTCATATAAATCACAATGACTTCAATATGACTAATGAGAATGTTCTGTTTCATAGCGAAAAAACTGGAAATCATACTTATATATGACTGGAAAAGCGCAGAAGGTGGAGCTTGTGCAACATATTTTTGTTGTCAAAATTATGTGTCATATGGGTTTAGGTATACATAATTATGTATTATACTTTGTTCAACAAACCATTAACGCAACAAAATACTGAGAACATTTGGTAGTGGTAATGCATTGGATGGTCGGCAATGAAAAATGTAAAAGTGCAAACATTGACAAGCCTTCATTTATGATTGCATAACTGTTATTGATTGATAACTGTTACTTAACACTAAATTAATATGCGAATCGAAAATTATGGTAAAATATGCACTTTTGCTTCAAAAAATCAATTCGCCCTTATAAATCGTTCAATATACATTTTTCGACATCAAGCCAAGTAAATATTTCCAAAAAAGAATCATCACATTTTGCGAATTGATTCATTATTTTGTTTTCTACTAATGCACTGAACTTTTACTGAACTATTTTTACTTTTTTCAAAGCTTCAGAACAAAAATCTCATCGTTATGGTAAATATTCAAAATTAAATTCAAAAATTAAAGATGGTCACCTTAGACACACTGCATGACGAGTGTTTTGGGAAAAGATAAAAATTTCATTGCCAATCATTTGCCATTGTTTCATTCAAGGTAGTGAAAAGTTTTCATGGACAACTAGTGTGATCATAAATTTACAGTGTGATATTAGTTCGATAAATCACTTGACTATGACAGTATAAATGGAAGTTGTAGCATGGAAGTTGCTTCTCAAATCTCACGAACCGTTGCAAAATAGTCTAATCAGGTTATTACCAAAAACTATTCCGGCAAACTTTATGTTACAATTTTGTTGACGGAAAACTCATAAACCAAATGACTATGAAGTGTTTTCTAAGTATTTATCTTTTTTTCCTACAATTTTTCACAAAAACACGTTAGCCCTGCATGAACACAACTGTAAGCGAGTTTTCGTACTAAACAGTGGCAAACAACCACCACACTCTATTCATTCATATAAATTGATAAATCGGCATGCTCTAAATGCTTAAATGCTTAAAAATAATAATTTACTCAAAACATTTGCTTAAAAGTATTCAGTGAACACCATATGGCGAATTTCTTAGCCGGCAGTGTATCATCCATGCTATCAAAAGTATTAAATGTCACTTTTGTTGCATTTGTTTTATAGATAACTAGAAAAACTTATATTTGACTGAATATAAACATTATTTGTTTATTCATACATGTAACATGAATATGACATATTGAGACTTTTTATTTGTCGTACATGTCTAAAACAACCGAAATAAGACATATAACCAAACACATGTTTTTGTTCATTAAAGAAGACAAATATGAAGACAACTATAAACATAATATGGTTGAAACATAGTAAACATAATTAGAACATTTTCAGCAAAATGGTAGATTTGTATTGCAAAACAAATTATATGCCTTAGTAGAACATCTCCATTCAAGTTCAATATTGAAAGGTTTAACAAAACAAAATAGCGACTTACGTGAGACATGACATGTTTCAAAAACTTTCTAGCAATCATTGTAGGACAAACTGTGTATTTTTAAATTTGGATTTATGTTTTCGGTGTTACTTGGGCTGTGGGTATTTTCGGCAACACTAACTTATCGTCCTTGTTGGAATTTATCTACGGAACAAGGGTTACCTTCAATGTACTCAACATGTTCCTTGAACTATAATCTTCCATAGAAATCACATTCTTGACGAAAATATTATATAACATGGGTTTTATTATTAAATGAAATAAATGCTTACGAAATCATCGTCATTCGTGAGTTGCCGAACAGAACAACACAAGAACAGCTTAGGAAAAACTCACCACTTCGAAAGGTCCAATTCTCCGCTCCAATGCCATTTTTATTACAAAATATACGCATCGATCACTTATGCACAATTAAACTTTTGATTGGTCTATAAAGCACTCGAAAATACCTAATTTTTATGCTTCAAATCACAAGTAAAAATTAATGAACTTTGTTTTCCTCGGCAGTCACTTTTTATTACTGCACCAGGTTGCCAGAAAACCATATTCAATTGCGGTGTAATTATTATTCACGATTTAAATTCACAGAAAAGATCGAACACAACTAATTGATTTATTGGTATTATGCAACAAAGCATGCATGGGTAATAATTGAGTCTTTCAAAGCCTTCCCTATTTGAAGATTGTAGCGCATAAACTTCAAAATACTGAGAAACATATAAAATATACGTCTTTTAATAGGTTAACTATTTCGGCAACACTCCTGTTGTTCTACAGGCAATCAGTGGATGATGTAATTGTGTCAAATCAAAAGTGAGTAGATTTGAAAAGGGTCTATTCTGATTTTCTCATACACTGAGAAGAATATGAACCTTTAAAATTACTGGCAAGGTTTGGATTTTGATCCGAATTAGCTGATCGAACCATATTCGGAGAGTGATATTCAAAAACAAAAAAAAAAAAAAAATCCTGGGACATCGCAATCGGATTTTTTTTAATACACCCAACCTCTTTTTACGACCGTTATCGGGGGGTCGTAAAAAAAAATCTGGGTAATAATTATGTTTTTGAAAAATGCAACGTCTATATGCGAAAATACTGATTCGGGATATTCGGCAAAGTTGAAGCATGGGTTGAGAACTTTCCAAAATGGCCGTCCAAGTTTTTATATTTTGGTAATACATAGCAACACTGCTCGATCTTTACCCATTTTTTTGGGGGAGTGATATGCAAATACCAAAAAATTTCAAAGATGACGGTACCGAATGTTGACCAAAGTTGAAGGAAGTGTTGCGTGCTATACAGTCGGCCGAATCACAAATGTTCATGTGGCTGGCAGCACTGTTCAAGAAGAATAAAGAAAAGATCAAAACCATAAAACTTGAGCGGAACAGAAAAATAGAATGCTTAGCAACATAGCAATACTCTTCAACTGTAATCCAGTTTTTCATGAAGGGTTCAAAATTTTGTCGTAGCTGGCAACACTGCTTAAGTGAAATTACGTCACCGGCAGTACAAGTGTGCATGCAACTTTTGTTCTGCGGATATCTCAGGATCCTGACCACTTAGAAAGATGGCGTCTTTGGCAAAGTTGTTCATTAGCTCAAGCGCTATCATTATTAAAGCTATGAGATTCAAAATTTTGCCAAGGGCTATCATTATTTTTGTTAAAAGATATAAGGTTTTTCCCACCATGCAGCGCTAGTAAGCACGATATTTTTTGTTTTGCGGATGTCTCAGGATCCTGGCCACTTAGAAAGATGGCGCCTTCGGCAAAGTTATTCAGAAGCTCAATCGCTATTATTATAAAAGCTATGCGATTCAAAATTTTGCCTCCTGGCGGCGCTAGTGAGTATGAAACTTTTGTTTTGCGGGATCCTGACTACGTAAACATGGCGTCTTGGGCAAAGTTGAGCTTCTCAGCAAGTTTATCGAAGACGCCATCTTTCTAGGTAGTCAGGATCCTGATATATCCGCAAAACAAAAGTTTCATGCTCACTTGTGCCGCCTGGTGGCAAAATTTTGAATCTCATAGCTTTTATAATGATAGTCCTTGAGCTACTGAACAACTTTGCAGAAGGCGCCATATTTCTAAGTGGCCAGGATCCTAAGATAACCGCAAAACAAATGTTTCATGCTCACTAGCATCACCTAGTGGTAGAATTCCGCAATTCAGTGATGGTGGTGCTAGCCCTTGAACTACTGAACAATTTTGCTGAACATCATGATCCTCTATTTTGAATACTTTGTAAGATATTGGTCATTTATAAACACGATCGTTAATCTGAATTTCGGTCGTTAAAAAGTGGTCGTAAAAAGAGGTTGGACTGTAATACCATTCATTCTCTCGGCAATAACTTGGTGATAGAGCGTTCAAGAGCAGCAACCTTTACAGACCAAAACCATATTGAGCCATTCAGCTTGTCAGTGAATAGTTCAATTCACGGTGAAATTCTTGACATAAAAAAAAATGAAAACAACTATGCAAGTACCATCGTTGGGGTGAGATTTGGCCAAAAATGCGTAAGTTCTCATTTATTTTTAAAAAACTTTCGCAATTTGACTTGATATTTTCGGTTAAATACGAGAATACGTTGCAAATGCTGAACAAATAATTGAAATCTGATTATTTTCCTTTAAATAGGAATCATTTGAAAATTGGCCCAAACTCACCCCTTCGAGAAGGTGACATTGGGCCAAACAAACTACACTCAGGAAAACGAACTATCGATAAACATAGGAGCCCCATATGAAAATTCGCCACAAGAAATTGGATTGAAATTCATAAATTTACGTCATGGAACCGAAATTTGAAAACAAAAATAGTTTTCGCGGCAACCTGGAATCGAACCAAGGACCTTTCTTAGTTTTGTAACAAAAACTACCCAAAAACATGATTTAAAAAAAAAAATATCATTGTTTCAAAATTATTTAAAAAATGTAGCCAAGTCCTTTTCAAAGGTTCAACAAATAAGGAAAACCAGTTTCAGCTTTAAGAATATAGTTGAACTGATAGAAATTAAAATGTTGAATAACTTGGTCAAAACAGAAAAATGCGGTGTATGCAAAGTTTGAACACAATTAAATAAGCTTCAAAACCATGCAAAAAGATTTGGAATCGGTTGAGTATCCATGAAGTTATGGTCAAACAAAGATATTTTTTCAGTAAAATAAAAAAAAATTGGAGTTAACTACTTTTTATTGAAACTTGTTTTGATTTTACACAAATTTGATGTTCTACAAAGTTTAAAAAAAAAAAAATTTTAAGGTGATGGTGCTGAAATTACCGAAGTTATGGTGATTTCACTGAAGGCCATTTTTTATAACTTGAAAATTCACCTCCAAGACGCTTGCACCTCTAAATTTTAATATTTTTGGCTCAAAATTCGAGGTTTCTCTACTAATATGATTCGAATTCAGAAGAGTACACGAATTTTTGGTTTTGAAAACTTTTGAAAAATAAGCCGCACCCTAAATAGACTGTAGCGCATGTGCGAGTTGCAAATAGGAGCATGCATGTAACTCATTCATCAATCGCAACTCTGAAATTCAAGTAATCCGATAATCGCGTTCCGTGGATTTTTCTTGCAGAGCACAATATTATGAATCAATTAACCATGACGTCACGCTGCAACTTCTAGGTTGGATTCGCACCCGCTACAAGTTTATTACCATGACATGGCAATTTTTAAAGCCGAAATGCTGCCATAGTGAGATTGAATACAAAATTTATTCGATAATTTAAATGAAAATGAAATTAGGCAGTGTCCATTTATGACATAACGTTAAAATGTACAATTTTCGACCATTCCCCCTCCGCAACGGTCTTTGCATGAAAAAAAAAATGTTTTTGAGCCGCAACGTTTGAGCCTACTCCCCCTCCCCCTAGAGCGTTACGTAATATGTGGACGGCGCCTTAGTCTGCATAAATTTAGTGGCGTTGTGTATTCAATTTGAATCTCCGCTATTTTATTTCTAACTGCAATTCTTTTCTCAGTGTAGTCTGTATTTCTCTGCATTGGCCCTTTCAACAAGTAGAACATAATGAGTGACGTTTAATTTCAGGAATTATCAACAAATACGAAATGTTACCAATACATAAACTAGTTTTTGCGCATTTTTGGATTGCCGAAGTGAACATTTTTGTTGCCGACAATAGTAATTGCATTGCCGATAAAAGAACAAGTGCCTCGTGACTTTGGTGAGGAAAAATAGAAGATTAAGAGAACAAAATAGTGTTTTATGTATAACAATCAATAAACGTAGAGTGCTCAAGTGTAGTTCAGGTGTCTCCTGCTAATTGTTGTGCTCCATTGTTGCGTAAAATTACCTTCTTAAAAGTTCAGCTGCTTAGGCTGCCGACAATACGTAAGTTCCCCTATATATATACATATATATATATATATATATATATATATATATATATATATATGTATATATATAGGGGAACTTACGTATTGTCGGCAGCCTAAGCAGCTGAACTTTTAAGAAGGTAATATATATATATATATATATATATATATATATATATATATATATATATTGACTCTGAACTTGATGTTAACATTTATTTACAAACAAAACTTGATATTGACAATGCTCTTGAAACTTTAACAAATTACATTGTTAAAGCCAGGGGCATTGCAATTCCAAAATGTGAAAAAAAATGAATTTGTACTTGATCATAGACGATGATCTTAAACTCTTGATCCGTCTTAAAAACGTGAGAAGACGGCAATTTCAACGCACTGGGAGACTGATTTGGAATAAGTAAGAACTATTATTAAAAAAATTAAAAATGTGAAAACTCCTAGCAATTATGGAATAAAGAAACATCCAGAAAGTAGCTTATCATTCTTAGTTGAAATTTAACAAATGTTTTCAGTTGACAAATGGAAAAATGCTAAGGTTGTTTCTATTTTAAAACCAAAAATTCTGCTGAAGCTTCTAGCTATCATCCAGTCTGCTTTCCTCCATCAGTCAACTTTTTGAAAAGGTCATTGTTAGAATAATCCAAAGTTATCTGTCAAATCGTACACTTCAGGTTAATTCTCAAAAGTACAAATCCGAAAGTTTTCCTGTAAGAGCTGGTGTTTCTCAAGGCAGCATTTTGGGACCAATATTATACAATATTTTCACATCTGACTTACCTAAGTTACCTCAGGGATGTCAAAAGTCTTTGTTTGCGGATGACACAGGCCTCTCCGCCAGAGGACGAAGCCTGCTTGTCATCTGTAGTAGATTGCAAAAGAGTTTGGATACTGTTTCTTCATGTTTGCAAGCATGAAGTGGAAGTTTCTCCCAATGGAAGTTTCTCCCAAAACTCAACTAACAATATTCCCCAGTTTCTCTAAAACTCAATTAACAATATTCCCACATAAACCAAAAGTTCTTTATTTGAAACCTTCAAGCAGACATGTTGTCACGATGAGAAGGGTTCAGATTGGTCAGATGAAGTTAAGTATCTAGGGCTCATGCTAGATAAAAATTTAACTTTCAAAAATCATATTGAAGGCATTTATACCATATGTAACAAATACATAAAATGTCTGTATCCACTTATTAAAAGGAAATCGAAACTTTGTCTTAATAACAAGCTTTTGAGCTTCAAAAAATTATTTTAGGCCAGCTATGTTGTGTGCTGTACAAATAATGACTAGCTGTTGTAATACCAGGGAGAACGCTCTGTAGAGGATTCAAAATAAAATTTTGAAAATGATTCTGAAGCTTCCTCCCTAGTATTATACTTATGAGTTACACAGAATATCTAATGTTGAAACATTGGAACAAAGGTAAAAAAAAAATAATTAAAAAGAATTTAGACAGAAATCGTTGCAATCTTCTGTTGCCACGATTAATGCGATATAGATTTAGGATAAGTAAAATGAAAACATTATTTTTTTTTCTCTATTATGAGCAGGTGAAATCAACTCATTTAAAAAAACTCTGCAACGGCAAATGAAATGTAATATGTAAAACCATAATAATAATGGTTAATAAATTAACCAAATGTTGATAAAAGCTTAATTTTGTTTTACCAAATTAGCATGATAGTGTTGTCCAACACAGAACTCCTAGATGTAAGAAATGAATGTTATGTTCGAAATGATACTAGTAAAGAATAATAAAAATATGTTAGAAATTTATGCAAAAATTATAACATGTTATGATTGTAATGATACTAATACATATAGGAATAATTAAGCGGATTTGGGCTCCCTGGCTCTGTTTAGCGTACATCACATCACTATTCAACATGGTTACCAAAGTACTTGAGCTAATTACCATCGACGCTTCCAGTTGCATGTGACTGTATCTTCAATTTCCAATGCATCACGAACGTTCTGTGCGTCGAAGAATTTGCCGCAATCAGCAAAGAACTATCGTTTTTTTTTCCTTCACCGGCGATTCAACAAGCCAGCTCGGTACCCATATCCGTAAACAGTAAACTCGTCAACATCAATATGACATACATATTTCAGTTACTGCGGGCCGGCACCTGACCAAAACCTGTCCCTAGCTAGAAGAAGTGCCTGCGCAATGCACTTACACAACTGCAGTAGTTTGGGAGCTTCATTCGCGAAGGGACACATGAAGAGCGACGAAAGGGTTGCTTGCCCGGGTTGAATCATTAACGGATCTCGTTCGGCTCCTTGCCTTGTCCTTTTCGTTCCGCGCTTGAGGCCAGCATTGTCTTGGAGAGGTCATTACACACTCAGCGCGGAAGATGGAGAGACACGGAGAAATTTCACTTTCTTTCAGGAATTTTGCACTGTTAAAAGGTTTGCACTATGAACTTGTTGTCGGAGCGATGGGATCAAGGAAGGTGAGGGGAGGCGGTGTATTTTGCTGGTCTTTCGATCTGCTGGGTCAGCTCTGTGGAAGGGTCCATCTGGGCAAGTCACACAATGCACAATGCTCTCTGATTGAATAACGGCGAGCTTCCAGTAGTGCATTAAGGTAAAGGAAAGTGAGGGGTAATCTTGTGATAGAGAAATTCTGCTACTGAAGTACTGTTTGTAAAATTATAACTTTATCCAACGCATCACATGATTTGTTACTAAATGAAGATGCAGAGGTATTATCGGTGATAGACTTACGTTTCCTACTTATCGAACTAGCAGAAAGGATTTGATCAGCTCCTTTTGAAGAAGACGGGGTAATATGCGCTTCTAAGGAAAAACTGAATTTTAACTATGAATTTTTACGGTTTTTTTTCTCGTATTGGGTAAGTGCATTTGGTTGAATGCCGTTTGATCAAACGACATTTGGTCAATTGGCTTTTTTTATACCATCGAAAAATTATTTTGTAATGACGAATTCTATGTCAATTCAAATAGTCACAGAACTCGACCATCTTCGATTTGCAGTAAATTTTGCACATGTTTTCGGTATGGTAGAATAAGTATTTTCTATAGATAAATCGACCATTTTAACTCAAGAATAACTTTTGAAAATGGTCTTTATAATTCATTTGAAAAATTCCAATTTCAAAACTGTTGATTTTAGAGAAAAAATGTTCTATGAAGAAATTGTAGTGAACCGTTTGGAAAAAATAAAAATAAATCACTTAAAAATATTTATCTTAATCATGAAAAATTCAACAGTAAAAGCTGAATAACACAAAAACCCCACACCAAAAAAATCTTAGATTTACACGTAACGCATGGTGTCTTTTTCATGTAACTTTATAACAAAAAAATCGGCATGTCTCAAATTTGGACCGATGAAAGGCAAGACCTTCCTCTTTCATTTGCTGCTAATATCAAAATAATCCATCGGGGGGTCTAGTGCAACTTTTTTTTTTTAAGTTTTGTTGTTTGTAATATCATTTTACATGCACCGTAAATTATTAAATTTTGATGAGGTGAACTGTTGTCACGGATTTAGATGAAAATGGTGCAACAATCTAGTGTCAATATCTTTTAGATAATATATATTCTAGACAGCTCTACACCTAAAAATTTACAGGCATGGGTCCGAGTTGCCTTTTCTTTGCTTCATTCATTGTTGAAATTTGCATTGCTTTTACAACTAAGTATGTCAAACAACCTTTTTCAATTTTAATTCGTAACTCAAGAGCAATATTCATCTTTCTGACTTGGTTTAGGAACAAACGATCGAAAGACAAAAGGTCGAAAGGACAAAAAGTCGAAAAACAAAAGGTTGGAAGACAAAACGCAAAAGGACAAATGGTTGAAAGTGGTTTGCATTAAGGAAAATTTAATCATCTTTGAAAGAAGATTTTTGACCTTTCATCCCCTCTTTATTCCTCTTCGATCTTTTGCCCTTTCGACCTTATGTCATAGATTCCAGAATATTGACAAGTTCACATTTGTGCCAATTACAGACGTAATATAACACTTAATAAATCCAATATTCCAACCCAAATGCAATAGCAGTACAATGTTGACACTATTGTCCATGTGCTGGTTATGATGATTGACAGAACATTTCTTTTGTTTGAAAATATTTTAAGATTAGCCAGTCTAGGGCTGAAAATCTATTAAATAAAGATAAGAATATTAATAATAATGCTGACAAATATTCACTTCCTTGTTAAATTGATGGTAGAAAAGTGCTAATGAATTCAAACAAACATCGATAAGTTTAATTCGTAACAAATCTACCTGTGAAAAATTGAGGGTGTGATCGTGGCATTTTGCTTAGAGATCTCAATAAGATGCTGTAATGTTCAGTTTTAGCATAGAGTTGTACGGATTTCTATAGTAATACATAAAACAAATAAATTCAATCAGCTTTGAAAATGCTACTTAGTAACTTTACGATTTTGCTAGCTCGATTTCGTTATACGAAGCTTTAACAAAAATCTCAGGCGAATCATAAGAGTATCCGATTACACCAAAAAGGAGCCAAAAACGGTGATCTTTAGTGCATACAAACTTGTTTGCCATTTATATCCAGCTGATCTCAAGTACTATGTTTCGTATAAATGTTGTGTTCAAAACTTATGAAAGCGCCAACTCGAACGACTTTTGATGCTAATGTTCCATCAAAGGACATTCGAGTTGGTGCTATCCAGCTTTTTACGAGCGCTAATGGCTGCCACAAGTAGGCTCGTTTTCTGGTAGGGATTGGTCAATTTGACGTTTGGCTTGGGTCCGCTCATACAAAACGACCCAAGCCAAACGTCAAATCGAAAGATCCCTACTAGAAAGTGAGCCTGTTTGAGGCAGCCATTAGCGCTTTTAAAAAGCTGGATAATTGAATTAGAAGAGTCACAGAATTCAAAATCATGAAGTTTGAGCCGTCGCATGCAGTTTTGGTGCTAAAACTTAGTGGTCCCATATTACGGAGTTTCCGGTGGTCATTCCAGTGCTCCAAAAGGAGCAAAAGGAATAACCATACATTCATTCTTTTGGCAAAATACAACCGAACATAATAAATAGTTATGAGTTGGACACAATTCATTTGGTTTTGGTGCATAAATTCGAGTAATTTCATCGAATTGTCCAGATTTACTACCTTCCGGGACTCCAGGAACCGGTTCTGCATGAACCAGACTGGACCGAAATTTTCAAGGGATGTGCGCCGGTAATTAATTCCTTATTACAGAGAAATTTTATGCCAAAATGTCCATCAACCGAATAGTACCGATATGAATTACATATCCAAAACTGAGATGGAAACTTACTTTTCGAATGTTCCGGGTTTCTAGAACCGGGTATGAATAAGTAAATGATTTGAGAATATTTATTCATAGTTCACGTGAATACCTATTCAACAATATGAGGACGGTTCAGATTACTTCATAAGTTACGAAACTACAGGTCGTCAAAGTAAGGGTCTCTTAAGGGACTTTTTTCAGTTGTATCAGGTTTCCGGTGGCCAAAGCGACCCAATTCCGGATCTCCGGAAGGGTTTCTGAAACTAGACATGTGTACCTTTCATATAAGCTCAACAGAACTAAATTCGGTCAACACACTGATTTTTTCAAGCTGTTTAAATTTCCGTGTCGAAAACGACCCTAAGTCACAGTTTGTACTTTTTTTTATAGAAGCTCCCCTAGGGGTCATTCAAAACTTTTGTTTCCGCAAAAATAAAATCTCACAAAAATAATAAATTATGTCAATCAAAAGTTACAATGATTTGAATTTTTAAATGGATCGAAAAAGACCCTAGGTGCTTACTAAGGTAAAGTTATAACCCAAACTCCGTAAAAAATATTGAAAAAAAAAAAAATTGCTCCAGACCCCCCGACCGATTATTTTTGTTTTAGTTGCAAATAAAAGGGGACAATCATGGCTTTCTTGTGTCAAAATTTCAGACATGCCGATTTTTTTGTTTTGAAATTGCTCTACGAAACACACCGTGAACGTTATTTTAGTTTCAATCATGTAAAGCCATCTCTCATGTATTATTCAATGATAAAACCTATAAACACATCTATTATATACAACATTGTTACCAAATTCCTTAATATTGAACGCGAAACGCCTTCTCTCAAAGAATGTTGCTTGCAAAACGGCTCGGTTTACATGATTTTCCCGCTGAAAATTCAATCATAAATAATGCACATGGAATGACACGCCGTCGATCCATCCATGTGCATTATTTTTGGCAGAATATTCAACGTGGAATCATGTAAACTGAGCGATCTTGTTTTCAATTTCACTTTCAAGATGCAAGAAATCATGCAACATTGGCGAATGTTGGATGCAAGATCATGAAATGTTTCAGTTTCACTCAAGTTTGCAAGCATTCCTGAATGCAATGAGGCAGTTTACATTATTTATCGTTTAATGTCAAATGATAATTCGATTCACATGACAATCATGAAAGTTTACGTGACATGTAAATTTAAGATTTTTTTGCTGTGCCTGTATTATATATTTTTAATCTTGTATCATTAAATTTTGATAGAAAACAGATGTTTGGGACAAAGTTTCATGATGATTAGAAATTTTAAACAATTTTTTTTTCTAAGAACATCTTTTGATGTGTTTTCAAATTTTGTTTTTTTTTTTTTGTCAAAATAAATACGTTTCGATAATAAAATAGGATTCTTTATATAATTCTAAAACACTATGATTATCATGATCAACTCTTTATTGTTCATTCAAATATTACGTAACACAAAATATGACAATTTTAAACCCCCTCCCTCCCCCACGTAACAATTTTCGTATGGAAAATTTTAAATTTTTGTATGGATTGTAACACTATGCAAGACCCCCTCCCTCCCCCTGTTGCGTTACGTAATATTTGAACGATCCCTTAGAAGTGTCCATTTTCGATTTATTTCAAATTTAATGCAAAATGGTTTAACAATTACCGAAAAACTAAATATTACATATACAGTCAAACCTCCATGAGTCGATATTGGAGGAACCATCGACTCATGGAAATATCGAGTCATGGATCAGCTATTCTTTGGAAAGCTGTTTATAGGGACCATCATATTTTTAGTATGGTTGCATGAGTCGATATCGAGTAATGAAACATCGACTCATGGAGGGTTGCAATTGGATTAAATGGACAAATTGATGTGAAATTTGCGAAAGTCATACACGTCTGGTCTGAATCGAACTCACGACTCCCTGTTCACTACACACCAAAAAAATCTTAGATTTACACGTAACGCTATTTTAGTTTCAATCATGCAAAGCCATCTCTCATGTATTCTTCAGTGATAAAACCTATAAACACATCTATTCTATCCAACATTGTTACCAAATTCCTAAATATTGAACGCGAAGCGTCTTCTCTCAAAGAATGTTGCTTGCAAAACAGCTCGGTTTACATGATTTTCCCGCTGAAATTTCAATCATAAATAATGCACATGGAATGACAAGCCGTCGATCCATCCATGTGCATTATTTTTGGCAGAATATTCAGCGTGGAATCATGTAAACTGAGCGATCTTGTTTGCAATTTCACTTTCAAGATGCAAGAAAGCATGAAACATTGGCGAATGTTGCATGTAAGGTCATGAAATGTTTCAGTTCCACTCAAGATTGCAGGCATTATAGAATGCAATGAGACAGTTTACATTATTTATCGTTGAACATTGAGTTATAACTCGTTTAACATGATTATCATAGAAGTTTACGTGCCATGTAAATTTAAGATTTTTTTGCTGTGTAGATATAGCGCGTTACCCCTACATCACAAGAGGACTCATGGACGCAGAAGTTAACCAGAGTTCAATTTCGGGTCAATATTCACGTGATCTTTGTTTAGCACGTTGGCAAAATTAAAGGAATAGGGAGCCACACACCAAAAAAATCTTAGATTTACACGTAACGCTATTTTAGTTTCAATCATGCAAAGCCATCTCTCATGTATTCTTCAGTGATAAAACCTATAAACACATCTATTCTATCCAACATTGTTACCAAATTCCTAAATATTGAACGCGAAGCGTCTTCTCTCAAAGAATGTTGCTTGCAAAACAGCTCGGTTTACATGATTTTCCCGCTGAAATTTCAATCATAAATAATGCACATGGAATGACAAGCCGTCGATCCATCCATGTGCATTATTTTTGGCAGAATATTCAGCGTGGAATCATGTAAACTGAGCGATCTTGTTTGCAATTTCACTTTCAAGATGCAAGAAAGCATGAAACATTGGCGAATGTTGCATGTAAGGTCATGAAATGTTTCAGTTCCACTCAAGATTGCAGGCATTATAGAATGCAATGAGACAGTTTACATTATTTATCGTTGAACATTGAGTTATAACTCGTTTAACATGATTATCATAGAAGTTTACGTGCCATGTAAATTTAAGATTTTTTTGCTGTGCAGGTCCTATTTTTGGCACATTTGATCAGAGCCGTAGCGTTGCCTCATGGCGCCCTTGGCAAACCCTCATTTGATAGGGGCGCTCAAATGAGTCACTGATTGAATTTTTTTGTCATGGAACAAATCTTCGTTAATCATACCGTAAACATTCAATATGTACTCGCCATGAAATCCTGACGAATATCAAAACCCAAAAAGCTAAAATTTGTGTTTACAAGAATTTGTTAGAAATTCTATTCTATGTCTGTTAGAAAACTAGTTAGAAGATACAAAAAAATAAAATAAATCCAGAATGGGTTTATATGGTTAACATTAATATCTTCAATTTAAGAGAAATGATTCAAACAAGAAAAGTGTCCTGTGTAGGCTCAAATGTAAGATATTTTAAAAGCAATCGAAAATTTATAATTCTTTTGATCCATTTTTCAGTAGATATCACATATGATCTCGTTAATGGAATTCTCAGCATACAATTTATTATTCAATAAAAAAAAAGTTTCAAAAGATTTGCCCTAAAAATTTGTTAAAAATTCACCTTAAACTATTAAAATTTATGATAAGTAATGGTTCAGTTGGTCGTAGTTGAAACTTCTTAATTTTCATAATTTTCGTTTAGTCAGATGGTTTTTAGTTAAGGTTAATTTGTCTTTTCAGGATTCTTAAGGTAAACCTATTTGTATTTTGTTAAAATTTAGTGTAGTATTTCGTCAGACTATCGGGAGGGATCATTTGAAAATTGTACCCAGGACATCCGGGATTTTCACATTATTCTGCTCAGAAATCGACCAGAAGTACTTAGGCTAGTATTCTGGCATAAAGACATTGAGTATTATATTAATGTGCATAGATATTGTGATTACTTTGGTTACCCTATGTTGTGTTTTCGACAGCTTTATTCTATTTGTCATGGACGGCTCTCAAAAACCGACAGGGCTCAAAATTCGCATATTTTTGCATTAAAAATTATCTCTCTATCGTATATCAGAAGATTTTCTATCCAAAAAGCTTCTTTAAAAAAAACTACTGAAAATATTGTAAGAACTCTGCTCAAGATTTTATAATAACAATATTCTGTTGACGGTTAAATTTCTACCAGAATAATCAAATGAACGTGCTCAAGATTTCTTGAATGTATTTTAAGTAATTTTTTGATTAACTTGGCTGCAACGCGTTTCTTTGGAAATCTATAAAAAAAAGTTGGAAAAGCTTGGTCATTCATTTTCATTCTCAAATTGAAAAACATATTACAATTATTTGTAAAACAGTAATAACGCCTATTAGAACTATAAAAAGAATGCATGGCTGCTTAACATATTTGCATGCCAAACTTTAAAAATAAAAAAAAATATAAAAAGTAAGTTTTCTGAAATGCTCAACGAATTTATATTAATAATTTAAAGAACATCTTCAAATATTGTTCAAATTATGAATTCTGCAATCTTCTGAAATGCTTCCAAAATACCAATTTGTCTCCAATTCCGAACATGATTCTTATTCCGAACAGTGGCAATTTTTAAGTTTAAAATTAATATTTTCTATAAATTGTATCCTGTGAAAACAAGTGGTTTCTTGAAAAATCGATAGAAGAAGTCGAGTGTGTGGAATATGAGTCATGATCGGTATATTAATAAAAATGAATCAGATTTTTTTCAATTTTCTACTAAACGTTCTACTGCTATGCGTATGGATTCTTTTGAAATTTTGAAAATTGTGTCAAGTTGTGGCATACATTTTGGCGCCCCCTGAAGGCTGGCGCCCTTGGCGGCCACCAAACTGATTAACCGCACGCTACGGCACTGCTTTTGATTCACTTCGACAGTGGTTTTTTTTTTGAAAGCAAGCTACAAAGTTTCAGACAATTCGGCTGAGAAAAACCCCCCATGCCAAAGTGAATCATGTAAGTGTTCAAGTGGTTCTGCACCCTAAATAAGTTAGATTTAATCGCGAATCACCCTAACCATCCCCAAATCAAGCGCCCAGTTTCAAATAAACGGTTTGGAATGCAACATAAATAGGGGCAATAAATTTTAGAGAAGGAATGTCACTGTTGGAACCAAGGTTGATGATACGTGATAATTCTCACTACAACTGCAAGATTTGGTTCATTGCAAATGATGTCAATGTTCATGCTGAGAATGAAAGCTTCTTTGTTTGTGTATGAAAAAGTGGAATGAACTCTTTGTGATTTAGTGAGTTACCCGATCCATGTTTGGATGAATCATAAGCTTTCTCACTCACAGTAATAATCATTGGGTTTAAGATATTCATCTACTGGGATTTGATGAACCGATAATATCGTGTTGATTTTCAGCTTTCATTTCGATTTTCACTCACAATGAAAATATCACCCGTACGGCTTGATGAAGTTTTTTTTGAACATCGTTGGCAAACCATTTGCTAATTTTTTATTTTTTAAGTAGACTATGTAAGTATGTGATGGATTTGAGAGCAGAAAAAAATAACTGGGAAAATGTTTTCCGCTTGTATCCGCACAATTGTTTTGGTTTTTATTCTAAATGGTAACGTAATTTGAATTGAACGGACTAGAACACATTTTACCACTTTTTACAATGAGCTGGCTAGATGTAGTTCATACTGTACGGGTTAACCACTTTTAAACATAAGGAGTAGAATGCGCTGCGATATAGTAGTTTTTAACCGTTTCTTACACGTTAGACATATTTTTACATAGGGAAAGTGTACCAGTTATGGCTATAATGGTTCCCTATTTGGCCATACGTGTTTTCTCGAAAACTCTCACATTTTCAATATTGTTGAATATGTGAACATCAAGACATATTTGGTATACGTATACTACTTAAACATACAGAATGATTAAAGATTTGAAGATAATCAAATTATCACGTATGGCGAAATAGAGAACCATTATGTCCATAACTGGTATACCTACCCTAGTATGTTCCATACATAAAATTTGTGAACAATTTTCAGGAAATCTCTGAGACCCCTTTTTTCATTCATTGGAAGATTATGGAGGGTATGAAATGGGGCGGCGTCTACAAATTACGTAATGCCCGAAGGGATGGAGTGATATACCAGTTATTATAATTTTGATAAATTCTTAGAATAAATGCTTTCGAGAAAATGGATTACGCCTTCAGAATTGTTAGGTCGTAATTTTGTATGGCTGTTTACATTTTAGAACTAGCGGCACTTTGGGGTAGCAGTGAAAAGCCGCGAGTAGTTCCCTTGAACGCATTCAAGGGAGCTACTATACAGTTCATCGATTAATTACCAATAATTTTATAAAAGAAAATGATGATTGTTAGGCAGCAGTCATTTATTACGTAACGATAAAATTGTTATTTTTTTTACCGTTTTACACGTCCCCGCATCCGTGACACTTTTTGTATGGAAATCTTCAAAGTTTGTATAATTCGTAACGCTTGTACATATATGACCTGAAATTTGCCTACCTCCAGGGGCACAAATGCACAGTACCCTTCTTACCCGACCTGACCCAGTGATCCACCGGAATAACTCCGACCACAGGAATATTTCCGCGTTCTTCTGTCCACTTCTAGAAACTAGATATGTGTGCCAGTATACTGACAAAAAATCATTTGAATCCGTTAAGAATTCGCTGAGCGGTGAGGGTTTTAGAATTTTTGTTTTCACTCAGGCCTATACGGGTTAAAAGACTCGGCATAGCAGTTTGCATTTCTCAAGACCAAGGCTTACAAATTTGCAAAAATATAGATCAAACATATCCTAAATCATGGGATGGAGCCTCATTGAATCATGTAACATGTTTTGTCAGATTCCAGGAAGGAATTTACGCAGCATGTCGTTGGACCGTAATTTTCACTAAGTTCAGGGAATAGTTATCTCATACTTCTGGGTGGGATTATGATAAAATCCTGAACAGCATCCTTACAGATTCCACGACACGATTGTAGTTTGGAATTTTGGACAAGATTCTAATGAAATTCTTAGCAACGTTTATAACAAATTCCAGCACATGATTCTCACTTAATTCTGAAGAAGGTTTTCGCAAAATGCTTCACAGTAATCATACAAAATTCGGAACTTTATTTTAACAAGTTATTTGGAGAGATCCTAATAATACCAGGTGAGATTCTCACGCAATGTTTCGTAGATTTCTAACAGAATTCTGAGTAGGATTATTGCAAAATCCTGAACATCATTCTCACAGTTTTCATGACAAGAGCTAGTGGCTAGCCTAATATTGTGCACGATTTTAACTCCGAGGAGGAATTTTCACAAAATATTGTGAACATTGTGCAGTAGCAGAGATCTCAATTTTCAAGACAAATTCCAATCGATTTTCCAGACAACAATTCCTGTTTTTTAAACGATTTATGGAAGTGTCAGTGATTTACCCTGCAGCTCAAAAAGATATTGCGGACTTGAATTAAATGAAATCTAAAAGAAGAAAGGGAATGATTATGAGGCGATTAAAAAAATATATATCGGAATTGTATTTTAATTTGTGTTGTCACTTAGTAATGAAAATCATCATTATTATTGACGGGTTACTAAATTGAATTAAATTTACTAATTAAAATAATTTTGAAACCTGCATTGCAACACACCAAACTTCATAGTTTTATAAAACAAGTTCAATGAAAGAAATTTTAATGACTTTTGAAGAGAATTTTTAACCTACTGGTATATTTTGTCATTGATATGCCTCCTATATTTTATTTTGTAAAGCCAATTTTTTTTATGCCGCAAGAAAACTTTTAGAATAATTTATTTAATAACAATAAAAGACATGAGAGCACCTGATTTTCTTAATGGTTTTAGATTCAATTCTATAGTGCCTTGCTTCTTGAAGGCACCACATTCCCGGCAAATACCAAGCGGTAGTCAATATAGAAGTTACTGAAATTTCTTTAATTGATCTTATATGCAGAATAATGAAGTTTGCTGTGTCGCAAGAAAGGTTCCAGCATCATTTCGAAAGTGACCGCTTCATTGAGGGAAACACATTTCCGGAATATGCCAGGCGATGACCAATATCGCCAGATGTCATTGTTGTAGCTTCTAATGATTTTGTTTTGAAAATAGGGAGTCGATGCCGGTTATGGACCCTTTGCGTATTATGGACCCCCTACAGAAAACCATAAAATTAACACTCAAGGCAGCCTTATTTCTATGAAAATCTGCCGGGGGAACTTCGATTGCATTGCTAGTTAGCAGTTTTAGGCAATATATTCAGTTTGAGACGCATAAATACAGATATTTGAACAGTTTTGCAAATAAAACCACACAAGAGAGTCCATAATACGCATTTCCAGGTGGGTCCATAATAGGCACGTCGGCAGTGAGCCGAATTACATGGGAATCAAATGGAGGGTCCATAATAGGAATCGTCAAATTTGTAAACATTCCTATTATGGACCCCGGAGGGTTCATAATAGGCATTCGGACAATAGTTTTCCAAATGCATCTTTCGTTGGGAAAATCGAATGATTTTGTATGTTTCATAGGTGTACTATGAAGTAAAAACATTGAACTTGTTGTTAGGCTCCACAAAACGTGTATGCGTCTGAGATATAATTGCGGAAAAGCGTCGAGAATGAATTTCAGCTACTAAGAGGTCCATTACTAGCATTGAAACCCTATATCAAATATGGTATGTCACAAATATTGAAATTATTTAGCAAAATCAGGAAGTTTTATGTGACGCAAGGAAGGTTAGAATTAAAAGTGTCCACTTCCCTGAAGGCACCACATATCCGGATTATGGCAATAGGTGCCCAATGTCCCCAACAGTCATTGAAATGTCTTCCTTTGAACTTGTTTTGCGATATTACGAAGTTTGGTTTACCACAAGAAAAATTTCAGAATCATTCTTAATATGGCCACTTCTCTGGAGATGCTGTCCACCTCAACCAGGGATTCCTGGGTATCCTGGACCAATTGTGTGTCCTTTGGTTTTTTGAACTTTTTCCCCGAAATGCGTTCCTGAAACCTAGAAATATCATTGAAAATGATTCGAAAATACTACTAGCCTTTTGCTAACGCAATAGTCTATCAATTTGCCGAAGACACTAGGGTGTTTTGACCGCTTCTTTATTATGCTTTTAACGAAATTAGTTAAAATATCTCGTAAAAAGCAATATATTTTTCCAGTTTGCCATATAAATTCCGATAAAAATATTATTATATTTTGTATCCAATTCGACTATCTATTTGATCTAGGTGGTACGAACATATCGTTCATACATCATTTTCATGTGAGGATTCTACCCCAGTACCCCGAATGCCATTTCCCCGAATGACATCACCCCGAATGTCATTACCCTGAATGTACCATTACCCCGAATTCCATCACCCCGAATGCTATTTCCCCGAATTTACAAAAACCTTGACATGATGACATTGATAACATTTCACCATGATATTGGAATTCGGGGTAATGGCATTCGGGGTTATGGGTCATTCGGGGATTTGGAATTCGGGGTAATGGAATTCGGGTAAATGGCCTTCGGGGTAATGGTATTCGGGGTAATGGGGTAGAATCCAACACAAATACACTCTATGAAAACCTCAGTTACCCATGATTTAGATGTCATGTCTTTGGACCCTACAGTCTATCGCCATCGGCTCAAAATAGAGTTGATGGTAAGGTTTGGGCCTAAAGATCAGAAGATTCATGGTTCAAGTACAAGGGATAATCTTTTTTTCTTTATTTTTGCACCAAGCTAAGATTTGTAATTATTTGACCTGATTTGAAACATTTGCATGTTCAAATTTCACTCACACGGGATGAAATCTTTTGTTCCTTAATACAGCACCATTCTTAAAAAGCACGTTACAGGAAGATCTACTTTTTAATATATAAAGGTAACTACAAGTGATGACTCAAGTTAAATCAGCGTAGCAACAGCCTTGAGAACTAGAGCTCTAATGAGTCTTCCAGTCTTTGAAGACTAAACCAACATCGTACTAAAAAACCTAAATAAAGCTAATAGTTATATTCTATCAAGCATCGCATCAATGATCGAACTGCACGGGCTTATTCACAAATTCCATGACGCTGAAAAGGGGTCGTGGGTGACTTCATGATATTACGGCTCATACAAAACTTGTAGAATATTCATACAAAAATCTTTACGATGGGGGGTGATGATAAGCTACGATTACTGTTGATTATGGAAAAAAAAGATTATTCCTTGCACTTAAACCGTGGATCTTCTGATCCTTAGACCCAAACCTTACCATCAACTCTATTTTGAGCCGATGGCGATAGACTGTAGGGTCCAAAGACATCTAAATCATGGGTAACTGTGGTTTTCATAGAGTGTATTTGTGTTGGCAACCTTATGGGATTTTAGGGTATAGAGTGATACACTTTCTGTTATTTCGAAGTGAAATTCAATTCTCACATGAAAATGATGTATGAACAATATGTTCGTAACCCGCAGATCAAATAGATAGTTGAATTGGATACAAAATATAATAAGATTTTTATCGGAATTTATATGGCAAACTGGAAAAATATATATTTTTTCTCGAGATTTTTATACTAATTAAGTTAAAAGCATAATGAAGAAGCGGTCAAAACACCCTAGTGTCTTCGGCAAAGTGATAGACTATTGTGTTAGCAAAAGGCTAACGGTATTTTCGAATCATTTTCATTGATATTTCTGGGTTTCAGGAACGCATTTCGGAGAAAAAGTCCAAAAAACCATAAAATCGATTTGATACACCTCTAAAACTTTACCAAATCGGCTCATTTTTGGACAGATAACTTGTTTTGATAAATAAGTTCAGAATTTGATGTGGCAAGGGTACCTTAGAAAAAGTGAACAGGTCTAATGCCTACCTTTTTCGAACGATTCCGGATTAAAAACTGTTAATATGATCAGTTAGTCTTTGCTATTCTAAGATATACACTAGAATCTCGATTCACGAAGTCATTTTTACGTAAAATCAATTTACTTCAATTCAATTTACGTAACTTTTTTTTACGAAGCTCGTAAAATGAGTTAATAAAATACAATGGAACATTTTGTATTGGAATGATAAGTTTCGCGGAAATAATGTGATTTGTTTTGAACTTTCACTTCATAGTTTAGTTGAGACTTTGTCTTCTTAGCAGTATGTCCTCACTGGGACAAAGTCTGCTTCTCAGCTTAGTGTTCAATGAGCACTTCCACGGTTATTAACTGAGAGTTTGCCTAAGTTACCATTTTAACATTCCTATTTCGTGTGGCAGGTAGGGTGATACTTTATGCCCAGAGAAATTAAGGAAATTCCCATTACGAAAAGATCCTGGACTGACCGGGAATCGAACCCAGACCTTCAACATGGATTTGGTTTGTAGCGCGTGTAGGCCCTATGCTGGGATATACGCATATTTAAGCCTTCGCAGCGAAACAGAATTCTCAAAGGTTCCAAAAATCACAGTCAAGGTCATCAAGAAACAACACCTTGGTAGGAAATAATTTGGTAATGAAAAAAGCATCGACACATAATTATACGTTAGTTGTTGCTAGGAAGCCCGCGATGCAGCCCCTTATTGAGCCCCCCTCGGAAACCCAGCTAGCACAAAAGACCATCCTCGCACAGAGGATTGAAGACTGCGGAGCGGCGGCGGTGGCTCTGACACTGACTCAAGAGCATCCAGCTTACGACCAAGTGCAAGTGCCCCGAACAAGTACACGGCGCTGCTGCTGCTGCTGCTTCGGCTGCTTGTTGAACGGTTTACCATTGAAATGGCCCCAACAATAAACGGCTCCTCTCTCCCCCCAGGAACAAATCACCAATCACCGTCAATCGGGTGATGATGAGAGCGCCTTTGCATAGTTCAGGTCGATCGGTTTGCGGCGGCGGCTTGGCGTGAGTTTGGTGGTCAGCCTTGCAAGGAAATGCGTTACAGTCTTAGCTGATGCTTGCTCGCGTGCGGATGTTCGCAGAAATCGAAAGTTGTTTGTCGTAGGTTGCACTTACATCGGGCATTAAAGGAAGAAGTGCTGAGCTGTGCGCGTGTCGCGGTCAGAATTCTGCAAGTTGGCGATAAATCACCGCGCAGACGATCGATCGGTTGTACGTTCTGTGTGACTGAAGTGTTGGACTCGGGGCAAAGTTCTAGTGGAGTTAACAGTGGAACGGTGACAAGATGACGAGTTATGTGGTGTCATTTTCGAGCCAGTATGAAAACATCACCAAGGGAGCAGGTAATAATGGAGTGTTGAACTGATGCAGTGGTAATTAATTTTCAAATTGGTGTATTTTGATGACAGGATGACAATTGGCAGAATTCATACTGTGAGCAATTACAATATCTTTTTGTGAAGCAAAAATAATGCCGGAAGTTAATTAATGATACTCTCGAAAAACTATGCAGAGTAATAATAGTTATCCAATCCAAAGATTGCAATCTTTTTCATGACTATAATGATCTGAGAAAGCTGGAGCTTATCGTTAACGGATCAATTAATTAGGGTTGTGATACATAACAAGATTTGGGGCCTTTTTTAGCCTAGTGGTAACGTCCACGATTGTAAGGCAAAGTCATACTGAAGGTGTCTGGACTCGATTCTCGGTCGATCCCGGATCTTTTCGAAATTGAAGTAGTATCATCGTACTTGCTCACATGATATAGCAATGCGAGATTGGTAACTTTGGCAAAGAAATCTCGAGTTTTCAGTTAATAACTGTGGAGGAGGTCATTGAACACTAAGCTGAGAAGCATTCTCTGTCCCGGTGGAGAAGTAACGCCAAAAAGAAAAGAAAGAAATTTATAACAGGATGTGCATGTAAACTGTCTGATAATATCACGATAAAATGACCTGACACGTGACACAATAGAACTCATTCACAGCGTAGGCACGGCAAGTAAAGGTAATAAAAATACCACACGCAGTTTTCAATGATGCATTTCTATTTGCATGAAATTGCAGTCGAATGTATCAACACCACTGCAAGCGCTATTAATAGTCAAACAGCAGATAGTTGGGAGAGCTGCTGTACAATCATTTTAATAAAATAGTCCATTAAGAATGGGGTGTGTAGATCTACTTACGAAAATTTCGCTCAGTAAACCCAGTACAGGCGTGCGGGGTGACATTACAGTATGGCCCATAAAAAATGCAAAAATCGTCATATCATGTTTAATGGCAGTTTCTGTATGAAAAATTAAAACTAAACAAAATGGTTATTTATTATTTGTATTGTTTACTCTGTTTGGACCCTATTTTTTACTCTGAATATGATTTTCATCGGTTACTTTCTCCTTACTAGAGAAAAATTGGAAGCACACCTTCAAATTTAATCATGCTTTCAAAACGTCGCACCATCGAACTTCTACACAGGCCTTATGTTAAACATACGCCCAAGTCAAATAGTAGCATGGATTTATACCTGGAATGCTGGAGACTTGAACATATTTTGGTAAAAGCATCTCATTTTGGAGATCTGTGGTTTAACCTTCATATAAGTGTTGATAGCGGTTCTGTTTGGCTAAAAACCTATGAGCTAGTAATGATCTAAGTTGTATCTAACAAATGGAACAAACAATTGTCTCAAAAATCTCTTATAGACCCTGTATATGGATTTGATAAAGCTACAACAAAAAATAAAGGCACAGCAAACCCATAGGATGCGAATGCTCCCTAAACCATGACCTTGGCCAAATATTTCATTGTGACCATGAAAAACACATTTTTCAAGACTTAACAAAAATGTTCCTATATGGCAAAGTAACCTTAGAATATATTAAATTAATCAGATGTAACATTCACTAACGAAAATAATAAAAATATTGCTTGTGCATTATAAATTCACGCTCAGACAATTTTCGCATTTTATTGTGGCCATACTGTAGGCCTTTGGATTATTTTAACAATGTATGTTGGAAAATTAAGGTTTATTTTTTTAATTTACGATTAAGCTTTCATGCCAAACACAGTTGAATGCTTTTTCTATGTCTAGAATAGCAAGACCAGTAGAATAGCCTTCAGATTTGTTGGAACGGATCAAATTTGTTACACGTAAAAGTTGATGAGTGGTCGAATGTCCATGGTGGAATCCGAAATGTTCATTAGCAAAAAATGAATTTTTGTTGATGTGGACCATCATTCTGTTCAATATGCTTTATCAAAAAGTTTACTGATGGAGGAAAGCAAGCTGATTGGACGATTGCTGGAAGCTTCTGCAGGATATTTTTCCGGTTTTAAAATTGGTACAACCTTGGCATTTTTCCATTTGATAAGAAAATAGGCCAACTGAAAACATTTGTTAAATATAACAATCATGTTTTAAGACCAATAAAGAGTTTGAAATCATCGTCTATAATCACGGAGTCGAATTTTACTTTACATTTAGGTATTGCAATGCCTCTTCTGCTTCAAATATCTTCTTCTCTTCTTCTCGGCATTAACGTCCTCACTGAGACAGAGCCTGCTTCTCAGCTTAGTATTCTTATGAGCCAAAGTTGCCATATTTGCATTCGGATATCGTGTGGTAGGTACGATGATACTCTATGCCTAGGGAAGTCAAGGTAATTTCCATTACGAAAAGATCCTGGACCGACCGGGAATTGAACCTAGACACCTTCAGCATGGCTTTGCTTTGTAGCCACGGACTCTAACCACTCGTCTAAGGAAGGCCCCTGCGGGAATATCAAAACTTCCTCCACCAAATCTCTACATTAATTTTTTTGGAAAATCTCTTCATGAGTTCATTCCAAAGATTTCACCTGGAATTTCTACAGTAATGTCTCCATGGGTTCAGGGTTTTTTTTCAGAAAAATGTCTACAGCCAAATCTTTACAGTGCACTATGGGCCAGGGACGCAATCTGGCGGGACAAAATTAATAATTCAGTAACGAAGTGTTTTCGGTATTTTGCTGTCTTCGACAAAGTTTTTTGTAACAACGTGGACCATCTACTGACATAAACGGATAGTTCGTAAATCGTCCACATAGGTGGCGCCACAATCTATTTTTTTACTGTGACGTTCTAGAGACTTGGCATATTTGCCAAAGTTGTTCATTTTGATAAAATAAACAACTCTCTCGAAAACGCCAAAATTCCACAGCCTAATGTGTTCGAATTATTGGCAAAATTAGAGAAAATTAATGAAAAAATGATTTTTTTTACTGAATTTGCCATTTTTCCAAAGAACCATGCCAAAACATATATTTTGCTGATAAATATGTAACAAACACAAGCTCTGGTGAAAAAAATAATAACACGACGCATAAAAAATAAGAAATTATGACATAACTTGAAAAAAAGAGCAATGTTTGAACCTTGATATCTTCAAAAACGCAAGCTCAAATTTTCAGGCAACATAGAACAATACTTGATAAAACGGATGTCAAAATTTCAGAGAGGTACATTTTGGTGACACCAAATACCGGAAACGATTCGTTACCGAGTTATTAATTTTGTCCCGCCATATTGCGTCCCTGGCCCACAGTGCAGTGATTCTTCCTGGAATACCCGAATACCGCAAAGGATTCTCCAGGAGTTTTCCCAGAGACACCTCCAGAAGCCCTTCAATAATTAATTTTGAAATGGTTTCCTCTGTTAATTGTGCCAGGTAGAGAATAGACTGTATATTAGGGCGATTCAAAATTTAAAAATGTTTGAAAATCCAATCTCCCATATTTTCCTTACTATCATTACCATAAAAATAGTGTTCTGTGAAATTTTCAGCATTATAGCTGGTTATTTAAAAGTGGCCCAAAGACGATGTTCCGATGTTCCCAAAGGCTAATTCCACTCAAACCAAGATTCATAAAATGTAAGCTAAGACCAGGGATTCAATCCTGAGAAAATTGAGAGAATCTCTCACGTATTGCTCTTTGTAACTATCATAACATGCTGCACATTATGAGAGACTGTTTATCGTACACTGCAACAACTTTGATCAGATTGGGGGGATAGTAGTACATGATAAAAACCTTCTAAACATGCTCCAAGCCCGGGGGACACTATTGCTATTGCAAGTTCGTTGATTGCTTATCGTGCCAGTAAAAAAACACCTATCCCCAACGGTAAACAAGCGAGAAAAATGGATTTTATCATAGCTCTCTCTTTGGGGCTCTCGCTCGCTGCTTCCATTTATCAGACTTGTTACACCTTGCGATACAATGATGATCGTGGACCGCAACAAATGGGATGTTTTTCTTTGCTTGCTTTGATCGTGCTTCATACTCACATGAGAGCGAATTCTGCAATACCTGGCTAAGACTATAATTATAAAACATTTATAACGGCTGCGAAATTCGTAGGTCAAGTCCGGGTTGGTAATTCTTAGCTCTTAGAAAAAAAAGAAGCTATACATGTTTAAACAAATTCTGACGATCTGGGTAAATATTAAAGTAAATTCTAAGCTCTTAGTAAAAATTGTAATATTTACACGAAACCATGAAAATATTCATACAAAATTATAAAATCTGGCGTAACTGGACAAGAGTACAGTGGAAAATGGAAATACGAATTGCCGGTAGAATTCTAGGTATAGATAACTGAAACTTTCTCTGATATAAAAATCAATAAAATGTATGAATTGCCGAGTATCTTCGACAAATGTAACAAAACTAACAAAAAGTTCTGCTTTTTTATTCGAAAATCAGTCAAATTCATAAAAAACAATAAAAAAACATATTGTATCTTGTGCAAAATGAAGTTTAGAAAGATTCGAAAGTGGTGCATACGATTGTGCTATATGCACTGGTGGTTTGGAAGGGATGGCACTTTTTGCATAATGAAATTCTGCATATGGACGTTTCACATAAACAGTTTTATACAAGTACTGTTGGCTTTTTGAAGAAGGTACATAAATATCACTATGTCAAATATCCATTATGCCAAACGTCCTTATGGGAGATGTCCCACCTCCGTTTGGAATAATATGGAAAAGTCCTTGGAAGAAGTACGACTGAGGTTATGTTATTGAAGCAATGTAGGCAAAGCAGACTTTATAAAATTGAAAACTCAAAGTTTTTTTTTTATTTTTCCCGGATTTTTGGTCCGTTTGGGACCTTTTCCAAGAGTTCAATCACTACGGATCTCTAGTTAAGAAAGTTTTGCTAAACTCTAAAAAGTTATGTGGAATTAACGGTATGGATTGAGTTTGGTCGGTATCGTCGCGGACAGACGTTCAAGTTAGACTCAGCAGCTTGTGTAAAAAAACATGGCCGCCACAAATCGCCAAGTAGCAATAAGGCTCCTCCAGATCTAAGCGACTGTATACGGCGACAGCGACAGCGACAGACAATCGCCGCGATTTCGCTAATGTTTCTCTGCATGCACTGTTTGATGAGCGCGTCTAAGCCACAGCGACGCGATTACGCAGCGATTCACGTCGTGTCAGTATACACTCCCGTGTTTTCCCCCCTCAAAAACATACAAAAGTGTTCAGTCCATATCTCTGTGATTACACGTCCAACTGAAAGTCTCTAAGCCGCATTTGAAAGGCAAAGAGTTATTCATACTTTGTATGTACTTTTCTAAAAACATTCTTTGATCTATGTATACTAAATTTGTACTTAAAGTGGTGACATTTTTCAAAAAACACACAAAAAAAACATAACTAACTTCCTCAACATTGGATCGACCAAAATTTTGAAACAAGGTGTCAATAGAATCGTAATCTTATAAACTTTGAAGAGCACTCATGAAATTCTTGCGGAAAAATCTGAAAAGTATTCAAAATCAATGAAACAGTCAGTCAAGTCATCGTGCAAAAGTTTGGGTTCACTCCTCAGTATGGTGTATCGTGAACTACGCTAACGCTAACGCTAACTCCTCAGTATGGTGTATCGTGCAAAAGTTTGGGTTCACCTGAACTTACTTAAATCTGTGAAATCTCAAACCAATCATGTACGCGCCATTATTTTCGCTCAAAAAAGCTTTAAACTATTAAAATCGGTTGAAAAATGGCAGAGATATTGACAAAAATGATGAGCGTGCGGCTCAGGTGAACCCAAACTTTTGCACGATTTGCATCATACTGAGGGGTGAACCCAAACTTTTGCACGATGACTTGACTGACTGTTTCATTGTTTTTGAATACTTTCAGATTTTTTCGAAAAATTTTCGTGGCGTCTCTCAAAGAATATAAGATTACGATTCTAATGACACTTTGATTTAAAATTTTGGTCGATCCAATGCTGAGGAAATTAGATATGATTTTTCAGTATGTTTTTTGAAAAATGTCACAATTTCAATTAAAAATTTAGTATTCAAAATTTAAAAAATGTTTTTGGAAAAATACATACAAAGTAAGAATAACTCTTTGCCTTTCGAATGCGACTTAAAGAGTTTCAATTGGACGTGTAATCACAGAGATATAGACAGAACACTTTTGTATGTTTTTGAGGGGGTGAACCCAAACTTTTGCACGGGAGGTGTAGATGGTTCTATAGAAGAGTGCTTGCAGCGACACAACAACGAAATCGCGACGATTTTTTGTCGCTGTCGCCGTAAAAAGTCGCACATTGATATTTTCGTACAGTGCGGTGTGGACTGGGTGGTATCCGAACAGATGAAGCCACGTGTTTATACAAACTGTCACTCTACTGTAGCAATTTGTTTCATAGATGGCACCATGGTAGAATTTACACAAGAAACATAAATAAATTTGTTCCTGCTCCAACGTCTGCCTGCGGTATCGTTAATTCCGCATGACTTTTTAGAGTTAGGCAAAGCTATCTTGACTGAAACCGTAGTGATTGATTCTTTGAAAACGGTCCCAAACGTCGAAAAAAAACTAGTGTTTTCAATGGATCATTGAAGGTAGTTTTTGTCAGTGCTCACCGCATCACTGTATATGGGATTTAACATTGTGACAGCATTGCTGTTCTGTCAAACACACAAACCCACGGTGGCGCTATCTATGCTTTCAATAGCGGCCTTTTTGGATATTTTAATGATCCATTCACTAAAGACTGCTTAACCCTCTAATACCCAAATTTTTTTTTTGATCTAAATATAATTTTTCGTTGGGGCCCAGATAGCCGTAGCGGTAAACGCGCAGCTATTCAGCATGACCAAGCTGAGGGTCGTGGGTTCAAATCCCACCGGTCGAGGATCTTCTCGGGTTGGAAATTTTCTCGACTTCCCAGGGCATAGAGTATCTTCGTACCTGCCACACGATATACACATGCAAAAATGGTCATTGGCATAGTAAGCTCTCAGTTAATAACTGTGGAAGTGCTCATAAGAACACTAAGCTGAGAAGCAGGCTCTGTCCCAGTGGGGACGTAACGCCAGAAAGAAGAAGAAGATAATTTTTCGTTATCTAAAATCATTCTAAACACGGTTTGGGCAATGATTTATTTTTCTTCGCAAATTTAGGAATTTTGGTTTTTGATTTTTATTATTTTTATTTTTGAACATCCCTATCCTTTTCAAATTTTTCTTAAAGCCTCTTCTGGTTACTGATTTTTGACAATAATAAAAATTAGAGTTTTTACTATACTTTTGAAAATATGATTTTTTCAATTTTTTTCTGGAACATTTTTTATTTTCCGTGTAACTAACGGAAAAACAGATTTGAAATCATTTCAATACCATCAGGCTCTTCTTCTGTGATAGGTTGATCGTAGAAAAATATAAAAGGTACGATTTTTTATAATACACGTTAAATGAATCCCAGGCATTTGAAGGTTATATAAGAATACAATTTTTCAAACAATTTTCAATAATACAAAAAAGTTTGAAAAATCATAAAACTTTTCTTATATACATGTTATAAGTCAAGGTTTAAGCCAAAAATAAAATCATTTTAATTTCCGAGCTACGAAAAAATACACAAAATTCCAAAGTGTACCCCGTCTAAAGGCGGGGTTGGGTATTAGAGGGTTAAATAACATTGTTTCAGGTACGGAACAGTGTAAGAAGATACCGTCGAGCGGGGTCGACATTGGGCCATAAGAGTGATTTCAGACCACCATTTTTACAGAAATTTAATACCAAAACCATGAAAACAATATGGCAAGCTTTAAGAATACGCTGTAAATAGCCACTTTGCCCCGTTTGGGTTGTATGGAAGGAGACACAAGAGCCCACAGCTTAAGAAAAAAAAAATAGATACTGTCAAGAACAGTGGACAGTTAATAAAGGGGAACTTTATGAATAAATTTTAAAAAGATCGATAGCAAAAAAAAGAAAAGAACATTCTATGTTTGAGAAAAGAGGAATTTTCGTAATTTAAAAGTTGAAGTTGAATATTTGCCTCAAAAGAACATCCTATGTTTTCAAGAAAGTGAAATTTATATTTTGAATATTATCTGCATTAACATATTTATATTTTGTCATTTTTAAAACTGTCACGAACATCTTATACAGTCAACATTCGTTCGTTGCACTAAACCTATAGCCCACCTAGTGAAAGACTTTCACTAATCGGGCTGAGTTTCTAGCTGTCAAAATATTGAGTACAATAGAAATTCAGGGCTACCAACATTGATCAATCGAGGTTCATGTCAAAAAGTGACATTTGTCTTCGTTTTAAGTGGGATATAGCCCATACTTAACGGAAGCCCAGTTAAAGATAGTATAACGAACGAAAAACGAATGTACATGGAATCAATGTCAGTTTATGATAAATACGTCAGAAGTTTCATAACAGCGCAAATAAAAAGAAACACTTATATTTAAAAGAAGTTAAATATCCGCTTAAATAATAAAATAATAATTGTAAGAATTTCCTTCTTGTTCTTGTAAAGAAATATTTGTCACGCAACTATAATAATCAATAAGACCACAAAGTCGCCCAGCTAAACCTGTGAATATGTTGTGTAGGTGTCCACGTATGGTTCTTTTAACCTCAAGGTATGGAAAATACCAATGGTAGCAAGGCAAAGCCGTGCTGAAGCTGTCTAGTTTAGGGATATCATAAGGATGAACCATCCCCAACGGATGACTTCAAACGAGTTGTCGTACACTGCGTAACAAAAGGCCTTCCGCTGATTGTAGGCAGTGATGCCAATGCTCATCACATCATCTGGGGCAGCTCGGATATCAATTTGAGAGGCTCCAGTCTGATGGAATACTTAAGTAGTACAGACCTTGGATTACTTAACATAGACAATCGCCCAACCTTCATGGTTTCTAATAGAGAAGAAGTGTTAGACATAACGCTCTGCTCGAATAGAATCAGTCACGAGTTGACGAATTGGCATGTATCAGATGAGGAATCATTATCTGATCATCGCTACATCTTCTTTGAACATTCAAATGTAACTGCGCAGACTTTGCGTTTTAGGAATCCCCGGTCAACAAACTGGGAACTCTACATTGAATTGGTTGCGACCAAATTTCATGGATATTCTCCGTCCATTGAAAATCCAAGTGATCTGGATGATGCCGTTGATACTACAACATCCTACATTATGGAAGCTTTTGAAGAAGCATGTCCTCTGCGGTCTGTAAAGACTACAAGAGGGACCCCATGGTGGAATTCCGATCTGACTAGACTCAGGAAACAATGTAGAAGGAGTTGGAACAGACGCCGTTCAGCTGGATCAGAGTCGTTCAAGTCAGCTCGCAAGGCTTACAAGAAGGCTCTTCGTTCTGCTGAACGATCCGGCTGGAAAAACCTTTGTACAAATGTTTCCAGTTTGAGTGAAGTCAGTCGGTTGAACAAAATTCTTGCAAAATCTAAGGATTTCCAAGTGAACGAAATTCGCTTACCTAATGGTGACTTTACTTCTTCCGATGAAGAAGTTTTAGAATGTTTATTCAATACACACTTCCCCGGATGTGTGGACATAGCATCTACGGATGAACCAACTGTCTTTTCATGTAGTTACGAGTCTCTGGCCTCGGCTCGCAGTATCGTAACTACTGAATCGATTCAATGGGCACTTAATAGTTTTGCTCCTTTCAAATCTCCAGGAGCGGATGGGATTTATCCTGTTCTGCTCCAAAAGGGATTTGAGTCTATCAAACATGTTTTGAAAAAGCTACTTGTAAGCAGTTTTGCTACCGGGTACATTCCCAAATCCTGGCGTGATATTACTGTAAAGTTTATCCCAAAAGGAGGACGTGCGTCGTATGAAGAAGCGAAGAGTTTTAGACCAATCAGTCTGACCTCTTTTCTTCTGAAATGTCTGGAACACAAAGTTGTATACGATATCGAGAAAGCATTCGCTCAGAAGCAATCCTGCTTGGGTGTTTTCTTGGATATTGAGGGTGTCTTTGATAACGTGTCTTTCGATGCCATATTGGAAGCCGCACGAAACCATGGGCTACCTACAATGATTACCAATTGGATTCATCAAATGCTCAAAACCGACATCTCTTCTCGACATTGCGTCAAGCAGCGATTCGAAAATTGAGTGTTTGCGGATGCCCCCAAGGGGGAGTCTTGTCACCACTTTTGTGGAATCTCGTAGCAGATACGCTATTGAGGCAACTCAATAATTGCGGTTTTCCAACTTATGGATTTGCCGACGACTATCTAGCTCTAATAGTTGGTATGTGCATAAGCACCCTATTCGACCTGATGCAAAGTGCTCTTCAGATAGTCGAGAGTTGGTGTCGCCAATATGGCCTTTCGGTTAACCCGAATAAAACATCTATTGTTCCTTTTACGGAAAGACGAAACCGCGATGGAATTCGACCTTTACGTCTTTTTGGCACTGAGATTAATGTGACTGATCAAGTAAAGTATGTCGGAGTCATTCTAGATTCCAAACTTTTATGGACAGCTCACATTGATTTCAGAGTCAAAAAAGCTTGTATGGCCTTCGGTCAATGCCGGCGAACCTTTGGTAAAACTTGGGGCCTCAAACCCAAATATATCAAATGGATTTACACAACAGTTGTTCGACCAATATTGGCATATGGATGTCTTGTGTGGTGGCAAAAGGGCGAAGTGAGAACAATCCAATCAAAATTGGGCCATCTCCAAAGGATGTGCTTGATGGCGATGTCTGGTGCGTTCTCTACAACTCCCACAGCAGCGCTCGAGGCCCTTTTCGACGTTGCGCCACTACACATATATCTTAAACAAGAAGCACTTTCTTGCTCTTACCGTTTATGGGTACTGGATCTACTGGAGAAAAATCCAGTGAATCGTAGATCTACACACACTTCGTTGTTTCCACTTTTGGTGAATTGGGACAAAATTGTCCTTGCTCCCAGTGATCTCACAATTGCTTGTAACTTTCCTTACAGGACATTTACCACACAATTCCCTTCACGGGAAGAGTGGACGTCTGGCTATTTGGAAAGAAGTATATCAAACAATATAGTATGTTACACTGATGGCTCCCTTCTTGAAGGTAGAGCTGGTGCAGGAGTATATTCTCGTGAGCTAAGGCTGAATCAGTTTTACTCACTTGGTAGAAACTGCACCGTTTTTCAGGCGGAAATATTTGCCCTTATGTGTGGAGTGCAATCAGCACTTCAACAGCGCGTAATGGGTAAAGTCATATACTTCTGTTCAGATAGTCAAGCTGCTATAAAAGCTCTCGCTTCGGCCAACTCAAGGTCGAAGCTTGTTATCGCATGTCGAACTCAAATTGAGGAACTGAATTCAGTCAACTCTGTAAAACTTGTATGGGTACCTGGCCATTCTTCCATCGCTGGAAATGAATTGGCTGATGAGCTAGCTCGCGATGGAGCATCACATGACTTCATTGGCCCTGAGCCGGCTATTCCAATTTCGAAGGGCTGGGTGAAGCTTCAGATAAACTCTTGGGCGGCAACTCAGCACAAGCAATATTGGAATAGTTTGGAGTCGTGTCGTCAAACAAAATTGTATATTACTGAGCCATCTCCAAAGGTGGCGAAGTATTTAACAAATCTGTCAAAGCAGAATTGCAGTCTCTTGGTCAGAGCGTTGACAGGCCACTGCCGACTCAACTATCACATGGCAAATATTCAGCGTGCTGACTCATTTGTGTGTGATAGTTGTGACTCCGATTATGGAACTTCGTATCACCTGATATGTAACTGTCCAGTTTTTGCGCAAATGCGATTCCAATTACTTGGTAAGCACTTATTAAGTGAAACTGAATACAGAAGCCTGAATCTTCAGGACATCCTGTTATTCTTAACCCGCTGTGGTAATGAGCTATAGGCTCTCTTTACGCTCATGCGTTTTGCAGTGCCCTTTTTAGGGCGCTGTTCGAACCCATTGTGGTATGGAGCTACATGCTCTCATTTCGCTTATGCGATCTTCCCTCTTCAAGGGACCCCACTCCTATTTCCTCCCATCTTTCCCTTCCCTTTCCTCTCCCATCGGGTAGATGATGAAATAGGCTCAAATATGGCGATGGCACAAATCTCCCAACTGGTGGGGAACGTGCCTTTGGAGCCGGCCTTCTGATACCTGATGGTTCTTTTAACCTCAAGGTATGGAAAATACCAATGGTAGCAAGGCAAAGCCGTGCTGAAGCTGTCTAGTTTAGGGATATCATAAGGATGCTATGAGGTGTATTAATTTTTGCATTTACGTTTGGAAACCCTTTTTGGCCCATAGTGGGGCAAAAGTCCGAATCATCTTGCGTAACAACTTGAAAACTTCCCTAAATCCATAAATTGTATTTAAATTTAGCAAAGTTTTCTTGAACGTGCGAAAAAAGCCATTAAAATTTCACATTTCGACTTAATTTTGTGAACAACTGCCCAAAAATAGGTACCGTAATCCGGGGTAACATTGATCATTTTTTTAAATATTTCGTTTGAAAATGCAAATGTTGCAAATTTTATATCTTTAAAACAAGTACTGCCATCTATAGCTCGTGACTAAATAACTTATTTTGTTTTTTGAACGATTTAAGAATGTTTAAAAAAATGTTTTAAGCGATTTTTTGATTCAACTGGTATGGGGTAACATTGATCACTTATGTAAACAACGTTCGGGTATATTGAAAATGTCGCTACATACTTAAATCATGGCCCCTGAAGCCGAATATGAAGATTAAACGCTTACAAGTCGTTTACTTTTTGAGTAAGTTTAAAATTAAAAACACCTCGAACCACGGAATACGCCTAAACGTAGGCAATTTCCTAAGGAAAATTTACTTTCTTAACAGTAATTCGGTAATGTTGCCAAATTGAAAATACTTATGAAAGTTTTGACAACGGAATCGTTTTCGGCGATGTCGTTTTAGTAAGAACCGCATTTCCCATGTTCATATCGTTTTCAGAACTTATGTGAGACATGAATGTCTGGTAGTGTTATCCTTAACCATTAAAATCATTGTTTCGAAAAGTTGCCAAATTTACGTATAAGGTAAACGCAATTTTCGCAAAAATTTTCACTTTTATTAGCTCATGAATATAAGAAAGGGAACCACCATTCATGGTTTGGAAATGTTCCATCAACAAATGATAATGTGAACTTTTTACGAGATGAGTCATTCCGATCATTGTTACCCCGCTGATCAATGATACCCCGGATTACGGTATACAGTGATGACCCGATTTTTTTCAGAATCTTTTCTTAAACCGTTCTGAGCTCCCCTATCCCTTATCCCCTCCGTATTTTGACAAAATACGTTGGAAAAATCTAAAATGGCTTATTTATTAGAATAAAGTAAAATTTAAACATATTGAAACATGGAATGAAAATATCGAGTCTAAAAAGTGAACTTGTTCGGGAAACTGAAAGAGACAGCATACAATTTAGGGTACGCTATATTTAAGTGATTATAAAACGAAGCCAAACATTAAATTTTCAAGTTCAAAACACATTACAAAACACAATAAACTCCTTGAAATGCTATAGAGTAGAATGCTAAAAGGAAAGTTCTCACCGAGTGTCAGAGCATGTCTTCATGGGAAGTTCATCCATTGTAGCTGCCGGAGCTACTTCTTTTCAGCTAGCGAAATGTAAAAGAAACCCAACTCGAATCCTGCTCTTCTTTATCTTGCGACGGCTTCGATTTCACAAATCTTGACCGATGAGAAACACTTTTTCTTTTCTCAGTTTCAGTTTCTTCAGTTTGGAATAGTTGATCTTTTTCCCTGCAGATTTACAGCAAAGACGTTTCACTATCTTTACAAACTTTTTATATGACAACAATGCTTCTTTAACAAAACTGAAAAAAATCAAGTCACTTTTAAACGGCACAATCGTCAGCCGAATATCAGCCTAACGCTAAAATTATAGAGTGGAAATTCGTGATAAGAACAATTTTGCGACCGGTCGCAAGCGTGGATTACTGCGATCAATTCATTTGATTTGGATTTGGAGATTCGAAGAAAAATCAATTATGAAATACTGATAACGATATGTTCTCTGCAAAGAGGGGCTGGCAAAATCGGATGAGTACTGTATCATGATTAACCCAGGTCTAGGATGTCTTTGTTATTGTGTATTTTTCTGCAAATATATGTTTAGGGCTGGTAAAGTATGCCTAAGATGAAAGTATCTATATTTTTAGTTGCGATCTTTTGCCTCATACTTGATTCAAACTCTTGCCCCACCAGGTGGTCGTTTAAGACAATCAATTTCAAAACTGTCATAGATTGAAAGGGTTAAATATTTTGACACAAGTATGTTAAACAAAATTATAGTCAATATGTTGAAAATTCTCTGTGTGGTATTTCAATTGTTACAGTTTTTCTGGGAATATTGAGCATTAGACACTACACGTTAATACTTTCATCGAGGTCAGACCCACTTTACTCTAATCAATTTCGGTTTTGTATCATATTATTCTTTGTTTCCTGAAATCAAACCAAGTCGTTTTTCTCACCGTATTGATTCAATCTTATTCCCAGATCCCATCATCGACAACTGGTTCCTGATGAGCAACCCCGTTCCGGTCCTATCGATCGCTGCCTGCTATCTCCTGTTCGTCCTCCACTATGGCCCCCGGTGGATGGAAAACCGGAAGCCTTTCGTGCTGAAGAACACCCTCATCGCGTACAATGCGGCTCAGGTCGTCTTCTCGACGCTTCTCTGCGTGCAACCTTTCTTCATTGGCGGCCTGCACCGGGCGCTGAACGTTTCCTGCAATGCCAACGCCGTCGTGGACCGTGATCTTCAGCTGACGGTGAGCGAACAAACACCCCGCACAATAATAACAATAATTGATCCGCGTAGCGGCCGGCGGAGATTTATTAGATTAATGATTTAATTTACGTGTTTGACGCACTGCTCCCCGCACTTGGTGGTCATAACCTTCATTACCCAGCAGCAAGTAACGTTCGCGCGGATTCGAAACATGTACGACTTCTAGATTCGTCCATCTGTTCTTTCCCGGCGGATGATGCCTTGAAATTAGCACCACCAGAAAGTGGTAGGGCAAGTGTACCATTAGTGGTGCACCTAAGGAAAAACTGCTAAAACATGGTGTTAAAATCATAAAATATATGATTTTAGTGTATCATTCGATAGATCTTTAATCCTTCTATCACTCAAATGTATAAAAATCACGATTTATTTGAAATTTCCCTGCAAAAAGCCTTGCACCAATAATAGGAACACTGTTCCTTTAGTGGAGGTATGTTTTAAGAATGGTTCCTTTAGTGGCGCAATCCATTGATTTCTTATGGGACCCTCCACTATGGGTACTGATGCACCACTATAGGTACAAAGGAGCAAAATAATTAAGCAAAAAATAGTTATAAGTGGTTTTACGGTTAAATTTCATGAATATTATTCGATTACTTGTATCATTTTCGCATCGTACACAATAGAAAAATATCACATAATCATTTATTAGCGCGAAACATGCTAAAACACACTACCTCCACTATTGGAGCTACCTCCACTATTGGAGCTACCTCCACTAAGGGAGCGTTTGCCCTACTTGCTTTTTTGCCGATCCAAGGTCAAGATCATTAAAGTGATGGAGAATATGGAACCGTCTAGTAGCATCCGAAACTCATCAGCCATCGCACAGTGGGGAAAATGAATTGAAAACGGCACCCAATGAAAGATATTCAGCTTTCTAGCGGTGAAGAGTCTGATTGGGTATTCATCAACAAGGTGGCGCTAGTGATACAACAAAAAAATAACAATCTTCTCTATCTCAAGATCCATATCAGTTGGAAAGTTAGAGCTATCTTGTGATGGAAAATCTGATTAAGGTGCTAGTTACAAATTTTCTTCAACCCCAGTATCTCGATATACTGGAAAAATAAAGGTTCGTGTGTAACGGTGGAATTTAATTGAGACATATTTTGATAGATGGCGCTACAGTCACCTTCCCATAACTTTATATTCATAATCTTTACAATAAGTTATAGAACCTTAAAAGTTGGTTTTCATGGCTTCCCTAACAGTCTCTTGAAGCGTAGTTGAATTGACTTTGTGTTTAACTATGTATGATGCACACTTGATAACTATTTGAGTAACGTATTTTCAATACATTCTGATCAGTCATACATTGGTGCCAATATTTTTCACTTCCAGATAGACCTCAATCTGCTGAATGACTTTGCCAAAGACACCAACCTTTTCACTATAATATATAATATATAAAATATAAATTTTTACTAGGGCTTTCTAGCGTATGCAGATCAACTTTGAAGAAGGCACCAACCTTCTAAATAGTAAAGAACTTAAAATACAGATTAAAGATTGGCAAAAAGAATCGGAGCCGTTCCAAAGATTCGAAACACTCAAAAGAACGAGTGATCCGTGCCTCTTTTTTGACGATAGTCGGTTCATTTAATCAGCACTGATCTAACAAAAAATGACCCGAAAAAAAACGAATAGAATCATTTTCTATATGGCGCCAACCACACATTACGAAACGCTCTTGGGGGAGGGGGTAGACTCAAGTAGACTCAAGCGTTACGACGCATACACAAATTTGAAATTTTTCATGCAAAAAGCGTTATGGAGGGGGGGGGGGTGTTAAAAAAATCAGTTTTAGCGTTACTCAATAAATGGACGCTGCCTATTCACTTTCATTCGTTTCTCGGCTTTATTATAACGCTCGATACGAGCCTTGTTTTGCGCGTCACGGCACATGTGCTAACATAGTTTGCTGTAGCTCCGCACTCTCGGCATACACAGCCAAACAACTAATTTTGCACGCCTACTTGCGCACAGGCAGGCAGGAAAGATGAAGAAAAAAAAGTCCACTCGAATGGCAGATCACATTTTGGTTCGGGTAGGGGAAACCGGACGAGTACATCATAAGTTTCTGGGGAAGAATGTACAAAGAATAAGAGAGCGAAAGGTACGACGCATGTCGCGCAACAGAGAGTGATCCGCTCTTTATTCCGTTCGTTCGGTTCAGTTCGCTCTTCCTTTGCGAGCTGCTAAGCCCACCGTTGAAAAGATCATATCACTAGATGAATATTTCGAATTCACTGAAATGAGCCGTTTATCTACTGAATAACTTCGCCGAAGACACCAACCTTCTAGCTCATTTGGATGTTGAGGTAACTGTCTGATTTAACCTCTTGTCCACGCTTTTTACATTATCTAGAAGAGGGAGAGGAGTCAGAGGGGATGTCTCACACAAGGATTGTAAGACCAACTAACCGCATTGACTTTAAAATTTATTTCAAATATATGTATCTACTGGTCTCCGAATTGTGGCCAGTTAAAAATTCAAGGTACGTTTCAGGCGTTTGAGAGTTAAGAGTTTAATGCAGTCCACAGACGCTCAGACGATTTGACGAACATTGACTCCGCCCCAAGTTAGTCAAACCGATTTATGTTTATGCAACCGTTTGACCGATTGTCAAGGTTGGTTGCAGCAACACGATATATCTTCGCATGTTTTGAATGCTTTCGGAAAGTCTAGTGAATATGTGATAGTTATTTTTTTTCGAATTATTTGTCTGTGGGAGATGATGAGTAATTATAGTTATAATTCGCACAAAGTATTCCGGCAACACCCTGAAATTATGAGGGGTCTCTTTAGGGGAATATTCTGACCAGTCATCGTTTTGGCTATAGATTTTTTTTTCATACATATCCAGAATCTTTTAGCGGTTTCCACTAGTTATGCTACTTTGATTTTTTTTTTCCAGAAATCGATGGGTTGTACTAAGGATTTCAACCAAAAAACTTCCAGGTATTCTACCAGGAATTTTATCAATAATTCATCTAGAAATTTATCCAAAAATTCAACCAGAAATTCCTTCGGGGAAAATTCTTCAGACACACCTTCAGATAGCATTTTACCAGAGTTTCCTTCAAAGGTTCTTCTACCAATTATTATTATTAATTCCTTCAAAGATTTGTCCAAAAAAATCCTCAAGTAATTTCTTCAGTAATTCTTCATGGCTGATTCCAAGGCTGCCTCCAGGAATTCCTCCAGAGATTGTTATAACAATTTCAAAGATTTCTTGCAGAATTCTTCTAGAAGTTAGTTCCAAGGATTCCATCACGCGTTAGCCAGGAATCACATCACTAATTATTTTAGATACTTCTCAAGACATTACTCAAGAAATTCGTCACCAGAAATTCTCCCAAGGACTTCACCAGGACTTTTTTCAGGGCTTCCTCCTTAAATTCCACAACCACAAGGAGTTGCTTCAGAAATTCCACCAGGAATTTCTTCTTAATAATAGTTTTTCTACAGATTTCTCCAGGGATTTATACAAAAACTTCCCGAGGGATTTCTTCAGTGATTCATCCATTGCTTCCCTCAAGAATTCCACCAACAAATTTCTCCAAAGTTTGATTTAAGAGTTCCTTCAGGCATTTTTAAACAAATTCTATCAGTATTTTTTTCCTGCGATTCCAACAGGAATTTCCCTAGAAATTCTTAAAGACATTACATAAGAAATCCCTTCCAAGAAATTAACACAGGAGTTCTAACAAAAATTACCATCAGGAATTGCTCATACAAAAGGTCTTCCAGTGATTCTTCTAGTGACTTCCCTATCAATTCCTCAACAGATTCCTCCAGAAAATCCTTCACCGATTTTCTCTACAAATTCCTTCAAAAATTCATACATAAATACATACAGGGATTAACTCCATGAACTGTTACAATGATTCTAACCAGAATTTATCCAAGGTTTCATCAAGGAGTTCCTCCAGGGATTCCAACAAGAATTCATCCAAGAATCCACCAGGAAGCTTTCAGGGATTCCACGAGAAATATTGCAAAAGTATTCATCGGAACTTTGTACACGGGGTACCATTAGGAATTCCTTTAGAGATTCTGTTTGCAATTTTTTGAAAGGTTCCCCATGGTTATCCTCCGGTATTCTTCTAGGGAATCTTCAAAAAATTCTTTTATAAATTCCACCAGTGTTTCCTTCAAAGATTCTTCCTTGTATCCCTAAAGAGACCCTGGAGGCATTCGTCCTGATATTTATGCAGGAATTACTTCAATAATCTACCATAAATTAGAAGGAATCCTAAAGGAATCTAACCATCAATTTCTTCTGGTATTTCTTGAAGGATTTTTTTCCAAGGAATCTACCAGGAATTATCTTAGAGAATCCTTAAGGAACTCCTTCAGGGGTTGTTTTAAAAACTCTTCCAGAAATATATTAAGGATTTCCATCAGGGGACTATCTGGGAATTTCCCCAGTGATTTATTTGGCGATTTCTCCAAGGATTTTTCAAGAAATTGCTCCATGGATTTTTTCAGAAATAAAAAAAAATCACTTTAGGAATTCAACCTGAAGGCATTCAGAGCAATGTTTTGATTGATCCTCTGAGTAAATATCAGTTGATTTCCTGGAGAAATTTCTGATATTTTATGCTAGAACTTCTGGCAAAACTCTGATAGATTTTCCTGGTTGAAATTCTAGCGAATCTCTTGTGATATTCCCAGTGTTATCCTTAGAAGAACTCTTCGTGAAATTCCTTAAAAAACTTCTCTCGTGAAAAATTACAGGTGAAATAATTAAAGAAAATACTGGTGAAGTCTCTGAAGGAATTACTGGTGGAATCTTTATAGAAAATTGTGGTCAAATACCGTAGGAAATACGTTATAGGATCATTGGAGTTCACCTTGGCGGAATCTACGAAGGAACCTCTGGAGGAATTCTCAGAGAAATTCCTGTTTTGAATCCCAGGAGGAACTCATGATAGAGTCATTTGATGATATACTCGGTGATTCCCAAATTACAGGTGAAATTCTTATAAGAAATTTCTGGTAAAATTACTTGAGGATTTCGTTAAAGTCTTCAAGAATCCTTGGAGTTATTCCGCGAGAAATTCCTCGCAAAAATCCGGGGGAATCCCTTAAGGATTTCCCGGAATATTTTTTTCCTTTATTATTGAGATTTTCAGCCCTAGGCTGGTTCATCTCAAGCATTTCCCGGAATATTTTTTTTAGAAAATCCGAGAGGAATACATCCCATGACTAATTCCACGAGGAATCCTATGAGAAATTCCGGAAGGTATCTCTTGAGTAATTCCAATGATTTAATCCTAATATTTCTGATAAAATCCTTGAAGAAATTCCTGATAACACTCAAGTTTGCTAGGAGATATTCCGGGAGGAATTTCTTGAGTAATAATTCCTTCAGAAATTTCGGGAGGCATCCCTTGATTTATTCCGGGAGAATTCCGGGAATTCCGGGGAGAATCCCTTAAGGAATTTCAGGAGAACTATCTTGAAAAGTTCCTGGTTGAATGTCTTAAAAAACTCTCTACAGAAACCCCTGGTAAAAAATTTGGGTAAATCCCTTAATAAATTTCGGGAAGAGTCCTTAATGGATTGCCTGATGGAACCCAGAATGAACCTAGAGGGGTTCCTGAAGGAACTTTTAGAAGAATTCCTGATAGAATCCCTGACTGGTCTTCTGATGGAATCGCAGAAGTTTTTTTTTTTTAATTGAATCCCTGCAAAAAACTCCCAATGAAATCTATTGAAGAACTCCTGACGAATTCCCTAGAGAATCTTCTGATGGAATCCTTAGAAGAATCTGTGATGTAATCCCTGTAGTAATTCCTGGTGGAATCATTAGATAAACTCTTGATAGATTTCCCGTAGAAATTCCAGCTAGAATCTCTGAAGGAACTCCTGATAAAATCCTTAGAAGAACTACTGGTGGAGTCTGTTGGGAATTTCTGATGAAGTCCCAACAAGACTTAGGGAAACTAAAGAAAATGCTAATGAAATTCCCTAAGGAACTCTTCTAGAAATCACTAAAAGAATTCCTGATGTAATTTCCTGAAGAACTCCTCATGTTATCCCTAGAAGAACTTCTGATGTAATCCCTGGAGAAGTTCCAGAAAAGAAACTTCTGATATAATCTCTAGAGGAAATCCTGATGAAATCTATAAGAACTCTTGTTGAACTTTTTGAAGAAATTAATGATGATTCCTGAAGGAACTGCTGATGTAATCTCTGTAGAATCTTCTGATGGAATTGCAAGATCTGATGTAATTTATTGAGGAGTTCCTGATTGATTTCCTGTAAGAATTCCTGGAAGAACTCCTTATGAAATCCCCAGATGGAATTCCGATGGAGTTCCTCGGGGAATTCCTGATATAATCTCTGGAGGAACTCCTGAAAGGATCTTTGGAGGAATTCCAGGTTGAATCTCTGAAAGAACTCTTGATGGAATCCATGGAGAAACTCCTGATGAAATCCGCAGAAAAACTCTGATGGTGCCCTAAGGTTATTCTGATAGAATCCCTAGAGAAACTCCTGATGAAATCCGGAGAAACTCTTGATGAAATCCTAAAGATATTTGTTAAAGATGTTCTTGAAGGAACCCCAGATGAAATCATTGGAGGAATACCTTGAAAAATCCTTGAAAAATTTCTGATGGAATCCCTATAGGAGCTCCTGATGAAATTCCTCGGGGAATTCCTTATAAGTTTTCTTATGGAACTCCTGATAGAATCCCCAGAGTAATTACTTATGATATCCCTAGAAGGTATCCAGATGAAGTTACTCGAGGAACTCTTGATTTAATCTCTGGAGGAACTACTGATAGAATCTTTGAAGTAATTCCAGGTGGAACCTCTGAAAGACCTCTTGATGGAATTTCTGTGGAGCTCCTGCTGAAATCCCCAAAAGAACTCTGATGGAAGCCCTAAAGCCCTACTCCTGATAGCATCCCTATGTGAACTCTCGATGGAATCCATGGAGGAACTCCTTATGTAATCTTTGGAGGAATTTCTAAGGATATTTTTGAAGTAACTCCTGATGAAATCCCTGGAGAAATTCCTGATAAGTTTTCTGATGGAACTCTTGATATAATCTCTAGAGGAACTCCTGATAGAATCCCTTGAAGAATTCAAGGTGAATTCACAGAAGAACTCTTGATGCAATCCTTGGATAAAGTCCTGATGAAATCCTTAGAGGAATTCCTAAAGGTATTCTTGAAGGAAGTGCTGGTGTGAATCATTGGAGGAACTTCTGATGAAATTCCTAAAAAAAACTACTGATGTAATCCCCAGAGTAAAGGATTATATGTCCCGCGAAACGCGGGACACCCTGTCAGATCTCGTTCCCAATTAAACATTATTCGTATTTGATGTGTATTCTACAACCATTTTAGGTGTAAATCATGATCTAATTGCTCAGTTTAGTAAAACAATTAGATTTGACGCAGTAATATCATGTAAAAAATTGACGGCCTGTCACCTTTCCCTAGAGGAACTCCTGATAGAACTCCTGGAAGAATTCCAGGTGGAATCTCTGAAGGAACTGCTAATGGAATCCCTGGAGAATCTTCTGATGGAATTGCAAGAGGTACTCCTGATAGAATCCCTTGAGGAGTTCCAGTTGCAATCCATGAAGCAATTTTGGTAGAATTCCTTAAGATATTCCTAGATGACTACCTGGAGGAATTCCTTCTTAAGTTCCTAATGGAATCGTTGTAGAAATTCCTGATATAACCCCGGGAGGAATTTCTTGTTGAAATTGTTTAACTGCTGATAACTATCTTATGAGATTAGTGGTTTGAGCAAAATCAAACTCGATTGAGTTTAGCCGACCGATTCGTCAACCGCCAATTTGGTTTCACAAACTGTCAAATTGGTTCGTCAAGCAGCATCACATACGGTCAAACATAGCACCAACATGAGCATCAACATGGAGGCGGAGTCAATGTTGGTCAAACCGTCTGAGCGTCTGTGGGCTGCATAAGCACATTGTTGATAATCACGGATTCGAATTTTACTCCACATTTTGGTATTGCAATGCCTTTTGCTTCAAGAATGACATTGTCAATGTCATGTTTTGTTTGTAATGAAATGCTTACATCAAGATTACTATCAATGTATGTTTCATACAGTCAGTGACATAAGTTAGTAACCAAATGCTGTTTTTCCATACAAAATGCCCAAGTTTGGGGTGCTGTATCTCAGCTTCTGGTAGTCCGAATTGACTGAAATTTGGATTTACCAATAACTTGAAATACGGAGATGAACCAGTCTAGGGCTGAAAATCTCCTTAATAAAGCTATAATAATAATAATAATAATAATAACTTGAAATTTATGCTGTAAGGGAATTATTACATTACAGTCATTCTACATAGAATTTCGAAGTGTTGTTCAAAGACAAAAGTAAGTAACCGAGATACTTTGTAATTTAATTAGAAAATAAGTTGTGGGTAGTTGATCTGTTCCACAAAGATGTTTAATTTCAGAAGTCGCACAAATTTGCAGAACACGCCAACTTTCTAATCTAAAGTAATCTAAATTACTCACATATTTTTCTGAACATTGTTTAATAGTTTTGTACCAATAGTAGAAACATGGTACTGAAAAGTACTTTATTTTTATCACTGTGAAGCACTGTCTTAATGCTTTAGGTAGTTTTGAAAATTTCTTATAACAGAAAAAAAACATACTAGGGCAAAATGGGGTAAAAAGAGAACTTCTACACAATAAATTATACCGTCACCATTCGATTATTGACCTTTTTACGAGGAATATGGAGTTTCTCGAGAACCACAATCTGACAATAAATTAAGTGCCGTTTTGGCTCCATATTTTCCCACTGTGCATCGACGAGAGACCACACCGCGGCGTCGGATCCAACTCATTTGTTGTTTTGTTTGCTCCGCAGACATAATCCAATAATAATTATTTTCGCCAAATTATCATTCCCAATTGTGGGGTTTTCCTTTCGCGGCTGAGAGCATTCGAATTAATCAGTGTTATCTTCTCCCGTCTCGTCACAGATTTGGAATGGCACCTGGTGGTACATGGTGCTGAAGCATGTCGAACTGCTGGATACGGTGTTCTTCGTACTGCGCAAGAAGCAGAACCAGGTGTCATTCCTGCACGTTTACCATCACACGATTATGGCCGTGTTCACCTGGGGCTATCTCAAATATTTGCCAGGTACGTCGTTTGGACAGATGAGCTCGAAAACCGAATTAATGCGAACGTTTTCCTTCCAAATCCGCAGGCGTCCAAGGTGCTTTCCTGGGAATCCTGAACTCGTTCGTGCACATCATCATGTACACCTACTATTTGATAGCGGCCATGGGACCCCAATATCACAAGTACCTCTGGTGGAAGAAGTACATGACGACGATCCAGTTGACGCAGTTCGGCATCATGCTAGTCTATCTGTTTCTCATCATCAGCTTCCAGTGCAGCGTTCCGCGATCGCTGACATTCTTCTTCGTGATCAACGTCACCATATTCCTGTTCCTGTTTTGGAACTTTTATCGAAAGGCGTACAGCAAGGAGGAGAAGAAGCTGCACTGAGGGAGGGAGGGCTATTACGAAATAAATTTGTTGTCTGTTATGATGCGTTTTTTTTTGCGTGTGGTTTTATTTTCGTTTTCCGTATTCCTCGGTGGGTTCACGCTATGAGTTCGTTTCGACAAAGCAAATCATATTGATTGCGATCAAAATTACTTGGGACACGCAACTTGAACTGGCACGTATAAAATGATGATTTTTTGACGAATCCGCCCAAAAAAAGATCATGATCAATTAAATTTAATTTTTCTCATCGCTACATATAAAACGCCCCTCTAGGAGGCACCAGAGGGCTTTTTTTTTATTATCCTATTGAAACGCTACGCATGCTTCAGTTATGGGAACAAGGAAATGCAATTGAGATTTTATGCTTGTTTATATGAAAAAGTTTCCGGATAATTATAAGGGTATTCTGATATTTTCAAAAGTAACATACTCGGGCAGGCAGGAAAATCAAAATCGTATCTCTAGTCTCCAGACTTCTTATTTCATACCTCAATTTGATATTGAAATGGTGTTTGTAAAATTGACAAATCTCAACGCGATCGCTAGACCTATGAAAATATGTACACAAGGGTAAAATAAGTTTTTTGAAATGAAACAAAATATATAAACAAAAGTAAAAAAAATGAAGTTTGTAAATACTTTTACGAATATTTTTTATTGATTTCTTTGCTATTGGCTATCAGAAGTTCTGAAAATGCAAACAAATATTTACAGATCCTTGTGCTTTATATTGTCAAAATCTTATCAGTAAAACGGTTGTGGTGACGATCCTGATGAGCTAGACGATTGTTTTTTCGGCAAACATGTTCAGTGGACCGTGGGCTACCTGTCAGTGAAAAATCTGTTTGGGAATTCGTCCGCTAGCTGGCGGTAAACTTTTTTCTTAAATTTTCTATAACTCAAGAGCTTGATGAACTAGAAAGTTGGTGTTTTTGGCAAAGTTGTTCAGCAGAACAAGGGCTATCTAGCAGTGTGGAATCTGTCTGGGAATCAGTTTTTTTAACTTGATAAATTGAATTTTAAAAATTTAAATTTTACTAGCCTTATTTACCTTCTTGAGGAACCATTGTAGTTTTAAGACCAGTGTAGTGACTACATATTAATATTGTAAAGTATCCTATGAATACCATTTTGTTATGGAATTTTTTTTTCTATGTTCGTTGAAACACTGTGCAGATTTTGAGTTTGAAGATATACACTACCCACCATAAGTAACGATTCCATTCGTTGCAATACTGAGTATTGTAGCACTTTTAAGTTGAGCATCACCAAAAATCCAGTGATAAAAGTTTTTTCAACAAAAATAAAAAATCGCAGGGACTCAAAGACGTATTTTTTAAGACGACCTCAAATATGTATAAATTAGTAAACTCGTGCATTGGTGTATTAGTTTTGTTTAGGTTATATATATTAGTATTGATATCTACGAGATTCGAACTCTAATTCCTTGCTTTGAAACCAGACACGCTAAACTTGTCACGCTCAGAAATGAGTGCCGAGTACACAAAATCAGCCTCTCTTCATGCAGCACAGATTCTGTGCAAAGGGGGCTGTACACAGTTTTGAGCAAACGGTGGTAAACAAACCGAATGAGTGAAATGCGCACAGAGGGGGAACGCTTGGAATGCGGAATTCGCTTCCATTTTTGTTTTGCTTCTGAAAACATTAAAATACAACATTCAAATTTTCAAGTTTTCAGAGATTTTTTCATTCGAATAGCCGAAGCGGAAGCAATTGGGGAAAAAACTTCCAAATATGCGACCATCTTCCGGCTTTTCGCCTGAAAAATCACAGAAAACTCCCCATCTTACCAACGGCCAACTGTTTGCTGCCGCGCGGGAGATGACTGACAGTTTCATTTCCATCGATCCGCGCACAGCCGAAGGCCAACACATCGGCTACACACAGCATGAGTGCGACTTACACAGAATTTTCACTCAGCCAGAGAGTCCTGCATTGTTTGCCTCATTCTGTGTAGTTTTAACACATGCGCTGCGTTGAGCAGGCGTAGCGTGTACACTGCCACTGCTGCATGTACGCTTAGATGAATAATGCATTCTTGTACTCAATATGGTGATTTCATGAATCCAGGCTCAATCTATTACCCTCGAAACTTATTATGAACTTGAAGCTCTCCTAAGAGCAGTGATGCATTTTGAACTGAACGCGAGCCAAAAGTGAACGGAGCCCGAGCCAAATTTGCACGAGAACGCAGTAGACAATGAACTTCCGAGCAAGAGCCAGCCACTGCTCAAGAACGGCCCGTTCAGTTCACAATGGATCAATGCACGAGTTCACTAATTTGACGTTTGAGATAGTGAACTCGTGCATCGGTCCATTGTGATCGGAGCTCTTACGTGAGAAATGAATGAATTGATCGTCTTAAATTTTCATAAACATAAAAATCATGCTGCTCTTGCTGTTTTAAATATCTTAACTTAACTTTGAAATTGATTTTTGTCCCGTATCAAGCAAAGTCAATTGGGTTTATTTTTTGACTCGCACGGGTTAATATTTTTGAACTGCTCAATGTTCAAGCCTACTTGATCGCTGCGTTCAAAAAATTGAACTGGAACGCGAACTGAACGCGTTCAAATGCATCACTGCCTAAGAGTTCACTTTATAGGGGAATTGGGGGTAAAATGAACACCCTAAGCAATTTTTGAATTTTCTTCTTTATAGAGTTGTTAGATTTTTTCTAAATGGCTCAGAGTTGAAGAAGGATGTTTATTTTAAGTAATACATTTAAATATTGCGATGGAAATATAATTATATCATAATTATTATAACATTGTAAATTTCTTCCCACAGGGTCAATGTTTAGAACATGTGGGTAAAATGAACATGTGATGGGGGTAAAATGAACATGTAATGGGGGTAATATGAACATATGTTGGTGGTAAAATGAACATGCAGTGGGCACACTAAGCTCTTACGGTGAATTTCACCGTAATCTCAACAGCTGAACAGTTCGGTGAAATAAAACACCGTAATTTCGTCGGAATTTGACTGATTCTGGTGAATTTTTACCGAATACTGTGAAAATTTACCGTACTCCGTTAATTTATTTTACCGAACCGTTCAGCTGTTGAGATTTCACAGGAATCCGTAAAATAATTTAAGTGTGGGGGTAAAACGAACAACATTCGAAAATTAATCATGGATTCAACTAAAATAGTAATAGTACAGTGATTTCATATTGTTTAAATCCCTCAATTTATAATTCAGTAAATAAAAATTCATAAGTCGATTCATCAGATAAGAAGGCTTATATTTAAAATCGGTTACAAATTCAAATAAGATAAGAACAGGAAAAGGAATCATATTGATTTATTCGGATACAATTTATAACGCACGAATTAAAAAATGAAAATCAATCGCAGAGGTGACAAATGGGCTTATCGGTGGTGTTGCACGTAAAGTTAAACCATTTTAAGCAACGGAGGCATTTTTTCCATCCTGAGCCATCGGTTGAGTTGGTGAAAAAAACACCACACAGTTCACATAAGGTGTCTTCGGTGCTCTCCTGCAATCGTTGAACCTTGTTCCGTTTCTTCGGTGGTTTTCGATCCTTGTTAATCATCTTGATTTTCTTGGTTGCTTCAGCAGTGGCCAGGCTTTGACGGTAGTCCTCGGTTGTTAGCTCCACTGCTTTTTCTGATTTGCGTTTTCGTTTTGTAACTCTTCGAGTGGACATTTTTGGCAGAGGCAAAATATCAGATGGCGTGACGTTGAACGACGAGTTCGGAGAAGTGTCAGAAATCGGTTCTGGGACAGCTAATGGAGGGTCAGATTTGTCCATGGAGGATTCATCAGCATTCTCCTGGTTTTCTACGGATGAAGCGCCAATATCAGAAGAGATTGGGAGGGTAACCTGTTGTACAGTTGACTCATCTACCACCATCGGAGTCGTCAGAGTAATCAACGTTACTGTGACCGTTTCTGGTTGATCTGTAACCTCAGATGGAGCGAAATCTTCGTCATTGAAGATTTCTCTATTATACGGCCAGATACCCGTTTTACGAAAGCCACTAATTGCTACAGTGGCTGAAGCGGCTTGAAGGAACGCATCGTTCATTATTTCGGAGACATCGTACAGACCAATCACTCGGCCAGGAAATCTTCGCCTAAAATCCTATGATGCACGTGCATAATAGGATTTAAACGGCCCCATGAAACCTACGTCCAATGGCTGTAATTTATTACTACAGTGCGGGGGCAGCACAAGAACGGTGACAAAGTATGAACGAGCTCTTTCAGCGAACGCCAAGTTTTTTGTGTGTGAGCTATGGCCGTCAATTATGAGAAGAGCAGGGTTCTTTTCCGATGGGTTAACATTTTCGATCGAACCAATCGAGAAAAATTTCACTGGTCATATACCCAGTTGCAGTTAAATTTTGTGCCATTTGGTGCTCCTTTTTTCAGAGCGCACTCGGGGAAAGATCAAATAAGGTGGTAGATGTTGTCCTGTCGCGGACATGCACATGACGGCAGTGGTCAAAACCCCTCTTTCACCAGAAATTATTGATCCTACTTGCTTCTTCCCTTTCCTGGCGGCAATTTTGAGTTTCTTCGGTGGAACCTACGATAGTGGAAAAGTTGTTAGTTTATTAAGAAAACTATTATACATAATATGTATTTAACAAATGGCACAAAATTTAACTGCAACTGGGTATATGACCAGTGAAATTTTTCTCGATTGGTTCGATCATTTCATCGAAAATGTTAACCCATCGGAAAAGAACCCTGCTCTTCTCATAATTGACGGCCATAGCTCACACACAAAAAACTTGGCGTTTGCTGAAAGAGCTCGTTCATACTTTGTCACCGTTCTTGTGCTGCCCCCGCACTGTAGTAATAAATTACAATAATATATTATATAAACCTACCGTGCTTATTCCGGTTTCATCAGCATTGAATATGCGTGATAGCGGAAACTGTTTGCTATCCAAAGTGTTCTTGAGAAGATCGTAAAAAGCATTTACGGAAACTTTGTTGAAACCCCTTGCACGGGCTGCAGATGTTGCTTCTGGTTTCCGAAACGAGAGAACTGGATTTCTTTTCAGGAAGCCATCCACCCAATTTCTTCCTGCCATCTTGAGCTTGTGTTTGAACGGGTGCGGGATATAGTTCTTCTCGGCCAACTCATATGCCAACTTTTGCATATCTTGCATACTAATTCCGTAGAAGCGGGATTCCAAATACAGGATGTGCTGCACCAGTTCGTTCTCCTGTTCCACCGAAAATACAGCTTTCTTTGAACCTAAGCCTTTTTTCTTCTGGGGCGATTTAATCCACCTGGCCAGAGTGATTCTCGGAATCTGGTACATGATCGACGCCGACCTCACGGATATTACGCAGTTGACGGCACTGTCGTATCCGACCGAAACGTAATAAGAGGACGATAAGCGTCCTCAACTTACTACTAGCAACATGTCTGTTGCTCGCAACTATATTCGATCAACTGACCCTAGCTTTCCTCCAGTTGTTGCTGCGCAGTCGGATTTCCGATTGACTCTTCTTGCACACATTTTCTCTCTCTCTCCCTCACACAAAATTCTTGTTATAGGGAGAACGACAGTTTCCTCGATTATAACTGTCTACACAAATTCAAATAACTCTCCGATAGACAAGAACAGAACGCAGCCCAATCGCGAGTCAATTAAGCAAAGGGTGTAATCTACGAGTACTTAAAAAGTAACATTTATCGATATTATATTCTGCATATGTATTTATTGAATATAATCAAGTATCTATCTCCACAGGCACGTTTAGCCGCGGCCATTCGAATGTCTGTCCATGTCTGCCTTTGTGTTTTTCTCCGGTAAACTTTCGGCATCTGAAATTAAACAGGTAGATATTATTCGCACTGCTAACGGTGTTCATATTACCCCCATTTCGAGTGGTTCATTTTACCCCCGAAGAACCAATATCACGAAATCGATTGTTATTGGGAATGTAGAAGATAAAAATACTTACAATTTCGTTCAGCTAATCAGGAATGCTTGAAAGATATGGTGTGCTGCGCAGGTTAGTTGATTTTTGGTGATTTTCACCGATAAAAAGCTTAAATTCTGCAAGTGTAAATTTACATCAGGTGCGGAAACTGAAAGACCTATTTCGTTTTTGTTTCTTTTTTCAGCATTTGACAGCTCCTGATTGTTCTAGGGTTGTCCAAATAGTTTCTTAGTTTGAGTATTTAGGGTGGTGCTGCATTTTGCATACATTTTCATTATAATTACCGTAAAACACAAGCCTGTCCATTTTACCCCCCCCCCCCCCCCCCCCGTTCATTTTACCCACAGTTCCCCTACTTAAACCGAACTTTAAAGATTGAAAAAGTTCACGAGGCACTGTTTGTGAACTTCATAGTTTGACATTTCTCAATTTGTTTTGATTCCCTGTGATTTAATGAATCTCTGTACAGATCGGACTCGATTATCCGGAGTATCGTTTTTTTTTCATTCCGGATAATCGAATCACTAAGAGAAAAAATAAAATCTACGATGGAAGGACTTAATTTTTTTTCGTTGTTTTATTTATATGATGCAGTGGCGTGGCCAGAAATTATTTCTAGAAAATTTCTAGGAATTGAAAATCTAAAATGTTGCGACCGTCACGATATTATGTTAGAGTTTGAACTAAAGGAAGGCTGCAACTATGAAAATCGTCTTAAATTCAAATGCAAAAAATCACTTGGCGTAGTTAACGTCATGTGGTCGTGTCTTGTACACAACTCCCTCTGATTTTTTGATCAGCGTACATAAAAAAAACCTTTTTTAAACCCCCTTACCTACGTCCAAAACTGCTAAACCATTCATATTGTATATTCGAAACTAAATTATCTCAAATTTATGCATAAAAACTGAAAAACAAGTATATCAAAAAACCAATACCAGATTTGGCTTCGATTCATCTTCACCTTAAACGAACGAAAAGTTTTCATTTCGAGATATCTGAATTGAATAATACTAAACGTTTGATTTAATTATTTACTAAAAGTGAAAATGCATTTGAAGCTGTATGGTTTTGAACAACATACCACTATTTCTGGCATTGCGCTGCAGAAAAGGTACGGTTGTTGTCCAGAGTACACACATTTTTTTTACAGTTACGACCAAGAAGTCATGTTTCATTAATTATAATTGGCTTCTTGGAAAATTAAGTATCCTTGACATATCTACGTACTTGTTAATCAGCGATAAAGTTTTACGGAACCATATTCAAAATAAATGTGAACTTCTGAGTTCGATTTTTGATTAATATCAGAACTTTTGATTGCTTGAGTTATTACTATGTTTTTTGTTGGAATTGAATTTAAGTTCACAAAAATGTCCGTTGTAAAAGAAACAAAAGATCAAATCAACCTTGGGCTTTCATTTGCATTGAAGCATCTTTGCTTAACACTCATATCATCCACTCTGTCCACACAAAAAATGCACATAATTTGTATCAAAATTATCCCTACCAGGTTATGACTGTCTGAACAATTTGACAAATACACTAGTTTCCTATCGTATTAAGATCTTGGCTGTCTGAACAACAATTTTCAAAAGCAATGACGTTTTAATGCATGGAGATCATGAGATAGAAAAGTTAGTTAAAAGAAAACTAGGGTATCCACTAGATAAATCAGTAAGATTACAATAGAGACGCCTAAACAATTCTGCAATAAATCAATAAATCAGTAAAGTAGCTAGCAGAATCTTGAAATCCACAAATAATTAAAAAAAAAACATCGGAGGTTGATTTTTATCGTCCAAACATTTTTACCTAAGACGCCAACGTTCTAGTTTATTAGAATTTAAAAAAAAATATGTTATAGGCGCCACCAAATAGAATCTGAACTCATTTGATTTCTATCTATATTCTAGATTTGTGGCCAAAACCCAACCGTATGAACATTTGTAAAGATAGCTCATCAGCTTTGATATAAATAAAGAAAAAAAAAATCTATGGTCTTGTCTAACTATATCTATAAGAAATCATTCACGTCACCAATCACATATTAGACTAGCAGTTGCCAAAAACAACAACCTTTTAGCTCGTCAGAATCTAGATATAAAGAAAGTTGGAAAAAAATGTTACAAGCGGAAAAATTCCCAAGCCAGATAGCCCTTGATCTGCTAAACCACTTTGCTGATGACTTCAACTTTCTAGCGTATCGGGATCTTACGATGCAGAGGTTTGAAGAAAATTATTCACTTGTGCCACATAGTGGACGAATTCCCAAACAGATTTTTAACCGCCAGATAGCCGTCGTTTTGCTGAACAACTTTGCCGAAAACACCAACCTTCTAGCTCATCAGGATCTGAAGAAACGGAGGATTGAAACATATTTGTTTTAATTCGTTTACCGGCATATCGGTCTATTTTGCTCGCAGTAAGAGGGAGCATGGAGAAAGCAATGAATACTAGATCACAGATAGCATAAACATCTGTCATCTGTGACTAGATGGATAGGTACCGTAAGGGAACGGCGAGAGAAATTGGACTAGATGTTGAAGAGGACATACAGTGAACACACTATTCACTAAGTTCACTTATGATCTCGCGGATCAAGCAGCCAACCGAGGAAGAACATCTCAACCAGCTCAATGCACCATTCCCGCTACCGACATCATCAACTGGACCCGCCATCTGTTCCAGGCAGCCTTCCAAACGGCCTGGGAATCACATCGCCCAACATTTCTGAAGCGATGTAAAACTTCCGTGGAAAAATGGCAAGATAGGGAAAACCGGATAGAACAACGAATATTAACACGATGTAGGATAGGCCACACTAAATTAACTAAAGGTCACCTATTTAACCGTAATATCTCCAAAAACTGTGACACATGTGACGTTGAACTCTCAGTTGAACACATTTTGTTGAGTTGTGTTAAATACGACAAATGTAGGGAAGAATTAGGCATCAACAGCAATCTGCTCATAGCGTTAGGAAACAATACGAATGAAGAAGTTAAGCTCTTGAAATTCTTGAAAAAATGTAACTTGTACGATAAACTATAATACTATCTCGTTCTAAAGAGGCGAATGAACCCGGTGGTTTAAAACCTCTATAATAAACAAAAAAAAAAAAAATATTTTGCTCGAAGTAAGAGGGAGCATGGAGAAAGCAATAAATACTAGATGGATAGGTACCGTAAGGAAACGGCGAGAGAAATTGGACTAGATGTTGAAGAGGGCATACAGTGAACACACTATTCACTAAGTTCACTTATGATCTCGCCCTAAAAGCCATTGGTAACCACGTGTGTAGCTCGTAGTTTTGAGGCAAATGAATGGACCAAAATAAAAACTATCCTCACTAGGAGATAGAAAAGGATCTTCTCTTCATCGTAGCATTGTCAAATAACTTGAAAATCCATTTGGTTTGTCAGTAACTACAAGCTACACACTCGGTTACCAATGGCTTTTAGGGCGAGATCATAAATTATGCTAGAATTTTAGCATTTTCGAAACGCTTACAAACAATCTGTTCTACGATCACTATTTGATGAAATTTTGAAAAGTTGGCCACTTATCTTTGACAGCCTAGTTATCATAGAACTTGAATACGATCTCAAATCTCTTAGCGGAAAGTATTTTCACAAACTGGGACCATTTTTGCAATCTAAGTCAGAAATTTCCATATAACGTTAAACACCTAGAGGTATGCAACGCCCTACAAATGTTCCGTAATTCATTCAATTTTGTTCGATTCATACTCCATTATCAAAGTTACCCCAAAACAGAAAACCAACCTTCGATTAGGGGTCATGCACAAATTACGTCACGCTCCAAGGGGGTCAAGCCAAGCGTGACAAGCCTTACAAAAATTTTGGAGGACTCATACAAAAAACGTGACAAAGGGGGGGAGGGGGTCAAAAAAGTTGAAATTTAGCGTGACATAATTTGTGTACCATCCCTTATATGGCAATCTATCGACTGCAATCGATAGCTAGTATGCCAGTACTTGATTTAAAAATATAAATTATAATTCTTTGAAACAGCATGCATAACTATTCAAGTTTTTTTTTCGAAAAAACTATCAAAGTTACCCCGTTTTACGGTACTATAGATTTTCCAAAAATCATCGTGGAACACTTTTTGTTGCTCAATAAAAACTGATAGGGTTGATTAGTGCCACAGTTTTTCTACGTTATCTTCAGGTTTCAGAAAATCTTATAGTTAGCAGCTTCTTAAGCTTAACAAAACTTCGATTCCGTCATCAACAGTACAATGAAGGTCACGCTCAATACGAAAGGATAAATATAATGTCTTCCGATGTCATCTGCTTCGTTCTTTGTTCTGACGGTGCAATCTTCTCTTCCGTAAGAAAATCTTAACCTTCTCACCTGCCGTCCGTCAATCTGTTTAGAAACCACGTCAAAATCAACTGCGCGTGCAGAACATTCCGGCTAATTTGATTCGTCATCTCGTACTCATCTTGGCCAGCCGCGGCATTTGGCTCAATTAAACAATTGCCCAATATTGTTCATTATGGCGAGCCGGATGCGCTCCGATCGCAACTATGGGTCAGAAATCGAAATTTCACATTAATTCAGATTTGAAAGTTCACACTAACACAATCGTGTATTTTATGACGAGAAAAATTAGAGGGGGTTGTATACAAGACACGACCGTACTTCGTTAACTACGCCATGTGATTTGCTGCATTTTGAATTTTAGTCAATTGTCGTTATTGCAGCCTTTCTTTAGTTATAATTTAGAATGTAATGGTTTGTGCATTTAAGAACAGCGAGGAGCTCTCCGTTCGGAGATGTGCCCCAGTCATTGATAGCGTCACCGCCATCATAAATTACAATTTGCCGTATTGTGAATTGTTCATGAAAAGAGTCGATTTAACTGTTAGATTCAGGTAACACAGGTTTCATCGACGGCCGCTCGACAACGGACCAGATCTTTTCCGTGCGGCAAATCCTCCAGAAATGCCGTGAGTACCAGGTCCCTACGCACCATTTGTTCATCGATTTCAAGGCGGCATACGATAGTATCGACCGCATAGAGCTATGGAAAATCATGGACGAGAACAGCTTTCCCGGGAAGCTCACAAGATTGATCAGAGCAACGATGGACGGTGTGCAAAACTGCGTGAAGATCTCGGGCGAACACTCCAGTTCGTTCGAGTCTCGGCGGGGACTACGACAAGGCGATGGACTTTCGTGCCTGTTGTTCAATATTGCGCTTGAAGGTGTCATGCGGAGAGCCGGACTTAACAGTCGAGGCACGATTTTCACGAGATCCGGACAATTTGTTTGCTTCGCGGACGACATGGATATTATTGGGAGAAAATTTGAAACGGTGGCAGATTTGTTCACCCGCCTGAAACGCGAAGCAACAAGAGTCGGGCTAATGGTGAATGCGTCGAAAACAAAGTACATGCTGGTCGGCGGAACTGAGCGCGACAGGGCCCGCCTAGGAAGCAGTGTTACGATAGACGGGGATACCTTCGAGGTGGTAGACGAGTTCGTTTACCTCGGATCCTTGCTGACGGCTGACAACAATGTTAGTCGGGAAATACGAAGGCGCATCATCAGCGGAAGTCGTGCCTACTATGGGCTCCAGAAGAAACTGCGGTCAAGAAAGATTCACCCCCGCACCAAATGCACGATGTACAAAACGCTCATAAGACCGGTAGTCCTCTATGGGCATGAGGCGTGGACTATGCTCGAGGAGGACTTGCAAGCTCTTGGGGTTTTCGAACGCCGAGTGCTAAGGACGATCTTCGGCGGCGTGCAGGAGAACGGCGTGTGGCGGCGAAGGATGAACCACGAGCTCGCTCAACTCTACGGCGAACCCAGTATCGTGAAGGTAGCTAAAGCTGGAAGGATACGCTGGGCAGGGCATGTTGCAAGAATGCCGGACAACAACCCTGTAAAGATGGTGTTCGCCACGAATCCGGTCGGAACAAGAAGGCGTGGGGCGCAGCGAGCTAGGTGGATTGACCAGGTACACCAGGACCTGGAGAGCGTGGGTCACAGTCGAGGATGGAGAGAAGCGGCCATGAACCGAGGGAATTGGCGAAATATTGTTGGCGAGGCTTTATCAAGATAATTGATGTAAAGCCAAATAAAAAAAAAAAAATTCAGGTAACACCTATTTTTGAATAGTTTATCGTCAAAAATCAATAGTTTTCTCTTTAACATGTCGTATAAATTAATTTGTTGGTGGGAAAATATTGGAAATCTTTCGATAAATGGCTGAGTTATTAGCGTTCAAAATCTAACATAATTTCGTGACGGTCGGAACATTTTAGATTTTCAATTGACACCCAGTATAGTATTTCTGAAGGACGTAGTTAACGTGAAAAATGTTGGTTTAAATTGGTCGTTTTTTTGCACCACATTATTCACCTTCTGTGGCCGAATAAGAAAAGAAGCAGGACGTAAATGAAGCATTGTCATATTAAAACACAGAAAAATCAGAATTCAAAAATCATGATTGCATACTCTGATATCATGATTCAAGTCCCGAGCAAAGGTGAATAGCAAAATGATAACAAATCTTGTTACCTGGTTATCATCATTTGATAACTGATTTTGTTATCACCTTGGCTGAATTAACAGCCAACATAACAAAAATGAGAACTCAAATTTGTTTGTCGAATAACAAAGTAATAGTAAATTATGTTATCATTGAGTTCAAGTTGATAACTAAATTTACATCATCATATAATTTTGAATTTTATGGTCATAAATCAGGGGAAAAATTTGAAAGATGGGTGTTTTGGATCAAACTTACGCTCCAAATAATTTTACAGAGTTTTGTATGTTCGAAAAATCTACTTTTTTAATAACACACGCTTTATAAAAATGTTATAGAAAATATGTATGATAACATATTTTGTTATCAACCTGTTATCAAAAATGTCTGTCACGGATTCAATGATAACAAATTTTGTTATCATTCGATTATCATTGATAACACAATATCAAAATGATAACAGCGATAATACAAGTTGTTATCAATTTGATATCATCCAGTTATCCGCCTTTGCTCGGGGTGTGTGTTCATCTTGTGAATTGGTATATAATGATTGGGATTCATGATATTATGAGTCATATTGGCAGAACAAGATCTGTAAGAAGAAACTTCTGATAGAGAGTCACGTACTCTACCGCAATATTAATTTATAATAGTAAATTATGGGTGAATAAATTGAAGCAAAGCATGCCACTTAAGGCCGTCATTGGATTTTGTATGCGTCGTTGATGATTGTTGCTAATTCATCTCACGATTTCGAATCAAAGAAAATCAGTTGGTTTTGTACTGACACAGCTGAAAAAGTATCAGCATACTTTATGCATGTTAGCACGTACAGTGATACTTTTTCAAGTTCATATAAACTATTAAGACTTAGTTTTATCACTTTGAAATGCAAGCTGAAAAGTCATCATTGTTGCCAAAACGAATGACGGGCTACTTAGCCTTAATGTTGTTACTCTGGATGCGACAGTAAATTGCAAATACGCAATAAGAAGTGTTTCACAAAATCGCACATAACTTTCGATTGAAAATCATACACCTCTGATTTTTGAACATTTTATGCAAAATTAGCTTGACTTTCCAATGTAATAAAAAAACTTTTTAAATCGGTAGTTGAAAAATCCAACACCGCCAGTGCATGACGGCTTACCATAGTAGCATAACTATCTAAAAGAACTTGTAACTATTGAGAACCAGAGCTACAGGTCCAATGCCCTGATAAAGGTGGATGGTTGTGATTGCCATCATGTAAAGAACAAGCAGACAATGCTGTATCGTGTCAGCACCGAGGAGCATGATGTAGGTAGCGCAACTAGTTAGGTGACCTATCGAAGGGCATCGCAACGGCCTATCGAAGGGCATCGGCAACGCAAATACGCAGATCGAGAAAGAAAACTTCTTCCGACCCGTTATTGGATCAGAAAGCCTCGATTCTACCCCATTACCCCGAATCCCATTACCCCGAATGCCATTAACCTGAACGCCATTACCCCGAACGTCCCATCACCCCGAATGACATTACCCCGAATTCCAATATCGCGGGGAAATGTCATCAATATCATCATGTCATGATAATTGTAAATTCGGGGAAATTGCATTCGGGGTGATGGAATTCGGGGTGATGGCAATCGGGGAAATGGCATTCGGGGTAATGGGGTAGAATCTATCCGCAAACATACCTGGCGATGCCTGCTCCCAAGTAGGTTGATGGGCGACACTTCTCAGATGTCATGGGTGTCAGGACCTTCCGAAGCCCTAATATCGCCTCAGACTCAGAACTAACAGAACGCTGTGCTGCTAGTAGCTAGACGAGCAGTTGGGAAGAATTGACGTTTCTGAAGATGTCAACAGCCTGTGGGACCCTATCCACGAAGCTGTAACAACAATGCACAGGAAGTATTTGGCAATGGTCAATGACGAAGACGATACGACCTAAGACAAGACGTGACAGGTCATAGTACAAAAATGAAACCAATTGCCTGTTAAAAAAGACCACTTCTCATTGGTCGTTTTGGCAAAGGCCTACTTTCACATCGTTGAGTTAGATTTCAACAGGGCACTTTGTTGCTAGCCCGGCCGTGTTGCTAGATCATAAATTAAAGTTTCATAAATAGTTTGAAAATTTTTCATGAAGTCTTTTTGATTCGAATCCATTTATATTCCATGTTAACTTTTCCGCATGTGCTCCTACAATACTAAAATCAATTAAATATACTTAATTGAGAGCAATATAATGGAAATTGTGTCAATTTTCTCTACAAGTATTGCCGGTTTCTAATATAAACCTGAATTTTTAAAAATAAAGCATCCTCTATTGCACTATATGAATGAAACGTGCAAGAAACAATAAAATTATGGGCATTGATATTTGAATTTGTTCACAAGATTTGCATAAAATGAATACTGGTAGCACTGGCTTTTGTATCGTCAAGGATATCGGCCGAAAAACAACTGGGCAGTCTTAGTTGAGCTGTCACGTCCTGTCCTAGAGGGCAGCGAGAGCCGAAAAATAAGCGAATCCGCCATAGAAAGAAAAAGGTAGGACGAAGGAGTGTGGTAGCTGAAGCTGAGGAACGGTACGCGAAGATTTTATGTAACAGTCAATGGCGCACGGCACAATACCATACCAGTGCCAACCATGTGCAATGATCGAGAAGGAAATTTGCTGACCGATAAAACGGCGGTGGAAAGAAGTACATTCAGTAATAGTTGAATGGTAAAAATGTAAATATTGCGAGAAACAGGATGCACGTTGATGATGACGACCAAGCTGTGCACTCACCGACCATAGGAGAGGTTAAAAAGATCCCGGTTGAGCTTCTCAAGCACGGAAATAAGCAGCTTTACCAGTATTTCTGGAGCAGCAACCACTGAGTACTTCTGAAGGTATGGGAAAATATGAAGCCCAGCGGCTATAGTTGAATGGCCTCATACGCCCTATCTACAAGAAAGGGCATAGACTGGAGTGTGCCAATAACAGAGGAATTGCCTTGCTGAATTCGGTGTACAAAATACTGTTGCGCACCCTTCTCTACAGACTGAGAGCACTCGAGGAGTCTTTCATTGGCGAATACCAAGCTGGATTTCGTGAGAGCCGCTCGACAATGGACCAGATAATTACTTTGCGAATGATCCTAAATAAATTCTGGAAATATAACTTGCAGACTCACCATCTGTTTATTAATTTCAAGGCGGCGTACGATGGAGTGAAAAGAAATGAGCCTACCACTACCTAATATCTGAATATGGTTTTCTGGCGAAACTAATTAGGCTGATATATGCTACGTAGGATGGTTCGAAATCAAGTGTTTGAATTGCAGACGAAGTGTGCAGGTGCTGAGGTAGTGTTTGATGGGGATGTGTTTTGTTGGAGAATTTGTTTACCTTGTGACATGTGACAACGACGTTTGGCGCGAAGTGAAAATATGTGTTAGGGCATGGGTGTAGCTAGGATTTCCATCAGGGAGGAGGAAGTGACATTGAAAGTTCAATAAAGAATTTTACGCAAAAACGCTTACTTTGCATCCTTTTTACATGACACGTTAAACTATTAAAATATTCCTTTTGTTCATTCAATAGAAATATTAGATTTAGAACGATACAGCCGCTGTTTCCTTTATACAATGGATGTGATGTAGATAAATGTACCACCTTAAAAATGCGCATACAAGATATTGGTCACAAGATTAGAACCAACAATAGCGGTCCAATTTCTTCTACGTCTATTGTTCATTCACAGAAAAGTTTAGTGACAAACACGTATGGGTCCAATTTGTTTTCTGAGTAACATGCTCTTAACAGTTTAAAAAAGTTCCCAAGATGGATTCTAGAAACGTTCAATCCAAAACTAACTCCTGATTTTTTGCAGACATCCGCAAATTAGTTTTTCGAAGTATGTCTCTAAGCAATCCGCCAGAAATTTGCCAAGAAAATTGGATTTCTGTAGAGATTTGTTCAGGTTTTTTCTTTGGTTATGCTGTCAATTCAATGAAAAAAACGCAGGGCATAAATTTCATGATATTTATGCTAACATATATTGCAAAGATTGCTTTGTAAGCTACTCAAAAGATTTCTCAAGTATTTTATTCTGAGTATCTGAGTGTTTTGCTGACAGTTCAACAAATGGTACATTTTGTTTTTCAACAGATTCCTTCGAACATTTCATCCTGAATTTCTTCAGGAGTAACACTCAGAATTCCTCTACGGATTCTTTCGGGAAGATATCGATTAAGATATTTCTTTCGACATTCTCAAAGTATTTTTATGGGACCCTGCTATACTGCCCATAAAGGCATAAATGTCCCATATGGAAAAAGTAGGCATTGACAAAATAGCACTCAAAGTTTGAAGATTGTCTTCTCATACAAATGTTCATAACTTTTTAGTACTATTCTGCATGGCATACTCATTTAGCATCACCATACAGATTACTCTTTTTACTCCTAAGGTTCAGTAAAACATATAAACTTGACTGTTCAGTAAAACATATAACTGTTATGCCTTTATTTTTTTCAATATGGGACTGCACAGCTTTATATTTTTTCACAATATTTTCAAACAAAGTGTGTAAATATTTATATGCATGGTAAAATAATTATTGAAAGATGAACGTTGCGACGAAAAAAGGTATTGATTAGAAAATCCATATGGGACAGTTATGCTTTTATGGGCAGTATATATGTTCCATAATTATATCTAGAATTCTGCTATTAACTCTGTGGAGGAGTTTCTTCATAGATTTTTCGATGAAAAACATCCTAGAATACCTTCAAAATTTTTATCTGGGATATCATTGAAAAAATGTAAACATTCTACTGACATTTCATCAGAATTTTCGTTTAAGAATTCTTCTCACCAAAATTTCTACTGAGATTCATAAAAGAGCTACTCTGTGGGTTCCTTTACATTCCAGTTACTTCCTCATAATTTCTTCAGGAATTGCTTTTAAAAATACTTTAAAAATTTATTCAGGATTTTTTCTGAGCATATCTCTAGCAGAAATTTATGAAATCCTGGAAGTAATAACTTGAGAAATTTCTTTAAGATTCTGTAGAATAATTTTCATTACTGGTCTTAGAAAAATTCATAGATATATTTAATGTTTTGCTTAGATAGGTTTTACTTAGAAGAAGCATTCGTCTCAAATAAATAATATTTATGAAAATAAAACCCGAAGGAAGCATTAATTTAAATTTTTTTCAATAATCCTAAAAATCTAACGAGAAATTTTTTTCAACAATTATTTTTTTAAATACTTCAGAATGTTTTTCAGCGTGTCCTTCGAGGATTTATCCCATTTTTTTCTTAGAATACCACTTGCGAAAATTGATGGAATCCAGGAAGTGATTTCTTGAGAAATATTCTACGGATTTTGCGGATTAATTTTTGGTAGGAGTCTAAGCGATATTTACAGATAAATAAAAAATACAAAAATTAAATTCGAAGGAATTCTTGATTTTTTTGTCGTCTATTTTATAATATATACTTGGAAGAATATTTGGAGTAATTCTTAGAAAAAGTATTGTAAGGAAATTACAGGGAAGACCAATTTAAGATACTTTAGATGATCTTTGTTATATTACCTGGAGGAAATCAAGAAACTGTATTTTTGGTATTTCAGGGTACATGCTTGAAGCTTTAGGAAATTTCAAAATTATCGAAATCTTTTTATAATTTGTTGATGATTTTTTTAAGTAATCTCTAGAATAACTCCAAGGAGAAATTCTTTATAAAATTCTAGGCAAACTTCAATGGAATCCCAAAGAAATACTTGAAGAAAGATGTTTTTGTATGATACATAGAGTAATTTCCGAATAATTAGATAAGAAAATCTTGGAAAATATATAGGAGGAATTCCTTATCAATTTTCAATTATCTGAAGAACTTAAGAAACAAATAAAGAATTTTTGAGTAACCAGCATTTCAGCATCAGCTGACACAATTCAGACAAATATTTATCTTTTTTAAGGGGTCTGCCTATGACAATGTTGGAGATGTTTTCATTCTGAATTCCCTGTTTGGCGTGAATTCAGTTTTATTTCCAGAAGGAAAAAGGCGTTTTTGAGAGGATTTTTAAAAAAGTTTTCAAAGGATTTCTCAGAACATATTTTTTGAATAGTCACAGGTTGTATTTCATCAAGAATTTCCCGAGAAAATGGGTTTTTGAAGAATTATATAGAGTCATTCAATCTCGAGGAGTTATCAGGTTTCTTTATCTAAAAAGATTCAAGATATTGAAGGATTATTGAAGACATCTGAAAAAAACCTACGAATTGTTATAAAAAGAAAAAAAAATCTTGAAGTGAATTTCTAACACATGCTAACTAAAACGCAATTATGGGTGTGATTTCCGATACGGTTCGAGAAAAGGAATGTATGAAGAAATTTCCTCAATATATGATGAAGAATTCTTGGAGGTAGGAGCTGAGGTTGATAATTGAAGGGAAATCTAAAAGGAATTCCAGATAGAATTCCTGGCGAATATATCGAGTTACCTGATATCGGATTCTTGTTCAATTCTATTCTAAGCGCTTGCACAGTCAATTCTGAAAAGCATGTTGGAAATTCCGGAATTTCTTCCAGTATTTTCTTATCAGCATTAATATTTGCAGCAAACCGGTAATATAATACAAATATTAATGGCCTGTGCAGGCACTGTGCAGACACTGTGAAGACTTTCATTTCAGGGGATAAATAAAATCGTTGGGAGTGGCTTTGCTAAGAATGTTAGGGTGCACTATTCCTTGAGCTATTCCTGGGATGGGACATAACCCAGTGAACATTTTGGTTGGTATAACTTTTGCTGTACATCATTCTATACGAATCAATTCAATCGTATAGAATGCACGAAAAGGCTATATACCTACCAAAGTGGAGGCTATATGCGTACTTGGCACGACTTTTACGGACTTTCTGCGATCAGATATACGATGCCACAAAATTTGGAAGAAAATAAAAAAAAGTTTCCAGCGAGTCTCGAACACGGGACCTCTGGATCCGGAATTATGCACTTTACCACTGTACCACCAAGGGTTACTTGTCCGAAGAGCGATTATTTGCCAATTTTAATACATGTTTCATGTACAGCGACACATACTTTGTTGTTCTTTGAGGCCCATCGTCAGCAGATAGACAAAGTTTGGGTGGCACTTTTTGCTAAGTTATTGCGATCTCATACGATGCTTACTGGATTGATATATGATCTGTCAAATTATATAACATAACGTGATTCTATGTTGCACTATTTACGACATGTTTTGTTGTCAACACAGATTGTTGTTTATAAATCGTATTGGGGATTTATATACAACTTGTATTGACATTAATGGTGTCCGGCCATTTGGCCGAACGCCGTTTGGCCGAATGCCGTTTGGCCGAACGCCATTTGGCCGAATGCCATTTGGCCGAAAGGGTCATTTGGCCGAATGCCGTTTGGCCGAATCATGAACAAAAAAATCAAATTGCTACAACGCTGATGTGTAGGATTCGTAAGTGTGACCAAATAACTGATAAGCTAATAAATTTGTTGATTTTTATGATGTGACGGGACGTCATGTTTGTCACTATATAAGAGCTCCAAGAGAATGATAACATCGACCCTTTTATTCAGGACGAAGTTGTGAACTCCACACTTCACGTTAAAACTCTGAGGTGATGATTGATTCGCCACTTGATTACCAATGGTGTAATAAGGTTTCAAGTGTGTTTAATGATTTCAACAGAAATTTTTCCTTCTTTTAAACATAGGCTATTCTTTCTAGTTATACTGGTTCCATTACTATCGGCAATGACTGACTTTATATTTTAATTGGGAATTTTTCCTTCTTTAAATCATCGGCAATTCTTTGTTGTTGTACTGGTGAAATAAATTATTATATGCATTGCACTTATTTTAATTTTCATAAGAGATTTATCCTTCTTTTGTTATTAGGCTGTTCTTTCAAGAGGGAAATATTTTTCATAATTAATTTAATTAAAGCTTAAAATACGTTCTTTTCAGAACATATTTTTTTAGCTCAAGGGTTAACTTACACACTCCGAAATCATGCGATTTTACGTCTTTTGGATGCACATAGAAGAAGCGAGCCAAATGACGTGAATTTGTGTCTCATTTTAAATACGATGATGTCTGATTCGGGAAATTTCAATCATAGCGGCATCGTTTTCATGTCCTTCATCATGTTAAATTACATTTTTCTTTCAATACATCTTTCAGAACCCATTTTTACGTCATTTCATCACTTACATAATGTGCCATTCAGTCATAATGCGAATTACGTCCGGAGTGATTTTCATTATTTTTAAGAGTGTAGATGAGATGTCATTCTCCTCCAAGATTAAAATTACAACTTGGGAACTGAACACTGCACCGTTTCTTGAATATAGCAATAAACGACTCGGTGAACACTTACGTCAAAGAAGTACACTGTTTCTCCGTTGTGAAAAGAAGAAGCCAAGACTTGTTGATGTCAGAACTATGACATATATTACTTAGTACGAGGGATCGAAGCAAGCCGATCCAGCAGAAGAACGAATCAGTTTTAAACTGTTTCAGTTACAGTCCAAAGTTCAAACGCGATGCCAAAACATCTGTTGGTGGCTATTACCACTAGCATAGCATTGAACAACTGCTTACATTTAATATGTTCTTCTTTCAGCTCTGACTGTTTCTTCAACTAACACTAAAAAGCTTATGTATATCAATGATGATATTTCCTATTTTATGAATAAACTGAATAACTTGTTTGAAATTCATAATAAATTCATGCTAACTGTAGTTCACTTTTGTTTTCAATTTCGGCCAAACGGCATTCGGCCAAACGGCATTCGGCCAAATGGCGTTCGGCCAAATGACCCTTTCGGCCAAATGGCGTTCGGCCAAACGGCATTCGGCCAAATGGCATTCGGCCAAATGACCCGGAACCGACATTAATAACGCTTAATATGGCATCTTGTGCAATTCTGATTTTGGACGCATGAATATGTGATTTTGGATGCACATTCTTATACGATACGTGGTTCACTGGGAAGTATTTCTGCCTTATGCCTTGACTCTAGAGCCTTGGCTTAAGCGCCATTACTCGCTCTTTGAAATGAAAAGAAAAGAAAACATTCCCATTCCCATTATGGAACAAATGAATGTATGGAAAACACAGGAGCAAAAATAGGCATTCATACATGGCAATTCTCTCACCAAATTGATGTTCAACATCTTCTTTCTCCAATCGTCATTCCAAGCACTCCTCGATGATTGAAATAGGACACCTGCTTGAAGTCTTCTTAATCAGGATCATCTGCTTTCAAATTTTTTTGTATCAGATTTTCCCACTACATAAAATTTCTCCAGCTCTTCAATTTACGAACAAGTAGTTGGTAGCTAAATCTTTCTTCACTGAAACAGGTAGGTCCTACAATGGGGTGGCACTACGGCTACAGTCAAGGAACAATGAACAAGGAAGGAGTTGAGAAACTAATGAAAAGTCAGGTTTTCGGATAAATTCAATATGGCCGCCTTTTTTTTTTGGCAAATGAAGCTTCTCTTTTTTCCAAAAGTATATTATTGTGAAGGGGTTCTGAGTTATGACAGCTTAAGTGAGAGAAAAAATGTCTGAAAATGGAGATCCTCAAAAACGGTTTCCGTCATAGCTGCATCTTTACTTATTTGACATACTCGAGATTGCGAACGAGCATCAACATTTTGAAAGACCAAGTGTTAATTGCGGGCCGGTCTAGGTGAGATCACGATTTGGAGGTATCGATATGAGGAAGATTTCGAAATATGGAAAGAGAAAATTATATGCAGAATTAAGGGACCTAATCAATCATAGATGTAGAACATGGAGCCCAGATAGCCGTAGCGGTAGCGTGCCCAAGACCATCAGCTTGGTCGAGGTCGTGGGTTCGAATCCCACCGGTCGAGGATCTTTTCAGGTTGGACATTTTCTTGACTTTCCTGGTATGGAGTATCTTCGTACTAGCAACACGATATACACATGTAAAAATGGTCAAATGGCAAATAACACTGAGCTGAGGAGTAGGCTCTGTACCAGTAGGGACGTAATGCCAGAAAAGAAGAAGAAGCAAATTGAATAAAAAGTAGAGTAATTTCTTGATTATATCATGGATCCCGAAAAAAAATCAGAGCGTGATATAATGAAAGAGTAGTTTCTTGCCATACAATTTTCTTTGAAATCACAAGAAAAACAACATAAATCGAGTGAATAGATGCATATTAAATTATCGTGGCGTGATATAACCGAAAGCAAGCCCGCGCTTAAGTCGAGTGTGAAAAAATGAAGTGTGATTAAATAGATCAGTGATGTAATCGAGAAACAATAGTTCTAGAGTATATACTCTACCACAATCAACATTTTTTCTAAAACTCATAACCCTGCCAATTATTTCCAATTCATTTCAAAATGCATATAAACAACCTAAATCACAACTTTTCCATCCATATTTGAGTTTGTATTACTTTCAGGTTGATTATTGTTCATTAGAAAAGTGCTTTAAACTTTGCTTCGAAATTTCGATCTCTGGCCCATAGTCGACCGACCCAAGCGTTTGTTTCGTTACGTCCAAAGTCCATCCATCGCCAGCTCAAATTCGTGCTTTGGAGTGCGAATTAATTTTCTTCTAATTCCAACCTTCATATTGTTGCGGTTCAATCATAGATGCTGCTGCTTGAGAACCAGTTTGATTATTGGCAACCAGAGTGGGATCCTGTTCTCCAGAATTTATTAACATGAGGAACGGCATCTTCGTCTGCCTTAATAAACAGATTTTGGGACAAAACTGGTTTTGCTGAAATTTAGGGAAGATTCTGGTCGGGAATTTACAGTAACGCCCATGAGTGAGTATTGGCGACACTACAGTTGACGTCATCTATGGGCTTTCGGATTGAGAGAGTGCTGAGTCATTGCGAGTTTTGATTTTTCGTTCAGATCTTTAATAATAGTTTGTCATTCTTTTATTCGTCTGCTAATCAGATTAAAATCCTCACTTTCATTCAACTAGATTCAAATTAAAATTACCTTACACAGCTAGGAAAAAAAAAGACCTTCCTTAAACAACGAAGGCATTCGCACACAACTTTCAGTTACCTTATGAGTAAAGACTTGGTTTAGGATCAGTTAGATGAGCAAGTGAAATGGGGTTTACTTGTTCTAGGAACGGACTGTGAATGTGGGGAAATGGGACAACAGGGATAGGGGAAGATCGATGGTGAAGTAGCTATTCAAACGGTGGCATCTACAGTTAACACATTACACGTACGTAACTTCGGGACACTATCTACAGTTCTTTTTCGGCGAGTTTTCCATTGGCAGCCTTTAAGCTTTCCAGCTCTTTCGCTTTCCGGAGTTCTTCGGCCTTGGCTTTGGCGGACGCCAGACGAGCTGCTCGCTTGACGGTGTAGGTCTTCTTGTAGAAATCGTTAAACAGCATGTAGAAGAAGATGGCATTTGGCAGAGTGAAGCAAACCGACCAACGGGGATAGCCGCAGTCCGTCCACAGGAGCTGAGCCGAGTGCATGAAGGCCATTCCGAACTGGATCTGATTTTTGGGGGAGGGATATCAAAGGCGTTAGGGAAAGAGGGATTCAGCGAAGAATTCGTAAAATTACCATCTGCAGATCCGTGATGTACTTCTTCCACCAGAGGTACTTGTGTAGGTGGGGTCCGATGGCGGCCAGCATGTAGTAGGTGTACATGATGATATGCACAAACGAGTTGATGACTCCTGTGAATGGTAGTAAAATTCCAATCAGTATAAACGATTCAACGGAACCCATTTACAAACGTCATTCGCGAAGCAAACCTATGAACGTTCCGTGTCCTCCCGGGAAGTACTTGGTGGCACCCCACGAGATCATTGGCATCACGGTGTGGTGGTACAGATGCAGGAAGCTGATTTGTTTGTCCTTTTTCCGCAGCGTGAAGAACACTGTGTCCAGCAGTTCAGAGAGCTTGGCCAGGAAGTACACGTAGCAACCTCGGGCGACCTGTGAGCGGGATAATTAGGGAATTGCCGGAACAAGGGAGTTGAAATGTGTTTCAATGAGGGATGGTTAAAATTTGACTTACCCGCATGGACTGCGGATTATCTGTCCAGTCGACCGGTTGACACCGCCAACTGTAGTGTCGCAGCCAGGCGCCATCCAAGCCCTGGAAAAAATAGAACAACACAATAATAGCATTTAATAACCAGTGAAAACAAAAAAATCAAAACGTGATTGCAGTTTAAAATATTGAAAAAACATCGAGAAAAGTTGATAAACCGTAAATTTCCTTCATGTCATTAAGCAGCATGTTCTTCTGCTTTAAGATAACATTGTTTCTTAGTATGCCAAGGTTTGGGAGTACATCACTCTGATTTAATCCATCTAAAAGTAACGAAGTAAGTTAAAAACCCATCCGCAACATGTTCACTTGATTTGAGCCATCTAAAGTTGAACGAACAGTCTAATAATTTTCTTCGGAAAACCATGTTTTATGTTAATCTTCCACAGCCTCTTTCTCTTTACTGATTTGTCACCACTTTCACAAACTTTCAAACCATGCATCACCGTGGTATTCAGCCGATACAACGTCTGTTGATAAGCCCCGGATATTGGAACGCAACGGTCGTCATGCTCTTCTTTTCGATACAATTTGTCTATATTTTAACTTCTAAAAAATCTCACATTGAGGTAAAATTATTCATCGGGGAAGCCAACGCTCAGGAGGTCCGCCCAATAATGAAGGTTTTTCCTACCAATCATTGAGCAAAGCACCATTTCTTCCAAACTGAGTGTTGACATCCCCGATAGTAATGTTCTCGTCTTCTTACGGTAGTCTGGACAAGTTTTGTCAAGATATTCACAAGTATTTTCGAGACCATCTAAGGATCACCAACGTCACAACAAACGTCAAGTGATCGATAGGTGGAAGCAGTCCAGTGGATAATGAACTTCATTTTGAAGCCTCCACATTGAAGTCATTTAATAGCTCAAGAACAATATAGTAACAAGCGGACAGGGTTTCATAACTAAACTCCTCAAAACTGGCTCGTAGGACTGTCGCCACTTGTATACACTTGTATACTATAGTAATTGAGTTCATGGGAAGATCTCATTTAGGCTGCGTTTCTTGCCACTCGACAATGAATCAGATCTTTACAGAAAATCCTACTAAACTGCTTGTCGTCATAACAAGTGACAGTTCCATTGAAAACGACTTACGGTAGAGTTGACTGCATTGCACAGTGTTTTTCAACCGATGACATTAATTGCATTCAATTCAGGGAGAGATCCTTGAGTATTCTTGAGAAATTGCTAGTTGAAATATTTGTGGAATTCAATACCAATATTTTTATAAATTCTTCACCGATTATATTTAAATTATTGGTGAAATCCTTGTGAAATTATCAGCAGATGTCTTACTACAGATTGTTTGTCTGTTACTTAAGGAAGATTTATGAAGATATCTTTGGCAGATGTTCATAGAAGTTATTCTCGTTAGATTTCTGTTAATACTTCCAATGGAATTTTGACATGCACTCGAAAAGTTCCACCTGAGATTATTGTGGATACCTTATAAAGCCAGTTACATAGTGAGAACTTAAAAACTACATAAGCAAGTTATTTTGAACACTTATATCAACATGCAGAAGATACTTGGTAAAAATTTTCGGAGTTGGGGGCCAGGAAGCTACACGGTTAGAAATCAGAATCCAAAAACATGATTATGACTCATGATATCATGGTTCCAGTGTATTTTCATCTTATGAAAACACACCATGATTTAGACTCATGATATCATAAGTCAGATTACTACTTCGTCATATTGCATTAAGGGTGATCGATACGAATGAGGTGAAGCAAAGCGCACCGCTTAGTGTTTTCACCCTGGATGTTACGCTTATTACGGTTATTACTTACGGAAAATCATGATTATGACTCCAGGAATCATGATTTGTGATCCTGGTGTTATGACCTAACCAATTTATGAATTTAATGATTTGTAAATCATGATTTGGGGATCAGATTTTTTCCCGTATACGCCACCATAGAAAAATTGAAGCCCCCTCAAAAGTTGGAACTCTTATGCTAAGATCTTGCATAATAGATATTTTTTCATTTTATGGGGCAAGTTCTCTCTAGGTTTGAGCTCAAATTGCACTTAATATTTCTAGAAAGAACGTTGAAGGATGTTTGGCATGTCATCACGCCAAACCACCAGATTGTACCAGACAATCATAATGAACGTATAACGAAAATACCTTTTGCCTTCCCAAGCAACCAAAAGTTCAGATTAAAGGGCGTGTTTTGGCTTAAGCAGCTCATTTTCTAGTAATTAACCAAATTTCAATTCTCATAAAGTTCATTTAAGTTGGTTAAATTGAATGTGCATTATATGTGCAATGTTTCCGTATAAGATGTCCCCAAAAGACCTTATACGTATGAAAGTGGTGGTGATATAATATCACCACCACTTTCATCCGCAGGGCTGTGCATTTTTGAAAGGATTTTGTGAAACACGAAGGCTTGGTTGCGTCGTCTCGATGGTGACGAACAACTGCGTCGCTTCGTTCTTCTTTCACCACTCATTCGTTTCGTTGCCTGATTGAAAGCAGAGCACAAGAAAGGTGAAATGAAAGAGTAAGAATTTCGTTTCATTTGATTTTATTGAAATCTATCAAAATGTTTCAAATTGGATTTTACCTATTTTTTTTGCAATAGTAATGTATATAACTTGTTAGGTAATAAATTAAGATAGAGAAAGTATGCGGGCCACCACGTCGTTCATTTGAATCAATCAGCTCCTAAAGTTAGAGACTACCGATTGAAAGACCAGCTCGCTGTGGTGAGGCTCTGATACATGACGCGCAACGCACAGGCAGCACGAAAGAAATGAAAGACTTCGATTACTTTTTCAAATCGACGTAAGTAACTTCCATACGATTTTGAGCAAATTAATTCAGAAGAATCACAACCTGTCTTCTAAAACTGTTTTAAAAGTAATCACCTTTTTAACATTTTTTCGGCATGTACATTGCTTAAATTTTGCATACAATGAGCTCGCGTTCAAAAACTATGGAGTTCCTATTATTTCACACAAAAATTTTATGACAAAATGATAAGCCGTTTTATTCAGTTACTTGCGACGTTTTTCTACCAGTGTAAAATCGGCTCAAGTAGTGTTTTGTTTTGATACGTGGTTAAGTCATTTTGTCTCTCTATACAGCGGGGCGGCGAAAGTACTGGTTAGGTTACGAAAGTTCAAAATCTTACTTTCGTCATTTTGTAAATCCGGAACGTTTAATCTAAAAGTGAAAAATCGAGTTGGTTCAGAGCAAAACGTGTAGAATTTCGGCTGCGAAACACGTAGGATTGATAAAGTAAGTTTGTATACTTTTTTGGCTTGAGTCTGTATGAATAAGTTTTCGAGACTACGCTTGCTGCGATGAAAGGAAATGTTTGTCGGATTGAAACGAAACAGTAGAGTTTCAATCAAAAGGGAAGCTTGAGTCAGTCAGTTGGGGACTGAAAATGCTTTCAATGAATTGAAAATGGACGGCCCTGGTGATATATATGCATATTTTGTATGGTAAAATTTTACATATAATGTGAGTGCATTGATTTTATTACGGACTAATCTGTAATCTTATGTGATTTAACTTATTATAACAAAATTGATTTAACAGCTGCTTCGGATTGATATGTACGCAGTACAAGTGAGAAAACTCGTAAATCAACAGATTTCATGCACCGTGCTATGCGGGTGTGATGTAATTTGTGCAAGTGATTTTTTAGGTTAGGGGCGGTCCATTAATTACGTAAGACAATTTTCGGGATTTTTCAACCCCCCCTTTTTTGTATGAAAATCCAAAATAAATTGTATGGCACGTAAGAAATCTCAAACCCCCCCTCCCCCATAACCCCTTACCTAATTAATGGACAGCCCCTTACCTTGGGTCCATTAACCACGTGGTCGTTTATGGAGGGCGAATCCATATACATTTTTTATGGACAGACGGAACCAAGGGGTCTGGAAATATAAAGAATGAACACGTGGTGTATGGACAGCCCCATTTCATTATCATCCATCGCTCTTTTCACGCCATCATCATCTGGTGATCATGTTGCACGAAATCCTGGTTAGTGCTACAAGACCTATAAAAGGCTCTAGTGTTGAACGTCAAACACGAAGAAAAACGTTACGCGCGTTTCTTAGAATTGATCGTTATGTGAGTGGTCGATGGAAATTTCGTCAGTGTTACGTCTCTTTGTCTGTGGTAACAAGGTTACTCAATATTTTTATAGAAGGTGGAGGTACTATTCGGGGGTTCGTAAATTGAATTATGGAAGTGCCTGAGTAGTTATGCACCCTATGTGCACATTAACCTTCCTTGATTGTGCATTGGAGTCATTTTAGGCCAATCGGCACGGTAAAGGAGTTATAACTACAGTCATGAATTTCCAGATCAGAATAGACACAATGCCATAAATCTAAAATAAAATTCTTCTTTTTGTTTTTGGCACTAGTCCCAACCAGGATAGAGCCTATGTCTCAACTTAGTGTTCTTATGAGAATTTCTACAGTTATTTACTGAGTCTTTCCTTTGCTGATTGACCATTTTGCATGCGTATATCGTGTGGCAGGTACAAAGATATTCTATGCTATAGTAAGATCCTGGATTCGAACCCATGCTCCTCAGCGTGGTCTTGCTGAGAAGCTGCTCGTTTACTGCTACGGATATGTAGGCTATATGGCATACTTGATTACCCTTTCAATTCAGCCAAATTAGAAAAAAAAATATTTTAGAAATTGACATCATTCGACATGATATAGTTCATGTCTTTTTATATATGAGTAAAACGACATTTTATCGCTGACAAATTATAACTATTGACAGCAATCGCAATTTTGTACAATTCATATGGAGCTCCAGTAAATCGGGTTCTGTTTGATCCTTTGACCTTGACGCTTGCTCCTGGGCAGTGCGTCAAGAAAGCCCGAGCAGTCGTCAGATTTTTTCCCTCTCCTTGACCCGCCTTTTTTTTTCTGAGTGCTTTTATATAGCCGAGCAAACGAGTGAAGCTGAAAGTGGATTGTGGCTGCTCAGTCAAGGATGACGGATCAATTGGTGAGATCGTTTCATGCTACTATTTCTAATCTTTAAAATATGTATGACTGCACATTTAATCGTTACAACGGTGTAACGTAAATATGATTTTTCAACAAACTATGAATGGTTCGACACTACAAGTGTAGACTTGCGAAAGGTTCACTTTATTCAGCAAACTTCCGATGGTTCGCCACTGTAAGTGTCGTCATAAGAATAGCCAATGTTACATTTATTTATTTGTTCACAAAACTTTGAATGGTTCGTCACCTCAAGTGTCGGCACAATTTTCCTCTATGTAGAAATTGTTCATATCAAATAAAAAAAATATATTTACATATAGGCATGTTTATATCTCACAAATAAGTATTTATCATGGTCTAATCGCTTATCAACGTGAATCCTGTGACCCAATGATCCTTCCTACTAACAAACATCCCTCCCAGTAACCTTTGTGTAGATTCAGAGGCAAACACGGTCTCCAAATAGCAAAGGTTACACACTAACATTTCTTATCCCAATCCCACCTGACTGCAAAAGCGTGGCCAGCGCTGTTATTGACCCTGTATAAATAGAGGCACTGAGTTATGCACACTGCACGCTAAAAATAAAAATTCTGCAAAACGTGAACTGTCAAAAATACACCATGAACTACCATCATGTTTACGCATAAACGTGATCTAGTTCACGATGTGTTTTTGCTTGTTGACGAGTTCACGGATACGAGAATGGATTTTTTTTGCTGTGTGATTCTATGTGCATTTTCACTGACTTCGGTCAATCACGGAATAGCAACCATTGATATGTGTAGTCAGTCTAAGCTAAGCTAAGCTAAGTTCATATGGAGCACCAGTAAATCATTTAAAAAACCTTTTAAAGGAATACATTTTCTCACGAGATATCACTAGAGACTCTTCCGGAGATTTCTCCAGAAATTCTTTTAAAGACTTCTCCAGAGAATTTACTAGACAATCCTCCAAGATAACATTTACTGTAGTTCATACAGCAATTTCTCCTGCAATTCCACTAGGGATTTTGCCAGTGATTCTTTCAGAAAGAACTTTTGTTCAACTTGAGGCATTTTAGACCGGTTCTGATAGGACTTCAGAAATACCTTCAGTAAGTCCTCCAAAGAGATTCCTCCAAAAATTCTTTCAAGAACATATCTACAGAGATTCTTTTAGAGATTTCACAATGAGTTCTTGCAGGAATGTATCCAGTGATTCCTCCAGTTAAGTCTTTACTGGGATTTTTCAGGAAGTTCTCTATGGATTCCTCCAGAATCTGTTTCATAATATATATTTCCGAAGATTTCACCAAGGGTTTTTTCAAGTGATTTCTTCTGATATTCCTTCAGAGATTATTCTAGAAACTCTTCTAGAGATATCTCTAATGCTTTCTCCAGGAATTCCTTCAGGAGTTACACTAGGATAATCTTTTCAAGGATTACTCAAGATATTTTTCAAGATTATCTTCCGAGGATTCCTCTACGGATACATACAAAGATATCCTCAAGTAGTCATCTCAAGATTCGTCCAGGCATTCTTCCGAAGATTTCTTACGGGATTCCTAAACGCATCGCTCCAGGGATTTCATCAGGAATTCGTCCAGGAATTCCTCTAGGTTTTTACATCTTACGAAATTCTCAAAGGATTCCTCAAGAATTTCCTCGAAGAATTCTCCCAGCATTACAACCAAGGAAATCACAACATGACTTACTCCAAGGATTTGTCCAGATAAACCTTGAAGGATTCCTTAGGGATTCGTTCTGAGCCTACAAAAATTCATCCAAGAGTTCCTCTTGAAATTCTGCCAGAGATTCTCCCATGTACTCCCGTATGAATTTCATCATTATTCTAAGAATTTCTCCAGGGATTACACTATAAAAATCTCTACAAAAATTCCTACAGTAAAAACTACATAAATTGCTTTCGTAAAAACTCTTCATGAATTACTCCGGAGATTTCTCCTGTTTTTTTCATAAATTTCTCAAAGGATTATTCCAAGGATTCCTCCCGAGATTTCTCCAGGAGTCCTTCAGTAATTAGCGTTGATAACAGCAGATTGGAGGAATCAATTAAAAAAATCCTGAGAGAATGGAATGGAAATGTTTCTGATGAAATACCTTCTCAGTTTTGTGGAACAATCCTTGAAAATATCTGTTTTTTTTTTTTGAGAAATCAGTTATTCATTCTGCAGAGAAACTGCCAGAGGAATCCCAAAAAGAATCTTTGGAAATTGCTCATAATGATCCTATTGAAGTCTTTGGAGGAGTTTATAAAGTCATCCTCGAGAATAACTCAAGAAAGATCCTTGAAAGAATTTACTATACAAAATTTGAAGTAAGAATTATTGAAAGAGTTTATGCTTGATTTTTTCAACCAAAATTTGTCTAGGAATATTTGCACTTAGCGTTCAGGGCGACTGAAAGCGATTGGCTCAGGACCGAGTCCAGTGGAGAAGAATTATCCATTCGGCGTAGATTCAACGTAGCGGATTGTAGCCCATCAAGTATCAAGTGAGTAAGTATTTGCTGAAATTTCTCAAGAAACTAGGGTTGACGTAAAGTTCTGTCTGTTTACCTCGTAGAACAGGTACACACTGACGAGCACCTGGATGAAGTTGTACACCACCAGGGTCCGCTGCATCTGGAACGGCTTCCGGTTGGCCATGTATTTCGGTCCGAAGTTGAGCACAAAGTACAGATAGCTGGCAATGATGGTCAAACCGGGCACCGGCGACGAAATCAGCGGCCAGTGGTTCGTCCGCGGATCGGCCAAATCCGTGAAGATGTAGTCCCAGTAGTTGGCGGACGCCGTTCCATTGATTGTGGACGACATTTTGGTTTTTGGGGTTTTTTTGGCTCACTGGTAAGGTAAGGTTTTCTTTGATCGTTTTTTTCGGAAGCACGAAGGCTCGTCTTAGCTTAGGGCGATTTATTACGAATTGGATCTATTGCTAACTACGAGTAATTGACATCGGTTACAGTAAGGCTATCGTGTAGCACACACTCGTGGAAGATTAAGTTTCTCGATTCTGCTGCAGCTGGGTCCGTTAGTTATCTGGAAAGGGATCGGAGAAGGTGAAACCCGTTAGTGAATATTCATTTGCCAAAGCAGGAAGATGATGTAGGAAATCGGAATCGTGTGCTGGAGTGCAATTAAAGAATGAATATGACAGAGTTGGATGACAGTCGCTTCCTGATTCGGAACAAGTTTCTTTTCCGCAAATCTGTTAGAATTTATGTTAGGAATATTGCTTTCTAAGTAATGAGAGCCTGACGATTAACAAAACTGCTCTTTCGCGATATAAGCGCATGTTGGAGTCCTTCGCAATACCAGCTTCGGTTTGCATTGCGGTGATAGAAAGATCTGTGCTAATAGGACGAGAGTGACTACTCTCGAAAAGGCATCAGGCAGCAACATACCAATCATACCCGAGTGCGCTAATGTGGTTGGCATTGAACGGAATATCTACACCAGCCATCCAACTGATCGTTCAAATTAAGCTCGTATGTCTCCTTAAGTGCCAGGCAATGTGTGCTTTTCTGCATCGGCTCGGCAAAAATAGCAGAATAGACGAACACATTTCCTTTGCCTGAATCAGCGTGAAACAAGGCAAAAACTACACCAGCTACGACGCGATGCACAGTGGCGCACGGGTGGACAAAAGCTGTAAAAATGAAGTTCTCAAAATTGTTTGTAAATATTTTTTAAGATGATTGAATGATGTTTCCCCAAAATGAATAATGATCGGGATTGTTTTAAATTTTTGGAGCCATCTGATGTGAGGAGAAGTCTGGAAATATTGATTGCTTAAATTTCACCAATCAACCGTATCAACGTCATTATAAGAGCACATTGAAGTCTCCTGTATTTTGCCTGTGTTGGTAGTAAAGCTCAAAGCTTTGAGCCAACTCTTTTCCAGTAGAGAAGCTAGGCAAAATACAGGACGATGCTTCCTGACTTTAAAAACGCTTGCTCAACTATCACCACCTAATTAAATTTCAGTCTTGTCGCTGCTTTGCGACGCCTATCCACCTGTTAATTTCCATCATTTGCTTCTATAGACTCCCATTAGCTTTGAGTCGCATGACCGCTACAGCCATAAAACAAAATAAAATAAAAACAATCACGGTCGATGCCTTTTCCTATGTATATAGTAATTATCAAATTTATTCTAAAACCAATGTTAAAGGTCCGATTATATGAAAAATTATACGTACATTCTTGATTAATCCTTAAGTAATATTACAACTTTAATCGAAAACTTAGATACCAGTACATGTTTTAAATTCAAAAAGAAATATTCAGCACCAGGCTGAGGATCTTAAAAATAAGAAATTGGATTGAAGTCTATAATCTAAGCCTGAAAAAAATACCAAATAAAAAAACCCGAACAGCAACCATGAAAACAAAATAGGAGCCAGGAGATAAGAATTCGATTCTTCCTACCATCAGAGCAGATATTTGTCTAAGATCTAAGACTTTTTTAAGAACTCCTCATGACATTACGAAAAGTATTGTATATGTTTTTTCCCTAATTTTCTCTAGAAATTTCGTTACAAATTATTTTAGGTATGTTCAGGTATTACTCCGGAAATTTCTAAAGTAATATATTTAGTAATTAATACCCAAGTACTCTCACCACGAAGAATCCTAGAGAATTTCTCAAAGAATTTTGTTCAGGATACCTCAAGAATTTAACCTGGGGTTTTCCAAGGAGTACCTCAGAAATGGAATTGCTCTTAAGATTATTTCAGAAATCACTGGAATTCCTCCAAAAATTCTTTGAGATAGTTTTTCAGATAATCGTAACTCCTTCAAAATTTTATCCAGTGTTTCATCAATCGGTTTCCCTGGGACATCCTCCAAGATTCCTGGACAAAACATCTTCTGTAATCAATAACTTCTACAGAAACTTCTAGTGATTTCTTATGATCTCTACTAAAGCTTTCTCTTAAGATACCTTCAGCAATTGCTCCAGAGATTCTTTCTAAGATTTCTACATATATTTCTCCTGTAATTTTTTGTGATTTTCTAAAGTAAGTTTTGAAAGGTTTTATTTTTCTCAGAGATTCCCCCAGGAATGTCCCCAGGGTAATTCCAAGTTTTTTTTTTCAGTAAAATAATACCGTAGGGTATTTCTAAAGAAAATCATAAAGTATCCTCTGATGAACAAACAATAATAAACAAACAAACAATTATGAATAAACAAAGATTCCTGAAAGAACTCCTGGACTGCCGAGGAAGTTTCAGAAGATATCATAGATAAAATCCATCAATTTTCTATAGATGAAATAATTCAAATCTTGGGATAGTATTATGAAGGACAAAAGAAATTCCTGTATGCAAGTGAGCGGGACAAATTTGTGTGTCTATGCCAAAAGCACAGAGCGCACGGTACAGCGGAAAACTTTGCTTGCATGTGTAGCGTGGCGCGCAAAGCAAGGCACGTGTCAAGCGTTGTAGCAAAGCCGAGAAACAAACGAAGGGAAATAGGGGAAAAAATCGTTCCGTTCTTTTTCCCGTTAACATTTTATCTGATCCGTGCTGATCAAATGAACTGCCTCTCGCCAAAAAAAAAGCCACGGGTTACTTGTTCTTTACCGGATCTTCTGAACGGCTCCGTTCCTTTTTGCCCATCTCTAATCTCTACTAAAGCTTTCTCTTAAGATACCTTGGAAATCTTGTCCAGAGGGTTATCTCTGACATTGTGAGAATATTGTGCAGGATTTTTGAGAATGAAAATTGTTCCTTGAGTTGAAGAATGTTGGCAAGATTCATTTTAAAATTCAGTTCTTAAGATTGCAAAATATAAAATTGATCAGTATAGTATCAGAAATTGACCTGTGATTATGTGAACCCTGTAGTAGAAAAAGCTCAAGTGGACAATAACTAATAGTGATGAAATATGATTAGCGAATTTTAGCGTGTTTCAAAATAAATTGAAGTATGCTACAATATCCGTTGAAGAAAAATTAAACGATAGAATAAGCTATAAGAATAGCTTCATCGTTTGTTGAAATATCTCGCAGAGCGCGTTCGCCTGCGATTTGGTTATTTGTATTGTGTTCGGGTCGATGTGAATGCTTAGTCGTCGTGCTAGTAGAGAGCGAGAGGCCTGGCGCAAAATCATCCAGGGTTTTGGCCTCGGATGATTGGCAATGGTACCGTATGTATGTGTTATATGCGATCAGAGAATCGAGAGAAGGGTGGCGATGGAGAGCGTATGAACTAGAATACACCGGAGAAGATTCTCTGAGAACGCATAAGTAGAGAATGAATATCCAGAGTGTGGTGGAAACAGGGAGCGATCAAACGGCAACTAGGTCTCGTGTTGGAAAGCAATCGGTTGGGTTTCGAGATATTCACTTACACGAAGAAAAACACGAGGTTAGCCACGAGCGCGTTAATCGGAACGAAGTATATGTAAAGGTGCGAAAGCACTCTGACGGCTCTGCGACATCATTCTGTTGGATAAAGTTTGCTCAAACAGACGTGATTTTTGACATTCACCGATTATTGACAGGCGGATTGTAGAATTCGCTGTTGTTTCAAAAATTGAGTGAACCGGTGAAAAGAGTGGTCACGACAAACACTTCCTAGATTCATGTGAGTTTTCTTGGCTCGGATTCGATGGTATTCTTGGCAAAATTATCTGAGAAACCTGTTTAACCTGTTTAATCCTTCTTAAGTTTTTTCGAGAAAATCATATCCAGAATATAAACTGTTCTTTTGTGTTCCCGATTCCTTTGAAGAGTTCTACAAAAATCTCTCAAAAAGTTGTTGAAACTGTTTGCCCAAGATTCCACGAGAAAAGATTATACAGTTGTGTTCAGAATAATAGTAGTGAAAGCCGATTTTCATACAAAATGCTCAACTTTGGCATGCTGTAACTTTGTTTCCATATGAGCAATCAGCATGAAATTTTGTCAGTGAACTACAAATATACTCAATTTTATTATCACAAGATTTGAAAATTTTTACACTCCCGGCTAAAAAGTTAAGCACCAGGTGAAATCGCTCAAAATAATAGTAGTTTTAACAATTTAAATATCTGCTGTATTTTGAGTTTTTAAATTTTTCTTTATTGATCGTTTTAATCATTTCCACCCAGGCCATAAATGTATGAACAAGCCAATTTTTTTCTAAAATTGTTGCTGAACAAAAATTTGCAAAAGAAAAACTACTATTATTTTGAGCGATTTCACCTGGTGCTTAACTTTTTAGCCGGTAGTGTGAACTTTTTTAAATTTTGTAAATTTGTAAATTGAGTATATTTGTAGTTCACTGCCAAAATTTCATGCCGATAGCTCATATGGAAACAAAGTTACAGCATGCTAAAGTTGAGCATTTTGTATGAAAATCGGCTTTCACTACTATTATTCTGAACACAACTGTATATGACAAATTAGGCGTTTTGGCCGCAACATAAGTCTAAGTTTGATAGAAATATAGGTTGTTTTCAACAAATAGTTATGGGGGAAAACTTGTGTTAGACATTGGCAAACAGAATAGGAAGTACGGTAAACTGAAATATGTATTTGATTGATACTGAACTTAATGCTGAAGTAATTAGCTTTGATATTTTTAACTTAAAACTGGTAATATTATTAGAGGGCCAGATATATAAAGTATCTTCAAACTTATCGCGGGCCGCATAAAATGAAGATCAACAAATCTTGTTCCACAAGTTTGTTAGAATTTTAAATAAACTAGAGTTTCGATCCACTTCGTCGCAAACGCTAATATTCGTCGTATCAAACTTTAGTTGTTTCACTACGGTGGATTCAAGCTTATCTACACTAGATTAATTTTTCAGGAGTAATTTTGTTAAAGCTGAAATGGTTCATCCACTTGTACACCAAAACTGCAATAAAACAACTATATTTCCATAATTAACTCCAGTTCAAATATCCACTTCACACTTTTTTTTTACTGAATTCGCATGGACCGCAACCGAGCAAAAACTGATTAACGATCGATTGAGCCTCGCCACATTACGATTCAAATTTCTTCCAACCCTTCTGTGTGACTTACTTCGCTGGGCAGTTATTAACACTATGGAAAACTATGGAACTAATAGATTTCATTTTAATCACACGCCGTTAAATTTTGTAAAATTCACGAAATTTTTATAAATTCCCTCAACGAATCTTTTGGACTGAGAAAAAAACTGTTGCGCATCAATGTGAGTGTGTGTTATTGCGAATCATTACTTTAATCCGCAGATTGTCCAACAAGTTGCGCGCCGATGGCCCATGCGGCAAAGTGTCCAACTAGTACCAGACCCTGGCGCATAACACAAGAAGTGAAGAGAAAATGATCGAAATGCTAAAAATTCTCGAGAAGCATAATATTCGGCGTAGAAAACGTCTCCCTTCATTGTGGTGTGAAAGATTGTTTTCACTGCACTGTGAGCCTTCATATGCCTTCATTTGTTCGGTCAAAAGTGATTGTGCTTATATGTTTAGGCTGTATTTTGTTGGGGCCCATGAATTTTAAGGGATATCCACATATTTCATCGTGCTGTTCGAATGGAGAGCGATGCTCGCAACACATAGTAAATCATTTTATTTTGATGTTGAAGAGTTGTAAAGGGCGAACATGAAATAATTGCAATACATTCAACAGGGCATAACTTTTCTACCATTGGGTAAAAATTAATCAAATTTTGCACACTTTCTCATTGATGTGTATTGTTTACATGCTGTCAAACTCGAAGTCGTGTTTTTCGATTCAACGAAAATGGAGGTAAACCAACGCTAGTCGAGAGAACAAATTCTTTCCAAATATCTGGAATACCTGTCGCACCGGCAGTTGGAAAAAATGTTGAACATTCACCATTCAACCGTCTCCATAGTGTTGAAGCGGTTCCAGGAGCGGTTGACGTTGGACCACGACAAAGGAGCCGGAAGAAAACCGGGAACGGAGAACAAAAAGATAGAGGGAAAGGTGAAGCGGATGATTAAAGCAAATCCCAACGTCTCAAGCCGTGATTTGGCTAAAAAGATCGGCATATTGCAGAGCTACGTCCAGAATGCAAAGAAGAGAGCTGGACTACATACTTACAAGGTACAGAACTTCCCAAACCGCGATGAGCGGCAAAAATCTACGGCTAAAACTTGGGCACGGAAGCTCTACGAGAAGATGCTGACAAAATATGGCTGCTGTGTGATGTGCGACGAAACGTATATAAAAGCCGATTTTAAGCAAATTCCGAGGTTGTTTTTCACCGGCAAGAGCAAGTTCGATGTGTACGACAAATTTAAGATGAAGAAAATGTCGAAGTTCAACTCCAAATATCTCATTTTGCAGGCCATCTGCTCTTGTGGACTGAGGAGTGAGCCTTTCATGACAAAGGGCACGGTAAATGGCGAGATCTACAAATCTGAGTGCTTAGAGAAGCGCCTTTCGCCGTTCTTGCAGCAGCATGACGAAGCTCCGCTATTTTGGCCAGATATGGCATCATGCCACTATTCTAAAAGTGTCGTGGAGTGGTATGAGGCCAATTCTATCCATTTTGTTCCAAAGGACTTGAATCCGCCAAACTGTCCGGAGCTGCGCCCGGTGGAGCAGTACGGGCAATAATGAAGCGGAAACTTCGGAAGAACAAAAAAAAGTCAAAGGCGAGAAGGACATGTTAAGAAAACGGAAAAAAAAAACTGAGAAACTGGTACCGCATGACACTGCAAAGACTCAAATGGAGGGCATCAATCGAAAATGCCTTCAATTTTACACTCGAGGCTCCATCAATTATCTTTTCTTTTGATTTTTGAAGTAAATATATGTATAAAACTACCCTAAAATTTTAGTTTGATTCTAAACATTACAAGAAAATTGGCATGACATTTTTGGTGTCACAATTATTTCGTGTTTGCCCTTTATTTTGACCACTCACTAAATTGCAGTGAACCGTTAGTTGTGAGACGAATCAAAACTGACTGCGACCGAAATAGAAATGGATACCATGGATATAGGCAACGGAAGGTTAGAATTTAAATTGCATTATTTCCAATCAACCATAAACATTTATATATACCTTTATTCATAAAGCGTAAGCTGGCTTGGAAAAGAATTGTTTGTCATCAATTTGTATTAGCATCATTCACTGCAAAACTAGGAATATTGAAATTCTCGGTGATCAAAGCTTAATACGATGGAAACTAGCATGTCACCCTACCATCAGATCCCAATAAGGACGTAATGCCAAGAAGAAGATGTAGATTATTTTAAGCATCAAGAAAAGTTGGTAAATTATCAATCAATTTGGAACAATTTTGAGGTTTTGTCCAAATTTTGCAACCAGACGCGTCACTGTGCCCATGACAACGACGACGACAACCGGCGGAACAGTGTTGTTTGTATTGCGGTTTCGGTCTGGGTTAGAATCGGTTTTATGCGTGCGGCGATTGGACGATGCAAGAAACATATTTGCCAGTGCAAACAACTTTCAATTAAGTTCCGCTCGCTGGCAAGACTGCAGCGTGGTCAACACGATTTGGATGCGGTGTTTGGAGCTTTGCGGGTTGGTCTTCGGGGTGGTTTGGTGCGCTTTAGTGCGATTATGTTTGGGAAGTATGTTCGTATACGTATGGTAAGTTCATCGACCTTCAGGTGTCAAACCGTTGAGTTATGGAGCGAGTAACATTTTGCTGGCGCTGCTGGAAGAATTTGCAGAACATTTATTGTTCGTCATGAGAAGCAAGATAAATTACTGATTTAAAGGCCGTACTGAATGGGATGTTATTGAGGTTATTAGCAATGACTTGACCATTCTAAATATGCAAATCTCATATATCAATCCATATATGAAGTTAACAATTTAACTCAAAGTTCCTCTTCTTCTTCTGGCATTGCTTTGTAGCGGTGGACTCTAACCACTCGGCCAAGGAAGGCCCTATGGATCACGTACTGAAGCCTAATGAAGTTCTGATTTTCAGAGACATTGAAACTCCAACAATTAGTATTTGATGTAGCTTTCGGAGCAATATGCTGTACTGTCCCCAAAAAAAAAAAAACAAAATTTGACTTAAACATTTTTTTGGGTTTTATTGTTTTATTTTTTAATTTAATTGTTTTTTTTATTCTTTACCCGGTCTAAAAGTTGATATGTAGCAAAAAAAAAAACAAACATTTGTTATATGAAAATATTTTAATTTTCATTTATATGGCAGGGTACCGACCTGGTGCAGTGGTTAGAACACTCGCCTCTCACGTCGAGGACCTGGAATCTAATCCCATCCCCTAAATAGTCACTAATGACGCAAAGAGTCATATTGATGACTTCCTTCGGAATGAAATCAAAGCCGATGGTCTCGAGATGATCTAGCCCAGGGTTAGAAATCTCGTTAATAAAGATAGAAACAAAACAAATTCTTTACTAAGAGTTAAATGATAGTTCGTTTATTTTAGAGATTTTCACGTTACAACCGATCAACGGAACGATAGAACTATTCGCAAATAATGACTCGAGTTCAAATAATAAGACCGCAATTGATACATTCATGCAATCATAGAATAGAACCCAATCCATGCGTCACCTGTTTGCGCGAGCACGCTGTCAACCTAATGTGCCCTCCGTGTACGATTCACATTTGACCCGCCAGAAGCGCCAATCAAACGGTAGGCAAGGCGGTAAAAAACCGTCAACAGCAAATAAACATACAAACGGTCACGACTTTACTGGTGTATACCTACCCCTGCCGTCTTACAGAGAGACCAACACCGAGCGTCGACACGGTAAAGTGGTGCGGCGTGCGACCAACCGGCAGTACCGTCAACCGGGGTCGAATTGAGCACTGAGGCCAAATAGCATTTCCTCCGAAGTATGCAGAATGTTTCGTTGGCATCACTTACATTTTTAGTTTGTAGATGTCTTCTGGTGATTTAAATTATTTTATTTCATTATAAGATAAGTTTTGCATGGAAATGTTCACAATTTTTGAAGGTGTAAGCTATACTGTACCAAGCCTACAAACAAACTTTGAGTGATAGAAATATAGTGTAAAATTGAATGTGAACTACTGAACTCATTGTTGAAATCATACAGCCTTACAAGCATAGTTCTTAAATCATAAAACCATCTATTCTCTAACGAAGTACTGTTTTTTTTTCGAAAATTGTTCGATTATTTCCGAAATCCTGAGGATAACAAAAAAAAGTTATAGGGCCTTCCTTAGTTTACGGCTACAAATTTGTTAAGCAAAGCCATTCTGAAGGTGTCTGGATACGATTCTCGGTCGGTCCAGGACTTTTTCGCAATGGAAATTTACTTGATTTCCCTGTCACACGATATACGAATGCGAAAATGGCAAATTTGGCAAAGAAAACTCTCAGTTAATAGCTGTGGAAGCGCTAATTTGAACACTTAGCTGAGAAGCAGGCTCTGCCCCAGTGAGGACGTAATGCCGAGAAGAAAAAAAAATTGTAAAATACTGATCAATTCACCCCCGGTTCACGGTACCCAACTGCTTCAATGTCACAGCATCGTCTTGGCCGTAATTTGTCAGCCGCGGTAAAGTACCATCGAGCGCAGATCATTAGATCATAGACTGCTAACTAATGGCGCTCGCTCACTGCACTGCACCCCCCTGGAAAGAACCAGGCGACACTCAATCGACGCGATTACCTGCGGCAAAAACATCGTGTAGCTGTAGGTACATCTACTTAAGCCGGACCACAACGTTATTGCACTTCTGGTGGTGAGTGCACTTTATTAGTTGGATCGCCGGAAGAGGAGCTGCGCAGCATGGTTTGGTACAAATAGCAATTAGACAGGGTCGGAGCTTCGTAGGGGTGGTTTTGCACGGTCATATCGATTAACACAAAATTGAGTTGATGATTGTCAAATCAACCACTTGTGGACCAATACATCAAGTGTGTAATTTTCACATGCTTAAAAGTTTGGTTTGGGATGATCCTTCTATTTAGAAAAGTAAATGATACATAGGCCAGAAGAAGTGGATGAACTTGTCATTCATTTTCCTGTCAATTTTCATACAAAATCTACTTTTTCTCTGCTATAAACTCACTCTGGGTGAACCACTTCCCCTGGCCTATAGAGAAGCTCCGCTACGCTAAAACCTCAATTTATGAAGTCTTCTTTTACGTAAATTTTTCTCTGCTATAAACTCACTCTGGGTGAACCACTTCCCCTGGCCTATAGAGAAGCTCCGCTACGCTAAAACCTCAATTTATGAAGTCTTCTTTTACGTAAATTCAATTTACGTAGCATCTTTGCATCTTTGTAAATTGAGTTAAGGCGATTAAATGGGAAATCATGCATTGGAATAATAAATTTTGCGTAAATACCTGTCATACACTCCAGAATACTATGGAATATAATCTCCAGATCTATGATCATTTGAAATCTTTTAATAGTACAGAGCAATGTTTTGCTATGATTTTGTTGATGTATTGTTGTCTTGCATTTAAGAGATGTTCTAAGTCATCTAAGAATTTCCTGGAATATATTGGTCGGTTTTAAATCAGAGTGGACCAAGTACAAAACTTAAAAAAAAACGGATTATTCTGTCATTAGATGCAAAATTGCCATATTTACATTTCACATTGATCAGATTTGATGAATGTTGTAAACTTCGAGAGATATGCAACAAATTTACTTTAGATGAGAAATAAAAATCAATAAAAGTATGCAGTTAGAGTGAACCAAGTGCTTTTTACCATAACAACTAAAACGAGCAGCGCGCTAAGGAATTCAAGAAAATTCATGACATTTCAAGTGATTTTTCAGTTTTTTCGTCATGCAATACGTCTTTTTCTCATCCATCTTTCTTTAGTATTACATAATTCTAAGCATTTGCTTTTGATTTCTTGCCGTTTACCTTATTTGGATAGTTGGTCAGAAATTGTAACAATTTCTGTGCTGACAGAGTAGACCAAGTGCCAAAAAGCAATGAACTGATTAATTATTGCATTGTTTGAGGTAATTTTATGGTGTTTGTATCCTAGGTACAGTCGCCTTTTCACGTCTCGATTTCGAAGGAATCATCGAAATACGGAGAGATTGAGACAAAGAACACATTTTTAATGAACACTAGATTGAAAACCACTCCGTTACACAGTAAAGTAATAAAAAAGCAGACGTCATCTCGCGTTCTGAAATTGTTTTGAATCCTTAAAATCTAGTCTAGTCACTTTTGATTATGGTCATATCGACATACGGAGAGAAAATTTGAAACAAAAAATCAACAGGAGTACATCGAGAAATGGAGATATCGAAATAAAGAGGATATCGAGATATGGAGGGAGAAAATGTAGGCAGGCTGAAGGGACCGAAGAAATCATCGACATAGGGAGAGATATCGAGATATGAAACATCGAGATGTGGAGAGTCGACTGTATTACAAAAATTACTTAAAAATTGTGTTTACAAATGCCATGTTAAGTTCGCGTCATACCGTTCTGTGTGACCATTAACCGTGCATCTAGTTTTCATCATGATTTAATTTCGTATCATGAAAAAAAAAATCTTAGTGAGTGCACTCATTTTTAGGGATATTTAAATCTTAATTTACAATAAAAGCGTTAAAAAGATGAAAAAATGGCTAAATCATAATTTGTTTTCATTAAAATCGTCATCGGAGATTCAACTGTATTGCTCAAACTATTTCATTTTCGCTCAAAAGCTAAATATGAAGCAGGTCAATCAAGTTTTATCTCGTTAGGCCGAATGTCTTTAAGCTGAATGCTGTTAGGCCGAAAGAGTCATTAGGCCGAAAATGGCCGATTATTTTAATGAACCGTAAAGTCGAATGGGTAATTAATAGGTATAGATCAGGATAATTTGCATTACCTTGAAGCCGCCGGATGAATTTTCAGGTCGAATAGATGGCTACACAGTTCGAATGAAACATGTAAATTTCTGAGACATATAATGCACATAATCGGAGCGTGGAATATCATGGATATTTACATGATATGTCTTGTAAACTTCAATTATATGTCATGTAATTCAGCAGGATCCCGTGTGATTACATGACATATAACACATTTTTACACGATTTCAGACTTAAATTTACATGACGTCATGTTTACATCGCATAAATGAAGTTTACATGACGTGTAATATTCATTATTTTTAACTGTGAAGTTGTTAGATTAGGCAGCGTCCATTTATAACGTTACGCTAAAATTGGAAATTTTTGACCCCCTCCCCCCCTCCGTAACGCTTTTTGTATGAAAATTTTCAAATTTTTGTATGAGCCGTAACGCTTGAGCCTACTCCCCCCTTCCCCCTAGAGCGTTACGTAATTTGTGGATGCCGCCTTAGGATAATTTGCATTACATAGAATCCTACAATAACCGCTGTGAGAAAAACAGGAAAAGAAGAAAAAAAAGCGCTGATGAATGTGTTAGTCATTTGAAATAGTAGTATTTTATCAATTATGTTTTTCGGCTACGCAGTCTTAATTTTTACAACGGCTTATTTATTTGCCCGACGTTTCGACACGGGAATTGTGTCTTCCTCAGGGGGTACTGTAATTTAATGTTTATACTAAGTGTGTTTTACATGTTTAGTTGTTGTAACTTACAATATTGTTGTCGTTTGTAGTCTTATGTTTTGTTTAACTTTAACTGTCAGGTCGGGATATTTTGGGTACATGCTATAAATTAAAATTTGGTTTAAGTGGATAGTTCTTATAAAATGCTTAAAAATATACGTCAATCTTACACTTAGCAAAAATAATTATCTTATTAACACAGCTTGTACTAGCAATGGCGCAATTTCTCTTCTTTACTGGCCACACTTTGGTCTATCCTATCTGTTAACTGTTGTGCCCCATCGGTAAAAATGACTCTTGCTCTTCTATGCTATTCTCTCTCCTATTTGTGTCACCTTCATGTTCTCTCTCATTCTTGTCTTGTTCGGTTTTGCTCTTGATGTCGTGCAACACTGCTGCATATGTTGTACTGAGTTTGTCTATGTCCGTTCGTTTGTTGACTGTATAATTAGTGTTGGTGATGTGGCACATTTCAAGAAATGGTGGTGTGGATTGTTTGTAGCTATGGTCAATTACTTGTGTGTGTTCTAAATTAAACCTATGATCTAGTTCAACACAATGTTTAATAAGAGCTGTTGTTGTTTCTATTAGAGATGTCTTTGCTGTTTCGGTATTGGTATTGTTGTCGTTTATGAGTTTTTCTAGTCTGTTTACATTTGATCGGTGTCCTGCTAGTCGCTTACGTAAACTATTGGTGGTCATACCAATATAGCAGTTTTTGCAATTATTGCATGGAATTTTATATATAACATTACTAATATCTTCTTTACTTACAGGATATTTTACTTTCGTGTGGAGCTGTTTAATGGTGTGAGATTGTTTTGTTGCGATTGTTATGTTGGGGTAGTCTTTGGATAGAATTTTTATAATTCGTTGGGAAAGTGCAGGTATGTACGGGATGGCTCGGTATATCTTATCGTTATTTGTTATTTCAGGCTGTTCTGGTGCAGGATCATCAATTCTGGAAGAACCTTCGATGTCACTAGTTGTCGGATGATCGTTTTCGATTGGTGTTATTTGGGGCATGTTGGATCGTAGTTGAGCAGTATAGGAAGTAATTTGCAGGGCAGAAAGCGGCTCGATTTGTGTTTCGGGTGTGGGTATTGCTGGTCGAATGGTCGGTGGGGTGGGAGGCTGACATGATGGTTGGCTTTGGGTGGTATCGGCGGCATTCTCGATGAATGTAGGTGGGGTGGGAGGCTGACGCAATGGTTGGCTTTGGGTGGCTTCTGTAGTGTTGACGGTAATTTCGTTGATTGTTGCTGGTTGCTGATTATTCGGTAGGCTGGTTGGTGAACTTGAATGACGTTTGTTTTCGTATAGGTTGAGCAATCGGTTGACTAATTGTTTAGGATAGTTGTTCATAATTAGGTGACGGTGAATAATGTTGACTATTGCTTCCTTAGGTTTGTTGCGTGTGAGATACCATACCCTGTGTATGAAGTTGTTGGCTACGTTTATTTTATGCTTAGGCTGGTGAAATGATTTGAAGTTTAGCATACGGCCAGATGAGATGGGTTTTGAATACCGCCGATACCACCCAAAGCCAACCATCATGTCAGCCTCCCACCCCACCGACCATTTGACCAGCAATACCCACACCCGAAACACAAATCGAGCCGCTTTCTGCCCTGCAAATTACTTCCTATACTGCTCAACTACGATCCAACATGCCCCAAATAACACCAATCGAAAACGATCATCCGACAACTAGTGACATCGAAGGTTCTTCCAGAATTGATGATCCTGCACCAGAACAGCCTGAAATAACAGATAACGATAAGATATACCGAGCCATCCCGTACATACCTGCACTTTCCCAACGAATTATAAAAATTCTATCCAAAGACTATCCCAACATAACAATCGCAACAAAACAATCTCACACCATTAAACAGCTCCACACGAAAGTAAAATATCCTGTAAGTAAAGAAGATATTAGTAATGTTATATATAAAATTCCATGCAATAATTGCAAAAACTGCTATATTGGTATGACCACCAATAGTTTACGTAAGCGACTAGCAGGACACCGATCAAATGTAAACAGACTAGAAAAACTCATAAACGACAACAATACCAATACCGAAACAGCAAAGACATCTCTAATAGAAACAACAACAGCTCTTATTAAACATTGTGTTGAACTAGATCATAGGTTTAATTTAGAACACACACAAGTAATTGACCATAGCTACAAACAATCCACACTACCATTTCTTGAAATGTGCCACATCACCAACACTAATTATACAGTCAACAAACGAACGGACATAGACAAACTCAGTACAACATATGCAGCAGTGTTGCACGACATCAAGAGCAAAACCGAACAAGACAAGAATGAGAGAGAACATGAAGGTGACACAAATAGGAGAGAGAATAGCATAGAAGAGCAAGAGTCATTTTTACCGATAGGGCACAACAGTTAACAGATAGGATAGACCAAAGTGTGGCCAGTAAAGAAGAGAAATTGCGCCATTGCTAGTACAAGCTGTGTTAATAAGATAATTATTTTTGCTAAGTGTAAGATTGACGTATATTTTTAAGCATTTTATAAGAACTATCCACTTAAACCAAATTTTAATTTATAGCATGTACCCAAAATATCCCGACCTGACAGTTAAAGTTAAACAAAACATAAGACTACAAACGACAACAATATTGTAAGTTACAACAACTAAACATGTAAAACACACTTAGTATAAACATTAAATTACAGTACCCCCTGAGGAAGACACAATTCCCGTGTCGAAACGTCGGGCAAATAAATAAGCCGTTGTAAAAATTAAGACTGCGTAGCCGAAAAACATAATTGATTACAACCATACAGTCGATTCCCCACCAGCTCATCAAAATGGTAGTATTTTATCAAATGTTATTTTGGCCTAACGACCCTTTCGGCCTAACGGATCTTTCGGCCTAACGGCATGCGGCTTAATGCCCTTCAGCCTGCTTCAAACCCCTCAATTGTGTCTATGGGGCATGTTGGATTTTAAAGCGATTTGAAAAGAAATTTGAATATATTAAGGTTGGTAATGGACAGGAGTTATCGAAATAAACTCCAATTCTATTTACGCCTTGGCTGGAAGTTTGAGGAAAATGGACTATCGAAATACATAGATACCACTTATGAAAATTCACCGCAAGTAATCAGGTTGAAATCAGGGCTGTTAAATGTCATGAATATCACGTGACTTGGACATTTGTATATTGCTAATATCATCTTTCCCTGTGGAAATAGTCATCGGAAAATGTTCTTCCCGGTGACTATTTCCGAATTACTATCGGTTGAAAATATTTGCTGATGGTAAATTTCGAATAGAAAAGTGCTATAAACATTTTATTTTTTTCCAAAAATCTGACTGGACTTATTGAAATTCATAACTTTGCCTTATGAAATCAAAATCAAAATTTTCGCGGCAACCTGGAATCGTTCCAAAAACCTTGCAATCGATAGACCTGTGCGTACACCACGCGCCTTTATATGCAAAAAAAAAATGAAATTATTAAATAGCGCTAAATCTACACATTTGAGAAATAGTTTCACTAAATACTTACGTACACGTTTGTGTAAAATGTGACCAAAAGTATGGGACCGTGACAAAGCTGCAAAATTTTGACTCTATCGCCTTAGTCACTAGTGAAGTTTTAAGAATTCAGATAATATCGTTTGAAGCAATTAAAAATGCCTTGCTGGGGTATTTGAAAGCTATTATGTAGAATTTGCGAAAGATTCGGATTATTTAGTTGATTGATTTGAAATTAAGCCCTGTTGGAAACCATATCAGCAGTGCTGCCAGCTAAAAATATAGTTTGATATCTCACATGAGACATTTGATACACATTCCAATTCTTCCAATCAATCAAATTTGTTACCTTTTTATGTTTTGAAATACTTAGGTTTTTCCTTTTTATTTCAGTGATGTTGCAAGCTACATAGGGAATTTTTTGTGTGTAACAGGATGACACTTAACGCCTATATCAAATCTGAATGTCTTAATCGAAAGTTTGGGATGTTCTTCTTTTTCAATTTAATTTAAGCCGTGATACCAGCTTTCAAATATGTTCAAATATGTTCTACATGTTTAACAATTTTTGGAGTCAACTTCTGTTTTACTGAAAAGATTCGTTTCAGATAACTTGCAGGAAATTTTAATAATTGAGCCTATTGTTTTTACTTGAGCAGTGATGCCGGATTACAAATAATTTTGAACCCTACAGGAGAAATTGTATACTGGAACTGGAAGCAATTCCTACCTTGTTGAAGACTCTATTCTTCTATCTTGCTGTAAACTTATGATTTTGAATTGTCTTTAACTCAATTTAAGGAGAGCTCTCAAAACAATGCCTAAAATTTTCCTGGTTATCTTGAGTCTGTATTTTGGCATCTAGCCGTTGCATCTTTTGACATCTGATTTTAATATTACTGTATTTTTTTCCATTACTGATTTTTGAAGACCCTTCAGTAACGGTTGTTAAATAGATTGGATTGTACATTGGTAAAAAAAAATGATAATAGCCTAATTTAGATTTACTTTATTAAATTCTTTATGTTTTTTTTTACAGAACAGATAGATATAAGAAATTAAAGTTATGTTTAAAATAATACTAATGAAAGAATAGAACATCTGAACGTACTCTATTGATGGAAAACAACCCCCTGCGGTCGACTCTGTAACCAGAGGTGATTGATTCGCCGTTTATCACGCACTAGAGCACAGTGACCGACCGATCGGACCGGCATGGGACGGCAACGATATGCGCGAGGCGGCAGTTAATGCCCATTTACAAGAAAGCATACACTTCAGCCACTCGCGCAGTGCACTGCACATTCCGTATAGCTGCGCGCTTCTCGGTGGTTGGTGCTACCGGTCCCAATGGTTTTGCATACACATATAATTCAATAAATGCCCGCCAATGGGAACAGGTTATGTTGCAACGCGTCGTCGTTTCGATTTGTGGTCACACATTGGAGTATTTGAATATGCACTGAGCGGTTTTAGCGCAAATGTCAACAAAACTTCAAGGTTAGATGCAAGTAGGTAAGTGAATGTGGGTACTTATTGGAAGCAAAATAAGCGACTACGTTAGACCGGTAGTGTCGATCGACTGCCGCCGATGCTGGATGGGAAGTTATGAAATTTTTCTGATACAGCATGCGAGTTAGGGGCTTCCTTCAGATCGAACAGCACAAATTGGCGCAAGGATAAGCGGATTCCTCCGGATCTGCACCGCAAGTATTAGCGTTTCCACCATAGCTAATCCGATTAGAAGCGGTTCTATTAGCACTGCCGTTAAGATATCATCTCCACACGGCTGAAGCCGCCAAGTCGTGGAAGTTTTCGCTCGATGAGCAAAGGGTCGATCAGATTACGAGCGAATATCGTCGATCGTGATCGTGCCGCTGTCGATTTCTAGAAGCCACCGGAGAACAGAGTTTTGTCTAGATTCACGCTTGCCGGGTTTCGCTGTGTGCGACATGGATTTGATGGATGATATGGGCTTGGGTTTGAACGCTCGCTAGCGGAAAAACACTTGGCGGTTTACGCTGCAGAACGATCAGAAGCCCTTGAGGTTATAACTGTGCAAACGCGCGGAATGCATTCAAAGCAAACAGTAGCGATGTACTTTCCGGTATTAGTTGAAGGAACTAATCGAGCAGTTGAGCAATACCGTTTTGACTCATTCCGAACACTTAAGGCCAACATTGACTTCAAATGCATCTAAGAGGCATACATTAGCAGATATTTGTAAAAAATTTAATTTCTCCGCAACGCCTAACTGTTAGCTGTTGGGTGTGTCGATAAAATTGTTTATTTAAACTTGTTTAGTATTGTTTTTACGTAAAAGTAGGGAGCAACATTTTGCTTCAAATGCCGAACACTGTGTTCATTCTGTCTCATATTCCGAACACCTTGATTCAAATTCCGAACAGCACGAATGATTGGCATTAAAATGAATAATTTTACAAGTAAATCTATCAGGGCTACTTTTACTGGTTTCGAACTAGAGAATCATCACTAATTCCGTGGTACTAAATAGATTGGAAGACGAAAAAATGAAATGCAAGTGACTGCCATTTCCTTGTAATTTGATGACATATTTCAGCGAAACATTTCAATCAAATCGCCATACAAAAACCGAGTGTTCGGAATATGAGTCTGTTCGGAATTTGAGACAAAACGGTACTTAATTGAATTTGGCTATTGGTTGCGATCATGCGCTATCATTTAATTCATCTATCTAACAGGTGTTTCAGAATGTTCAGGCCATTTCGGTGTGCAAATGAGGTGTGACTAGGGATGCCAGGTATTTTTTTTCCAATGCTTTCTGGTTGCATATTCACTAGTGATCCAAATACAATCTCATTTTTTCAGCTAAACTAAATATAGCAAAAATCAGAATATGGATGTTTAAAAAAAAATACGATAGGAATCGTTCTATTCTAATCCATGAATTGGTACTAAAAATATCCAGGAATTTTATTAAAATTTCAAAAAAGATTTCTTTTGGAGTTCCTCCAAGAATAAGATACTTCTGAAATTTCTGTAAGAATTCTTGCAGGAGTTCCTTTATAATTTTTCACAATATTTTCTAAAATATCATCAATAAACAATGACTCCAGAATACTACTGTTTTCAAACCATGCTTGTCACGAAATAGCCTACCCATTCTATTTATTGAGCCATGCACATTAACGAGTAATTCTTCCATGATATCATAAATTGCTTCCTCTAGGCATTTCGATAAAGATTTGTTAAGAAATCATTTTTTTCCAGGTTTATTCTACTATTTCTCCACATATTTGACACAGATGCTTCATTAAATTCAGCTAATGTTTTTTTTTTTGAATAACAACATAAATTAGTTCCAAAAATTTGCTCGGAGATAACAAAAATAAAACTGAAAATACCACCAATAATTATTTCAGGCCTTCATTCAAGTTTAATAAGACATTCTTCCAGGATCACTTTTAACTTCCATACTGTTAACTACTCCAACAATTAGCGATCCCTAAACAAATTTTCCACAGTATCTTCAGCAACTTGATTGGAATTTTATCATCAAAATACCTAAATTTATCTCTTCTTCCTACAAATTCTTGAAAGAACTACAGAAGCATCATGAATGTATTTAACTTTTCAAAAGGACCTATCTAAAATTGAGAGGATCTCTTCGTTTACTTTACTTCTTGTTCAATAACTGAGCCATATTAGCAGTGCTGGGAATGGTAATAGTAGTAGGCTTGAATTTTCGCGAAAATCACGTGGCTCTCCAGTACAGTAGTTCAAAAACGTGAATCTCATCAAGTAGTCTATGTTGGGTGCACAAATTTTCTAAATCATGAGTGTCATTGAAAGCTCTAAATGCGGGAAATGCAGCGGGAAATAGAACATTTTTCTACAGTAATTCTGGGTTGCCCTTAGCAACGGGTGTTTTGCTATTTTCAAGGCTTTTTGCCTACAGCAGCGATAGGCGTGAGTTTCACTGGCTTCGCTGACTGTGATTGGCTTTGCTTGGCTACTGTAGAGTGAATTTCAAGATTTTTCCCAACCCTGCATATTAGTGTTTTCTGATGCGTTTCGTACGAAACGCTACCCAAGGACATTTGTCTTTCGATTCGTGGTATAGAATTGCATTGTTGTAATCGAGAGAGGATATAATCTCTCATTGTTACATAGGTTGTTTTGAAACGTTATGCGCGAATTGCTTCTTTAGGAAATCTAGAAAAAAGCAGATGTTGGGTAAAAGCAATATATTGTTGAAGAACAATAATGTTTGTAAATTTAAAAGAAAAATTCTACTTGAACCTCTTTGGTTTTTTCCACAAAATGCAAATAATAGACTTTTTCAAAAAAACAAATTTTTGGTTTTTGTTTTGTTAATCCCTCAAGAATTATCTCAAGCACTGCTTCAAGAAATCTTTCAGAAATATTCAATATCTATTCAAACAAAAGCCGAAAGTAGAATCCGAAATATAGCCCAAGTGATCAAAAAGGAATTGGGAAATTTTTAAAATTGAAGGAGACATAAAGATGTTTAAATTTCAGAAAAAGAAAAAGATGTTGGTAAAATTTCGATATTTGAAAAAAAAAAATCGATAGGAATCTCTGTGAACGAATCCAAAAATTAAACATAAATTTTCCATGAATTTTTATAAAATTTTCCAAGGATTTCTTTTGAGATTTCTCCAATAATTATCTCAAATATTTTTTCAATTATTCTCTGAAAAATGCCTCCGTTTAGGAAAAATTCCAAAAATTTATGTAAGAACTCGTGCAGGGATTCCATTGGATTTATTTCTGAAATATCCTTAGAAATTATCTGCAAATAATGCTTCTAACACACTGTTTTCAAACTATGCTTGTCACACAACAGCTGATCCAAACATTTTTTTTTCAATGTGCTTTCAATATGATCAGTGGTATCCTGACTTCGATCACAAAAAAATCTTAATGAACTCCTCCACAGAATGCTTAATAAATTCCCAGAAAATATTCGATCACCTTATCTTTTGATTCATCTACAAAGAGCTCCGATTATGTTTTTTATGTATATTATCAAACAGTACTTTCGAGGAATTTTTCCATGATATTATAAATGGACTCCTTTCCGATATGGATGCATTTGGAAATCAAAATTAGTACCACAATTTATTTACGATATCTCCAGATATTGTTCATAGATTCTTTTTAATATTCATTCAATGAGTTTCAATTTATTTATTGAAAGTTCGATTTAGCAAAGTTTTTTCAAATAACATATTTAAGACGAATTTTCTAGAATACATCTAAGAGTTTCTTCACAGATTCCTCTTGAAATTTTAACATGGATTATCTCTCTGAAATTCGTCTGAAATCCATCTCGATTTTTTAAACATTATTTTTAAGATTCCTTCGATAATTACAAGCAGAATATCTTCGTTAAGACTAAAAGTAAAAAAATCATATTGTTTACGGTTTACTTGAGAAACCTTTAGTATATTTTATAGGGTTCAATCTTCAATTTTTTTTAGGGACTTTTGAAAAGTATTAAAAAAAGTTCGATTTTGGAGTTGGAGCTGGAGTTGGAACTACAAAAAACTTCAGGGACTCCTTCAAAAATAATAACATATTCTTATACATTCTTGATAGATATCTCTGAAAATTTCTCGAAAGGTTCACTTTGAAATCAACTCTTAGAATGCAACGCAGAGAAGAGGTCGAAGAAATCGGCATGTTTTTTCTTATTCATCTAGCTTTTTAAGCAATTGATGCTATGTCAAGTTCACGCTTCGTCTCCTTGCACAGTGGGAAAGTTAACGAGGTTTCAAGCATATTCTTCCAGTAAAGTTTCTCAAGAAACATAAAAAAAGATTTTTTTGGGAATCGCTTAAAGATAGGGGTGTGGAAATAGAAAGCGCTACAGTAATAATGTCTTATGAAATTCAGAAGGAATCCCTCAAATAGGTCTTGGAGATGTTTTCAGTGTTGAATTTATCTCATTAAAATCCTCTCTGAAATTCCTCTTAATTTTTTTTAACTCGATTATTACAAGTGAAATTTCTTCATTAAATGTAGCAGAAAATTATCAGGCATTTTTCCATGGTTTTCTTGAGAAACCTTAATCTTCAAATTTATTCAGGGACTCTTCAATAATTTCTCGAAAGAATTTCCCTAAGAACATTCTCCTAGCAAATATCTATTAAACATTTATTTTTATAGATTTTCTATGAAAATTCCACCGAAGATTCACTTTGAAAACAACTCTTGGAATGCAAACAGATAAAAGTTCAAATAATTCGACATGCTTTTGCTTGTTTACATCGCTTTTTAAGTGATTGACGTAATTCCAAATTCACGTACTCCTTGTACAGTGGTTCAATTAACAAGCAAAGGGTATCTAATACATTTTTCTTAGTAACACCCATATCTATGATTGCAATTGCTTAAAAAACAACTTAATTTTGGTTTTCCTAGAATACTTACAGCAGGTCTTAATGTCATCTCTTTTATAGATCCCGACCAGTGGGTCACAACAAAATTGTATCACAATCATAAAAAAATTTGAAACAAACAAATTAATTGTTTTATTGAAAAAATCATTTAATTTGGTGAATGAAATTACAACATGATTAAAAAAAATTAGTTATAATAACAAAAAGTGTTTTAAATTTGTTCCAATTAAAAGCATGATTATAATACAACTTGTTATAAAAGATTACACAGGTACAGCCAAAACTCTTTTTACGCCCTTTACTGTAGGAGCCCAAAAAAAGGAGTGTAAGTTCAAATTTCGAGCGGAAAAATAATGAGAAGCAAGAAAAAGCTTTTCGTTTGTTCCCCAGAAGCTTTGCAAAGAGGTGGAGTTTATCCGTGGTGCTTCTCAAGGGTAACCAATAGGGATGATGGAAACCATAGTCTGACGTCATTTTGGATTCCAAGATGACGACTACTGGTTTATGGAAATCACTTGAAACCCATGCATTGTAGGTATTTTTAAAAGGGACAGATGCCGTAAATCCATTCCAACTCCATTTTGGGTTCCAAAACGGTGACTGTAAAAAATCACTTTAAACCCATGCAATATGGGTATGAAGTCTCCATCTTGGATTCCAAAATGGCGTTGGACATCAATTTCATTCATCTACTCATCGGTCCTGTTCCAAAACTACTCATATTACATAGGTCTAGTAGGTCGTCATGAGGCAAAGCGTAATTTGGAATTTTTGGAGCGTAATAAAAGGAAGCGTAGGTTGGAATTTCGAGAGTAAAAAGAGGGGCGTAAATTGGAATTTGGAGCGTAAAAACAAGGGGCGTAAAAAGAGGATGATATACCATTCTGATTCAAACTCCGAACAGCTTCAAATTCCGGACATTCTACTTTGTATGGGAAATGTTTCAAAATTTGCCGTTCAAAAGCGCTCATTTTGGAAACTGGTTTTAATAAGATTTTTCCATAGCAATCCATGAGAATATACAATGGTCAACTAGTTTTGAAGTTTTTCTAATGGCTGGTAGTGTTTATTTAACAATTAAACTTTTTCAACTTTACTTTTCATGAGCTGTCCGGAATTCGAATCAAAGCGTCCGGAATAAGAAGCAAAAGAAAAGGGGTGTCCGGAATAAGAATCCTGAAGAGGGCACTCATCTCTATTTATTTAAATTTATTGAAGTTGTGGAATTCGAATCTTCATCCACTATTCGAAAGGTAAGTGTCCTGATAGCATGATAACGCCGAAGTATCATATAAATTGATATAATTTATATGCTTTTAGGTGGTTCACACTTCAAAGAGGCCTTAAGTGTCCGTAATATGAATCAAAACGGTACACCATCCTTCTTCATTTTTGAAGAAATTCATCTTTCAAAAAGTGACAATGGCTATTCTTTTTAGGAATTTTTCTAAAAATCTTTTTTGCCATCTTCTGTGAATGTCTAAATGCTTGGTAATCAATTATTCTGCAATTTCTTTTGAATTTCTGGATGTATTTCCTTTTTCTATAGAGTTTATCTATCAGAGATAGGGGCACGAAAAAGTCACAAAAAAAATCTAGATCCTCGGAAAACTTCACAAGAACTTTGTCAAGGAACGACTTGAAGAATTCCTCCAGGAATTCCTGGAGTAACTCCTAGGTAATTCAAGAAAGCATGTGTGGGAAAATTTCAAGACGAATCTTAAAAAAATATCCATATTTCCGGAAACCTCTTGGGTAAATTTCAAGACATATTGAAGATTTGTTCTCAAAGGAACTTCTGCTAGAATAAGCATGTTCAACTTTATTGAAGTGATTTACTGCCCTAGGTGAGTTCATCTCTCAAAGCTTCTGGGGTTATATGCTGCAGAAGATCTTGGAAAAATGAAAGAATTTTAGTACACATTCTTGAAGAAATTACAGCAGAAAACCCTGGAAGAATTATTATAAGAATATTTGGAGGTTTTATAATTAATTATGAATTATTGGTGAAATTCCTGACAGAGTTTTCTTAAAACCGCGGATTTAGAGTAATCTTTTGAAAATATTTTGGGAAAATAGCAGAAGCTAACCTTCTTGGAATCTGTGTAAGCTTACTAGAGGAATCATTGCAGCATTTTTTTGTGATAATTGTTGAACAACTCCTTCGAGGAATCTCTGGAGAATGATTCATAAATGAATTCCTTGATGAGTATCTGAAGGATACCAAGAAATTTTTCTAGTGACATTAGCGAAAAAAATACTAGATAATTCACTGCAAAATACTCTAGAAGAGTTTCTGTTTTTGCCAAATCGTTTCATTTGTTTTGGCCCACAAATTATAAAAAAGTCTAATAAATATCTTCTGACTTCCAAAACCACTGACAGTACGTGGACGTCATATTTGAATCGTCCCTATATAGCTATTGAGTTAGAAAACCACAGTACAAGTTGGTTTTCATGACTACCTCGATGCACTGATTTTGTGTTCTGTAACTCCATACCTCCCTAACTCGATGGTCCTTTCAACACGAGTTATGGAAAGTTGACTGTATAAGGAATTGGAAATACTCCTCTAGACAAAGTATTTGATTTCGGCTTTTATTTCCTGAGATCCCAGGAAATTTGTTTGCCGACTACTCGGCTGTGCGGATCGCGGTTAAAATTAGCCGAGATTCGGCATCCTGAGTTAAGTGTGCGTAGCGATAAACACGCAGCTATTCAGCAAGACCAAGCTGAGAGTCGTGGGTTCGAATTTCACCGGTCGAGGATCTGTTCGTAAAGAAAATTTTCTCGACTTCTCAGGGCATAAAATATCTTCGTACCTGCCACACGATATACACTTGCTAAAAATGGTTAATTGTCAAAGAAAGCTCTAATGTATTAGCTGTGGAAGTGCTCAAAAGAACACTCAGCTGATGAGCAGGCTCTGTTCCAATCAGTACGTAATGCCAAAAGAGATGAGAAGAAATGTGGATCTAATTGAGCTCAACGAAGCTTTACCAAACGTTGATTAGGGTTGTGGTGAGAGATCAATAGGTCTTTAATTAAAATTAAACAATATAGTGCTGATAACAATAGCTTGTAGAAGGTAACACAAATAAAAATTTCACTCGGGTTTCCAACCGTGGCATCCCTGGATGTGCCAGACAGCATTTTGAGAACCATCAACCAAGAACTTACCCCCACTTACCTTTGCGCCTCAGATATGTGGTTCAATCAACACCGAGGATTTTCAGCACACCATCACATTGTACCGCCGTTGTGATTAACAGAGCTTATCCAATAAAGCCCCGAAATCAAGACGCTGATTCCCCCTCACTGTGTGACCATGAAAGCAAAATAGAACCTAATATAGAACCTTCTCGCGACTATTTAAGCTACACATGTGACTACAGTGACCGTAAAGCACGCCGTTTAATCACCGTCCCAGTCAAGGTCCCTTTGCGATTACCGAAAAAACAAAAGCACTAATTTTAAGCAGCCACGCAAAAAAAAAATCACTTCCCCAACGATAATACCTGCTTGTCGTCCCACCTAATTCTCAATTGCCGACTCAAGCCAAATTCCACACTGTTGCCCAATTGCGCTCGCTAGTAGTTGCAAAAATCCAGTAAACTGCCGACGATTGATCAATTTGTTTTACAGTTTGGCGGCGGTGGGTCCCTTAAGTGAGTGTGACATTTTTTTTTTCTGCTGACTCTGCTGCACTCACACACATTCCGGACGTTGCCTCGGGTAGCCGCAGAGGCGGTCACTTGGCGCAGGTCATAATTAGCACCTGAGCAGCAAATGTAACATCGTGTCGCGCTTTGGGTCGGATTTGGGCACTAGGGTGGTCTTTATTGGTGGGTGTTATTTATTTGCTGGATATAATTTACGTTATCGTTCAAGAAACGGTTTGAATCGCTTTGATTTCAATTTAATGTGCATTGGTTAACTTCAGCCATCGTATTAAAACATAAATCATAATATTTTACGGAGCAACACTGTTACTCATGTTTAAGAAAGGTACAGTGTTAGTTAGTAATCTGGATAAGCTTGTAACACAAGAGCATTTTATTAAGAAAAGTGATAATTTTAGTATAAAATTATCGGTATTTAACTAATGCATGCAGTATAAAAATTATTCTTTGATGACACATTAAAAAACAGGTCAGGTCGACATATTGTTGTTTGTTAAAACTAACTATGTTATCATTTAGTCAAAAAATAAAATGATATTTTAGTCAAAACATCATTTAGTCCGGTTTGTCTGAACACTGACCGACAGAGTGTTGGAAGCAGAGGCATATAAGTCATAAATATCTTGTTTAAAAAAAAACGATTTGAACTATTTCACTTCAACGTATGGATGACATAAATTAAGAGGAATTTCAACAAATTATGTTCTTCACTTCCCATGCTGTCCATTCAGTGCCATTGTTAAACCCCTACCCTATCTATCAGACGGTGAAATAAAAATAAGTTTGCTCTACTCAAAATGAGGTATATTGATTGTTTCAACTCAAAATCCCTCGTTATTCTCTTTCTTCCTCACGAATCCACGGGCTACTGTTACACTAATTTGATCTTATTTTACCAATCACTCGCAAAATAAAACCAAATTAGGGTTAAAACGGTTTTCAACCGAGTTTGACATTTTTCTCAAAGGCCATGCCCTATAATATTTTTTGCTGATACAAATATAACAAATACAATTCAAGTGAAAAAATAGTAATACGATGCAAAATAAGTATAATGAAAAACTTGAAAAATAGAGCAATTTTTGAAATTTCATATCACCAAATCTCTTGAGTCAACATGGAACAATAATACAGTCACTCTATTCACAGTCTGGTGGATAGAACTATCGGAGCCAATCGAACATGACAGGTGCTTGAATCGGTGGGCAGTATTATGAACGTATAAATATATGATTCAAAGAATAATAAGAAATAAATGGCATTAGAGGACAAATTAAACCGAAACTTTATTTGTTTTAAAACCAAAGTGTAGCTCAAAAATATTCACCGAAATGTGACTTTTATGAGACTCATTGGTTGATCGAGAAAAAAATATTACTTTGTCATTGTTCAAACAAGAAGGTCACTGTTGCTCAGCTGCCAGCAATTTTACTACAACGTGATAAAGTTGCCTGTTCATGGAGTTTTCTGTTCCCCAAACTGTGAATAGAGTGAGCGTTAACAATACTAGATGAAACAGATGTCAAATTTTCAGAGGGGTGTGAATTTATGAGATATTTCCATTAATACAATGATTATATTTCTCCAATACAGTTGAATTTCCAAATGTCGATCTGAAGGGATCATCGACATAGAGAAATTACGTGTCATGGAACAAATACTTTTAGAAAACTGTTCAAAAGGGCCATTTTAGTAGCCTTGAAATTCAGTTTTTGGGCTGTGCCTTGAGTTCATGATATCGAACAATGTAGATGAAAGTATAGATTGAAACTGGGTACATGTATTTTTCAATGATACAAATGGCTTAGTATGCCATGAAAAATTTGATCATGTGTCAGTAAATTATCGTCATCATGACCAATTCTGACAATTTCCTTAAATGGAAAGCCTCCAAAATTGTAACAGACGAATACCCAGATGAAATCCGAAGCCTGTTTGTACGCAAGGCAAATGTAATTATTTCATAAAGTATCAACTATATTTTTCACGCTGATTTTAAATTAAACTTAAATTATTTATCGCGTAATGAAAAAGAAAAAAATGTTGAAAAAATCTCATTAATCCATAATAAACCCCTCAAAATTTTTACTTCAGTTTCATCTAGTATTGTATCTATGTTGCCTAAAAATTTGAGCTTGCGATTTTTTGCGCTTTCAAAGATGTTAAAGTTAAAAATTGCTCTATTTTTTCATTTTTTTTCCTTAATTCCTAATTTTTATGAATCGTATTGTTATAATTTTTTCACTAAAATTTGTGTTAATTATTTTTTATCAGAAAAATAATATATGATATGGCTTTTAACAAAAATTTCAAATCCGGCGATAAAACCGTTTTTTCACTATTTTTTTTATTTTACCTTTTATAACTCGAAATCAGTAGCCTTTGGAATTTTGAAGTCTTCAAAAGATTTGTTTATTTTATCAAATGAACAACTTTACCGAAGATTCCAAGTCTCTAGAACATAGGTTCCCAAACTTTTTGGTTGCGCGACCCACCTAGCCAACACGCGTATTCCTTGCGATCCACCAATGAAATATTATCCAGAAACAAGTTTTGTACTGAAGCTTCTGAGGTCCGTTATTACTTTGTTGGGAATGGGATTTGATCACAAGATGAAAATATTAACATACAAAACTCTTACAACACCACTAAGAATTGTTTGTATGTTTCAACGTTTATCATAACTTTATAAAAAATAGATAATATTCTCGTAAAACTCAAGCCAGTTAAGCTAAACCTCCATGAGTCGTTGTTCCATTGCTCAATATTGACTCACGGAACCACACGGTTTCAATTATTCGATTAGTTTTGAGAAACATAAAAAAATTGGAAATAAATTTATATTTTGGATTTTTTTCCCACCAAAGACTGGCTTACAGGAGGTTGCAACCCACAGTTTGGGAAACTATGCTCTAGAACGTCAAAGTAAAAAGTAAAATTGTGGTGCCACCTATGCGAACGCTTTAAGAACTATCGGTTTATATCAGTAAATGGTCCTTGTTGTTACAAACAAATTTTAACTTAGAAACCAAATGCCAGAAATGCTTTGCTATCAAGTTATTAATTTAGTCCCACCAGATTGCGTCCCTGGCCCACAGTGAAACACAGTGAAGTGAAATTTAGTGAAAATTCGGTATTGGGCTCAACTACGAAATTGCGTTGAAACAACTTAAAATAAAGTTGAACCAATATTTTTGGATGAGCTTCGACTGAGGTTATGTTATTGAACCAATGTTGTATGAGCAGTCTTCAGGGAAAAATAAAAAAATTGCGTTTTTAATTCCCTGAAGACTGCTCAGCCAACATTGGTTCAATAGTTGAACCAATAAATCGTATGCAAGCTATCTCTATGCAAGCATTACACATGGAAGGGTAGTGAGGATGATATGTATATAGATAAGAGAGAAAGCTCGTCGTAGGGAGAGAGGTCCCATGGGTCGAGAGATTTTCCAATCAGCAAGAAGATTGATTTTTTTTTTTGCATGTAAGGACTAAATAAATATTTCGTTTAAATTTGATCATAATCCTTGCAGATCGATCCTTTGTCTAGGTTGAGCCGCCAAAACAACGGTTTGATAATGCGAAGCGAACACATCATTGAACCCCTGTTAAAGTTCCTTTTACATTGAAGACATGTTTATTAATGGTATTTGAGTGAATTTTATTTACGTAATAATACACTAATAAAATCCGTAAGTTTATACAGCTCTATAGCATCGAAATAAAGACACATCAACATGTATAAGGAATAATGAAACTAAAACTGAATGAGATGCCCACACCTTTTGTGATGATCCAAGATTTTTTTCCCTACATAAGAACCATTTGGACTTCATTTCATCAGATTCACGAAGACACACAGTGATTTCTCACAGTTTATGATTGCAATTTGAACCGAGTCAGGTCCAAACAAAAATTTTCTATGAAGACTTGTTTCAAGTACTGCGACTATTGCAGGATATCCAACATCTCCAATGCGTTCAGGCTTTGGATCGACCCAAGTAACCAGCATCATAGATGGATACTGGCATTTTAGTAGCACTAGAAATACAGACAAGTCTCATAACAGCACTTCCACCACATAAAAACCCTATTACTGCATCTTTAATGCTTCTAAGCCTGAGGCATACAGACATGTAATAGGCACTATATTGGCTCTATATTCGCACCTAGGGCATTGTTTAATGCTATCCAGTGGTTTTTCAGATACACCACGTGCTTTGTGTTTGAACGTATTGGTAAAAGGAAGCAAACCATAAATCTTCTCACTACCACAATCGCAGATTTTATGACAGGGAAAAGTGATGGTTTAAATTGGTATCTTTTCTCCACAATAACATTCATCTTATATGGCCGAAGGAGTGAAGAAGCAGGACTGTCGCAGGTTCGAGAAGCATATGAAGAATTTTCATCACCATATAACTTGGATCAAAATATGTAAATCGTCGTAATGAAGACGAAAAAACACTCAAAGTCAGTCTTCTTCAGTGTCAGTTACTCCCTACCCTATGATGATGCTGCACTAATAACTGGTTACTTAGATATACACTCAACTATTCATAATTCGATATTTCGTATCTCGATATTGAGTTAAAGAACCACAGTACAAGTTGGTTTCCATGGCTACTTCGATGGTATCTTGGTTCGCAGTTGCACTACTTTGTGTTCTGTAACTCGATACCTCCCTAATTTGATGGTCCTTTCAATATCAAGTTATGACGAGTTGACTGTACTACATCTTGAGTTTATTCCGGGGCAATAAGAAAGGTAGTTGAATTACAAACTTGAAAGTTTATCTACAGAAAATCCAGACATTGCATTGCATCCAACATTGCTTGGTAGTTGAATAAACGTAACGAAGTGAAACTAAAAAAAAACACAAAAAAAATACTTTATTTTCACTTCATTTTTTACTTCGAATATTTGGTTTAACATTGAACTTACGTTTTGAAGAATATTATATTTTTCGTAGTTTGTGGAAGCACAGCACACTTCTTTCGGAAGGAAGAACATACGCTATTAGGAGGTGCGACTGTTATGTTGATATTTGAGGTTATGACTTTCTTAAATAAAACTTTAAATAACTCCGTATTTTGAATTTTATTGAATACTGAAAGCCATAACCTCAAACAAACATACGCTTTTAGTTCATATGCAATACAACTTTTTCGCAAATATTAATTTTCATTTTTAAAGAATTGTTGTTGTTTCAGAGCTCGAAAAAACGTGCGTTTTTTTAGTTTTCGATGTCGAAACGTAATTTAAAAAGGGCGATGTATTGTGAAGAGTTAACTTGGAGGATATAAAAATAATTGTGATAGCAGTGCAGTGTGAAAATATTATTTTTCAAATTTGCTCAAACCAAGTAGCAGACTTCAGCAAAGTTGTAGATAATGATAATTGAAAATTTTTCTTCTAAGACACCAAATTTGTACAAGTGTTTATTCAAGAGTTACAGAGCATTTTGTATAAAAAAAACTCCTAAAACCAAATTTTTAAAACAACTTTTTTTTATAACGGTTTGAGCAAAAATGTTTATTCTAGAAAGTTGTCAACAATCGGAACATCTTTGGGTTTTTTTTTTAAGGCACCGACACGTTAAAGCTTCCAGTGGACGATTTGCCCTTTGAAACACTAGACAACGGACTAGCATGCAACGCCCAGTGGCACAGTCAAGATACTTTCCTGACGAAAAGTTTTCCGGCCTGAAGTGGGAATCGAACCCACGCTCCTTGATACGATCCGGCTAAATGCTTGGTAACACTAACCGCACGGCCATGAAGCCCACCAACTTTCTATCTCATCTGCTTTTAAAGTTGTTAACAATTTTAGTTAAAAAATATTCACTTTTTGTCCTTATGTCATGAAAAGCGGCAATCCTAACAACTTCCACCTGAAAGATATTATTTTAAGCTAACGATCAGGCATTGTTTCATTTTGTTCCGTCGTGTTCCAATGCTCATTAGGAACTACTGTTTATGGACCCATTTAAAGCAATTATTGTTTTATCAAAATAAAGCTTAAGCAATACCCTCCAACACATCAGAATACATCAACCTTCTAAAAAACACACTTTTTTCGGGCTCTGAACCAGTGTGGAATGGTGTAAATTCCAAGCAATTTGAGCAATTCCATTATAAAATCTAAGGCTATTCGAGAACTTCTCAGAGAATGCTTTAAAAGAACGTAGCACGCTATGTCTGAACCAGACGATTATAAAAATCGAATGTACATCAAGTTTTTTCTCGCATGGGATCAGTATTTTTTTCCATACATTTTGTATGGGCTGAAATGCATCGAAAATGGGATTTTCATCGGTTTTAGTATTGAAAATAGCTTAAAAGTGGAAAAAATCAAAATTTCACCGATAGAATATTTTAAAACCTTCCGATTTTGAAAATATAACCCAAATACTGAACTCTATAGCGAGGAAAAACACATTCGATTTTTATAATCGTCTGGTTCAGATATAGCGTGCGCAGTAGACTTGCGATAAAGTTTCTGTGTGAGCCAATTCGACAGTGATCCAGTGTTGGAAGACTCATACTCAAATCTCAATCATTGAGTTCTTCCGCGATAGCAAACTCATTTGAGATCTGCTTCGTAAAACTCACGCATGAGATTTTATACAAAATCACTAGTTCATGCCCAAGGAGTGAAAAATTATTCAGTCATTAAACCTATATGGAATGTGTCGAAACTAAATGTTATTGTTTATATTGCTCTCAACTTCATTAACCTTCAACAGATCACTGATTACGTTTGTTAATCTGTTGGTCTAGTATTAAAAAAGTTTCCGAAGAACCAAACGATCGTTGAATTAAAAACATGCTGTACATTATTTGAATAGTTTATTGTGAGTATTCATAATTCATAAGGCCTTTCTTATTAGTAAAGTTCGCGGCTGAGGGTGTCTGGTTTCGATTCCGCTCGGTACAGGAGATATTCGTAATCAAAATTTCCTTGACTAACCTAGACATAACATATCATCGTATCTGTCACGCGATAAACTATTTCAAAAATGGCAGCTTTAACAAAGAAAGCTCTTAGTTTTTAACTATGGAAGTGGTCATCAGCTTAGTGGATAAGCAGGCTTTGTCCCAGGGGACATGTGCTATATAATGCCAAAAATAAAAAGAGGAACTAACACCATGGCACACCGAATCCTTCAAAATTATTATTCATGAAAAAGCATCCAAAACTAATAAATCTTTAACATTGTTATAAGAATAAAAACTAAAGATCTTTTTTCTTAGCATATAAACAACGTTTCGAACTGTTGATCTATCAAATATGGTGCTATGGCCCCACTCTACAGCCAATACCTCACCCCACCCCCTCCGAACAAGTGTACAAGTACCCGAAGCACCGCACAGTTTGGGTTTAGTAAGCAAGCTTTATGAGTCGAGGCGCTTTGGAATTTGATCCATGTCGACATCGTGCGGAAAAGCCTAAACTGACACAAACCCCCCGCGCTGACGGTTGCAACTTTCAATTTATTCGGTCGCGATGTTGGCTTATCGTTGCATTTTACGGTCCGTTGATGATGATTCGATAATAAAACAAAAAATAAATCGGGTGAATGCAGACTACAACGCCTTCGATGGGTTGCGATGACCGCTCCAACACGTGTGGAATCATAAACCTTAGATATCGCTTATTTCTTGTTTCTAAATAGATCGAATCAAAATCGGAACGGGTGATTGCGTAACACACTTCAAAGCTGCTCGTAAAAGGGTCGACCATAAAACATAATTGCTTTTTTAGAGATCTAGTTTTGAGAGCAATTCGATCACTAGTCTTTTCAAGGCTAGACACAACATTAGGTCACACCACGATCACCTTCACTTGACCTACTTTTAAGCGATATTTGGGACACTATTCACTTGTTCCACAATTTTCTTCATACACTTCAACCGCTCATCACCTTTATCCTCAGGCAAACAGCACTCGTGTCTCGTTGACGCGAACTCGAACTCCAGGCGAAGCACTACGTAATAGCCGAAGAACCCTGCTAATTGTCGCGCACTGGTTCCGCCTTTGATCGAAAAAAGAAGAACGTCTGCAAGGCCTAGGTCAGGTCAACTGGATCTATCGTGCGCTGGTTTAGTACCAGCGCAACCCGCGCTTTACCGTAGTTGAGCAGAAACTAGATTCGGGGGAAAGCATTACCTATCGCAGCGCGCATCGCACATTCCGATAATCTAATTGCGCGCACACACAGGGTAGGTGCCTTCCCCTACCCGGTTATGAATGGACGAACGCGTGCCATCGATGGATACTACGACGATGCACAGTGGTTCCATTTGTTCTAACAAGCGGTCATAAATCACCTAACATCTTCTATTTTTTTGGCATTACGTCCTCACTGGGACAGGGCCTGTTTCTCAGCTTACCATCGGAAATTGTAAAACCATTCTCGTAATTGTTATTAACGAATCAGACACTAACATATTTAAAATTCGGCTCAAATTTACGTCATTCGGCTCGCTTCTTCTATAAGCGTCCAAATTGTATTCTCATACATGAATTATTGGGAGTATGTGGAAGATTTTATGAGACAGAAAATAACTGTCAACATTTCTCTAACAGTGTTCTAAATTAGTGGTTCCCAACCTTTTTAAAGTTGCGACACTCTTGGAAGTTTAACAAACATCCCGTGGACAACTGAAAACGGATGTGCATGATGTCATAGTTTTAAAAACCTGCCGGAAATCTCAGACTGATAAAATGTACCAGTTATGATGGTTAATGATCCTCAATTTAGCTGCACGTATAATTTCAAACATTTTTAGGGTTTAAATCATTCATAATATGTAAATAACGAGATGTGAAGTTGTGAATTCCAAATCAAACTTTGAATAGTTAAGTTTGATTTAATTATAAAAATTTTCACGTTCGATAAAATCAGGAAGAACTATGACTGAAACTGGTACACATACCTTATACTTAGAAGGCCGAGGCTATGCATCACAAATGATGTAAGAACTCAGTTATCCTATGTTGAAGAAGTCTATGGAAATTTTAGTCAGATGTCTACCAAGTACTTTTATATGAGTCCTACAGTAACTTTCCAAAACGATCTTGCCAGAGTTTTACAGAAAATCACTTTTAAGCCGGAAAGATTGCGCCAATAAGTATTCTAATAAGAATGTTAGGTATCAACCACATGAGTATTTGACCAAATTTTACGATGAGCTTCTTGGGATCGAAAAAAAAAATCATTGAAAATTTCACCAAAAACTCTCCGGAAACCTTGTCAGATATCCGTCGAAATACTTTATAGAAATCTACTTAGGATATCACTACTATAGATATCAGTCGAAAATCATTGATCCTACAATTCGATTTGAGAGCATTCCTGGAATGTTTTAGGTGCAAATAATGGAAATTCTAATTTTATTCAATCCCGCCAATAGTATACTAGGGTCCCAACGAATGTTGATGGTGAAATCTGCCAAGGTTAAGCTGAAAAATACGCTAGGGATTTCCTATGCGCACCTTCCTGAACAGTATTATCTCCGATATTATCAGTTTCTGCGTAGTAAGAACCTTAACAAAATAAGTTCATAAACATTTAAAAAAATTTGCAACTCTTTTGTAATGCTTCCATAAAAACCAGTGAACTAAGAGCCACTCATATTTTTTCATCAATCGAGAAAAATTATACTTTTTCACAATGGCTCCACGGACCACCGGTTGGAAAACATTGTTCTAAATGAACTAAATGATGGAATATTTTGTTCAGTAGGGTTATGAAATCATTTCAGATGTACCGTAGAATGGAGTAAATTTGATAGGTATTTTGGAAAAAAAAGTCTGATTATGTATGTTCATTTAGGCCTTTTTTTAAGTTTTTTTTATACATTTCTGCTATACTTCCTCAACTTCTAATGTACACGAACACGTCGGTGTCATGGACAAATGCACCAGTGAAAGAATTATGGAAATCCATTGATCGGCTTACATTCCATTGGTATTTAAATAGATTGATGTGTTTTTAAAATAACTTCGAATATCATAGTCAGTACTGTTAAATCAAAGACACATTAAAGACCTCCATGTTCCTTGCAGTTGCCCAAAATTTTATGGCTCATAAAGTAATCTAGAATGCCGTGCAAAGTGTACTGCGATCTGTCAAACTTGGGTACCTTTTGCACTACCGAGGGACCAAATGCAGTACTAGAAGTGGTACCCAATCTGAGCCCGAGTGGAACGGACCTGGTTAAATATCATGTTTATCACTTTGACAATTGAATACAATGCCCAGACGTGCCAAAAACGAAAGGTTGATTTGATTAAAAAATAATTACCGTATTAATGACCACGAATTAAATTTACCTAAGCCATGAAAAGGTCCACAGAAATATTGCGATTAACTGGATTGGTGAATGACCTAAGATCCATTTTTTGAATATAATTTATTTTTCCCAGTAAGAGTTTTCGGCATCACTGCCAAGTGTCGGATGCGTAGAATAGTTGGCTATTGAGCATTTTGCACCTTATTAGACTACTGTGCAAATAATTTTTGCACAGTGAACATTTTCACACCTCACACATACAGCCTGGAAGGTTGCTTCGATACCAACGTTTTTGTCTCTGTTTTGATTTGTCTTTGCGCGAACGTATTTCTGAATCTCGAAACGCATATTATTCTAGTCAACATCTTAAATTTTCAGAATACAATCCGATCATTGCCAGAAATGCTGCTGGAAAAATGCTCCAGTGAGTAGTGCAGAAATTACCCTTGCAGATGACCATGGTGATCCTGTAATTCAGTTCGGTCCTGAACGGTTAAGTCTGCTTAAAGTTCTTCCGGTAGAATGCCGAAATTCCGGAACCGATTCCTAGCATTCGGACGATGATCAGCCGTCCCTGACATGGACTACAGATACTGCAGAAGCAAACCCCCATTTTTCCCTAGCAGTATATGACCTAAGCTCCCATCGGGGTTGGTTGTCCGATCTTCACTAATGTTTCTTGTACCTGGCCAGTACTTTGAGGAGATAGAGATAGGAGTGGCACGACTGGAGACTAAGGACCACACATAGGGGTCTGTTTTATATTTCTGCAGGTACGCGAAGTACCAATGGGCGTCATGATAAGCATTTGGAACCCTCAATATGACGCTTATGGCTACAAAAAATGACCACACACCAATGACCAATGAAGTGAATTAAAAGTTCAAAAACTATGCTCCCTATATTTAAATAATAATACTTATTCACAATACCACGTGAAAACGTGCGTGAAAATAAACAAGTTTTGATAACATCTATTTTACTGCTTTGAATAATTCTGAAACGTCATAGCTTTTGAAACATACGCCTACTGGTTTTAGCGAGTGTGCAAGTTGTATCTGGCAAAAGAAAAATTGCATTGAAATCTAAAAATTCGTGCAATGGTCAATATTATTTTTATGTATTTTTTTTGTGTTTCTGTGCATTTATTTTGTGAGAATATGTCCAAGAGATGTTTTAACAAGGAATTATCACGCCACCACTATAAAATCTTGTCAAAAATATGGCTTTGATCTGAAAAAAAAAAATGATTTTTCGCAAATGATTTTTTCCATCGCAATGTTGTGTCTTGGTTGTATTTGTAGTTTGATGATGACCGAGAAATCGAGGAAGAATTTTGTTGACTTTTAGGCAAGCGGTTACAGAATAACTTCTACATTTGCATAAGTGAAGAAAAATCTTATTTAGTATCGTCATAGTTGACTGTGCGTGCGAACAGTTGCTTTTTTCATATTTACGGCTCCGCGTTCTTATTTATGCGATAAGAAGTAATAATAAATAGTTGGTACAAGTCCGTCACACTCGAGCTCAGATTGTGTACCACTTCTAGTACTGCATTTGGTCCCTCGGTAGTACAAAAGGTACCCAAGTCTGACAGATCGCAGTACACTTTTCACGGCATTCTAGATTAGCTTATGAGCCATAAAATTTTGGGCAACTGCAAGGGACATCGAGGTCTTTAATTTGTCTTTGGTTGGTAGGTATGTTGAACGATCTGACAAATTAAGGCTCCCCCAAATTAACGCGATTTTTTTCAGCGACAGCGACAAGCAATCGCCGCGATTTCGCTGCATGTATAATTTCATAAGCGTGTCTAAACCATTGTGATGCGATTTTGCTTTCGTCGTGTCAGTCTGGATGGTTCTATATAAGAGTGCTTGCAGTGACACAATAACGAAATAGTTGCGATTATGCGTCGCTGCAGCTGAAAAATATGGCGTTGATTTGGGGAGCCTTTAATAGAAGAGTGCATGGTGACGTCACGAAAAATTCTCCTTCTCTGTCCCTCTTTCATCACGCTCAATTGACTGTCCTGCTCTTTGACACTCACTGCTGGAATTGTTTAGATTTTTTTATATGGAGTTGACATTCACTGCTGGAATTGTTGACATTTTTTTTATATGGAGTTTCGAGGTTAGGTCAAGCGTGCAACGATCTATCGGAAAAAGTGTGTTTTGCCGATAATAATAATGTAATATGTACAAAAAGATGCCAAAGTGTTTGTTATGATTTACAGTTTAAAAAATTTGATATCTGATGAAAGTGTAAAGCTTGTAAAATTGATATTTACAGTCAGTGACAAAAGAGTAACAAAATGCCCAAGTTTAGGGATCTGTATCTCAGCTTCTGGTAGTCCGAATTTGCTGAAAATTGGATGACGGATTGACGGAACTACAAATAACTCGAAATTTTGTGTATACTAAGCTCACTTCATTTCAGTCATTTTCAGAGGAGTTGCAGAAGGGTTGGTCAAACAGAGAAGTAAGTAACCGAGAGATTTTTCGATTCAATTCAAAAACGGTAAATTTTGGTTGACTAGTTTCTTCGGCAAAGTTGTTCACTTTCGGAAGTGGCGGGCTCTTCGACCCCATCTATTGGGAGCTTCTGTTAACCAAGTTGTTCGATCTTCTGTTAATCAGTTGTTCGAGAAAACTTTCTTCTGGAAGGAGAATCTCTTTCCCTGCTGCGGGTTTCGTACACGTGTTACGGGTTCGCCCATCCATTTTTGGCCTTTCATACAGGATACTCACTGCTCACAAACAACAGTAAAATGATGAACAAATCGCACCTCAAATTATTCCAGTGCTATAGGCGGAACCCTGCTACAAATGATTGTAATACCTAATCGTCAATCATCATCATCATAAAATATTTTTTGGTTGGTTGGATTATATGATGATACTGTATTCCGTGTGGATAAGTGCGATAAGCGGTGGAATATTCCCAGCATTTGGACATTTAACAACACCGATCATAGTTATCATTTGCAGTTGAAAGACGGCATAACGATTCATTTTGAATTGACCTGTTACGTTTCATAAAATTCATCATGTAAAGAACAAACGGACAATGCTGTATCGTGTCAGCACCGAGGCGACAGCCCTTATAGCACGATGTAGGTAGCGTAACCCTGCTTAGGTAGGTCTATCGAAGACTCTTCACCAACCAAAAGAGGCAAAAGTAGAACAAACGAATTGATTCTACGGCAACAGACCCGGCAACGAATAAAAGACAACTATTGGAAAGGATCCCAGAAAGTAAGAACTTTGAATGAACCCGAGCTTGTTGGACTCCTGGCTCGTAAATTGCGGAATGAAAGCGTGAACATGGCAGCTTTCAAGGAAATACGCTAACCGAAAACCGGAGAACATGAATTCTGAGCGGTGGATCCCATCACCAACACTTCATTCAAGTATTGTATCTACTACAGCGGCGACGACAGAGCAGAACGTGGATTGACTTCATAGTGATTGGGAAGCATATGAAACGAGTTATTCTATGGAAATTCGTAAACGACCGGATATGTGTGTGGAGGATGAGAGAATATCCGTAAACACACCTGGCAAAACCCGAGTGGCGATGCCTGCTCCCAAATGGATCACGTGCTGGTTGATGGGCAACACTTCTGAGATGTTATGGAGGCCCTAATATCGACTCGGATCATTATCTCGTTGTAGTTGAAATTCGGGCGCTGTTATCCAGCGTCACGAGTTCCAGAACTAAAAGAACACTGCGTTTCAATATCCAACGCTTGTCGACTGATGAGGTAGCTGCATAGTACCGTCAGCAGCTAGACGAGCTGTTGGGAAGTACTAACGTTTCTGGAGATGTCACCAGACTGTGGGACCTTATCCACGAAGCTGGGACAACAACGGCACAGGAAGTGATTGGCACTGGTCAATGACGAAGACATACTGGCTGGTTCGATGAAGAGTGCCAGAGAGAGACAGACATTGATAATGTCGCCAGAAGCCGTATGCTTGTGGCTGGTACCCGATAGATCAGAGTGCGGTACAGCTCAGCAAGAGGCGAAGAAAAGTATATTTACCACAGAAAGAAAAGGTAACACGAAGAAAATGTGGTAGCTGAAGCGCAAGATAACATGAATTAGAACGATATGCGGAGATTTTATGCTACGGTAAATGGCGCACGCACAATACGGTACCAGTGCTCGCCATATTTAATGATCCAGAAGGAAATATGCTGACCGATTAAACGGTGGTGGCTGCCAGGTCGAAGAAGCACTTTCAGCAATTGTTGAACTGTGGAAATGGAAATGTAGCGAGGAACAGGATAAACATTAATGATGACGACCAAGCTGTGGAGTTTACAGTGATGACCCACCGACCATAGGAGAGGTTAAAAAGGCTATCAGAGAGCTGAAAAATAGTAAAGCTGCTGGGAAGGACGAGATCCCGGTCGAGCTTCTCAAGCACACCAATGAGCAGCTTTACCAGTCGATCCACCGTGTACTTCTGAAGGTATGGGAGGACGAAGAAATGCCCACCGGCTGGTTGGATGGCCTTATCTTCAAGCAAGGGAACAGGCTGGAGTGCCAATTACAGAAGAATTACCCTGCTGAATTCGACGTACAAAATGCTGTCGCGCATCCGATTCAACAGACTGAGACCGCTCGAGGAGTCCTTCGTCGGTGTACTTCAAGCTGGTTTTCATGAGGGCTACTCGACAATGGATCAGATGTTTACCTTGCGAATGATCCTAGATAAGTTCCGGGAGTATAACTTGCAGACTCACCATCTGTGTATTGCTTTCAAGGTGGCGTACGACTCAGTGAAATAAATGAGCTGTGACAAATAATGTCTGGACATGGTTTTCTATCGAAACTAGTTTGACTGATACGTGTTACGCTGGATGGTTCAAAATCGGAGGTGATCCATTTCGCATGAAAACGTTTCGCATATGGACTTTTCGCATACGGACGTTTGGAATAATGGACGTTTCGCATAATGCAGTTTCATACAAGAACAAGTAGCATTTCATAGAAGGCAGCCTTACAGTTGAGGTCGAAACCCAGTCAACATTTTGGTTGGTATAACATTTGTTATACATCATTCTATATGAATCAATTCTATCGTATAGAATGCATGAAAAGGCTATATACCTACCAAAGTGGAGGCTGTATGCGTACTTGGCACGACTTTTTAAGACTTTCTGCGATCAGATATACGATGCCACAAAATTTGGATGAAAATAAAAAAGATGTTTCCAGCAAACCTCGAACACGGGACCTCTGGATTAGGAATCGAACACTGTACCACTGTACCACCAAGGATTACTTAATATTGACTTGAACATTTGCCAATATTTATGCATGTTTCATGTACAGCGACACTTGCTTTGTTGTTCTTTGAAGCCCATCGTCAGCACATACCAAATTTGGGTGGCAATTTTTGATAAGTTATTGCGATTTCATATGATGCTTTTTGGATTGGTATATGATCTGTCAGTTTATACAACTAAACGCGATTCTATGTTGCACTGTTTACTATATGTTTTGTTGTCAACACAGATTGTCGTTTATGAATCGTAGTGGGGATTTATATACAATTTTGGTTGACATTGATAACGCTTGATATGACATCTTGTGCGATTCTGATTTTTGATGCACGAATATGTGATTCAAGACGCACATTCATATACGATACGTGGTTCACTGGGAATACGCGTATCTGTCAAAGGATACAAACTCTAGTGGAATTAAATGGTAAAGTTCGTTTTTTTCATCTACATGTAATTCTCAATACGCCAAATGTCCATTTTGCCAAGTGTCCTTATGGGAATCGTCCTTATGTGAAACGTCTTTATGCGAAATGTCCCACCCCCTTCGAAGTCAAGTGTTTGGATCACAGACGAGGTGTCAACCTCGCTCGTGACGTTAGACGGATTGAAACAAGTAGACGCACTTTCGAACTTACTGTTTAACATTGCGCTCGAGGGTGCTATTGGGAGATCTGGCGGGCAGAGAAACGGAACTATTATCACACGGTTGCGCATGTTCCTTGGCTTTGCGGACGATATCAACCTTATTGGGATCGATTGTAGGTCAGTGGAGGCAGCCTTTGTGCCTCTGAAGAGGTTGACAGTGAGGATAGGCATGACTATTAATTCTATCAAAACGAAGTACATGGTTGCAGGTAGAGATAGATTAAGGCTTGGTGGTGTAGGTGCTGAGGTAGTGTTTGATGGGGATGTTTTTGAAGTTATTGAAGAATTTGTTTTGGAACACTTGCGACATGTGATAACGATGTTTCCCGTGAACTTAAAAGACGTATCCGGATGCGAACAAGGCCTTTTACGGACTATGTAACCAGCTTAGGCCAGGCAACATGCAAGCGGATACAAAATTCACTCTGTATAAAACATTGATTGTTTCTCCCGGTGGATCTATACGGGCACGAAGTGTGGACGTTGAAAGATGCAGATCGGAAATCTTTCGGTGTTTTTGAGCGTAAAGCGCTGCGGACAATACTCGGTGCAAAACTCGAAAATAGTGTGTGGCGCAGGCGCTTGAATCAACAGTTGTATCAAGTGTACAAAGATGCAAATATTATCAAGCGTGTGAAATACGGCAGACTTCAGTGGGCTGGCCACCTAGTGCAAATGTCGACAGAAAGAATTGCAAATATACTATTCAGCAGGGAAGCAGGTAGAGGTCGGCGACTTCGTGGAAGACCACGAATACGCTGGCTGTACTTAGTGGAAGAGGAACTGGCGACCCCTAACGATCAGGCAACTGGAAGTATAGCCCAAGACCGACGAAGATGGAGCTTCGAGGAGCCACCGATCGATGGGGTTAATATGTACCGAAAGTGGTAATTCTGGTTGAAAGTTCAATTGATTTTTGTTCACAAAAACTGTAGTAATGAACAAAATGCTGAATTTTTTTGACTCTTTCACATATTTAAAAATCAGAAAAATCCAGTCTCATTAATGGATTTGCTATAATTATCCGTCAGACAACTAATTTAACGATTTTTGTCCTATGGGCGAAACCACTGTGGCGATGGAGGGCTTTCCCCGTCGGACTTTTCGGCTAGAGGCTAATGCCACGGTCATCTCGACCGTCTTAGGGCGCGGCCAGGGTAGACGCGAATTGCGAAGCGAAGCGAAAATTGCACGGGAAGGAATAACAATTATTAATAATGAAATGTCAAACTCCAAAGGATTTTCGCGTCGCTTCGCGTGACGCGTCTACCCTGGCCGACACCTTAGACTTGAGTGCAAGCAGAACCTCGCGTGGATTTTTGCGCCGTTTGAGCTATCCACTCTGAAGTACAAGGAGAGTCAGCTTTCGTTGAAGCAAACTTAGCGGTCCGATTGCAATACTTTGCCTTGGTCGTAAAGCAGTCGGCAGTTAAGGTACAAGAAGTTTTGTTGTTATGCGGTGTTTATTTTATTTTTCCACGACCACCTTCTCCTCGTCTTCGTCGGTTTTTGCTGTGCATTTCTTTGCTTGTTTGGATTATGTTGGATGATAGGTTTGGTAGGTGCTGTGTGGTGGTCAGTCGATGGCTGCTAGGAAGTGTTCCTGCTGCCTATTTCATGACGGTGATAGGTAAATTATGCTTAAAGGTGGTCTGTTACTCCCACGCCACGGCGATGTCGATTCCATGCAGCGGTTTGATGTTTGTTAATAGCTCGATGAATAGGTGTATGTGGTTTTAGGTTTTCACTTTCGTTATCAGGGCATTTACCGTATTTGCAGGTTTAGATGTGTTTCGGCGCATTTGAAATTTGTACATCGATATATGGTGGGAGCTATATAAATGTATTCATCGGAATGGGATATCAAACTCACACAGCTATGAAAAAGTGACAATTGTTATATGAGTGCAATTTAAAGTGAACATTTAAGTTTTGACACTCATTATAAGTAATTGCATTTTTGTTGTTGTTTTTTACCTATTTTTTAAATCTTAGGAGGTCTAGAGATGCATTTTTTAGCGTATTCTTAAATAATATACCTGATGTGTTGGTCTAGAAGAGCTCAATTTTGTGCAAATTGTACTCAATGTTGTGTAACTTTGTTTAAGCGTGTTCAATATTTCTTATTTTGCTGATTTGCAAATCAGTACTGGTGCCAAACGAGGATTGATGATTTCATGGAACATACCTGCAATGATAGAACAGAAAAAGCAGTTTAGCTTTGATATGATTTGTATGGGAGTCATGGTTTTAATTGGTGCGACAAAATTAAAAAAAAGCTCGTTCCACATAAATTGAGACGTAAACAATAATTTTGAATTGTTATTGTCCAAATGTTATGTAACTCGTAAACCCTTATGAGCTTAGGTTTTCAATATTTTTAATGTTTTATGTTAACTATCCATTCATAGTTTCAAAATGTATAAGTTTACCGTTGATCTGGTTGTATAGACAAAAAACCAAAAATTGATAATAGATACTATAAAACCATAAACCACAACAAGTCTTTTGATAATCGCCACAAAGTAACAACGCCGTCATAGTAATAATAATAACGCATTTTTATTGCAGTTGCAGTTAATCTTTATGACTCAGTCGATTTTTTGCGAGGAGCTGTTGACAGATGAACATTTGCTGCTTCACGAATAATAATTTCATTGAAATAGAAAAAAACTGATAAGTAGAGAACGTTTTCATCAATCCTCCTGAGTAGGCATCTCATCAACATGGTACCTAATCAAAAAAATTTCCATAACCACGATCTCAAACATTTTGTTCCGGTCACGGAAAACCAGCTTAATAACGCACATCACACCACCGGTTACGTCTTGGTTTCGGTCGCCTGCAACCAACGTACCTACCAATCAAAACCTTAACCCAAGCAAAAACGTCAAAGATCGCTGCAATCGCATAACCGCCAATTAAAAGACGCTAATGACTTTACTGCTGCCTAATTTCAATGTTTCTCCATGCTCAGATGTATCAATCCGCAGATTTGATCCCTCAAGTTCAATTGTTTATTGCCGTAACTTAGCTGGAAGGGTGTTTTTCCACCAATTTGACACAATTTCACACCAGCAGCAGCGCTTAAATTGGAATGGTTGCAATCAAAATCTCATTAAGCTTTGATGCATTTCGATTGTCGTCGCGATTAACTCGAAACAAAGTATCTTGCAAGATTCATCTAACAAACAACCCTAATATCGTTTTTACTCGTATAAGCCATTTTACGAGACGTTTCGGAACAGCTGATCGCCGCAACGGCGTCAATTGACAGGAGACCTGGGATTAAATCCAGCGTGATTTTCAACAACGCCTCATCTTACCAAACGTGGACATGGAGAAAATGACAAAAATGAGATCCAAAAATGTTCGTTACTGCAACATTACACCTAGTTATTGTATCAGCTATCTCTGTGTTACCCATATTGCACATAAAAAAGCACTTTTGTGATCAGAAATATTTTAATAATTTATCTCCATTTAAGTTTTCGCCTGGATGAAAAGCTACGCTAGAGATGCGCACAGTCATCAACCATCATCATCGCGAAAACTGACGACGATGATTGAAAAATCCCAGGTCTCCTGTCATTTGACCAGGCTTCGTAAAATGGCTTATACCGAACACTTGAGGCTAACAGTGACTTTGAATGCATCCAATTTGTAAAACATTTTGCTTTAAATGTCAAACACTGTGTTCATTCTTTCCCATATTTCGATTTAATTTTGTTAGGAATTTGAGACCAAACACTAACATACCGCCAAACATCATCCATATTAGGTAACACTCTTCATCTGCTTTGCTCCTCCGAGAGGTTCGTCGCTTCCCCTTTACTTTCGCTGTCAACGACGAGAGTCTCTCTCTCTCTTTCTCTTCTTGCGGTCCGCGGCGCTCGGTTATTGACTGTGGCTCCGGGGCGGTAGACGACCGGCAGCCACTAGCCAGCGTTCCGTCCGAGTCCGAGTCAGGGGTGAATGTGTGTTTAGCGGTCAAGTTCAGTGTGCCACACACATCTTAGCGGGCGCACTTGGCTCTTGGCACAATGGCACGCAGTCAGCCGTCAATCGGTAGAGGAAGGCAGTTTGACCGTTTCGTCTATTCATTCGGCCGGTAGCCGACGCGACGATGCGGATGACTGATTGGATGCAAAGTAGAAGCCGCACAGAAGTCGCCGAGCTGAAGGTTAGATGTTACAGCGGTGCCATTTTTGTCATTAATAATCTGTTGGATTGTGCAATAAGCATTGTTCGATAGAGCTTAATACTTTTTTCACGAGCCGATTGACGCCAACTGCATTGACTTTAATTAATAACGTTGTCTGTTTCTTAATTATAATAATTCAGGTAACATCAATAATTCTCTAGTCTATTGTAATGCAAGGATAAACAAAGTCCAAATTAAATCTTCCCGATCAGCCTAGATAGCCGAGTAGTGTCGGTAGAGGTTGTTTCAATTGGCTTAAAATTAACACTACGGACTGCTTGATCCGGTGTTGTTACTCCGAGATAATCGGCTACCTTTCCTCAGTCTTAAGCCTGAGACTTAATAAAGTGGGATTATGAATATGTTTATATTTAATTTAAATATAGTTTCGCATTATCCGTTTATACAGTGTTTTCTGTTCTTCTGGCCTTTGGCGACTTTTAATAGATACTTATCTGTTTTTGCGCAGCTAGTCTTTTTCGTACTAAGATTGCAAAAAGCCTTATCCTGCCTAGTTCGAGTAGTGGCTACGGTTAGGATAGTTCAGATCAATATAAATCGCACGATCGTTCGTACGAAAAAAAAAACAATAGTTCAATATTCGCACGAACTGTTCGAGATTCTGCATGAACGAAGTGTTCGCCAGTGTTCGAACCGTGAACAAACACGTCTGTAGTTCCACGACTGATGGTCGTAGCAACCAATTTGTGATTTATTTATTGATCGTCAAAATGATACTTCTGCTGTTGCTGTTACCAAAATATATAATTAACGAACGATGTCCCTACACTAAACTTTCTTCATTTTCATGTATGAATTTGTAATATTTCTCAGGAGTGTATCAATGATATTTCTAGGAGTATTTTCGAGGAATTTTCCTACAAACACCATCAAATATCCTTCCAAAAATCCATACAATAATGTATTGGATTATCTTGAGGAATCTCCCAAAACAAATATCGAGGAAAAACTCAAGCACTTCACGATTTCTATAAATTCATGGAGGACATCGTCTATTAAATGTTGCTGCATATCCTCCCATACATATACAAAGTTTGCGTGCTCAATTTTTTCAATGTTTCCTTCAAGTTTGTTGGGTTTTACTGTGGAATTTACATATTGCATTACAATCTTTCATGAATTTTCACCTTAAATCGTCAAGACTCAATCCAAATCAAAAATAAAGGTTTTCTAAGGAATCTAACATTTGTGCAAATTTTCGGAGGAATCTTTTTCATTTACGTAAAATTTTATAATATGAAGAAAGATAGTACTAGTAAATCTCTTAGCTTGCTACATCCCATTCCTCCAAAATTATCTCGAGAAATTTAAAGTTTTTTAGAGTTTCCTCCTCTCGAAAGATTTCTAAACAAATGTTTCCTGCTGTTCTTTTAATCGTTTCTTCATGAATTACTAATTAAAAATGTTTTGTTTGTTTCGTTTCATTTTTCCACCATTTTAGCGCTTACTCTAAGATTTTGTTCTATGATTATTTGAATTCCTCTACCAGGCATAAATGTATTTGGAATAGAGATTCAAGCATTGCTGATGAAGATTGTTTACGAAATTATGGAAAAAACTTTTTTAAAGCAGTTCTTCACACATTTTCAAAAGTATCTGTTCTGATTCAAAAAAACTTCATAAGCTTCTCAACATATATCTCCCCGAATATATCTACAATTGTGTCCTGGAAGCCTAGAAGGAATTCTTCGTTTCTCAACAATCTTGTTCTATACAATTATTGAAGATTTTTCAATAGTTTTTCGAGATTCCTCAAACAGTGTTTGCTGGCACATATAAGATAAATTTTTCCAATCCCAATAATGTTCAAAGGTTTTTTTTCAATTCCTAAATTAATTATTTGGAGTTAGAGGAAATATTCGCTGGAAGAATTCTAGGATGCACTCATAAGAAATTTTTAAGGTTATCCTCGTAGATTTTTTGCGAAAAATAAACGGGAGAGAAATTCTATAAGAACTCCTGGAACAACTCTTGGGTGAATACTACAAGAAATTAAAAATAAGACAATTTACACCGTCTTCAGCACAAAGGCTGCACAGACTGAACGATCACTAACATTAGGCAACGGACAACACGGAACACCCAGTAGCCCAGCGATGAATTTTTCGTTTTGACGAAAAGTTTTCACCGACTGGAGCGGGAAACTAACCCACACCCCGTGGCACAATGCGCCCAGACGACTGACGCTGCTAACCGCAAGGTCACGAAGAAAAAGTCCTGGTGGGATTCGTAGTGAATTACCTGGAAAATTACCAACAACCTTCAGGATTGTTTTCATTTTTATCGTTTTCATTGATTGTTTTTATTTTTGAATTAGTAAAATAAAACTCATGAAAAAGATCATAATGGAATCTTGCAGTAATACCGGAAAATAATCCACAAGATTTTTTTATAAATTTCCTTAAAAATCATTTTCTTAAATATCTTCATTAGAAGAAATAATAATAGTTTTTTTTTGAAGGAAGCCAGTGATTACTTCCTGGAAATATTCCTATTCATTTTTTATGTGAACAAATTATACAGTCAACTAATAGTACAGTTTATAATTGTCAATCAAACTGAACCAAATGATTTAAAATTTGAGTATTAAAGATTCTCTAAATCTAAAGCTTTTTTCAATGTTTTTTGTTAAAAATGTCTTCTGGTTCTTTCAAAAGCTCTTGCAAGCCTTCCTCCAGATTTTTTTTTACAGGAATTGCTTCCTTATGATTTCCTCTACAAATACCTTCAATTTTTTTAATGTACTTAAAAAATAAAACGACAAAATTCTTTCAGAGATTGTTTAAAAAATTGTTTTAGTGGACACAATGGCACCTTAAATTTATTTCAGAAGGAATTGGTACATATCATATTCAAAAATTTATAGGCAATTATACGACGGATCAACTTTAATGATTTTTTATTAAAATATCGTTTTGATTCATATTACGCACAGCTTCAAATTGCGGACACTCTATTTTGTATGGGAAACATTTCACATGAAATGTTTCAGTTTTTGCCGCTCAAAAGTTCTTACTTTCGAGATACGTTTTAATAAGTTTTTTCCATAGATATTTATGCAAATTCATAATGCCCAACTATCTTATACGTCTCTTTAGTTGTTTGGCGATTTCAATTGGCGATTTGACTTTTCTATTTAGGATTTTCTTGAGCTGTCCGGAATTTGAAGCTAAGTGTCCGGAATATGAGTCAAAAGTAAGGAAGCGTCCGGAATAAGAATCATGAAAAGTCCACACATATATGTTTATTTTAAATAATTCATGTTGCGGAATCAAAATCATTACCCACCATTTGAAAGTTAGGTGTTTCAAAGGCCCGATAGCACAGAGAAATCATACAGAATGATTTATTTTGTATGATTTCTGATGAGTTATACTTCACTGAGGCCTTAAGTGTCCGTAATATGAATCAAAATGGTATACGAGAGAATCAAGAGGACCAACAGTTAGATTTAGCCGGAATATTCCGTCGTCGGTTCCTGTAGGGTGTGACCTTTTTCAAACCATCTTATACTTAAATAAAACAATAGCTAAAAAGTTATGATTTGTCATTATCTAAATAGACGCCAGACGGAATCGTTTTTGAAATAGCCAAATTAGCAAATTTTGATAAAAATATTAAGGCTGATACATATATTAATTTTCTTTTATGTCACCCCCCCCCCCCCCCTTCAAAAATTCTGATGGGCAGAAAACAAGATTCATCATTTTTTTGACATCAGTTAGTTTTTTTTTGTTTTTAAAGTGGAAAACAGGTAAAATAATAATCCAAAGGACGATTAAAAAAAGTTTAACAATTATCGTTACAAATAAAAATTCGAAATTATTTATTAATTTTTATTTGTTTGTTCCTTATTTATTTTTATCCCCGCCCCTCGTACCCTCCAAGTGGTGTCGGACATAGAGGAAAATTTATATTTGTATCAGCCTAATCTGTACCATTCCACGAATCAAAATTCATAAATTTTACCTAATAGTAAATACTCTTGGTAGAGAAATATTTAATTTATAATTAGTTCGAAAACTCACCCGCAATCGAAGTTTTGGGAAAGGGTCAGATAGGGCTCCAAGAAAACCTCCCGTGATTCCTCCAGAAATGTCTTCAAGGATTTCTATGTAATTTTTCAGTGATTTCTTCAGGATTTCCTCCAGTAATTTATTTGGAAACTGCTCAGAGTTTTCTGCAGTAATGCCTCAAGTGATTACTCCACAAATTCCGTCAGAGATTTTTTCTCTGATTACAGCCCCATTCCTTTACTTCAGAGGTTCATCCACAGATGCCTACAGGGATTTCTGCAGCAATTTATTGAAATTCCCTAAAGAATATTTCCAGAGACTCCTCCTGGCATTCCTCCAGACAATTTTCCAGACAAATCTCCAAATAGAACCCCCCCCAAAAAATGTTCAAAGGATTTTCGCAAGAATCCTTTCAAAGAGTCCTACAATTGACTTCCTCAATGAAAGCTGTATTCTGTATTTTTTCCTGGAAAAATTTCTCTGAAAAAATCCAGGTAATTATTCCTGTAGCGATTTCTCTATAAGTTTTTCTAGGATAGTTCCTGGATATAATCTTGGGAAATCCTTTGTTGAATTTCTAGTAGGATCCCTAGAGGTGGCAAGTATCGTTGGAGGAACCCATAGAGGAATTTCTGGAAAAATATCTCGAGTAATCCTTGGAGGAGTTCTTAGAGAAGCAGAGGAACATTTCGGCAAGCATCTATATTGAGGTTTTCTTGGGAAAATCCTTGGTGGAGTCTCTTGAATTTAAATTCTTCATTAGAAATCTCTAAAAGAATATCATGGGAAATCGCTTCAAGAATCTCTGGAGTAATCCCTGCAGGATTCATTGGATAAATTCTAGAAGGAATTCCAGCAAAGGTTTTACTGGCGGAATGATTGGAAGCATTTATTCCTATAGGAATTCTTTAGGAACCTTCTTGCAAAAGAATGCCTGAAAGGAATTTTCTGGCAGAATTTCTGGACAAATTACAGAAGGTGTTCTTGGAGACCTATCGGAACCAATCTATGAAAGATGGTTGCGATCTAAAATTTATCCTAATATTCGGAAGAAACTACTAAAAATACTGATACTGAAACTACTGAAGCACGAGAAATTTCAAGTTACCTGCCAGATTTGAACTTTAAGTTAATTACTGAAAGAACTCAAGAAAGAATTTATGAACGGGTTCCTTAAATCCTGGAGGAATTCTTTGAAGAAAACTTTGAAAAATAATTTAAAATCTTCGGACTTATTTAAAAAGGAATATTTGAAATAATCTTATAATAAGTTCCTGTTTTTATTTTAACAAGAAAAATAATATAGTCGACTTATAGTACAGCTCATCATAATTTACAAAACATTTTCAAATAATTTTAAATTTTAAATTAGAAAACTGTAGGAACGTTTTTCAAATAAAAAATTTGGATAAAGATTCTTCACATACTGCCGATGACTTGTTTTTGGAATGCTTCATGGGTTGCATTTGGAAATGTTCATATTTTTCAGAAAACTCCAAAGGCTTCCAAAAACATTTTACAAATTCATCGAGATTTTATTTTAGCATTGTTCAGTAATTCTACCAAAGACGAATTACTTGTCAAATCGATTAATCACACAATTCGATTTGGATTAAATTTTCAACATGTTTTCGGTATGATAGAATAAGTGTTTTCCATAGATAAATCGATCATTTTGCGTCACGAAAAACTTTTGAATGTGACCTATGTGGCTATTTACAAATAATATCTCGATTACTTTTTCAAATCGACGTAAGTAACTTCCATACGGTTTTGAGAAAATTAATTCTTCTTAAACTGTTTTAAAATGAATCACCTTTTTGACATTTTTTCGCCGTGTACATTGCTTTAATTTTGCATACAATAAGCTCGCATTCAAAAACTAGGCACACGGATAAAAATCTGATCCCCACACCATGATTTACAAATCATGAAATTCATAAATTGGTTAGGTCATGATATCAGGATCACAAATCATGGTTCCTGGAGTCATAATCATGATTCCTCATAAGCGTAACATCCAGTGTGAAAACACTAAGCGGCGCCCTTTGCTTCATCACATTCGTATCGATCACTCACAATTCAAGATGACGAAGCGGTTGTGTGGTAGAGTACGTGACTCACAATCGGAAGGTTCTTGGATCGATTCTTAGTGTATGCTATTATTAACTTTTTTTTTATTTTTCTCGATCATAAACGGATGCGCGACTCAGCATTTTTGGCATTTGAATCATGATTCCGAGCAATCAGCTACAAAAACCTAACGCGTGTGTTGCGTTACGGCAATCTGACTCATGATATCATGAGTCCAAATCATGGTGTATTTTCATAAGACGAAAACACGCTGGAATCATGATATCATGAGTCATAATCTTGTTTTTGGATTCTGATTTCTACCCGTGCAGTTCCTGTTATTTCCCACAAAAATTTCATTACAAAATGATAAGCCGATTTATTCAGTTACTTTCGACGTTTTTATACCAGTGTATAATCGACTCAAGTAATGTTTTGTTTTCATTCGTGGTTAAGTCACTTTGTCTCTCCATACAGCGGAGCGGCGAGAGTAGTGGTTAGGTAGCGAAAGTTGAACATCTTACTTTCGTCGTTTTGTAAATCCGGAAAGTAAACGTTCTAAAAGTGAAAAATCGAGTTGGTTTAGAGCAAAATGTGTAGAATTTTGTCTGCGAAACACGTAGAATCGATAAGGTAAGTTTGAATACTTTTTTGACTTGAATCTGTTTGAATAAGTTTCCGAGATATATTTGAAACATTCTGGTTCCGAAATTATTGATTTTAGAGAAAAATTATCTATGGAGAAGTTGTAGTGAACCGTTTGGGCTACATTAAAAGTATACACTGAAAAAATATTTAATTTTTATTGTGAAAATTTCAAAAAATAAACCTCAACTTTAAGTTACTCAAGAACTCCATTTTTGATTATTTTTTTCAGTTTTTGCCATAGATAGGATACAGGTTTTTGAGACAAAATTTCATGATGGAGAAATTTTTGACTTCTAAGAACAACATATGGTCGATTTTCAAAACTTTGTTTTTTAACCAAAATAAATTCGTTTTGATGATACAATAAACATCTTCAGAGAGCCATTTCCATTAGTTATTCACGGTTCTCCATCAAGAACAATAAAATTTTTGAGAGCATAGGCTATATATGTATTTATTATATTTCTCTGTGCAGGCTTATTTTTCATGATAGAGAATCGCGAATAACTAATGGAAATGGCCTATTTTATAATTAAAGCAAATTTTTTTTTGCATTATACATGAAATAACTCCAAAATGGCTACTCCTAGAGCAGTGTTCGTGATAATCATTATGATTTAGAAAAAAATCAACACTTCATGAAATTTTGTTCCCAACACCTGTATTTTATAAAAATTCTACGGTGAAAATTAAAAAAATATATTCCAATATGGGGCTTTTGTGTATTTAAAATTTATGTTCAAGTTTTGAAATTTACATGATCAAAAATGACATAATTTTTCAGTGTGATTTTTTTTCTTATGGACTTAGTGAACCATACACTACACTTCTCCATAAAACATTTTTCTATAAAATCAATAATTTCGAAACTTTCAAATAAATTGCTTGCAAAAAACGATGATTTTCAAAAGTCAAACTGATCGAATAATCTATGGAAAACACTTATTCTACCATATTGAAAACATGTGTGAAATTTGATCCAAATCGAAGATCATCGTGCTCGATTTTCAACGGAATGGATGGAATTCGTCTAAATTATCCCTTAATAATTCCTGCAGGGATTTTTCAGGAACTCTTTCAGATACTTTCAAATGTTTCTCTAGAAATTTATTGAGAATTTTCACAAAAAAAACTCCCAGGATTTCATTTTTGACTAGTTGGCACGACTAACGTTTTATTGCCATCCAGTATGTCGTTTTATTGTTCATTATATTTTCCAAATCTTTACTCTAGGAGTATCCTTAAGAAGAACTTTCAATCACAACCGTATTTTTAAGACCAATTCTGATAGAGCTCCATTTCATTACTCCAGAAATTTCTCTAGAGACTTCTTCCAGAGAATCCTCCGATGATTCCTCCGGAAGAGATTATTCCGGGTATTTCTGCATGAATTTGGTAATATGTCCTAGGATTATTCCAGGGATTTTTCCAGAAAAAATATAGACAGTGATTTCTCCAGCAAAATCTCTACAATAATTCAGCAATTTATCCAGGTAACCCTTTTGAGATTTTTTCAGTAGTTTCTTCAGTTTATTTCTACAGAGATTACTCCAGAAAACCCTATTTATGGCTCCTCCAAAATTTGTTCTAGGGATTTTTTGTTCAGGAATTCCTTCAAAGATTTTCTTGGGTATTCTTCCAAATACTCCTGCAAGAATTTCTCCAGTGATTTTTCCCAGAATTTCAACCAGAGATTCTTTCAAGAATTCTGCCAGAATTTCCTCTAGGGATTCCTCCATAAAATCCTACAGGGATTACTCTTGGAATCCTTCCAAGTATTTTCCTAAGAACTTATATACGGTTTTTTTTAATGTCTCCATTACGTTCTACTCGAATAGAAACAGACACGAGTTGAAGAATTGGCAGGTATCACATGAGGAATCATTATCTGTTCATCGCTACATCTTCTTTGAACATTAAATGTTCGCAGACTTTGTGTTTTAGGAATTCCCGGTCAACAAACTGGCATCTATATTAAATTGGTTGCGACTAAATTCCATGGATCCAAGTGAATTGTATGATGCCGTTGACACTACAACATCCTTGCTTTTGAAGAAGCGTATCCTCTGCAGTCCGTGAAGACTAATGGAGGGACCCCATGGTGGAATTTCGATCTGACTAGACTCAGGGGCCTTCCTTAGTCAACTGAACTTAATATGACTGATCAGGTAAAGTACGACGGAGTCATTCTAGATTTCAAACTTTCCTGGACACCTCACATTGGTTTCAGAGTCAAAAAAAGCTTGTATGGCCTTCGGTCAATGCCAGCGAACCTTTGGTAAATTTTTTGGCCTCAAACACAAGTATATCAAATGGATTTAACAACCGTTGTTCGACCACCCAGCAAACCAGAGATCATATAAGGATGTTCATTTTAAATTGTATTAATGTACAATTTTCGTTGCAATTGGATATGATGCAATACATGATGAGATGCAAAACTGCAGTATTGGCATCATGATGTCTTGTATAGTGGCAAAAAGGCGAAGTGAGAATAATCCAATCAAAATTAGGCCATCTCCAAAGAATGTTCTTGATGACGATGTCTGGTGAGTTCCATACGACTTCCATGGTAGTACTCGGAGCTCTTTTCGACGTTGCACCACTACACATACATTTTAAACAAGAAGCACTTTCTTGCTCTTACCGTTTATGGGTACTGGAGTGCTTGTCACTTTCCTTACAGGACATTCACCACACAATTCCCTTCACGGGCTATTTGGAAAGAAGTATATCAAACAATATAGTATGTTACACTGATGGCTCCCTTCTTGAAGGTAGAGCTGGTGCAGGAGTATATTCTCGTGAGCTAAGGCTGAATCACCCAAGCAGCACATATTGTTACAAGTAGCTTACAGCAACGGCTACTTAACATATTCAAAAGTTACAATATGGTACATTTTCAACATGAAAAAATACTGCTAAGTAACCGAAAAAGCGCAAACTGTCGAGCCTTATGTAACTTGTTTGTTCGTTACATAAGAAGTTAACGAGCGACTGCTATGTAATTTGTTGGTTACGCATGGGTTTTTCTGCGACAAAATAAATGAAACGGCGTTGAAGTTGTTTTTACTTTCTGACAGTTTTGGAACCAAAGAACCATTTTAGAATTGAATGTCAATAAAAGTAATAATTATGATTTTCGAACGCGTAATTATTCACAAGAACATAATAGATTTCACATGCCGATTTGAATTTGTGGTGAAATCAATCATTTTACTTACTCAAAATTGACACGCTCATAAAATAGATAATAATTTTATATTGAATAACGCATGATACCTGGATTGTTGAGATATTATTCCATTAGAACTGACAAAAAAATATAAATTGGCACTAATACTCAAATCAGCAGTGTTTTTTATTTTAATTTAATTGTTTGTGAAGATTATGATTCTAAAATCACGTTGTTTTGTGTCCCGCAGTTGAATTTTCTGGGTTGCCTATCATAAATCGCCATTTAATTTCATCTTGCTGCAGAAACACTTCCGAATAACTGTTTGAGGACAGCCAATCTAAAATGATGGAAACTATTGAAAAGCTGTTAGGGAGGCTGCAAATTGTAAATTCAACACTTTTAATTAATCACTGGAAAAATATCCATGAAAACAATAACTAGTCATAAAATAGTAAAGTTCTTATATCAAAATTCACAATACGTATGAAAATTTTTGACATGTAGTGTTGACCACTGTCAGCAAGTTACTCGTTTGTTACACATTAGTTACCCAGAAATCTTATGTTATTTTGAAACTGATGTGTAACTATACTGAAACTGCCAATAAATTACACAGCTGTCAATAGGGGAAGGTATATTAGAATGAACACCTAAACGACAATTGACTGGAACCTCACAAAAGTATGAAAATTAAATGATCCGTTCAAGAAAGCACATGGTTTGTGACGTGCTTAAATGGCTCAAATAGCTCGAAAGAAGGCAAATTCAAGCGTGTGATGTAATAAGGGCGCAAGTCGCATGATCGATTTCTCTTCATCGATCCTCTCTTCTGTGTATAAAGGTGACAAGATGCGGGTTTGTTAACAATTTTTCACTACAAGACGCTAGGAAGTAATGCAATCTTGCGCCATGAGGTGAAACAACAAATTGAATTTAGAAATTGATCAATTTGTGCCAATATTAGGGACTGAGGGTATTATGCCCATGATAAGGAAAATAGCGATTTAGATGTGAAAAACATGCTTTTTTTATTATAATCGGATATACAAATCAAATAGTAGAAACAACATCCAACCATTTGAGTATTTCTAGGGTTAATAAATCATTTAAAAAAATGCGTGCTTTTGGGTCATCCATAAACCACGTAGCCATTTATTGGGGGAGGGTAGAGATTCTACCCAACGACCACGGTCCATACAAATTGTAAATTTTGTGTATGGACAAATGACTACTAGGAGGAAGGTGGGTCTAAAATTTGGAAAAAATAACCGCGTTGTTAATGGTAGCCCTTTGTGCATTTCTGTGCTGTCACTTCAATAGGGCCTAACTAACATGAGTGATTTCTCTTCATCGATTCTTCATATATAATGCATACCTACAGGCGTTTGTTCTGATGTTATTGCTCAATGATAGATACATGCTGATGCGAAAAATTTACATTTGTAAGGTTCTAATTTGCGCGTTACATCAGCGTGGCATTACGTTTGGTAGAATTTGAATTCAACAGCTGTTTTGGTGTTATGAAATAGGGGGGTGGGGGTTTTGCCCCCACGAGTAGATTAAAGTTTAAGTCCTTCGATAAGTTTTTCGAGGACAAATTTAACATATTTATTGTACGTAATACAAACTATGACAGTGAATAAGTGGACCCTGTGGGAGTTGGAATCCCAGAACAAATTTCAACAAAGAAGACAGCCACTGACTGCTGTCGTCTTAAAGTCATTAAGGTGCAAGAAAAAATGGCACAAAAGTCAGAACTGAAAAAGCAGTTTTCTCCTTTTAAAACAACAAATTGATGAAAATAAAAACACACAGACTTTTTATTCGGCAAATAAAAGAGCTGTGTGTTTCTATTTTCTTCGATTTGTTTATTTTAAAAGAGAAGACTGCTTTTTCATTTTTGACTTTTGCACCATTTTTACTTGGGCCTTAAGCTTAACAAAACACAATAATTGACAGTTTAACGAGAAACTTGCGACGATCGACGCGCCACAATAATTCGTGGACGGAGGGTATTAGAACTAAGTTGGAGATATTGATTTCGAAATTTTGAAGTAAACATCACCTCCAAACACTAGCGATTTTGCGGTGTAATGTTGCCGTGTGATTACAAATTGTCTAGAGGACCCAAAACACTTTAACGTTCAAGGATCCGTCATCATAATCATCGAAACTTCAACAGCCATTTTTCTGTTCAAAACTGAAATTTACTCATCGAAAATGTGTTTACTGTGTTGCGGTAGGAGAATAAAATATAGTGAACACATGAATATATTCATGATTTTTAACGGAAAAACTGCTTTTGAAAATTATCGAGTTGATGACGGATCCTGCCCCCTTAAACGAATTCTCGTCATTCCGTGTCATCGGCTCAAAGTTTGGCGTTCCCCACAAAAGTAGAAAAGAGAAAATTACAAATGTAACTCGATGTTCTGTGATATGTCTACTTGCAGAAATTGTCCTTCATTTATTAATTTGTTTATTAATTATACCCAGTCAACATTTTGGTTGGTATAACTTTTGTTATACATCATTCTATATGAATCAATTCAATCGTATAGAATGCACGAAAAGGCTATATACCTACCAAAATGGAGGCTATATGCGTACTTGGCACGACTTTTTCGGACTTTCTGCGATCAGATATACGATGCCACAAAATTTGGATGAAAATAAAAACAAAGTTTCCAGCGAGTCTCGAAACACGGGACCTCTGGATCAGGAATCGGACACCTTACCACTGTACCATCAAGGATTACTTATCCGATGGATGATTATTTGCCAATGTTAATATATGTTTCATGGACAGCGACACATACTTTGTTGTTCTTTGAGGCCCATCGTCAGCAGATAGACGAAGTTTGGGTGGCAATTTTTGCTAAGTTATTGCGATTTCATACGATGCTTACTGGATTGATATACGATCTGTCAGTTTATATAACATTACGTGATTCTTAGTTGCACTATTTACGACATGTTTTGTTGTCAACATAGATTGTCGTTTATGAATCGTATTGGGGATTTATATACAACTTGTATTGACATTGATAACGCTTAATATGTCATCTTATGCAATTCTGATTTTGGACGCATGAATATGTGATTTTGGATGCACATTCTTATACGATACGTGGTTGACTGGGTAACTAGTTCTATCGCACAACATCAGAGATGTTAATTAACACAGCGATACGAATTAAGTCTAAGGGCCGATTTCTTCACCTTTGCTCAAGCCATTAACCACGATTAAGCCAGGTTTAAGGCCTAAGCGGTAGTGAAGAAACCGCTCATAAGACACCTAAATTTTCACATACTTTCATCGTCATTAAAATATTATGGAAATGTTTTCATTTAAAGTTGGTGGTAAAATACACGAGCAAAACAAACATTTTTGTTTTTTTTTATCACGGTCCTAAAAAACATCTATGAGTGATTATAATCCTTTCGAAAACTGTTCTAAAGGTTTCTGCTTCGACATCATATCATTACGATATTCACCTCATTGAAAAACTTCAACATCTCCGTACCTTAAATTACATCAGTTTTAATTTCTGAACGTGGTTCTGACTTCAATTTATCTCCGTATTAACAAAAACACTCTTATTTATGCTCTAAATCATCCGTGCGCAATAAAAATTATTGAAATTTGTTTTTCATGCGTAACAAGTTTGGTGTTCATTTACCATCCTGTTCATTTTTTCACCCCTTCCCCTATGACAAATGGTAAACAAACTTCATGCTGTTACACACATGTGATTTAGCATTCTGTATGTAACCTAGCGTGTTATTTGTTTCTTTGCAACCACAGATTCAATTTCAATGTAACTTATTCATTTTGACAGCTCTAGGTTAAGTTACATGCAAGTAACAATGCAACACCTATGTAATGTAAACAAAGCGTAAGTTACAATGTAATAGTTTAGTAACCAATCATCAATAAGATATGCTACAAATTATCTAAAATGCAACGGCAATGTAATTTGTTTTATTTTTCTAATATATTGCATTTGTTACCAGTGCTACTTGGGCAGTTTTACTCACTTGGTAGAAACTGCACCGTTTTTCAGGCGGAAATATTTGCTCTTATGTGTGGAGTGCAATCAGCACTTCAACAGCGCGTAATGGGTAAAGTCATATACTGCTGTTCAGACAGTAAGGCTGCTATAAAAGCTCTTGGTTCGTCCAACTCAAGGTCGAGGCTTGTTATCGCATGTCGAACTCAAATAGAGGAATTGAATTCAGTCAATTCTGTAAAGTTTGTATGGGTAGCTGGCCATTCTTCCATCGCAGGAAATGAATTGGCTGATGAGCTAGCTCGCAATGGAAACTTCGCATGACTTCATAGGATCTAAGTCAGCTATCCCAATTCCGAAGTGCTGGGTAAAGCTTCAGACTAATTCTTGGGCGGAAACTCAGCACAAGCTACATTGGAATAGTTTGGAGTCGTGCCATCAAACAAAATTGTACAGGGCAAAGCCATCTTCAAAGGTTGCGAAGTGTTTGAAAAATCTATTAATGAAGAATTTCAGTATCTTGGTCAGAGCGTTGAATGCCACGATTGACCCAACTATTATGGCATTTTATGTGATTTTCTCTCTTCACCTATCTGATACATGAAGAGTATGATCAACGCCACACAATTACGTTGTCTAATTGATAATCACAATAATACAATTCATAATTGTAATCTTCTTATTAATTGGAATGCGTCGATAAACAAAGCTTAACTTCGAAAATCTATTAATCATGCTTCTACGGTTATCGCACTCTGCCCCATCATTAGCAGTTCTAGGTACCCCTTTGTTCCGGATTCTCAGCGCGGGGAAACCCCTTTATAAATCGACGGATGTTTTCCAACTCGTAGGGCGTGGTCAGACGGACGGGAAAGTTTTCCTAGTGATTCGAACAGCGACAAATGACTGTCTTGTCCATTGCTACGATACTTTCGTTTTTCTTCCAGAACATCGCATCGCGACACGACGGCGCTCGCACGCTTCCCTCGATCATTTATAGCAAGTCATTGTTTGGTTCTCGCGAGAGCCAGCCCGATCAGAATGTAATGACAAATTGATAACAACTAGCGAATGCCTCAAAAGCTCAAGTATTGCACTGTTATAATCGAAAGAGAGCGAGAGAGGAGATAATATTTCATTGTTACATTGGTCCTTTTGAAAAGTTACGCGGGAAATGTTTTCAGATCAATATTGTGCAGTGTAACACATGTTGATTTAAATAACTACTCTTGATATTAATGAATATTTTTGCTTCAGTTATGCATTCCTAATCGGGAGTCGACCGTAATGCAATAAGAAAAAAAATGAGTTACAAAATCTCACCCTTCGTGGAGATAATTGCAGGTGTACGGTTTTGTAAGGATGACGTCGTCTTTTGAAGGCAGTGCGCAGCGCATCTTCCCAGTGGAAACTTTTCGAGGCATTTCTGATTTGTGCGCGTGTGCCAAAGTGCCAGACAGGAAACCAAATTCTGCCAAATTGTTAGCGTCCGACAGTTCTATATTGAGGGATGACCGTCCCAATTATTCGATGATCGATAATTGGTGACTAAAACTTGTGAAATACGGCCACACATAGATGAATACGGAAGCCAAAAGATCACATCGGGATGAACTTTTCTGAACGACCTATGTCATAATGAGAAATTCTCTTCTCTCTCGTTCTCTTCTGATGATGACAGTGAAATACTAACGATTTTGGAAAGTTGTTCACTACAGATCGAAAGGCAAAATCCTCGACAAGAAAAGCACATCGGAAGATGTCAATTGGTCTAAAACGAGAAAGGTAATCAAAGAGACCCTCTCAACGTTAGATAGGTCGTTCGGAAAAGTTCAGCGACAGATCGGATCGATTCGAATCTGGTGTTGCAAAACAGCGCAAAGATCATCAATCAGCGGTGGCGAGGCGCGTCATTTGATTATGACAACGCCTTTAATGAGAGACTTTCATTGTAAGTTAAGTGCAGGCAGATTGATTAGAATTCGCCTCGGGGTTGCCGGTAGTTGTGAAAACTGCGCGATTCGAGCCGGGGCGTTACGTGCATGAGGCGTCACTATGTATTGCGAGCTGTATAATCAAGTAGGGTGAAAAGGAATCTCATTTGGGGATGAATCGGGGATGATTACAATCAAGATAGCGGATTATTTTGTGATCTTGTGAACTGTTCGTGTGGATAAAAGTTCGTAATTTATATGGTGCAGATTGCTCCATGCGTTGTTTATCGATGATTGAGATCGAAGTTTGGTCACCGGTATTATATTAATTATATTTTCCGTTAAGGTTTAAATAACTCCATGTTTTACATCCTATTGATTTGCATTGATGTAGCATTGAATTTTTGAAGAGCCCAAAGGCACGTATTTAGCCTCAATTTTCAAGTTTTTTTTTGCTGCTTACTAGGCTATGGTATGCTGATACTGAGAATTCAAGTTCCAAGAAGCATCATAAATGGCCTTAAAACTTAATTAGGGTTTCACTGTGAATTTATTATGAACATCTAGGAACAGTTTCTTAACTCTTAAAATCCCGAGACAAATCTTGAAATTTTAAATGGCCACAACTCCAAGACTAGTAGATCATTTAATTTGAAATAAATTGAAAGGTGAACGCGGTTAGTTGGTGAGACGTCCCCCCTGAATCCTCCTCCTTTTCTAAATAACGGAAAAAGCCTGGACACGAGGGATACAAATTTGGCCTCAAAAAGACACTCAACATATCCCAATCTGCAATTGAGCTAGAAAATTGGTGTCCTCGGCTATCTGGTGTTGATAATTTTGATTGAGAATAAGTCTGCTAGGTGGCGCTAGTGACTAATTTTATTCAATCATCTGTATCTCAAGATCCTTAACAGCTAGATGGTTGGTGTCTTCGACAAACCCCTTCAGCAAGGGCTGACTGGCGGTGAAGAGGCTAGTTGAGAAGTTTTACGCTAGGTGGCGTTGGTGATAAATTCTCTTCAATTTTCTGTATTTCAAGATCCTTAACAACTGGGAGGTGGGTGTCTTGGATTAACCTGTTCAGCGGATCATGGGTTATCTGGCGGAGAAAAGTCTGAATGAGAGTTTATCCGCTAGGTGACGCTAGTATTTTTTTTTCTTCAATTGTCTGTAGTCTGATTGGAAAGATATCCAATCTTCTCTAACTCAAAATCCTTTTGACCTAGAAGGTTGATGTCTTCGGGAAAGATATTCAGCAGATTGAGAGCTATCTGGCGCAGAAAAGTCTGAAGGTGGCGCTAGTAACAAAGTTTCTTCAATTGTCTAAACTTCAAGATCTTTATCAGCTAAAAGGTTGATGTCTTCGGCAAAACAGTTCATTAGATCAAGGGCTATCTGGCTGATTGGAAAATCATTCGCTAGATGGCACTAGTCAAAAGAAACCTTCAATCTTCTCTAACTTAAAATTCTTATCAGCTAGAAATTTGGTGTCTTCGGCAAAGATATTCAGCAGATTGAGGGCTATCTGGGAGGTTGAAAATCTAATTGAGATTATTATTGCTAGGTGATGACGCATACCCCTACAAAGTTTTGAACATTTATGGTCGAACATTCATTATCGCCAATATGTTTTACCCTAAAGCTGTTGAACATCTTTACCAAAGACACCAACCTTCTAGCTGATGAGGATCTTGACGTAAAGAACTTTAACTAGCGCCACCTAGCGGATTAATTTCCAATCAGACTCTTCATCGACAGGTACCTCTTGATCTGCTGAACAGCTTTGCCGAAGACACCTACTTTCTACCCCAATTGTATTATCTCAACATCTTTTTGAGGAAAATTTGGGAGAACTCGTGTACACGTTTTTTCCGTTATCATGAAAAGAGGGGGAGGGGGGGGGTCAAGGGGATGTCTCACCCAGGGATTGTAAGACCAACTAACCACATTTTCTTCAAAGTTTATTTCAAACTAGTGGTCCCGGCAAACTTCGTCTTGCCATCAAGTAGGCTGTTGGAATACGCTATGAATCGTCCCATACAAAATGACAGTTCCGTTCACGCTCGTTTTTCCGACTTTCCCGGTGAAAATACTGTGATTTTTATACACACAAACACGTCGGAACCCTTGATAAACGAAATGAAGTTATAATCATTCAAATCCGTTGACCCGTTCTCAAGCCATTTCGTGACATACAAACACCATCCCATTTTTATTTATATAGATTAATTGGTTTACTTGTCTCCGAATTGTGACCATTTAAATTTTCAAGGTTCGTCACGAACTTTTAAGGGTAAAACGTTCCGTTTTTTATGTACCGTTTTGATTATTTAAAATTATTCAAGTTGCGGACGCGTATTCTTTACCCACCATCCGAAAGTCTAGGGCTTCCGACGCTCGACAACGCTAAAAAATCATACAGAATGATGTGTGTGCTGGGTTATACTTCACTGAGGCCTTAAGTGTCCGTAATATGAATCAAAACGGTACCAACATAAAAAATCGATATTTTTTTGTTTAACTTGCAATAACTTTGTTAATTCTCAACCGATTTTTATGATTGAATTACTGCAGAAAGAAAGCCTTGTATAGTTATTGGAAAAAGCTTTATCCCTGGAAAAATTCTAGATGGAGTCCCAGGAGGAATGCCTGAAAGTATTCCTGGAGCAATCTTTGGAGCAATTCCTGAAAGAATCAATGGAGACAATCCAGGAGCAATCCTTGATGATATTCCTTAAGTAATTCATGGGAATATTCCTCAAGTAATATCTGGAGGTAGTCCTGGAGCAGTCCCTGGTGGTATTTTTGAAGGAATCCTTGGATATATCTCTGGAGGAATTTCTAGAGAAGTTGCTGGAGGAATCCCTGGAGGTATTCCTGGAGAAAGCCCTGGAAGTATTCTTGAAGCAATCATAGGAGACAATCCAGGAGCAACTCTTGATGATATGCCTTAAGTAATTCGTAGGAATATTCTTCGAAGAGTCCCTGGAGGTTGTCCTGGAGGAATCCCTGGATATATCCCTGAAGGAATCATTGGAGGTAGTCCTGGAGAAATCCCTGGAAGTATTCTTGGAGGAACTCCTGGAGGTGTCTCAGAAGAGATCTTTTCAGGTCTTACTGGAATAAGTCTTGAAGGTATGCTTGGAGAAGCTTTTGGAGGTATTCCTGGAAAACATCTTGGAGACATGCCTGGAAGTAGTGCTCGAGGAGTCCTTTGATGTGGTCCTGGAAGAATCGCTGGAGGTAGCCCTGAAGGAATCTCTGAAGCCATTCTTGGAGAAATTTCTGGAGGAATGAATGAAAGTATTCCTGGAGCAAGTCTTGGAGAAAGTCCTAGAGGTATTCCTGGAGGAATTTTCGGAGGTTTTTAATGAGGTATTCCTGGAGGAAGTCCTGGAGCAATTTCTGGTTAAAAAAAAAGTCCCATTTGAGCCCTACCGGAACCGAATTTATAACACCTGGATGGATCCAAGTCCGCCATTTGAGTTAATAGAATATTTATATATAAAAAAGATGGTTATTTTGAATTCAGATATCCCCAATATATCAAATATACATCCGGCAAACTTTAACATTTGACGGATTTCACGCCAACTCGACACGCGATTGGCAGCGCCCCTTGAGAATTCAATGAAACTTTCTGGATGTCAAAAGTATGTAAAACTAAGATACTTTGCATATGTTGTTTTTTCAAAATCGATCTAGACTAACATTTGGAAAGGGTCAAAGTTTTTTTTACTTTTTTTATAAACCCGTATAACTCGAAAACGGTAAGACCTACAAAAAAGTGTTGTATGGGGGACTGTCGTGCAATTTCCTGACGTTTAGAGAAAAATATTGAAAAAATAAAAACACATTTTCTACACTGAAAAAAAAAATATTCAAAACTTTATAGTCGATTTAAAAAACGGCCATTTCAGATTTTGATCATCCTTAAGCAAAAAGTTTCGTTGATAAATTAACTGCAAGTCGTCCATACATTGCAAATTTGGCATATTTTAGGGAAAAAAGTTTTTCTAACATCGAATTTTTTAAGTCCCAAAGTTTTTTTTTTTACTTTTTTTATAAACCCGTATAACTCGAAAACGGTACGACCTACAAAAAAGTGTTGTATGGGGGACTGTCGTGGAATTTCCTGAAGTTTTAGAAAAAAATATTGAAAAAATAAAAACACATTTTCTACACTGAAAAAAAAAATATTCAAAACTTTAAAGTCGATTTAAGATCAATTGAATTTAATTTAAAAAAAACTGTATAATTCCGTTTTATTTCTTTTAACTACTCCCAATAAAACAAATATAATCTATTTTGTGATTAAAACTCATTTATCACTTGAAAATATGATCATATGTACTAGACTATTTAAAGCGAAATAAAAAAAAATAAAAAATTCATTTTGGACTTAAAAAATTCGAAGTTAGAAAAACTTTTTTCCCTAAAATATGCCCAATTTGCAATGTATGGACGTTTTTTAGTAAATTTATCAACGAAACTTTTGCTTAAGGATGATCAAAATCTGAAATGGCCGTTTTTTTTAAATCGACTTTAAGGTTTTGAATATTTTTTTTTCCAGTGTAGAAAATGTGTTTTTATTTTTTCAATATTTTTTTTCTAAAACTTCAGGAAATTTCACGACAGTCCCCCATACAACAGTTTATTTTAGGTCTTACCGTTTTCGAGTTATACGGGTTTATAAAAAAAAGGTAAAAAAACTTTGGGACTTCAAAAATTCGATGTTAGAAAAACTTTTTTCCCTAAAATATGCCAAATTTGCAATGTATGGACGTTTTTTAGTAAATTTATCAACGAAACTTTTTGCTTAAGGATGATCCAAATCTGAAATGGCCGTTTTTTAAATCGACTTTAAAGTTTTGAATATTTTTTTTTTTCAGTGTAAAAAATGTGTTTTTATTTTTTTAATATTTTTCTCTAAAACGTCAGGAAATTGCACGACAGTCCTCCATACAACACTTTTTTGTAGGTCTTACCGTTTTCGAGTTATACGGGTTTATAAAAAAAAAGTAAAAATAAACTTTGACCCTTTCCAAATGTTAGTCTAGATCGATTTTGAAAAAACAAAGTATGTAAAGTATCTTAGTTTCACATAGTCTTCACACCCATAAAGTTTCATTGAATTCTGAAGGGGTGCTGCCAATCCCTTTGTCGAGTTGGCGTGAAATCCGTCATTTGGTAGATCAAATATATCGTATTTCGGAACATTCATAAGTTTTTGCAGTTCTTGTCACTTTTTGAGTAAAATTATGTTGAAAATTATGATTTTGTTATAATTTGTCGAAATTTTTTTTTTTAAATTTAAACAAGATTTTCATTTAAAAAGCCCCGGCAAACTTCGTCTTGCCATCAAGTAGGCTGTTAAAAAACGTCATGAAATCTCGCATGCAAAACGACAGCTTAGTTTTTTCCCGTTTTTTCTGACTATCTAGAAGGCTTTCTTAAACTTTTTCTCCGCACAAACACGTCGCATCCCCTGTCAAATACAACAGTGAAAGAATAGTGCAAATCCGTTCTCCCGTTCTCAAGCCATTTCGTGACATACAAACACCAGTCCATTTTTATTTATATAGATGAAGCATTTTACGATTTTGATGTAAAAGTATAAAAACGTAAAATTTAAGTGATTTACACATTTTTTACCAAAACTTTGATATTTGAAATCGTAGTACTCGAAAGCTCTAGGACGCGAAATAAAAAAGTTTGCATCGCAGCGCTATCTATGGGGCGAAATTTGCAATTAACCTTTATCATCAAATTGAGGAACAAATAAATTCAAGACAAGTCTCCTTTGTCACCAACTCGATAAAATGCACTCCTAGAGCGCTAGAGGCTTTGTCTGGGTAATGTTCCTGGCCCAGTGTGCACTGAAAGGCTGATAGCATCGATAAAAAGCAGAAAGAAATAAGCGATTGCAGTCCGAAAAAAAAAACAACCATGGAATAGAAGAATCTAGAAGGGCTGATGAAGAAAAACTGAAAAAAGAACAAGTGTCAGGAAGATTAGCAAAGTTTAGGATTTGGTCAAAAAAATATTTGAATAGGATAGGAATAGGATAGGAATAGGATAGGAATAGGATAGGAATAGGATAGGAATAGGATAGGAATAGGATAGGAATAGGATAGGAATAGGATAGGAATAGGATAGGAATAGGATAGGAATAGGATAGGAATAGGATAGGAATAGGATAGGAATAGGATAGGGTAATAAATTAAAACTGAAAGGTATTACACAAGGGTAAACCATCTTATGTTCAGGGAATTATTATATCGTGTAGCGAAACGAACTATCAGAATAGATTTTAAAACGATCAACAGGCAATCATAATTGCGGTCGATTAAGTCACACCCATGCTTCAACATTTCCTCACAAAACATACAGAAGAAAAATCCACAAATCATACGAAATCTCCCGCCAATGTCACTGCTCCTTTGACACGACCCGTGCTGCGCGTGTGTCTCAAAAGTTGCGTTACATTTACAACAGTTTGTGCGACTGTGCGTGACAATGACACACGCTGCCTGCTTATTACCCCTTGTGCCTGGTAGCTTGGCCCCAGCTAGCAACAAAACGATAGATATTTGCTCGATATTTACCAATCTGCCCCTCGCGAGGCAGCCTCACTCCTCGAACCCATCGCAATGATACTCAACAAGATGAATCGCACTCCACCTGTTGTTGTCCATGGAACCGGCATAGGAGTAAGAAAAAATAAAAGCTCCACACGCAATCCGCAATGTTCCACAGTTTGGCGATAGTTTTTTCTCGAGGTCAACCCTGGCAAAATCCTACGAAAAAGTGTTCGTTTAATTCCCAAATGAGACGGCACTTGCCTGATCGATTGTGCTTGATGCGTTTAGTGTGGAGAACAAAGTTCGGATCAAAGAGTGTGGTGCTACTAAGTCAGGGCTTCCCAATCGGTGATCCTTGGACCTCTAGGGGATTGTAACAACTTATTTATGTTTGGAAAATTTTCTAACATTTCTAGAAAAAAAAATCACAAAGATCATGCCAAGAAAAATTTTTTCAATTAATTTTTTTAGGAGTTCAGCAAAAGATCTTGTCGACTCATCTTTAAATCTTCCATACAAAATTTAAGAATTGTGCTGGTATTTGCTGTTTTGAAAGTTTTAAGAAATTTCATAGGAGTCCACGATGAATTGTAAGAAGAAGCCATAGAAAGTTTTTGCAGGAACTACTCAAAGACCTTGGCAGAAATTCCTGTCGAAAATCACACCATTAATTCAGCTCATAGTTTCGAGAGGATTCCGCGTTTTGAGTGAAATGAGGAAAGAATATCGAATTCCTTGCCAAGAATCTATTTTTACACTGTTCCGCGGGATGTTTTAAAAACTTGAAAGGGGCCTCAACTTCAAAAATTTAAGAACCACTGCACTAAGTCGCCTTTGTCAACAATGTCCACATGCTCCACGGAGTCTTAGAGCTACTAAGCAGCCGAAAAGCGTGTGACTCTGACATACTTTCCAACTTCGGTTCAGATTGTAGGTTTGACTCACACTGGTTTTCCTCGATTATTTGTTTCTGATCGTTTTTACATAATCGACACTCGCGGGCTGGGAGGCTGGAACTGCGTTTAGTTTTTGTCTAGTTGGCCCCTTTTTGTTTTGACAGACACTGACGACTGGATCTTGCGCACAAAGTCCAAAGACCGGACCGAGACTTGCAGCGCTAACGGCTTAGTAGCAGCTACGTAGCTTTAAGTCAAGGTTGAACTGGTTGCCAGTAGATGATCGATTGGGACCAATGGGACTGGCTGCGAATAGTGACGAGCATGTCGAAATGACGCTGGGTATTGGATTACCTGCTGACCGATGATTTCGAAGGGCCGAAAAAAATGATACCAGGTCACGTGAAATGGAATTTTGATTGCGTTACGATATGACTGAACCGTTTTTTCATGGAAACATGTTATTAGTGCATTAATTATTAGTTTGATCAAGTTCGGGATCTCGTTGATAAGACCTGTATGCGCAAGTATGGGAATATCAAATGGAATTGAGCCGGTTTATCTCCAATTGCATGATCTTTGATTAATTGATCTGTTGCATGTGCTAAACTGTTCCATTCAACAATTATCCCATCCCGCAAACAACGCAAATTCACGGCCAAACCGGACGCTTTTAAATTGATTGTTGAAAAACAAGGAAGATTTTGCATTAAGTTTAAAATAAACATTTGGAAAAGATCTTGGAAAATTTGAAAAATGCAATTGCAAAAGAACTAGGATAGGAATGATTTAAAAATTTACAATGAGGTGTAATAATTTCCGGGAACACTTTTCTACACGCAAAAATTAATGCAAATAGGGGTAAGTAAACGACTCTCTTTTCGAATATTTGTAATAAAACATAGGTAACCAAGAGATCCATTTTCATACATAAGCTTCAACCTTTCACTGCTGGTCAATCTAATTCAATCTAATGTTGCTCTAGGAATCCCCGATTTCGTGAGAGTCGTATTCAATTTGTCATTAACGAGACATAATTCACTTATGTATCACGACAAGCGGCAAAGGTTACAAGCTAATTAAATGCACCCCAAATCTTTAACCGAAGAAAGTCGTATAATGTTGGGTAATTTCACACATTTTGAGCCAAAATGTAATCATTTGGAAAAATTTGGCGCTCTCTGAACAAAAGTCTCTCAGACAACTTGTTCTCATCGAACAAGTTCCTTTCACCGTTCGGCCCAACTGTTTATAAGTGTTTTTTTTTTCTAAATGTTCAAACAATTTTGCAGTGCAAACTAGTGGGAGATGTGGTTGGCGACAATCTCGGCAAATTATAGCCCCGAATACCGAAAAAGTCCCAAAAAAGCTATTTGAGCTAGATACGATGAGCGATGGTGCATGCAGTATAGGTACTACTGACAATCGGGGATTTTTCGCATTAAGTTATAAACATACTGAGGGAACGGTTATGTAAGGATTTTGGAGGAGACATAGAGACAGTTATGTTCAGGCGGTTGACTGATGATAGGATAATCACGATTTACTAAATGTAGTGATGATTTCTGGCACTAAAATGTCAGTTTTACTCCATGGCGTAAAGTGAACGAAAACTGACCATTTTCAATTGGGAAAATCAACCTCTTTGAGGCATTTAGGTTGATTTCGCTCATCGGTCTTGCTTATTTTCGAAACGAAGAGAGCCCAACAAAATTGACTTGTGAAAGACTAACATTCCGTGCTGTTAATCAGAGTATTTTTATTCTATGTGCAGCGCAGATCTCCCACCATAAGTTTTTCTACGGATTTCTTTAAAAATAACTGCAGAATTTTTTCAGCAAACCTTTCATAATTTTCATGTTTTAAGTTTAAAGACTTTCCAAGTCTTCCTTAAATATTAGTTTGGGAAGGTTACCAGACTTTTTTTTAGGAAATTCTGCGGAGAACATGATTTATAATATTTGCTAAAATTATCTTATTTTCGCATGGTCCATGAACTTTTCTTTGAATTCTTCACAGAAAGCTCTTAGATATTGTTACTGAAACACAAGGCTTTCATGGATTTGAGAACTACCTCCAGGAAATTTATCATAGATTCCACCGGCAATGTTTCAATCGTTTCCAAAAGCTGATCCTTATCATCAGGCTTGATAATTCTCCTCAACATCATCAGAGTTCGGTGACTTACTCTAGAGCAGCGTGCTGCCTTTGCCTCTTTGCGAGGGAGCGAAAAAATGCTAAGCAGAGAGGCAACGAAAAATGAGCGAGAAAGATGCAGCACAAAAAAAACGAGTAAAATTCCATCAAAAAAGGGTGCTCTCACAACTCCCCGAGAACTGTCTGTTCGGGCGGCAGATTCGAGAGTTCGTTTGAAGTGTGAGTGATGATGAGCATCGCAACGAGAGAGAGAGAGATTGCCTGAAAAAATCCTCGCATTTTTCTGCACTCTCACTCGAATCGCTTGAGGATCTGTGTTGAAAATTTTGAGTTAATTTTTTTCTCCCCCGAAAAACGGCAAAATCACCTGTTCTTTGCATCGCATAGGAGTTTCTATCAAGCCTGTTTATCATGCACCACCTTATTTTTTCATAAAGTTCTCCAACAAATTCTTAACAAATTTCATCATATTTTACTCCATAAGCTTCTTAAAAAAATCCTGTAATTCCTGCATAGTACTTTCAGAAATGATGACAAAACATTGAGTAGATGTGTTCAACGAGCAATTATAGTTGGAACTCCATGTTACAGATTTATCACTTTTTAAAAAATAGAAAAAAAAATAATACAAAATAAATTGAAACCCAAAATAGCGCTAACGTCACATCGTCAAATTACAGCAGAATTGTTGTAGACATGTTTTATTTACTACTGAAGATAATTTTATTGATTTATTGAAAATATTAAAACCATCACAGTAGCTTAAAGGGCGCCTGGAATTCTCTACAAAACTCCTTACTCAAAATGTCTTTACAATTTTGGAAGAACTCTAAGGGAAGTTCCTTAATTAACTATTTCGGAAGCAAGTTGAAGTTAGAATTGTGGTATAAAGCATTTGGTGATGCTATAAATGAAGGTTTTTTTTTGAAAAAAAAAAACATTATTTGGGAATCAACAATGATGCAGTGTAACAGACGAGATTCAGATTAGTATTCATTTCAGGATTAATTTAAAGTGCATTAATGTTGAAAGATAAAAAACAAAATCCCAAGTAACCATAAGCACTAATAATAAGCCCTTAATCAGCATCATAGATGTGTACATGCATTATAATAGCACTACAAATGCTTACCCACCTTATAGCAGCACTTCCGCTGCATAGAAACCCTATTACAGCATCATCAATGCTTCTAAGCCTGATGCATACAGGCATTAAATAAGCACTATATTGGCTTTATATTCGAATACAGGGCATGTTTAAATGCCATCCAGTGTTTTGACAGATATATCACGTGCTTTGTGTTTGCATATAGTGGTAAGAGGGAGTCAATTGCAGGTTTTATGGCGGGGAAAAGTGATGGTTTAAATTGGTCACTTTTCTTTCCAATACTATTCATCTTATGTGGCCGTAGGAGCAAAGAAACAGAACAACAACTCAACAATACGGGTGTCGCAGGTTCGAGACGCAAAATGAGGAATTTCATCATCATAACGAGGATCCAAATGTGGCAATTGCATGTCCTCAAAAGGATGAAAACTACCAAAACGAATATGTCTGATACGGAGAAGTACTATCTGTATCATTTTATTACATTTTTTGCATACTATTATAGGTTTCCGTTTTCATTCATTCATTTATTTACCTCGTGTACCACTTGCTTGGCCGCATACGGGAAAGCTCTCTGGTTGCGTACGCGAAAGCACAAAATATTCGCCCTAAAATCTGGGCGAAAACAACTGACGTTTCTCACGTCGTCTTATATCAGCATTAGTGGTGCAGAGAAGCACGGCTATATCTTGGCACTATAATGGCACGCTATTTCGCCTTTTCTGGCATTATAATAGCATTATATGCGTATATAAAACTGGCATGCATCAAATTATTACCCTATATGCGCATATAATGCTGTTACCGTGCCGCATTATCGTGCTTACTGGTTACTTGGGATGTCCAGGTAAAAGACTCAAAAGACGCAAGGTCGAATAGTAATAGAAAGGAAATAAGTACGGAGTTCTTTCGAGAAAATAGGAAGAAAACCAATTTTAGAATTTTTTTTTGCTTCGACATTTAATTTTTCTAAGTTGTGTTGCAAATTGGAAACCCTCATAGATTTATTTATGTCTGTTTGTTTTTATTTTAAGGTTTCTGATAAAGCTTTTAAACAGTAATTTCTTTATTATTTAAAATCAAAGATGTTTAAGGAAATTCAATGTTATAAGAATTCAATGATTTTCTAGAAAACTAAATGGGGTATATAATTTACCATAATACACATCCCGCGGAAATGTGTTCAAAACACGGATAGAGTAGTATACATTCAGTGTACTACAGTCACCCCACAGTTATGGATAGCACACAGATATGGATCATTGTTGGATTTAACGGAGAATATCTCATCGAATTAAGTTGCAATTACGCAGAGCACATTTTACCTACGTTAACCATAAATCTATACAGCATCGCAGTCAATTATAATGGACGTTTACGCATTTTCCCTTTTCCTAGGAAATAAAATGTCTACCATATTCCTAGAAGCTTTGATTCATATCTGTGGGGTATTGAAAACCATACCACAGTTATGAATCAAAGATAAGGCGATTCCAAAAGAAACGCCAAAAAGTATACTTTCACTAACACTCCATTCATTTACCTCGCAGATAAGTTGCTGTTATAGTGTGTTGATCCATAATATGAGTCGGTTTGATCCATAATAGGGACGTTCCGATACTTCCGATATATCGGAATATCGATATTTTGCTTTCGATATTCGATATTTTGGTATCGATAATTTCTATTCGATATATCGGTAATATCGATATTTCCTTCCGATATATCGTACATTAATACAGTCAGTGACAAAAGTTAGTAACTGAAGGCTGTTTTTCCATACAAAATGCCCAAGTTTGGAGATCTGTATCTTTATCTCAGCTTCTGGTAGTCCGAATTGGGTAAAATTTGTATGGCGAACTACACATAACCTGAAGTTTTGTGTATACTGATCTTATTAAATTTTAGACATTTCCGAAAGAGTTTTAGAGGGTTGTTCAAAGGAAAAAGTAAGTATCCAAGAGATTTTTTAATTACTTTAGAAATGGTAAGTTGGTTAGATTGTTCGGCAAAGTTGTTCAGTTTCAAAAGTTACATAAACTTACAGAATACCACACAACCAATTACAATTTATCGCTTTTTGATTAAATAAAAAAATCGCTTGATTACTTTTATGTTTGAATAACCCTCTGAAACACTTTGGAAAAGGTCTGGAATTGAATGATCTCAGTATGTACAAAATTTGAGATTATTTTTCTTTTTCTATATTTTTTCTTCATCCAAATTTTATGCAATTCGGACTACCAAAAGCTGAGATACAGATCTCCAAACTTGGGCCATGGAAAAATAGTATTTGATTACTAACTTATGTCACTAAGATTATACGGAAAAGGGTTCCCGTCCGTTACCATAGACAAAGATTTGGAACAAATCTGCCTCTTAGACAAAATTGACGCATTTTCTGGCAGTCGAAAACTGTCGTGGCCACATCCTTGCGAAAGCTAAGGGATAGGAAATGATAATTGATTAAACACTTATTTACGCTTACCAACAACAATTGTAGGGTTTTCTCTATATATTATTATTTATTTTGTACTAGTGGTCCCGGCAAACTTCGTCTTGCCATCAAGTAGGCTGTTGAAAAACGCCATTAAACGTTCCGTGCAAAATGGAAGTTCCATTCACTCTAGTTTTTTCAACTTTCCCGTTAAATATCCTTTACTTTTTATATCCACAAACACGTCGGAACACCTCAGGAACATAACTATGGAAGAATTTTCAAAATCCGATAGCCCGTTTTCAAGCCATTTCGTGACATACAAACACCATTCCATTTTTATTTATATAGATTTAAAGAAGCATTTTCCGTTCAAATTCTACTAAAAAGTATCTAAAAAGAAGACATTTATTTTAATGTCGGTCAAAAAAGCAATAATCTTGAATTTTTCTCCATTTGAATATATCAAATGATATTCCGATATATCGATATTTTGGATCGATATATCGGTGGTATCGATATTTTGATTCGATAATCGTATCGAATCAAATATCGATACTTTGCAATATCGGAACGTCCCTAATCCATAATAAGGAACCACCTCTCCCACTGATCCACATCTGTGGGATGGACAATGGTTGAAATTTCTATCGAAATCGACACTTTTTCGTAAATGAACGCAAATGTTGTGGTGTATTTCTTAAAACAACTATATTCCGCAGTGCCAGGGAGGTAATCCGGTTTTGTACAGCGTCAACATGATTTTTAATCACATTTTGTTGTGAAAAATGACCCTTAGTTGATCCATAACTGTAGGGTGACTGTATATTATGAAAAGAAGAAGCAAACAAGAATATTGTTTTTCTGGAATAACCTAACTCAGAAATAATATGAGTGCTTCGTGAAGCCCAAGCAGGACAGTTCGGTTTTGCGTCGTCCGAAAGATTTTGCTCACGGTTTCGTGCGTGGTTTCGTCGCCGAAGAATTATTTTTTTTTCTGTTTTGAAGCGTCTTGCTGAGTAGGTATTTGGGAAGGCACAAGCAAGACGGTTTGTTTTCGGGACGCCAAGAAGTTTTGCTGTCAGTGTCAGTTTTGTGTTCAGTCGAGGATGGATTACCAACTGGTGAGTTCGTTTCATGCTTGTGATAGCACATTTTTTTTTCTTGAAAGCGTAACATTTTAGGAATATTAAAACAAACTTTGTATGGTTCGTCACTATAAGTGTCGGCATTTTGCTTTTTTCTTCTACAATTTCAATATACAGCCATTCCATGAAAAACCGATCTAGTGGGTCTCCGAATTCCGTGAAAATTTGCTATTTTGTTCCTTATCCGAAATAAGGATACACGTATTTTTGGATTTTTTGATTAGGGTGACCATTTCCGAAATAGGGTGGCCTGAAAAATCGCGATTTTGTAAAAACTTTTGAACCGTTCGACCGATTTTCAATCTTTTTGGACAAAATGAAGATTTTGACTTTTCGGGAAAAATTTAAAATTTCACAAAAACTGTGTTTTTTACATGAAAAAACTCAATAGTTTCCGTTTTTTTCGTGTTTTGAAGGCCTCGGGACCAAAGGGGCTATTGCTGCTCTCATTTTTCTCAAAAGTTCAGAAAATTTTACGTAAACTGTCAAATTTTCAGCGATGTATGTTTTTTAGTTTTTGAGATATATTTTTTTTGAAAATAAAAAATCAGTCATTTTTTATCGGCACACACTGTAGGTCTCAGCGCATTAGATTTGTAATGTTTAAAAAACAATTATAACTTTTGAACAGCTTAACCGATTTCCAATCTTTTTGTATGAAATGAAAGCTTAAAATTTCAACTATTCAGACAAAATTGAAATTTTTTTAAAACTTCTACCATATTGAGACAAAATGCACAGTAATACTCATATGTAATTTTCAAACAAACTATGTATAGTTCGTCACTACAAGTGTCGGCATTATTTCTGTTTCATATAATTTAAAATACATACATATTATTTTCAGTTTTCGTCATTAATAAAAACATCTTTTGAATTGTTCGACATTATAGATGTTGACGTATTTTATAAAGCTTCTACCAAAAACTTCTCGAGACAAAAATAAAAACTTGTTTTAAATATAAGTCGTATATTTCCCCCTTGTCTATGGATCGCATCATCGACCAGAGGTGACTCCCAGATCTTTTCCTCCCTCACTAATAAACACCCTTCCCGTGGTGATTGTGGAGATGCAGAGGTATTCTCGGTCTCTAGAAGCAACAATCATTACGCTCTAACATTCCTTCCCCATCCCAACTGACTGTAAGGACTTGGCCGGCGCCGTTATTGATCAATAATATTAGATCTGCTAAAATTGCACTTCGAGAGTAAGCGGAAACTCCCATCCCTTATTCATTTGGATCGTAGTGCAATTCTTACCAGTTCCGATCAATCACGGAGTAGCAACCATTGACCTGTACAGTCAGTCTATGCTATGCTATGCTATGCTAATAATCTAACTCAGAAAGAATATAGTCTATGATGGAAGATAACCAGTTTTCAACCTACCTCTAGGTTTCAACCCATTCGTACGTTTTTGGCCTAGTTGGTATGAAAATCCAAAATTTGGCACAAAATTCTTTTAAGTCATAACTTCTTCTTTCTGGCGTTACGTCCCCACTGGGACAGAGCCTGCTTCTCAGCTTAGTGTTCGTATGAGCACTTCCACAGTTATTAACTGAGAGCATACATTGCCAATGATCATTTTTGCATGTTTATATCGTGTGGCAGGTACGAAGATACTCTATGCCCTGGGAAGTCGAGAAAATTTCCAACCCGAAAAGATCCTTGACCGGTGGGATTCGAACCCACGACTCTCAGCTTGGTCTTGCTGAATAGCTGCGCGTTTACCGCTACGGATTCTTTTATTTATATAAATGACATTAAAAAATAGATATTGCAATTTCGTTCGAAGAGCTCAGGTGGCAAGGATTTCTAATAACTAAAAATTTTCAAAATAACCGTTAAAGTATCACTATATGCGCTGACAAGCAAATTATATGCTGATACTTTTTCAGATGCATCAGTGAAATACCAACTGATTTTCATTCATTCATTCGAAATTTTGACAATTATTGAAACAATTATTAACAACGCGTACAAATTTCAATGACAACCTTCTTTGCCTTAAATCTATGTAAAACATTGCTATTGTGATCGACTCCTTTATGCTAAGATTATAGTTTTACCATTGGAACTTAATATCTTCCTTACCACGATGTTTTTTTTTTCAATATTCGTAGGCGAAATACTTTGACTACAGTGCCCGTTCGATTTTGGCACAGTTCGTTTTTGACATGCTTAGATTTTGGCACGATTCGATTTTGGCGGCACGGAAATGCATATACAAAAAATGAATCATGGGTTTCTGTTAATCTCAGTATGTCAGTAAACCTTTTTGGAGACTAACCATGTTCAGAATAGGTGATTTTAATTCGTTACCATTATTACAAACAACCGTTCGATTTAGGCTATGCGATTTTTTTTGGCTTGTTTCCAAAATTTAACGGTTATGTTGCCTGAAATTTACCAAATTAAAATCACAACGCTCCAAAAACAAAACTACCCCCATAAATGTCCCATTTTGATAGAAATGACAATATTTTGATTGAAAATATTTCAAATACAATGGATTTTACAGAAATGTTTTATTCTACATCAGTGGTTCCCAACCTTTTAAAATCTGCTACCCTCTCAACCCACGGACCTCCAAAATATGGATGTTCTTCAAATCAATGGTTATGCCGACCTTTTGAAGATTCTAGAATAATTTAACAAAAATACTTGACATTTGGGAGAAAATCTTTTCAACAGACTTCCCATGAACAGAACCGATGCTTAACTTTGGTTTAAACCTTGCAACTTGTGTTGAACCCGAAACGCGCTTCGTTTCTGTACCAGTGTATCAAACCGAACCCGGTACCTGTGTTCAAACTTCGGTTCAAACTTAGCTTCAAATAATGCGCAAAGCAGACAGACAGAGAACGGTTGAAATCCACGCGGATAAATTTGTACGATTATATATGGAACTTCTTGGTACAAATCGCAAGACCGTTAAGGCTTGAATAGATGTTTTATTTAAGCAAATCAATTCAGATTGTTATTTTAGGTAACATTAAGCGGTAAATTCATGAAAAAACAATGATTTCACTAAATCATACAACAAGACACGATAAGTAGAAATTGATAAGCGTGGATTTCAACTGGTTTTCTATCTGTCCGTTTTGTGCTACCGTTTTGAACCTCAGATGTAACCGAAGATTTGCACTAAAATATGAACCGCGGTTGCAGTCGATGTATAAATAGACCAGTTTTCGAACCGGCGTTCGAACCGATGTTCACTTTACACATGTTTGAGTTTCACGAGCACAGAACAGAACAAGAAGAATCAACGTGTTCGGTGTTCGTTTGAGAAGCCTGCTTTCCAATAAGGACATAGGGGAACTGGGTGTAAAATGCGCCGTTGGGGTAAAACGCGCCACCCTTGTTTTGAACGAACGACGTGCTTTGGGACGCTGTTTTTCACCCGAGATAATGGAAATGTATTAAAATGCTTCTCTAGATATATTTTTAAGTGTTTTCCTGGCATAAATCGTGAAAAACTCGAAAAAACGTTTTTCGCTGTTTTCGTTGTAATTTTGTGTTATTTTCTAGGCCATTTTTCAGGCCGATAAACAACAAAACTTTTGAAACTATCATCGAGTATCGACTTGTGCACTCCCATAGTTTGTATTGCATGCGAAAAAAGTGGTGAATTCAACCTTAAAAAGCGTATTGAAGGACTTAAACTTTAATCAACTCGTGGGGCAAAACGGCCACACCTATTTCATAACACCAAAACAGCCGTTTGAATTCAAATTCCAGCAAATGTAATGGCACGCTGTAGTTACGTGCCAATTCGAACCTTACAAATGCACATTTTTCGAATCAGCATTTATACTATAATCGAACAATAACATCTGATCAAACGCCCTAATATATGCAACGTATTTGCAAGCATGATTGCGCATGCGTGTGCGTGAACGACTAACGCCGAGATCAGGTGGCGCGTTATACCCCGCAAAAAATAAAAATGCAGATAAGCAAGCATTTTGTAAAAATTGATTTATTAACTCCAGAAAAAAGAAAATGGATGGCTGTTTCTACTATTTGGTAGAAAACATGTTTGTCTATGAGATAATGAATAAAAAATGGCTTCTAATAATGTTCTTCATAGCTAAAAACGCTTCCTTCCTTAGAGGGCGCGTTTTACCCTCAGTTACCCTAAATAAATTAGAACAAATCGAAGAATTATGAACAAGAATTACTCAGGCACCTTAATGATTCACTTTCACATTGGAAAGTTTGGTAACGGAAAAATTATCTGAAAAGCATCAGTAAAATGCATTCATATACAGGGCAAATTATTGCTAAATATGAGCTCAGTAGCTTTTAGAGAACCCTCTACCAAAGTGAATCAAAAAGTACAAGCAAGATTTGAAAAACTTGCTGAATTATTCTCCAAGGATTTTCCTAGTACCGTCGTTGGGGGTGAGAATGGGTCAAAAAGGCATATGTACGATTTGTTTATTGAATAACTATCGCAATTTAGCTCCAATAGACTTCAAATTTGGTATGCATGTACTTCGATGGTACATTAATAACTGGTCAAAAAATTAAAGAAAAATATTTATTTACTGCGGCACTACAAGTGAATGAAAAATGACCCAATCTCACCCCATAGAGGGGGTGACATTGCACTATGGTCCAGGAATCAGTTTTATGCGAAAAGGTGCATTTTTAGCTTTAGAATGAAACATTAGACAAAAACGGTCTTCTACAAAGTTGTTTGTATTAGTTGAGCCCTTTGTTTGGTGTTATTGAAAATTAGAGTGGACCACATTTTCATAGAAATTGTGTAACTAACTTTCTTATTTGTAGAAATCATATTATACATGCTTCAGCAAAGTTATAGACCATTCAATTTTAAGCAACTTTGCCAAAAAAAAGTTTTTTTGTGTCTCTTAAATAGACCGATTTAGAGCTTTTTTCCTACGGTGACATAGGGTGGTCCGAACAAAACTGGTTTTCTGGCTCTAGAGTTTTCAATTAAAATTTCTCATCAAAGTAGTCTATGAAACACTTTTAGAGCTTTAAAAATGCATAATTTGGTGCGTGAAGAAACTCGCTATCTCCTTTCGTTTAGGAGTTATTGTTGTTTTTCTCTCAAAAACATACCTACTTCGATTGTGAATATCTCTGATTGGGGCAAACATAAAAAATATATTTTAACGGCGTTCAAAAGACAAAATAAAATTGTATATTATATCAAAAAATTACAGGTGTGTTAATTTTGTAACTCTAATCTTGAAGGTCAAATATTTTCTATCACAAAAACTTTGATAACTTTTGAACCAAAATAGATATCAACAATCTTTTTGCATGAAATTTTGCGTTTTGATAAGTTCTAAAAGCCGTTCATAGACGACTTTGACGAGAAAATAATATTAAAAAAACTAGAGTTGAAAACCTATTTTTGTTGGACCACCCTGCGATGATTAGGAAAAAATGCTCTAGACTTGTCAAATTTTGAGCTACAAAAAAACTTTTTTGGCAAAGTTGATCAAAATTTCAAGTTCTACCGCTTTGCCTAAGAGCATATACCAGTATTTTTGCAAATAAAAAAGTTGAGTATATATTATTTATGTGATATTGTGGGCCACCCTAGTTTCAAATGACACAGTATGAAAGCTTCTATTTTTAGAAACAATTTTGTTGAAGATCGTTTTTGTCTAAAATTTCATTTTCATTCTCAAAATGCAAAATAATAAAGAAATGCATACTATGAAAATCTTCAAAATAGTTTTAGAGCCCTATCTTTCTTATTTCAGATTTCTCAACAAAGCGGTCTATGAACGACTTTTAGAACTTATCAAAACGCAAATTTTCATGCAAAAAGATTGTTGATATCTATTTTAGTTCAAAAGTTATTAAAGTCTTTCTGCTTAAAATCTTCTGTATTTCAAGGCATTTTATTAGAGTTACAAAATTAACACATCTTTAATTTTTTGATTTAATTTACAATTTTATTTTGTCTTTTGAATGCCGTCAAAAGATATTTTTTATGTTTGCCCCAATCAGAGATATTCACAATCAAAGTAGGCATGTTTTTGAGAGAAAAACAACAATAACTCCTAAACGAAAGAAGATAGCGAAATTCTTCACTCACCAAATTACGCATTTTTTAAAGCTCTAAAAGTGTTTCATAGACTACTTTGATGAGAAATTTGAATTGAAAACTCTAGAGCCAGAAAACCAGTTTTGTTCGGACCACCCTATGTCACTGCAGGAAAAAAGCTCTAAATCGGTCAATTTAAGAGATACAAAAAAACTTTTTTGGCAAAGTTGCTTGAAATTGAATTGTCTATAACTTTGCTGAAGCATGTATAATATGATTTCTACAAATAAGAAAGTTAGTTACACAATTTCTATGAAAATGTGGTCCACTCTAATTTTCAATAACACCAAACAAAGGGCTCAACTAATACAAACAACTTTGTAGAAGACCGTTTTTGTCTAATGTTTCATTCTAAAGCTCAAAATGCATCTTTCCGCGTAAAACTGATTCCTGGACCACTGTGCATTGGGTCACTGTTATTGAAATAAATTAATTTTGAGAAAATGATTGCAAAACCATTCACAGCTGAAAAATATTGATGTAATACGATGCAAACGAGACAAAAAGAAATCTAAGATGTTTCATAAGTATGATAAACCCACTCAATAGAACGATTATACCAAAAATTTGAAGAGCTATGAGAAAAAATATGAGAACCAACATTTATCGTCAAGTTTACATAAATTTTCTTGTATTTTTTCTCCTCAAATTATCTTCAAAGTCTCATTCCCATTGCCATAAAGCCTATTCAGTTTTTCCAAAGGTCTACTGAAACAGTGATTATTTTAAACCTTCGCAAATAGTTATATTTTGGTGCGACATTCTTCGATCAATACATTTTAGGCAGATGTTGACGTCATAATCCCGGTATTTCAGCGATCCAACTCATTTGTACTTTCGTGAGATGTTTCTTTAATATGAAAACACTAATAAATAATTATATTAAAAAAAAAATCATTTGATAAAATTTTACGATGTTGCTGCGCACGAATCACAGTTGCTGGTTTGAGAAGTTGTCAAAATGCATTGCATTGTTATTCGATGCACGGAATCCTGAAGTAGACTTGTTTGATGTTTCAGAGATGCTGTATTTAGAAAGAATAAACACATCTTAATGAGGAATGAGAACACCCGGCACAGTAAAATGTCAAAAAAGTGGTCTTGCAATTTCGTTTACTATCGTTCTTGCTTGACCCAATCTCACCCCCATTTTTAATGTTTTAGGCACCGTACCGAAAAAAAAAATTTTTTTTTTGTGGAAAAATCAATTAGATACCGGAAAATACGTGTCAAGTGTAGTGAAAACACTTTCAATCTTCTACTAATACAACGATAGAGGTTAAAGTACAAATGTTATACTTTGCACAGGAGAAATTTAATGTTGTAAATTTTATCTAGCTTCAACATACAAGTTTATTGATATAGAAGACAAAAACTACTAATTCTAAAAATGTATATTGTGATGAATTATATGTAATAATATGTTCCCTATCATATGAACAATTAATTCTAGTGACATCAGCGTTAATAGCTGAAATATTTTATAAACCATGATTTTTCGTGTTGACCCAATCTCACCCCTAGACCCATTGTCACCCCCATCGACGGTATCCATGAAGATCTTGCCAAAAAAATTAAAATCTAGCCTGATATCAGCCAAGCATATCTATCTTCTATCTATATAAATAAAAACGGAATGATGTTTGTATGTCACGAAATGGCTTACGAACGGGTCAACGCATTTGAATGATTCTTTCTCCGTTTTGTTCGTCATGGTTTCCGACGTGTTTGTGTGTATAAAAATCCCAGGATATTCACCGGGGAAGTTTGAAAAATGAGAGTGCACGGAACTGTCATTCTGTATGGGACGATCCATAGCATTTTTGAACAGCCTACTTGATGGCAAGGCGGAGTTTGCCGGAACCACTAGTTTGATATAATACCGAACTTTGTTTTCCCAATTTGATTCATTATGATGGTTTTTAAGAAGCCATTCTTCCAAAAGGTTATTATGGCTTCTTTGACTGGCACACTAGAAAATAATGCTTCAACATCAAAAGAAAGCATAATTTCATCATCTTCAGTGGATACGAGTAACTAACACTGAAGAAGACTGCAAGTGGTAGTCGAAATATGCGTATCTGTCAAAGATAAGGTAGAAGGTACTCCAATGTACTATTTAGTTTTTCTATTGAGATTCTGCTCAGAGGATTCTAATTCATTGAAAACCTTTACTTTGTTATGTTGAATTAAAAAAATGTGAGAAGAAATCAGAGGCGCGGCCACATATGAAACCGTAGGTAGGATAAACGGTAGCAATATTGATTTATTTTCCAATGGATAGAATATCAAATTCTTATGAAATTTTTAGAAGCTACCCCTTATTTAAGTGATACTTTCAAAGCTATTTGCAATAAGTCGTTTATTAATTTACAAGTTTCACTACGAGTTCAATGGAGATTTGTCTTAAATTTGAAATGATTTTTTTTTAAGTTATCAAGATATTTTTCCGGGAAAGCATTAACGGAGTGCTCCAAAGAATCTATGAAGCAATTACTTACTATACTTAAAATCAAAGAAAATCTGTTTGGTAGGCTAATCTGCTTGGTTATTAGATAAGATAACTTATTGCATGCGTGCATAAAAATAGACAAATCATGAGTGAAATTATGGAAAAATCCAAATAATATGGGTGGATTAGAAGATTAGGCAGCGTCCATTTATTACGTAACGCTAAAATCGGAAATTCGGAAACCCTTCCCCCCCCCCTCCGTTACGCTTTTTGTATGAAAATTTTCAAATTTTTGTATGAGCCGTAACGCTTGAGCCTACTCCCCCCCTCCCCCTAAAGCGTTACGTAATTTGTGGATGCCGCCTTATATAAACGCCGCATGAGCTATGAGATTTGAATACGAAGTTTGTTATATTCTGAGCTATAGAGCCATCATGTGGCGTAGAAGCATAGTAGGCGAAGCATTCGTCTAGCATGCAAGACTTGTGGTTCGAATCACACCTGAGCAAAACGATTTTTTTTCATAATTTCTCACATAAGCGCATAGCTATTTTACTCACGCGCTATCAGTTAATTTATACAAAACCAAAGATGTTTTTCAAACATATAAGTTTACGCGTCAAATTGATCACGCATCAAGAAAGTAAAGTAGATGATAAGGAAATGTAATGACTTAAAAAAGGTGTTCTGGAGAACATCGAATAGAAAAATCCCTTGAAATAAGTGACATTTTCAAGAATCGATCCCATGTCCGATATGACAGGCAATTTTATTGAACTGGAGTCATGTCAAGGACAATGGGAAACCTGCGACAAAATCACAACCAACCTTAAAACCAATGCAATAAATTGGCGTTAAATGAAAGGATCATTACTTCACATCATTACAGAAATCTTGAAATAATATATTTTACCATCAAATGCAGATAAACATAGAGATGCTTCTACGGAAAATTTCTAAACATAATTTGATGCTTTTTAACCCCCCAATGCCCAGTGTCACCTCTAGGTGACACCTGTTTTGTTTTGCTTGTCAAAAATTTAATTCTTCTTTGATTTCCGTGAAATTAATTGTAAATGAAAGCTATACTTATCTAGTTTGATTTTTGCTTAAAGTGGTCCACATCAATACGGAGTGGCCACCGGGAATCGACTCCAAGCAGAAAATGTCCATTTTCTGTTTTCTATTATAATAGGAAATCAAAACGACATTTTATTCCAAAACAAACGTGGTTTGCAATGTTTTCAGCTGTGCTTCGTATACATTTGAGGTATTAAATTTTTGGACACAGTATGTTCTTTTTATTTCGATTTTTTCATCTCTGACAAGTTTTCGATTGTGCATTTAACATGGCAATGGATTACAATAATATTCAGATAGTAACTATAAAAAGCAATTAATAATAGTCGTAAGATGTCGAGAAAAATCAGAAATGGCCACCGCGGTCTTAATTATGGTACCCAGAACCTGTTTTGGGAAGCACCTCAGAGTCCCATAAGACGACTTCCATCCAGAATGAGTCGAAAAAAAACAAATAAAAATCGTACTCGATAGCCTTCGATTTGCACATGTTTTTGCTATGGTAGAATAAGTGTTTTCCATAGAAAAATTGATCATTTTGACTCAAGAATAACTTTTGAAAATGGCCTATAATTTTTTGCAAGCAAATTATTTGAAAAATTCTAACTCCGAAACTATTGATTTTAGAGAAAAATGTTCTATGAAGAAGTTGTAGTGAACCGTTGGGACTATAAGAAAAATATATACACAGAAAAAAATAGTTTATTTATTTTCATAATAAAAATCATACATAAAACTTAAATTTTAGATTACACAAAACCTTATTTTTAATATTTTTTTAATTTTCACCATAGTAAACAGATGTTTGGGACAAAGTTTCATGATGGAGAAATTTTTGATAAAAAAGTTTTTCTAAGAACAACCTTCAGTCGATTTTTAAAATTTTGATTTTTTGACAAAATAAATACGTTCTGATGATACAAAAAGAATATTGAAATTATTCTGAAACATAATGAATATATGGACAATTTCTCTAGAAGTTACAATTTTTGAAATACATCGAGTTTATTGCAACAAAAGTTGTTTAAATATTAAAATAGGCCATTTTCATTAGTTTTAGGAAAATAAGTAAATGAAAAGATATATGGTCTTTACTTTTGAGAATGATGAAGAATCGCGAATAACTAATGAAAATTACCTATTTTAATATTTTAATAATTATTTTTTGCATTAAACTCGATATAATTGGAAAATGGCTACTTCTAGAGAAATTATCGTTATAATCATCATGGTTTAGAATCATTTCAAGATTCTTATTGCACTATCAGAACGTATTTATTTTGACAAAAACACAACGTTTTAAAAATCGGCTAAAATGAATTTTTCATAAAAAAACATCAAATATTTTTTTCAGTGTGCTATTTTTCTTGTAGGGCAAACAGTTCACTACAACTTCATCATAGAACAATGTACGTTATTAAATTCTCATTATTATCAATATACAAAAAAAAAACAAAAAGTTAATAATACAATATTTTTTTTTTATTACATGACATATATGTCATATATAGGTACATATATTTAATATATAACGCTTTTGAAAGCAATGAAATGGACCGGTTCAATAATTTACATATATTTGTTGTAAATTATGAATGGTTTCGTTATGGTTCAATATTGTTTGATTGTTCAAAAGTGTATCAACAATATCAACGTTACGCTTCTACTCAATAAAATCTTTTGAATCTTATAATTATACCTCCAATCGAAATACAATTAACTTTGCCTAACTCTATGTTCTGTAGCTTGATTTCGAAGTAAAAAACAAAAGTAGAAGTAAGTTTACATCGCTACCTCGCTGGTCATTTAAATCGCAGTTGCTCTGAACTGTAACTATATCTCCCTAGCTCGATGGTCCGTTCAATATTGTGAGTTGACTGTAGAATCATAAACATGATTTGTTTGATTTTATAATGGCATATTTGTCAAACCCTTTCATAAACAGATCAGTAACGCATTTCAGTACGCATTCCAGTCGTATAATCAAATTTCTATTAGCAAACTGCACAACTTCCCTTAAATGCCAATATTTTTATTTTACTGGTTCAAAAGTGAAATGATAAAATGAACTGGTTCAAAAAATTACACTTTACAGTTGTACCACTAAACTGCTTTCAATGAATGAATGAATGAATGAATTGTCTTTATTAACGAGACTTTCAGCCCTTGGCTTGGCTCTTCCTGCTTTCAAAATATAACAGCAAACTTCAATTGTCGTCTTCTGAAAATAAAAATGATATTACTGGATCTAAAGGGAATCGGTAAAATGAACCGATCAAAAAGGTAGCACGTTTCAGTTATACGACTAAATATCCATCAAATAATGCCAGTAAACTTTACCGCTTATATTCTGAAAGAAATCTTGTGAAATAAGAAATGAATGGTTTTACCGGTTCAAAAGCGAAACGGTAATATGAACCAGTTCAAAAAGTTACATATAAGTTACAAACTTCCATCACAATAAAACAGCAAACTATACTGAGAATCTTCAAAACTAAAAATGGAAAATGTACAGGATAAAAGTGATGAACTAATACAAAGAGTACAAAATTACAGTTGTATGATTGATTTGATATCCAATGATAACAGTAAATTTTACGGGTTATCTTCTGAGAAAAAAAAACCGGTCCAAAAAGTTACACATTCCAGTTGTACGACAAAACGTATACTAAATTCATGCAGCAAACTACAGCGATTATCGTCTAAATAGCGTTGCAAAAATCTCAAATGCTCATACCTCTTACTTCAGATTTTTCTCGAATGGATTGTAGCTCACGCAACTCAAAAGCCAAAACGTAAAACATCATAGATGTGTTGGCTAATCCGCTTAACCTACCAACTCCGCTTTAACAATAAACCGATTCAAAAAGAAAGATTTTTCTCAACGTTTCACCTCCTGAAACGCTTCATCTAATAACATTTAACATTATACTTCGATTTTCATCAAACATATTTCATCATTATCGTCTAACTGAAGAATTACTAATTGCACAAGTTTTCTTATATGCCAGCTTAAAAGTGAATCGGTACAATGAACCGGTTTTAAAACAACACATTTCAGTTGTTCGAATAACCTGCTATCAATTGATAACAGTAAACTTCACGGGTTATTTTCTGAAATGAAGATAAATGATTTTACCGGTTCACAAGTTGATCTATGAAATGAATCGGTTCAAAAAGTTACAAATTAGAGCAGCAAACTTTAGCGGTAATCTTCTGAAATAAAAATTATTGATCTTATCGGTTCGAAAGTGAACCGGTAAACCGAAGCGGTTTATCAAAAAAAAAACAAGATTTATTATTTCACAAAACATCGAAATTAAATTTTGATTAAATCAATAGGTATGTATAATGAACAGGCTCATCAAATAACAAGATATAAAATTACACGTTGATTCTCATTATTTTATAAATACGTCCAACTGAAGAAGACTGCATAAATTTCCTCAAAAATGAAACGGTAAAATGAACCGGTTCAAAATATGACGCATTCCAGTCGAACGACTTTTCATCCATCAAAATAAAACAGCATTTTTTTCTAATTATCTTGTATAAAATATTTTACCGGTTCAAAAATGAATCGGTAAAATGAACCAGTTTAATAAGTTACACATTACATTTGTAGGATTAATCTTCTATCAAATGTTAGTTAACTGTCACGGAATGTTTTTTGAAATAAAAACCCAACTAACATTTAGTGCAAATGTAAACATTCTCTAGGCCCTCTTTATACACGGCTTTATGCTGAGTAAAGGCGCTGTACATACGAACGAAAGCTTCTATGCGATCCTTTTACCAACAAATCTGGCGAATCTACTCAGCTACTTTTAAGCTGTGTTGGTAGCTCTTATTCATACCGATCATTGCTCTATCTCGACAATTATACGAGAAGTAGCTGTGTAACATCTTCGGAAGGCGCTTTCTCAACCATTTTGCAACTGTTGAATAATTATTATACAGCTTCGCTGTATTATCGATTAAATATTATTTTCAAGCTGTTTCACAGCTTCCGGAATTCATTTCATAAGTATCTGAATTTAATGTTCCCAACGTTACCTGCCACAGCTTGGAATCGAACTCACGATCTCTGCATCCACAAGTCTCGACGCTGCCCTTGTTGCCACCACAGTCTATATCGAAAGGCAAAGAAAACACACCGTTTTGTTCAACATCGAAAACGGTTCACACAGTATTTTATAATGATCGTAAAAGATGCCATAGCCGCGCTTACACCACTTCATCAGGCTGTAATAGGGTGCGAAACGTCAAACGCAATGTTTACATCCAACAAGCTGATTAGATGCGCCACAAGTTGTTGTTTTACAGCATACTGCTGTATGCTCGCTGTATAGCTAACGACGAAGCGCTTCTTAAATATATATTGAGCAGCATAACAAATCATATTGTATAGAAGCAGCCGGATTGATGATAGCGAGTATTATTCCACATCATTAGGTTGCTATCTTTTACGGTGTTGAGTTACAGCTTAGTGAAAGCAGCAAAAGCGATAACTGACGAAATTTATTCAGCTAAGATTTGTAGCAGCAAATCGTTTGCGTTACAGCTGTATTAACGCTAATCGTTCTATTTTTGACAGCTTTCATTTTTTGCTGCGTTCGCTGCTTCAATTCAACTGTTATACAGCACAAAGCAAATAATCTTGGATAATAGCGCTAAAATTGTTAGTTGTGAATATATTTTTCAACCGGTTCAAAAGTGAATCGGTAGAATGAAACGGTCAAATAGTTACACATTTGAGCTTACGATTAAACTGCTACCAAATTATAGCAGCAAACTTCAGCGGTTATCTCCTGAAATAAAAAAAAATGGATTTTACCGGTTCGAAAGTGAATCGGTAAATTGAACCGGTTCATCAAAAAACTAGATTAAGCATAACGTTTCACCTCCCGTTGGTATTATTTTTTTATCTATAACAGTTCACTTTTGGGCGCTGGAGGGTTAAAATAATCAATTTGATTTTGTTAATCAATTCAGCTGCATTTCGCAAGAAATTTAATGATAATGAATCTACGAGTTGTTTAATGAAATATTAATTTCGGTGCCAAAATTACCGAGTTTGACTAAGTGTGCTCTTCAATTCGCAATGCAAAGTACAAGAAAAATTTTCAAAAATTAAGAAAATATTGAAGTTGCCCACATTGACTAAGTTTATTATGTTTTTATACACTAGACATGTTCAATTATTACAAATTTCCCATGCATTGAAAATTCTGTCAAAAATTGATAAAATGTTTGAGGTGAATCAAATCGATTTTGTGAAATATCAAGAGAAGATACTAATTTTGACGAGCAAATTTAGAATTTGATGTGGAACGGGATCTGTTATGAAAACCTAACAGTAAACTAGTCTAGTATACACAGTTTACAGTATTCCATAGTTCAATAGATATTTAGTCAACTTTTGTTTAAAGTCATATAAAATCATGGATAGGACAATCCCTTGACTGTCTTATCCAGGTTTTCATTATGCGCAGGAAATGTCCTACAGGTGCTTCCCACTTTTCAAACCCTTGGAAGCAATATTTTAATGCACGTTCAAAAATAAATTTTTTCCTCCAACTTCAATGGTTTTGATGAATTAAAATATTAACAAAATTCAATTTCCTTCATAGTTAAGGTAATCGAAACCATATTTCGATACTAGTTTGATTCTGAAAACAAACCATATTTTGAATTTGCTTTAAGTTAATAAATGATTGATAATAATAATAATAGTATGAACATCAATTACGACAATTAACATCCTTCTGTTCCAGTCACAACAACAGTGTCTTTGGCATTGCATTTATTTCCCATCAAACTAATTGATGTTTTGTTTTACGACTCAATGTGAGATTTCATTCACCTTATCCAACTACACAGATCACCACTCACAGACATCACGTAATTTTATAATACACAGAGTAGAATCTTCCTCTCCGTTGCCACCGACAAACGTTAACTGTCACTGGACCCGGATATATCACAAATCACAGAAAGAAAACATCATCCAACTAACTTACCACATTTAGAGCACGCAAACAACCGGGCTGGATTCTGGTCTACCCGTGGGCTGCTATAGAATATTCCACACGTTTCAGTCTTTCAGCTTCTTTAGCGAATTCCGAATTCCAGTTCCGTCCCGCTAATCAATTCACTAAACAAAAACCGCACATTCGCGGCAGCAAAACTACAAGTTCCACCAAAAACGGAATATGTGCTCCGAATTCACGGTTCGATGCACTTTTGCTCACGATTCTGTGTCACTCACTGGAAGTTGTAGAGTACGGTACGGTGTAGGGAACGGGGTGGCTGACTGCTACTGCGCAACTGCGAGTTTATCCTTTTGGCACTTCCGTGAAATAGCAACAACAATTTCTGACATGCAACCGGCAATCACTTGGGTTTCGAAAAAAAAACACCTGCACTGCGCTAGAAATCAGCTGATCACCACCCTGGATGAGTTGAGCAAATTTTATCCAGCAGCCCGATTTCGGTTCCTGTCCGGTCAACCTGTCGATCACTACTGGCTGCAGGCGTTCAGTTCTGACCGTATTTTCACCGCACCGACACCAACACTAAATTCAGACACGTTGCGAATCTGGTTTGGTCGATCTTCACCCAAAAACAGCAAGAACCAAACAGGATTCAGACGCAGCAGCAGCCGTTTCTCCGACTTGGCGCTTAGAACACTTCTGCTTTTCTTCTCAATCTAGCGCGCGGTGGGGAATGAAAGAATTTTTCGCGGGGCTTTTTCGCAAGATCCGCGACACGACCCGCTGGAAGAAGCTCAATAAATTAACGTACGGATAAAAACAACACGGCACTTTATAAAAGCTCCCGCAGTTCAGGTGCATCTCTCCGGCTCTCTTTTGGGGGGTTTCGTTCTCTCACGCGCCCGGTCAGTCAATCGCAGGCCGCCCCAAAGGGGGTAGTTTTACTCGCGCTTTACTTACGCTCACTCCGCACTTGTGCTTGGATGCAGAAGGGGTTGAAACGACTCAAGAACACACTAATCACACATCGATTGAGACTGCAATTGCTGCTCTTGGGATGGAAGCGCGAGTTTTGCTTCTCTCGCTCAATCGACTCAGCTTCACACACGGAAACACATATGAACGAGAAACAGAACCATATACTGACGGTGTGATGTGGGTTCGATCTCGAGATGGCCGGATCGTCGGATTCAGTTCACTAACCGAGAAAAGTCCTAGGTCTGGTGGGAACGACCAATTCACTTGAAACAGAAACAAAAACGCACCACTAGCCACTAGTAGCTCGAACTAGCTTGGCTCAAATCTGTTACTAAACTGAAAAGGTGCGACCGTCGGGCGACGAATTAAAAAGCGATCATTAGCGGAGCGTGGTCGGGCTCGAGCGACTAGTTTAGCTTTAGCAGCACCACGCGCTAAGATATACGAAAATCACTGACCGGTGACCGACGGAATCTTCACTCAAGTTCGTACTACTGCGACATCTTGATGAATTTGGGGTGGGTTCGATGATGATAAGAAAAATAAAAGAAGAAGCCAACAAGTTGGAGTTTGGTTGTTATTTTTTTTTTTTAAATTGGAATTTGGATTTGTTTTGCTCATTCAAGTGATTTGGAAAAGAGCAGATAAATATTCTGAAATCTACACCTAGGGAAAGACTGGCATGAAAATATTTAGGGAAAGTGTACCAGTTATGGCCATAGTGGTTCCCTATTTGGCCATATGTAAAAATTAGATAACTTTTACATTTTTAATCTTTTTGAATGTTTTAACATCAAGATTTATCCTTAATTTTACTGCTAAAACACAAAAGATTTTTCAAAATGTAAAAGCATACAAGATATCACGTATGGCGAAATAGGGAACCACTATGGCCATAACTGGTACACCTACCCTATTTTTTAAGTTTGTTTGTACTAGGCTTCTGTCATTCCGGAGCAATTTTATGATATCGAATTTGACCAACTTTGGTAAGATAGATCTCAGTTATTTATGGACCGATTCGAATGAAATTTTCAGATAACGTCAGACATTACTTGAATTTTAACAAATTTTAACACACGAGTTCAAAAGCAGTAACGGTTTGACAAAAGAAGTGAAGGTTTTGACGATTTTTTATAATTGACATAACTGAACACATTGAAGAAATAACTTCAGGGCTAGGGGCAAGACACTGCCTTATAGCGGGATTAATACTCCCAACACTTTTTTTTTTAATTTCTTTATTAGTATCATTCCAAACATTACATTCATTATTACTTATATCTAGGTGTTCATTTTGTTAACAACATTAATATTTCATATACATATTTCATTTGCCGTAGCAGTTCAGATTTTTTACAGGTGAGTTGATTTCACCTGCTTATAAGAGAAAAAAACGTTTTCAATATACTTAACCTAACTTAACCTAAACATATAACACATTAATCGTGGCAATAGAAGATTGTAACGATTTTTGCCTGAAATTATTGATTATTTTATTTGACATTTGTTCCAATGTTTCAACATTGGATATTCTATGTAACTCATTGGTACTAAACCAGGGAGGAAGCCTTAGAATCATTTTCAAAATTTTATTTTGAATTCTCTGCGGAGCTTTCTTCCTGGTATTACAACTGCTACAACATTTGTTTAAATATCAAAAGCTTGTTCTTAAGACAAAGTTTTGATTTTCTATTAATAAGGGGATAGAGACATTTTACATATTTGTTACATTTGGCTTGAATGTCCTCAATGTGATTTTTAAAAGTTAAATTCTTATCTAGCATGAGCCCTACTTAACTTCATCTTCATCATCATTACTAGATACTTAACTTCATCGGACCAATTTATTGGAACCCCTCTCAGCGTGACAACATGTCTACTTGAAGGTTTCAAATACAGAGCTTTTGGTTTATGTGGGAATATTATTAGTTGAGTTTTGGAAGCATTAGGAGAAATCTTCCATTTCTGCAAGTATGACGAAAAAATATCCAAACTTTTTTACAATCGACAACAGATGACACGCAGACTTTGTCCTTTGGCGGAGAGGTCTGTGTCATCCGCAAACAAAGATTTTTGACATCCCTGAGGTAACTCAGGTAAGTCAGATGTGAAAATATTGTATAAAATTGGTCCCAAAATGCTGCCTTGAGGAACACCAGCTCTTGCAGGAAGTCTTTCAGATCTGGAGTTCTGATAATTAACCTGAAGTGTAGGATTTGACAGATAACTTTGAATTATTCTAACAATGTATGTTGGAAAATTAAAGTTCTTCAATTTTACGATCAAACCTTCATGCCAAACACTGTCGAATGCTTTTTCTATGTCTAGAAGAGCAAGACCAGTAGAATAGCCTTCAGATTTGTTGGAACGGATCAAATGTGTTGCACGTAAGAGTTGATGAGTGGTAGAATGTCCTTGGCGGAATCCGAACTGTTCATTGGCGAAAATTGAATTTTCGTTGATGTGGGGCATCATTCTGTTCAAAATGACCTTTTCCAAAAGATTACTGATGGAGGAAAGTAAACTGATTGGACGATAGCCAGAAGCTTCTGCAGGATTTTTGTCAGGTTTTAAAATTGGAATAACCTTAGCAATTTCCATTTGTCAGGAAAATATGTTAACTGAAAACATTTGTTGAATATATCAACTAAAAATGATAAGCTACTTTCTGGAAGTTTCTTGATGAGGATGTAGAAAATTCCATCATCGCCAGGACCTTTCATATTTTTGATTTTTTTAATAATAGTTCTCACTTCTTCCAAATCAGTCTCCCAGGAATTTTCGAAAACGTTCTCTTGATTGAGAATATTTTCGAAGTCCTGAGTAACTTGATTTTCAATTGGACTAGTAAGTCCTGAATTAAAATTGTGCGCACTTTCAAACTGCATAGCAAGTTTTTGAGCTTTTTCGCAATTAGTTAGTAATAATTTGTTTTCCTCTTTCAATGCCGGTATTGGCTTCTGAGGTTTTTTCAAGATTTTAGATAATTTCCAAAAGGGCTTAGAGCCAGGGTTCAATTGAGAAATTTTATTTTCAAAATTTTTGTTTCTTAAATCTGCAAAACGTTTCTTGATTTCTTTCTGCAAATCCTGCCATATAGTTTTCATAGCAGGATCACGAGTGCATTGAAATTGCCTTCTCCTCACGTTTTTAAGACGGATCAAGAGTTTAAGATCATCGTCTCTAATCACGGATTCAAATTTTACTTCACATTTTGGAATTGCAATGCTTCTGGCCTCAACAATGGAATTTGTTAAAGTCTCAAGAGCATTGTCAATATCAAGTTTAGTTTCTAAAGAAATGTTAACATCAAGATAAGACCTCTTTAATGAATTTTCGAATCCTCTGAGCAGAATCTCAAATAGAGAAACTTTAAAGTAGATGGAGTACCGTGTACCTTTTAATTCCGCTCCTAAATGCTTATCTTTGACAGATACGCGTATTTCGACTACCACTTGCAGTCTTCTTCAGTGTCAGTTACTCGTATCCACTGATCAAGATAAGAGTTAACATACGTTTCATATATATTCCAGTCGGCTCGTTAATAATTAAAAGTGGAGCTGATAGGATTGAGAATCGCTTCATGGGATATTTGAAATGTAACAGGCACATGATCACAATCAAAATCAGCATGAGTAACTAATTGGCTACAAAGATGACTACAGTCGGTTAAGGCCAAGTCAATCGTAGAAGAGGAAAAACATGTAGGGCTATCAGGGTATTGAATTGAGAAATATCCTGAAGAGCACTCATCAAATAAAATTCTGCCGTTGGGATTACTTTGAGAATTATTCCATGACCGATGTTTGGCATTAAAGTCACCAATGACAAAAAATTTTGACTTATTGCGAGTCAATTTTCGCAAGCCAGTTTGGAGCAAATTAACTTGCTGCCCAGAGCATTGAAAAGGCAAATAGGCAGCTATATTTACCAAGCTGTGTTTCAACTGAAACACCTAAAGCTTCAAAAACTTTAGTTTCAAATGACGAAAACAGTTGATGTTTTATACGCCTATGAATGATGATTGCAACTCCCCCACATGCCCAATCAAGTCGATCATTACGATAAACAAAAAAGTTAGGATCTTTTTTTAGTTTGGATCCAGGTTTTAAATAAGTTTCAGTAATAACTGCTATATGCACGTTATTAGCTGTAAGAAAATTAAACAGCTCGTCCTCTTTACCATCCAGAGAACGAGCATTCCAATTTAAAATATTTAAATTATTATTTGGATCCATTAGAAAAACGTAATCCAATAACAATTTGATTTGTAAATTTTACACCTATTTGGACTGCTTCAGTCATAGTGGTGGCTTTGAACATTGCATCAATCATTAGATTCAATTGTTCAGTTAGAAAATTAAAATCAGAGGCAGACATATCACTTGAAGTGGGTACATCTAATGGTTTCCCATTGGAATTTTTGGAAGACGAAGAAGCGGAGTTGGAATTACCTGTGGCGGTAGGGTTTTTTCCATTTGATTTGAAACAAGTAGAATGGGAACTCATAGGACGAACAGGGGAGGAGTTCAAATTACCTGCTACGATATCGGCAAATAATTTTCCGTGGGTAGATACATTCGAAATTGAAAGATTCGAACGGCTACCCGACGGATTAAAATTTGTTTGTGAATGAGCATGATTATGATCTTCCTGGTGGGTATGATTCCTAATCAAGCGATCGTTAACTGAAAAATGAGCATTGTTCGATACTCTACCAGGCAAATTCCGGAAACGACCGTTATCGTAACGAATATAATCCTTCATCTGCCTGGCACGAGCCTCAACGACTCTTTTGCGTGAAGGGCATTCCCAAAAGTTAGCTTTATGAGGGCCCTTGCAATTGGCACATTCAAACTTTCTGGTATCTTCTTTCACAGAACAGACGTTCTTAGCGGGAGAAGAATCTCCGCAAATCATGCATTAAGCATCCATGCGACAATTTTTTGTACCATGACCCCACTTTTGGCACCGACGGCACTGAGTGGGGTTCTGGTAATTTCCTCCAGGTTTCTGGAAATGTTCCCATGTCACACGGACATCGAACATAAGTCTAGCTTTTTCTAAAGCTTTAATATTATTTAGTTCTTTTTTGTTAAAGTGAACTGAATAATATTCTTGAGAAAGCCCTTTCCGAACAATGCCAGATTGGGTTCTCTTTTTCATAATGATTACTTGGACTGGGGAAAATCCAAGTAAATCATTTATTCCATTTTTGATCTCTTCAGGTGACTTATAGTCACTTGAGAGACCTTTCAAGACAACTTTGAACAAACGTTCAGTTTTGTCGTTATAAGTAAAAAAAAATTTTGCTTCTTCTCTTCAAGATGTCTGAGAAGAAGTTCGCGATCTTTAAGAGTTTCCGGCAAAACGCGACAGTCTCCTTTCTTTGCGATTTGGAAGGAAACCTTGATTCCCCTAATGGAGTTCAAGATCTCCTGCCTAAATCCCCCAAATTCGGAACAACTGACCACGATAGGCGGCACTCTTTGCTTCCTCACTTGAATCAAAGAGCCTGGGCTAGAGGCTGCTTCGATTTGGTGTTCGGAAAATTTGTCTAGAGCATCGAACTGATTGCTCATTTCAATACAATTATTCATTTCACCCTTGGAAGAAACTTCGCATTCCGGGGAAGCGTCCTTTCTTCCATTCTTGCCACGTGTAGTGACAGTTTTAAAACCCACTTTTTTGGAAGGAAGTAGTGAATTCAGAGATTCACCCTTCCTTTTGTTAGTTGTTGATACCATGTTTAGTTAATAAACGAGAAAGACGTGACCTTCGAGAGGTTTTTTCCCAAGACGGTGTCCATGAAGGATTACCACCGTTAGCTTTCGCCAACTGGTCCAACGAAAAATCGAAGGCACGGGTCCAAACAAGGATCGTAAAGGGATCAATAGTAGAAAATAGTACTGAAAAGTACTGTTTAAGTAGCACTGAAAAGTACCGTTTTTAATTTTAGCACTGAAAACTACTTGTTATTGCTTTAGGTAGTTTTTAAGAAAACTTCCAAGAGCAGAGAGAATTCGTGTACGCACAGCACGAAGGTACGATGCGCACTGTCCAATACTTCTAATACTCATTAAAAACATTCAGCGATAGAACAAGTATGCCATATGCCATGAGGTACGCGCCACAATCAAAATACGCTTTTTGTCAGAAACTAGAAAGTATTGTAGCAGGTATACCGTGTGGAATCGAAATCCGTCCACTTCATACAAAATGCCTACTGTTTGTGTGAAGTGACGGATTTTGAGCCTTTTCGGCTTTCGGCCCCCCACTGTAATTTACAGTTTTTAGCATGAATATTTAAAATTCAAGGTTTTTGAGATGTGTAATTGATCATTTAAGTGCTGGTTACTACTTTTGTGACTCGATAATCATGAAGGCACGGTTGTTTCACATGTTGTGATAACTTCCGCGACAGCAAATGTGAATTAAGATCATGCTAGATACAGTAATACCTCGATATAACGTAACCTCGATATAACGTAACCTCTTTATAACGTAACTCGATATAACGTAATTTTTACCTCGATATAACGTAACTTATTTTTTGACCCCATTTATTTTTACAATTTTTATCAAAAACATGGTTTATGAACTGCTTTAAACATTTTTCAAGATTCAAACACCAACCAATACTAAATCAAAGCAATTCAAGCGTTTACTATCACTGAATACAGTCATAAATCGATATCGAAATTTCTCGACGGATTCTGAGGGTGCCTTCAGATATTCCGACAATAATTGCTCCATGGGCTTATCTTAAACTGTCCTGGTATTCATGTATAAACTTAAAACCTATTCTTAAAATTATTCCGACAGGGATATTCCAGAAATTCTACAAGTCGACCCTCCAGATATTCATGTGTTATTTCTCCAGGATACAAAGTGGATTCAACTATACATTCTACAAACAATTCCACATATGATACCTTATACTTTTCCGGAGTCTAGAAATTTATAAATTATTTCAGCATTTTTTCATGAATTCTTCCAGCGGCCTTTTTAGAGAACAATCCAGTTATGATTCTTGGAATGCTCTACAAATTATTTAAAAAACCGTACAGGTATTCGTCCAAAAACCTGAAGAACAATTTTCTTGGCATTTCTCCACCAATTTAATTATGATTTTCTGCAGAACTTTTTACAAATATTTATGCAGAAACCATTCTATATACTACTTTAGATTCTTCAAGGATTCTATGTGAAATGAAATCTTTCATTGATTCCAACACGAATTTCTGAAGAAAGATTCCAATGATTTCATTGGGTTCTTCAAGTAATTCTTAAAGACGATAAGTCTAGAAATTTTTCTATGGATTTTTTTATTACAAAAATATATTCAGGGATTCCAAAAACTGAGCATCCTCCTCCGGAGATCCTCCAGAAATCTCTCCTAAAACACTACCGAAAATTCACAACGTATTCGTTCAGAAACTTTCGCATGAAAAATTACTCGAAGATAGTTTTTGTTTTTGACAGTTTTCTAGTGATTTCTTCATGAATTCTAAAAAAAAACATTTTTCAAAGAATTCTTGGGACATTCATTTTAAAATTCTGTCCAGAAATTACAAAAAGATTTGCTTTAAGAGTTTTACCACGAGTTCCTCATAACAAAATTCTTGAAATTCCATAACTGCTTGCTAGAAATGTTCATAGATTGCTCAACATTAACATTTTCAAAGATTTCTGAAAGATCTCATTTATGAATTTATTGTATAGTTTCTCCGAGTGTTCAAGGATTCCTCCAAAGTTTTTTCCTGAATACATTTCATTAGGGAATACTGAAATTAAAAGGTAAAAGTAAAAAATAAAACAAAAAGAAAAATATTAAAAAATTTCATACGAAAAATATTCTTAAAAAATATGTAAGATAAACTGAAAATGCCTGCTAGTTCAATAATATCAATGTAAGACCCATTTTCTCACCAAATAATACATGATGATCGAAATTCTGAAAAAAAAAATTCGCTTCGATATAACGTTACCTCGATATAACGTAACGAAGATAAAAATCGATTTACGTTATATCGAGGTATTACTGTAATAGTCTTGATGACCAAATCTGCAACTGGGCTCGATAGAACTTCTAACATTTGTTTCTGTTTCAATAGACTTATTCTGCAAGTTGGTTGAAGTGAGATGAGTTGAATTGACTCGCACCCATTTCATTAGTATTAGTCGACCCCCACGAAATAACCCATAATATTAAATACCTCAATAGTAAATTTGTAGATACACTACCAGGAGACACTGGATACTTGGAAGAGAGGGAGGTGGAGCTGCGATTAAAGCGAAAAATTTTACAATTTCAGTAATAAGTCTAAAACAACGACGACAAAAAGATGACTCTCAGGTAATGAATATTACACTATGCTTCAAGTCTACTCGATCTATGTAGATCATGTAGGTACTGCAAACTTTATCTAAAATCCAAATTTGTAGCATGGTCACTTTTTTGTAAATATTATTATGAGATTTATTCGATATATATGTAAATGTACATAAATTGTTATATTATTATGTAAGTTTTTCATGTTCTTCAATGTTAATTTATTATTCGTGTTAATTTGATTTTCATTTAACCATATATTATGTCATTGTCAAAATTTACTAGAATTCAATAGTTCACCTAGATATATTGCAATTTAAGAGATAACTTTCCGTTCTACGAACAAACAAAAAGCTACCGCAGCTGCCACATTACACATACATCGATTCTCTTTCGTAGTTGATGAGGATCGTCGTTTGAAAAGGTTTTAAAATTACTTCGGTAATTTTACGTACTTCCGTTCACGAAGATGTAAATTCACATCCTATCTGAGGACTTTCAGAATTTCTTCTCGTCCATTTTGAACTGGACCGTGGAAGAGGCGAGAGTGCGTGTTAATTTGTTTAGTGTCGCGGTGTGTTAAATTTGGTAATAGTTTAAAATGTGAGAAGTCTTGTAGATTAAAATTAATGTTACTTTTTGTTCCTTTCGTTAGACTAGAAAAGTCAATAACCTAAGTCAAGAGGTTAGGTGCGGTCTTTTAGTTTCGTGCGTGCGTTTGTGAATAAAAAAGGTATTTGTGAATTTTGCTGTTGTGTGGAGAACTTTTTGCTAAATGCGTTGAATAGCCGTAACGGCTTTTTATCGCACAGCCGAACGGCTTTTTATCCAGGATCTGCATCTAACGATCAACGGCCCAAGCTCGGCACACCGCGTCAACTCGCTAAATGCTGCTCTCGACCCCACGCTTCAGCGTTCAAAAGACACGGTTTGAGGGGAAAGCCGGAAGGTACAAAACCGTTACGACAGAGCGGCCATTACAAATTCCTATTAGTGTGGACAAGCCACGTGTCAAGCCCGACGATCTCCACCGTCGTCAGCTGCGCCATCCGTCACTGACGCATGTGTTTACCAGCGTGCGACACTTCATTATCTGGTAAATCCAAAAGTCGCAGTTCGTTGTCATATTTGGAGTGGTAGTCGCAATACCACCATCGTCAATGTGCTAAATGCGAAATCCTGCTTTGCCGTCGCATTCTTCGTCCGACACTTCTGCTTTGCCGGTGGCATTCATCGCAGCTTCTAAAAGGGTCCGTGAGTAAAAACCAAGACAAACTACAATCGAACAAGAAAAGGTGGATAGAATAAGATTAGAAAAACCGCACACACATTAGGGAAAGTAGGAAGAAGAATGAAGAGGAAAAACACACAATCATGACTCTTTAATGAATGTTCGAACCCTCTGAGCAGAATCTCAAATAGAGAAACTTAAAATTTCGACTACCACTTGCAGTCTTCTTTAGGATCCACACTGGATACGAGTAACTGACACTGAAGAAGACTGCAAGTGGTAGTCGAAATACGCGTATCTGTCAAAGATAAGCATTTAGGAGCGGAATTAAAAGGTACACGGTACTCCATCTACTTTTAAGTTTCTCTACACAATCATGAATAAAAACTTAGGTTATCCAATTTGAATAAGCTTCTGAATGTTTTGTTGTTCTCAACCAAATTATGTTTTTTTTTTCCCTGTAACAGTTTTTGGTCTTCGAGATTCCTCAGGTTTTGCTTCGTTCTACCTGTTTCTTTTTCCGTTTTTTTTTTTGAACGCCAGGACAGACTGCCTGGAAAATCAGTCTCTTCACTCACGCGTCTGAAGCGGACAGGGAAAATTGAATTAGTATGCGTGCTTCCAGTGATGATACTCGTGAGTGGTGTCTTTGTGTGTCGGTAGAACTACGGTCTGCATCATCTGTTTTTGAGAATCGCTTAAGGTGACCTCTATAACTGAGAAATATCGATACACTATACCTTTTGAGCAATGAGAATATTTATACTAAGGTGTAGTAGAAGAAGCAATGGCTTTGTATTAGTAAAGAGAAAAAACGAAAACAAAATTATCTACGTCACTAATTTACACGGCTTCTTATGGGAACTCGCTCGCTTGTAGTAGTGAAATATTTTGCACCGTACACGTATGTTACGCACACTAAATGTCTTCTTCCTCACCTCGGTATATATTCTCATTGCCTTTTGAGTTTTCTGTATCGTTTCCGAAATTGCTATTTGGACTCTTATAAAACAAGCCCGCCCTGAGGTTTGGTTTCTTGCCGGGCCCAGTGAATCAAATTATCATCAAAATAGACGAAAAACAAACAACAAAGCAAGCTTGCTCACAACCGTTTGTCACAACTGTTGCGGATAAGGACACAATTAAAAGCAGAATTGTCATGACAATCACAAAGCGCAATATTGTTACAACCTTTCAACTCGCGATTAATCAGTAATTTTAAACACAAAACCAAATTTGTTTTATGGATGCTGTTTGATAATGTGTCAATATTTACCAACACGGAGAAAGTTCTCGAAAATTGCAAAGCGAAGCCCAGAAAATCGCCGCGCACGTGGTGATCGATCATTGTCATATTCTGTTCAGGTGATGACAAACTCATGTTGCGGAATAAAATTGTTGCAACAAGAATAGGAGGTGAAAATGTCTTTGTTGCTGCGTGTTGGGTGACAATTTATTCACTGTGACAAACATAACTCGACAGACGGCTTTCTTCAGAGGTGGCGCTTAAGCTGTCTGCTTTTGAGCCAGGGAACGGAACAGGAGACAGAAAACCTTTAGCCGTATTTTACGTGCTCCACTGCCGGGAATCGCAAGTCAGTCCCATCTGTAAAATCTTAATGAAACTTACACAATTTGCTTTTCACAACAATATCTTTCTGAGAAAAATATAAAGATGATAAAAACGCGGTTTATTTTTGTGTTACACGGGTGGAAATCTGTAGTGGGACTGATATGCGATTACTTTTCATTATGGGACAATTTGACTAGTAATCCAAACAAATCATATTGTATCATTAGTGCAGCTTGAAAAAGTATTGGAAGATATGGTGAAAATTGAACCCAACTGAAATTTAACGAAAATACAGATGGTACTGACTAGCGATTCACGGCAGTACAAGTTCCAATACCGACATTTGATTACAAATGAGAAGAAAAACAATTCAGTATCTTTTTTTCCTGAACATGTTAATGTACTTTCAATCTCCCTAGTGTGATGATGAGACCTCTGTCCAGAACGAAGGATTATATATCCTACTAGTGGTCCCGGCAAACTTCGTCTTGCCATCAAGTAGGCTGTTGGAAAACGTCAAGAGTTCCTCCATACAAAATGAACCTTAGCCTTTTTCCGTTTTCCCAATTGGTCCGGAGACTTTCCCGAACTTTTACCACGCACAAACACGTCGCATCCCTTGTAGAGTGTAACGGTGAAAAACTTGCGTCAATCCTTTGACCCGTTCTCAAGTCATTTCGTGACATACAAACACCACTCCATTTTTATTTATATAGATGTAATTGTTGCTTGCATCTAGAGGCTGCTGCTGTGAAGCTCACAGAAGCTTTAGAAACTGCAATGCAACTGCAATTCATTTATTATAACTTGTGTATGTCTTACACATATCATCTACTTACACATAATTAAATTTACCTTTTATCATATCTGTTTTTGATCTATAATAACAATTTAGCTACCGGAGAGAGTTCTGTTTGATCTTTCGACCTTGACACTTGCTTTTGCCGGGGCGAGCGACGAGGGCAGGATCAAACATGTCGCGCGTCGGTCTCGTAAGTGAAAAAGTGGCGTGATCGGTGAGTTCGGTTGAAGAAAGTGAAAAAGTGCCGCGATCGGTTAGTTCTGTTTGATCCTTCGACCTTGACGCTTGCTCCTGGGCAGTGCGTCAAGAAAGTCCGAACAGTTTTTTTTTTATTCTTTTTGGGTCGCGCGCTTATTTTTTTTTTTCTGAGTGCTTTTTTATAGCCGAGCAAACGAGTGAAGCCGAAAGTGGATTGTGGCTGCTCAGTCAAGGATAACGGATCAATTGGTGAGCTCGTTTCATGCTACTATTTCTAATCTATAAAATATGTATGACTGCACATTCAATCGTTACAATGGTGGGATGTAAATATGATTTTTCAACAAACTATGGATGGTTCGTCACTGTGAGTGTCGACACAAACTCTGATTCATGATTTATTTATGTTTAACTTTTTTTTTTTTCAGAACACCTCTTATATACCTTTATTTTTGTAATTAAAAAAAAACTTTGAATGGTTCGACACTACAAGTGTAGACTTGCGAAAGGTTCACTTTATTCAACAAACTTTGGATGGTTCGCCACTGTAAGTGTCGGCATAAGAATAAAGGTGTTCTATGATGTCCCAACCAATCGAGTTTTTTGTTTCTTTTCAAATGAGTAAAATATAATAACACATGCTTTCGTCCTGACAGCTGTAGGAATGTTACATTTAGGTATTTGTTCAACAAACTTTGAATGGTTCGTCAACTCAAGTGTCGGCATAATTTTCCTCTACATAGAAATTGTTCATATCAAATGAAAATATTATATTTACGTATAAGCATGTATATATCTCACAAATAATTGTTTATCATGGTCTAATCGCTTATCAAAGTGAATCCTATGACCCAACGATCCTCCCCATTAACAAACATCCCTCCCAGTAACCTTTGTGGAGATGCAGAGGCAAACACGGTCTCCAAAAAGCAAAGGTTACACACTAACATTCCTTCCCCCAATCCCACCTGACTGCAAGGACGTGGCCGGCGCCGTTATTGACCCTGTATAAATAGAGGCACTGAATTATGCACACTGAAGAAGATTATGGCCAATCCAGGCCGAACTTCTAGTTGATTCTTTGTGCATTTTCACTGACTTCGGTCAATCACGGAATAGCAACCATTGATATGTGTAGTCAGTCTAAGCTAAGCTAAGCTTAGCTATAATAACAATTTAGCTACCGGAGACCAGCTAGATACCAACAATATGCTTCATCATTTAACTCTCTAATACTAATAATAGAAGAAGCTTCAAGAAAAAAAAAAAAAAAGGATAGGGATGTTAAAAAATAAAAATTATAAAAACAAAAAACAAAAATTCATAGATTTGAGAATAAAAATAAATCATTTCCCAAAACAAGTTTAGAACGATTTTAGATAAATTAAAATGATATTTAGATCGAAAATAAAAAATTGGGTATTAGAGGGTTAACATGTCAATATTCTGTATTGAAGCGATGCATGAAAACCGCCGCCTTCTTGATCAAAAATAAAATTATGTTAACATGATCATGGTATTAATGTTATCTAATACATTTGAGGTGAAGCCAAAATTCAAATTTTCAAGAGCACGGATTTGGAGAACCAAACATCCGTTTGAGCTGAAAGCCTAATCGATTGGTCACCACCAGCTAGTGACCAATCGATTGAGTTTTCAGCTTGAACGGATGTTCGGTTCTCCAGATCCGTGCTCTTGAAAATTTGAACTTTGGCTTCGATTCATCTTCACCTTAATCTCTTTTATCAACAGTGTCAAGTTTGTTGAAGACAGTTTTTGTGTAGAGCTATCAGATTTAAAGATAAAAAGTTTTTAATTTTTCTAATCTAATCTAATCGAATCTGAGCGCTTGCACAGCCAATATTGAAAAGCATCCTGGAAGCACCGAAATATCTTCCAGTATTTTCTTGTCAGCATTAATATTTGTAGCATATTAATGATTTGATACAAATATTTAAATGGCCAGACCCACTGTGCAGCCTTGGGGTTTGAAGGTATTCTATTCTATTCTATTCTAAGCCCTTGCACAGCCAATATTGAAAAGCATCCTGGAAATACCTAAATTTATTCAGGTATTTTCTTGTCAGTATTAATATTTGCAGAATATCAATGATATGATACAAATATTAAAATGGCCAGGCCCACTGTGCAGACTTCGGGGTTGAAAAAGATTGAAAAAATCGTGACGATTAGGTTATTCACGCATGAATAAACTGATAGACGCAACATTTTCAATTAAAAGAAGGAAGAAACGGGGACAACCGTACCAACCGTTTCGATTCAGGGTTATAGGGAAAATCGTTGGAAGTGGCGTTGCTAAGAAAGTTAATGCACACCTCATTGTTGTTCTCCTGGGATGGGACATAGGCATTTCTTCCTTATGTCCTGGTTCTAGAGCCTTGGTTAAAGCGCCTTTGCTCGCTCTTGCAGCCTTGGGGTTTGAAGGTAATTCAAAAATTTAGGGCGATCAGGTTATTCATAAATGAATATCTTGATAGACGAAAAAATTTCAAATTCTGTGGAGGAAGAAACGGGGACAATAGGCAAAATCGTTGGGAGTGGTATAGCTAAAAATGGCAATGCGTACTCTATTGTTGTTTGTGGTCCATTTCCTGGAATGGAGCACAGGTAATTCTCCCTTGTGTCCTGGCTTTGGAGCCTAGGCTTAAACGCCATTACTCGCTCTCTGAAACGAAAAGAAAACTGACTCACACCCGTTTGCTAACCATGTGCTAATGGCTACATATGAAGTATTTGAATAAATTTTCGTGATTTCCAACACTCCTCGTCTCTACATGAAGTTAGGTTATCATTTGCTTGAAATGCGTGTAAGTTATTACAATCAACTTCTTTCCTCATAAACCCTTACGCCATTTACTTGAATAATAATCAAAAATATCAACCGCACGTTTTTCAAAAGAATGTGAATAGTAAACGAAACCGAAAAGGGTAAGTAATCCATTAGTTGTTGGTGTTCCTATAGTTGCGGTAGTGCCATTAACACTGATTTAATTGAATTAGCTGCAGATCCACAACCGCCACTAGACGTGTTGGCTTATTGATACACGGAATGACTGAAAACATCGTTCAAATTGCTTCAAAATTGATGAAATACCACCAAAACTGCTTAAACTTTTCTCACTTGTACCAATAGTTGCGGTGAAGTGTACCTATAATGGAGGATCCCATCAGAAAACAACGGATACCGCAACTATAGGAACACAAATTAAAAATTTACCTCAACTAAAGGAACAGTGTACCAATAGTGGAGGTATTATTTTTAACTGACACCCCGATGGTAACTGCGATGAAATCAATTTTCTCAGGGGCAACCTTTTTTTTCAAAAATCGAAATAAATCCTAAGAAAAAGTATTGCATGGATGACTAATATATAAATGTAAATATTTTTGCTCTCATTTGTGGCCTACAACACTGAAGATAAAAAAAAAAAGTTCTATGTCAATTGAAAAACATGAGCCATTTTTATTTGAATGGAATTTTGTCGCATGTAAGGTAATTGCAACCACCCATACATTGCGAGATGGGTACATAAAAAAAAACTTTTCCTTGTCATGAATAGATTTTTTTTGGTAATGGTTGTCTTCATTATTGCATTATGGATTTCTTACATTGCAATTTTAGTTCCATTCCATTTATTGAATCCGTTTTATTTCCGAAAAAGGTTTAAAAAAGGCACAGCCGTAACCACAACCACGACAAATCATCGTTTCATTAATTTCTTGGTAATCTTTCATAGAATGTATTTCATCCGGCATCGTTGACGATGCTACGGGCCGCTTATTTCGATTTCAGCTGAGATTATTTATATTTGCAAAGCATTTCGACGCTCTCAGCCTTTTTTTTTCAGTGTTCGCTACAAAAAAAAATTTTAGTATTTTGATTCAAACATTTTGGCCCATTTCTAATGATAATCCAGATTGTTTTTGGAAAAACTAGGAATGCAAAGCGGCTTTTTTGTCAAGGTCTACACATCTAGAAAATTCCAGTGAAATCTGAGAGTGTGCTGCCAGCTCGGAATACGATTTGTCGCGAAATGCGTCTATAAAAGCAAGTATCGTTTCCTGTAATTCACAAACAATAGTAATACACGGTGCTCCCCAGCCCGTGCAGAAATTTTCCTTAAAATCTGAGCTCATTACTCCTTTTCTATGGCTAAATGGCATGTCGGGACAATATTTCAAAAATCGTAGGGCCTGTTATGAAATTACACATTTACGATGGTATCAGTCCACATATTCAAAGAAAATATGAGCGGGACTTCATTGACTGATTTTATCAGAAGAAGTATGCCATCAAAACTTGGTCACAGCTGTTGTTTTCAGTTATTTGTAACCTCTGGAAGGGATTATTTTTTAGAAGATCGTCGAAATTTTGAGTTGCGTCCTTTTTGATTTTGGTAAAATTCTCTCCACATTAGAAAACTTCACGAAATCCTTGTTTTTAATTATGAATCGTGGTTTACGGCCAACCAGCCGAGTGGAAGTTTAACAACTACCGAAAAGCTAAACATTACATATAATTTGCAATTGGATTAGATGGACAAATTGATGTGTTCATCAATTTGTCCATCTAATCCAATTGCAAATTATATGTAATGTTTAGCTTTTCGGTAGTTGTTTTCACGAAATCATTTTTTTAATATAATCTAAAAAAATTCATTTCAATTAAATTTAAATCTTTATAATTAATTTAAATTAATTTAAATCACAATTGTGATAAACATGTCTATGTTTTAAAAATTGCACCAAACATTTTGCGTAAATCACTCCTGGGAGTTACTAAGCTTACAGAATACTGGTAAGAATATCATCCTTGAATTCAATGAAATTATGTTTAACATAATAGCCTTTTGGAGATGGATTTGTTCATGAATTATTTATCTAATGGTGAAGAAAGTCTACCTAGTAATCACGAACACATTTTTAACTTTTCAGCTCAATAATAACCCTCATATATTAACACGGAGTGTGAATTGAAGTGCGATTTAGTTACTTTGAAATGGGAAAAAAAAATGTTGCTGCAATTCTTACAAGATTAATCGTATAATTTCAAATCGATCTTCAAGTCAGATTTATGTGTAGAACAGTTTAACTGGTTATTTAAATCTTGAATTGAATTAGCTTAAAATATAATAGTGAAACATCCAGAAATTTTGAAAAATGTAAATTTGGATTTGAACTACATGAATACAAAATTCCTTAATCTAATATTTAAGAAGATTCGGAAAAATAATTGAAAATTATAAATACAGAGCTAGAGTATAAACTCGAAAATTAATTGAATTAACTTCATATTGGTAGAACAGTCAATGGGCCAATTATGAGAAGAATCTTTGAACAATCCGCGGGCCGCATAAAATGAAGTCGCGTGCTGCATGTTGGGCAGCTCTGCTTTAACATCGATAACAAAGATCTTCTTATCACTAACGGCAAAAGTGAAACCCTCAAGCTTATTCGTTACCTCACCAGCTACAACTGCTAAAGAAGCCCACCAAAAGTTCACCGGCGTCTGGCAACGAATCTAAGTTAAACCAAATGAAGGTTCGCGGCAATATTGTTTTGCTACAGCTAAGCGGGGCTATCAGGCCTTGGGCCATGTCAAGCTGAATCAGTCATCGAGCTACTACAGACGGCTGGCTCCGACCGAAGCATTTTGCGGTTTCTGGGCTACTAAATGATGGGTGAATCCGAATCGCGTAATGGCTATTTTGATGACGATGCGATAACTTTTTAGCACATCCAATCATGCTCGGCTTCGAGACGGTTCTTACAATGTATGATGTAGGGTACATTTGTGCATGCAGTGAAGTAATTTTCAGTTTGAGTGATATTTTTGTACTGTTCTTCGTTGATGCCCGAGTGTTCATCGATCATAAGGTCTGATTAACACCTCCACTAACCGCAGCTCGATTTTAATTCCTGTGTTCAATGCTAGATACTGACTCAGCACTTTTTGCTCTAGTCCGTTACTGTTTAAAGGACATCCAACTCACTTTTTCTCTTCTCCGAACGCCATTTACCGATTCCAAAGGTCTTCTTCTTAATCGCCTTCAAATTAAATTACCGCTGTACTTCAACTTCATCTCGCTCGGCACTGTTCAGCGATGGGTGGCCGGCTTCGTGCAATTGTACCTTCAAACGAACCTCACAAATTTGAAACGTTCGATCGATTGTGTTTCTTTCAGGGTTGACCGTCATCCATCTGTGAGAGAGAGGAACAAAAAAACTCCACAGCCACCGGCTTTGACTGAGTGGCGCTCACAGAGACGCATGTGATCTTGAAAACATTACAATAGAAAGCGCAAGTGGCTAAGCGCAATTATTCATTATGGTTCGCACACTTCCACCATCCGCCATGCTCTCAGATGGGAACCGCGTGACGAAGAATTGGACAAGTGCCCGGCAGCTCAACCGGCAGTCAGTCGGCCACTCTTCTACGCTTGGTTCTTTGCGTTCAATGTCTGCAAATAAAGTTTGCTGGCTCTTGGTGACGGCGTTTCGAACTTTGCTTTGAGCTATGAGGGAGAATTTTACTTCGTTCATCATTTGTGACGTGCCCGGATCCTTGCGCTGCTTTAGAGCGTATATTGTAGGACTGGTAGCGACTGATTGGTTCAGATACCTTCCCAGGACATAGTGTATCTTCGTACATTGAAAACAGTTGAATTGCTCTGAGGAACACTACGCTGAGAAGTATGCTCTGTCCCAGTTTAAACAGAGTTCTCAGAAACATCCTCAGAGAATATAATTAGACATTTCTCTAAGGATATTACTGAGATTTCTTTAGAATTCCTAATGATACCGTGGTGAATCAAAATTCGGACGGTACCAATATCCGGACACTCTGATGATAATAATTAATTAAATGCAAAATTAAATACTAATATTTTAATTTCGACTCACAATTTGTACTATGAACATACCTGATCTTTTTACATAATAGAAATATTAGTAGTAGAACGCTAGTAGCGCTGCTGTCACCAAACTGATTTTAATTATTATTACCTTAGATTATGGTTTCTCATTGTTTGTTCAATACCATGTCGTTTTTTTGGTTTTTATAATTAATTTGACACTTTGATGCCCGGTACTCACGCTGTCAGTTCGTGGCAAACTAGATGTTGGTAACACGAACACCAGCGACATTAGCATTCTTAGGTTAATGCTTCTACTTTTTACATTGATTTATAATCTAGTTATCATTGCCAATCAGTTGAAAATAACCAAAACTAAAAAGTTGCCTCGGTTGAACGTCATTTCTTCGTGAGGCAAGTGATTATGTTTAGTTGAAGAGAACATATGAAAATTATGCATTCATGTAGTGGTTTACACTGAACAACTCATCAAAGGATGGCTTAAGTGTACAGTTCTACCACATTGCAGACATATGAAGTAAATCAACGTTTAAAATAGTTAAAATATCAAGGAGAAGAGGTTGTCCGGGAATGCAGCCAAGTGTTTTTAAATCAGGACATTGCAATTAAATTGTTCATTTATAAAGCATGAGAACACTGACAGAAAACTTGTAAAGTTACTACCCAGTGAACCACGTATCGTATAAGAATGTGCATCCAAAATCACATATTCATACGTCCAAAATCAGAATTGCACAAGATGCCATATTAAGCGTTATCAATGTCAATACAAGTTGTATATAAATCCCCAATACGATTCATAAACAACAATCTGTGTTGACAACAAAACATGTCGTAAATAGTGCAACATAGAATCACGTTATGTTATATAATTTGACAGATCATATATCAATCCAGTAAGCATCGTATGAAATCGCAATAACTTAGCAAAAATTGCCACCCAAACTTTGTCTATCTGCTGACGATGGGCCTCAAAGAACAACAAAGTATGTGTTGCTGTACATGAAACATGTATTAAGATTGGCAAATATTCGCTTTTCTGACAAGTAACCCTTGGTGGTACAATGGTAAGGTGCACGATTCCGGATCCAGAGGTCCCGTGTTCGAGACTCGCTGGAATCTTTTTTTTTATTTTCTTCCAAATTTTGTGGCATCGTATATCTGATCGCAGAAAGTCCGAAAAAGTCGTGCCAAGTACGCATATAGCCTCCACTTTGGTAGGTATATAGCCTTTTCGTGCATTCTATACGATTGAATTGATTCGTATAGAATGATGTACAGCAAAAGTTATACCAACCAAAATGTTCACTGGGTAATGAACGTGGAAAGAGTAATAAAAAATGCTATGCGTTATTTTATGCAGGAAAATTGAACTAGTAAGTGATTTTTTTTTTTTTTTTTTAATTTCTTTATTAGTATCATTCCAAACATTACATTCATTTCTTATATCTAGGTGTTCTGTGTTATTAGACAACACTATCATCCTAATTTGGTAAAACAAATTTAAGATTTTATTAACATTTTGTTAACAACATATAACATTTCATTTGCCGTAGCAGTTCAGATTTTTTACAGGTGAGTTGATTTCACCTGCTTATAAGAGAAAAAGAAAACGCTTTAAATATACTTAACCTAACTTAACCTAAACATATAATGCATTAATCGTGGCAATAGAAGATTGTAACGATTTTTGCCTGAAATTATTGATAATTTTATTTGACATTTGTTCCAATGTTTCAACATTGGATATTCTATGTAACTCATTGGTACTAGTAAGTGATTGTTGCAGCTCAAACCACAGTCATCTCAGTTCAGGTAACCGTAAACTACCAATTTTACATATATTTAAATGTGTTATTCATCACAGAACATGAACATGTTCCTAAGAGCGTGAAAAATTGAGTTGATTTGAAAATGTTGCAGTTTTTCTGTGAATAATTGCATGTTTTGTAAGATGTCCGGATTTTGATTCGTTAGTGTCCGGATTTATAGACATGATTCAATGCAGGTGTACGGATTTAAGAACAAGACAAGTTTCATCGTTTAGATTATTTTTAGCTTAGCTTAGCTTAGCTTAGACTGACTACACATATCAATGGTTGCTATTCCGTGATTGACCGAAGTCAGTGAAAATGCACAAAGAATCAACTAGAAGTTCAGCTGGGATTGGCCATAATCTTCTTCAGTGTGCATAATTCAGTGCCTCTATTTATACAAGGTCAATAACGGCGCCGGCCACGTCCTTGCAGTCAGGTGGGATTGAGGGAAGGAATGTTAGTGTGTAACCTTTGCTATTTGGAGACCGTGTTTGCCTCTGCATCTCCACAAAGGTTACTGGGAGGGATGTTTGTTAATGGGGAGGATCGTTGGGTCAAAGGATTCACTTTGATAAGCGATTAGACCATGATAAACAATGATTTGTGAGATATATACATGCTTATACGTAAATATAATTGTTCATATAATTTCTGTGTAGAGGAAAATTATGCCGACATTTGAGGTGACGAACCATTCAAAGTTTGTTGAACAAATACTCAAATGTAACATTCCTACAGCTGTCAGTACGAAAGCATGTGTTATTATATTTTACTCATTTGAAAAGAAACAAAAGACTCAATTGGTTGGGACATCATAGAACACTCTTATTCTTATGCCGACACTTACAGTGGCGAACCATCCAAAGTTTGTTGAATAAAGTGAACCTTTCGCAAGTCTTCACTTGTAGTGTCGAACCATTCAAAGTTTTTTTAATTACAAAAATAAAGGTATATAAGGGGTGTTCTGAAAAAAAAATGTAACATTCCTACAGCTGTCAGTACGAAAGCATGTGTTATTATATTTTACTCATTTGAAAAGAAACAAAAGACTCAATTGGTTGGGACATCATAGAACACTCTTATTCTTATGCCGACACTTACAGTGGCGAACCATCCAAAGTTTGTTGAATAAAGTGAACCTTTCGCAAGTCTTCACTTGTAGTGTCGAACCATTCAAAGTTTTTTTAATTACAAAAATAAAGGTATATAAGGGGTGTTCTGAAAAAAAAATGTTAAACATAAATAAATCATGAATCAGAGACACTCACAGTGACGAACCATCCATAGTTTGTTGAAACATCATATTTACATCCCACCATTGTAACGATTAAATGTGCAGTCATACATATTTTATAGATTAGAAATAGTAGCATGAAACGAGCTCACCAATTGATCCGTTATCCTTGACTGAGCAGCCACAATCCACTTTCAGCTTCACTCGTTTGCTCGGCTAGCACTCAGAAAAAAAAAATAAAAAAAATAGGCGCGCGACCCGAAAAAAAAAAAACACGGACGACAGCTCGGGCTTTCTTGACGCACTGCCCAGGAGCAAGCGTCAAGGTCGTCGAAAGATCAAACAGAACTAACCGATCGCGGCACTTTTTCACTTACTCCAACCGAACTCCCCGATCACGCCACTTTTTCACTTACTAGACCGACGCGCGACATATTTGATCCTGCCCTCGTCGCTCGCTCCGGCAAAAGCAAGCGTCAAGGTCGAAAGATCAAACAGAACTCGTTTCATCGTTTAGATTATTTTTATGGTAAAAACTTCAATTTTAACGGAAAACTCATCATTTTTACTAAATTTAAACATAAAAGTGTCCGTTACATAAAAAGAGTTTCATTAATTTTGAATGAAACCTGTTCAAAACGTATTTCAAACATTTGTGTCGACTTAAGTGTCCGGGTATTGATGCGGCACGGTATAAGTTGACTGATGATTTATTTAATACACACATTAAGATATACCGTGGTGAATCAAAATCCGGACGGTACCAATAGCCGGACACTCCAATAATATTAGCTAATTTAGGTATGAATTTGAATAATAATGTGTTTTTAACTATTTACATCTGAGTCTTGTAACATCAGTTATTACTTTAGTAAGATTCATCATCTAGTAATCATTGGCAGAAAATTAATAAAAACAAAAACATAATTGTAACCCCGGTCTGACAGTGTTTTTCCATAGTGCAGTTTTTGTTGTTCAAGCTTGCCTGCAAACAAAGTGCAAGTTGAGTGAACGATAATTCGTTGAAAATACATTGTTTGTGAATTTTTGAGAACATTAGTGTGTAAAAACTTAGTAATAAACAATTTAAACATATCTAAGTGGCGAAAATAGTACAAAAGAATAGTTTTTCGAGCGATTAGTGAGTGTCCGGTTATGTGAACCATGGTTTTCAAATCCGGACGCCCCGCGTTCAAGTTATATATTGCTGGATAAGATATCTATTCGCGGTAAAAACTTAAAGGATAGTGAGAAAAAGTGTATGAACGGTTCAAAAATGAGATAATTTCTGAAAATTGTTCCAACAATCTTGGTAATTACAGGTAATCCTGAGTCCAACTACATCCACAGAAAGTAAGTAAACGAAACATGAATATTGTTACCAGGTCATGTTTGAAGGCATTATTTTGTATTTTCATGTAATGAACTTCAAAAATTGTAGTTAAATAGCCGCATTTAAATGCGTTTTTTTTAACTCTAAATAAATTTAGCGAGCTTAAGTACCGTGATGCATCAATACCCGGACACTTAAGTAGATACAAGTATTTAAACTCAGTTTTAGACAAGTATTTTTCGATTTAAATTGAAATGTAATATTGACACATATAGATATATACCAGATCTTAGTATAAACGATGGTTTTCATGTCAAGAGTGTTGAAAATATAATGAAAAACATGAAAATAATCAACCATGTTCTGTCCCTAAATCCGGACATCTGACTCATACCTTGGTTTTAAATCCGGACACTTGTGAATCAAAATCCGGACACCTGTATCGCAACATGAATTATTAGAATAAAATCGATAAAATTGCATTTTAATTAACTTACAGGATCATTTGATAGAAAATTTGATGCAAGCGTTTTATCTGTGGGGCACATAAAGAAATAAATTTCAGTGAGTTTGTGGTTAATTTACCTCTATTTGTCCAGGAGTCTTGCGAACACATGCGATTGGGTACTTTGTGTTTAATAAGCATCAAATAACACATCGCACTGATTTTCTTAGCACTTATAATCACTCGTAACACCTTAATTTTAATATTTTTTGCCTTTCTAGTATATCAACTTTAAAAATATTGGCTTACGAAAGTAAAATACAGTGCTCTCCAATGATGTTCGTTAGTATACGTTACGTTCACTTATTATTCAGAACACTTCGAGAATTAGGTTGATTAAACATGTTATTGTCAACTGAACATTGCAACGCGTAGTTGTGCGTTCGTCAAGGCTTTCTTTTAAATATGACCAACACTGCAGAGAAATCACGTCAAACTGAAGCTACATTTTTGTTTTTATTTTTATTAATTATCAGGCAAAGGTAACTAGATCATGAACGTAACTAAAATGCTTAATAGCCTTGAAAGAAGAAGTTAAGGATAAAATTATCCAAAATATTGTTCGTTTCTACAGTTAATTAATGATACTTATCAGAGTGTCCGGATATTGGTACCGTCCGGATTTTGATTCACCACGGTACGGGTGTCCGAAATTTGATCCAAAAGAGTCCGGCTTTTTGATTCATGTGTTCGGATTTAAAAACAAGACTAGTGCAACTGGTTTCGTTATATTTGCATTAAATTCTTTATTTTAACATGAATACTTGTTATTTTCATAAAAATTAATGTCGAAATGATTTGTGAATTGGCGGTTCATTCAAAAATTTAAAGAATATTATTTAAAATTAGTATCAGAACATTTGGCACTGCTAAAGCGTCCGGGTATTGATGCATCACGGTACTTGTTCTCTAGGAAAGCCTCTCTAAAAAGCAACAAGTATTGAAGTATATGTACAGATACGCCAAGAACTTTTAAATTTTTATTGATAATCCAAGGTAAAGCTGACATGTTCATCGATTTTAGAGCGGCTTCGACCGCGAAGAGCTATGGAAAATCATGGACGACAAAAGTCGGCTTGATGTTGAATGCGTCAAAAACAACGTTGGGGAACATGGTCCAAGACGCACTGATGCGGTAAAATAGCTCACCTCATTAAATCGTTCCTACAGCGTTTCCATTTGTATTCTTTGCCAAACGATGTTAAAATATGTTTACCCAAGAGTTGCCGCTACAACCCTTGAACATAAACTCATTGATTTCTCCTTAAATTCCCGGTGAAATTCAACATTTTTCACTTTTTGCTTAAATATTAAGGTTTTTTGAGGACTTTTTTAACGAATAAGCGTTTCCAAACCACAGAGCAAACTCATAGAGTAACATGGTTGCTTACTCCTAGTTCTCCATACTAAATGGCATTCTACCCCACCAATTCGGTCGTTTTGAACCAGGGGATTTTTTTTTATTACCGTACGGGTTTGGGCCGAAGGGTCTCAGATTTTCATGAAACTTTTTCCACAGGCAGGGCTTATGGATATATGAATAAAAAAAAATTGAGAAAAATTCAGGGTCGCCTTTTTTCCGGAATACTCAGGTGGAATTTTTTTGTTTTCCCTTGACACTACTTACTTTGAAAAATCATAACTCACGAACGAAGCATCGTAGAAACAAAGTTTTTATATGAAAATTTAAGCAAATTGTCTCAAAAATTAAAAAAAAAGGAACTGGAAAAAGTTTTCCAAAAAATTTTCCACCGTTGGGTAAAGAAAAGCTGGAAAATCTATGCCCAAACTCGCGGAAATTTTTTAATAAAATATTTTTAAGATAAAAACTTTATAAACTTCAATTCTGGTAACTTTTAGGATGTACTTTTCTTTAGTTCCTGATCTATGGTCAATTTTGTAAAAAATGCAAAGATTTGCCATACATGCCTTTTCGTTTAAAAATCATGACTCAAGACCAAGCTTTCAAATTCTCACTCACTCTCACGATAATGGATTTCTCCATCACCACAATTTTCAGCGAAAAGCTGCCTTGCGAAATTATCCGTCTACAAAACAAAGCGAAAATAGATAATGGCACAACTCCACAGCTGTGGGAATTTTATTTTATCATTCTCCTCTCCATGGAGAACTTTTCATGTGTCCATCGCCACAAGCAGCAGTTGCTTCTATGCATCAAATTAACTACTACTTTCGTCAAGTTGATGTGGTTGCAAGGATAGCGTGCATGCATCGCGGCTGATTTTAGCAATGTTGTAGGTTCGAATCCCGTCGGCGGCACCGGTTGTTGTTTATCCACATAGTGATAATTCTCGGGAGAAGTTGGTGAGCGAAAATATGATGGGGTGAAAAAGAAATTATCCCCGGAGTGGAATGATTTTCGGTTATCCTCCATCGTAACTCTAGGGAAAATAAGTGTGTGCGAAAAAAGATATTCACGTGAGGCGAAAAAGCATTCTCCTTACGTGCGAAAAATCGTAGATTTCGCATCATTGATACGATAATTCAAAACCCTGCTTTTAAGACTCATGATGAGTCATGATGACTTGTCGAACCGGATTCAAATTATCTAAAAAATATGAAATTTTTGAAATGGAATCAGTTTCCCAGGACATTTTTCACTGTTTATGAAAACAAATAATGAAACCCCGATTAGCTATTCCAGCTTTCAAACAAAGTATATTTGAAAAGAGCGATCAATAAGATCCAATCCTACAATATTTTTCAATACGCTCATTTTTCGTTCCTAAAACATGATCAAATATTGCTAGGATGAGATGTTTGAACCATATATTTACAAATTTATAAGTTCATAAACAAAATTTCTTAAGAACGAAACTACATAGAAACAAAGTTTTCTTCAATCAGAATGTAGGTATTTTTTTCCTGTTAGGTAACTACAAAATTGACAGTTAAATAAATGGGTAGACAATATGACAAATAGGTATTTACAAATTCAAGTTGAAAGCGCTGAAATGGCTTGAGAATCATAAGTTTACCAAAAACTAACAAAGAGCAGTGAGAAAGTGCAAGTGTCGTCTATCAGCTGTATATTCCTCGTTATTAATTTTTGGAAAGTGAAAAAAGTTTTCCCGAAGCTGTTGAAATGGGCAAAGTTTAATATTACGAATACAATTCTTTATGCTGTAACCCCTTCGGACTGGACGGCCACAAATCAGTAAGGACAAATCTACGATCGATCAGCCAAGGCCTCATCAGTAAGCTTCATTCGAATGGAGTTCGGTGGATTACGGAGAAGATGAAAATTTGCGTGAAGTGCTCCATTACCGGTGACCAGAAGGCTCTCGTAACGGATCTTCCAGAAGCAATGGCGTTTGAGGAACAAGTTTCACCACTATCTTCGTTGGCGTCGCCAAAGGAAACTCCTTCCTCGGGTGAGTCAGTTGGTTCTATAAATAATGTACAAAAAATACAAGAGCTTGCTAAATTCTTGGAAATTTCTTTTCAAGTAAAATCTTCACGTTTGGATGCTTCTAATAGTAACTATCGCAATGCTTCTATTGACGAAATGTTCAATCAAATTTTGGGTAAAATAAAGACTTGGTTTCCGTCTAATATTGTCGATGTTACAGAAGATTTTAATTACGTTTTATTAAATTTGAACTCAGTTGTTACAAAAGCCGAACCTGACAAGCAAATTGAACTTCTAAAACTACTTCCTAGGAATTGGTCATATGCCAAAGTTAAAGCTCATTTTGACGTGTCTCAACACGTTATAACTGAATCAAAAAAATACAATTTAGGGATTCAACCACTTTCAAAAGTAGGACGACCCTCGCCTGGATCAGATGTCCAAGACATAGTTTCAAATTTTTACCTAAGGGATGATATCAGTCGGCCATTTCCTGGCTTGAAAGATACCATATCTATTAAGTTACCCAATGGAGTGCGCCAAAACGTTCAAAAACGCCTTTTGCTTGACCCTTTGGATACTTTATATAAACAATATTTGGAAACCTGTAAGAGTGAACAGGAATCTGTCTCATTCACATCGTTCTGGAAACTTAAACCAAAACAATGTGTTTATACAAAGGATTCATCGGCCATGAATGTTTGTGTTTGCATGATACATGAGAATATGCAATTCATGGTTGATGCATTGAAAAAAACTAATTGCCTTGAAGTTCATAACACAGAAAAAAACTTAACACCTTTTTGACTAGTCAAATGATATGTACATCTGTACTATGATGATTGTTACTTGAGGTCCTGTGAGGATTGTAAATTAAAGAAATTAGATTTTGTTGCCAATCGCTTAGATGAAAACAACGTTGAAGAAGTTAAGTATTGTTTTTGGATTATTTCTCCTCGTTGTGAAAAAATCAACAAAGAGGAAAATGTAAATGATTTTATAGAAAACTTGAAAAATCTCACAGAGAAGTTTCTTGTGCATCAATTCAAAGTAGATAAACAAAATAAATTTATAAGAGCTAAAAAGGGATCACTAGTTGAAAACAAAGAAATAATGTGCCAGATGGATTTCGCGGAAAATAATTCGTGCGTGATACAAGATTCCACTCAGAGCCATTACTTTGTACGACCTCAAGTAACAATACATCCATTTGTAATTTATTACAAAGACAAATCTTCGATCAAAGTCTTAAATTTTGTTGTAATTGCTGACATGACATCAGTTTATGCTTTTCAAACAAAACTAATTTCAAGATTGAAAAATAAATTTCCTGAGCTTGAAAAAATCATTTATCTTTCTGATGGTTGCGGAGAGCAGTACAAAAATAAATCAAATTTCAAAAATGTATGCAACCATGAAAATGATTTTAAAATTAGAGCAGAATGGCACTTTTTCCCAACCTCACATGGAAAATGTCCATGTGATGGTATCGGTGGCAATATTAAGCGAATGGCTAGAGATGCTAGTATTAGAGAGTCAGCGGAAATTAATAAAGCCAAACAACTTTTTGACTGGGCTGTGTCGCAAAAGGTGAAAGACCAATTTAAAAAAAGATTGGGAATTCATCTATGCAACTGAAAATTACTATTCAGAGGCTGAAAAATTACTTCAGCAGAGATTTTCTAACCTTGTTCCAATTCCTGGAACAAAAAAATATCATTCATTTATTCCAAAAGACGAACGAAGCATTTTTGCGAGTGAATTCTCAGATGCACATGAAAACCAAGAAAATACAGCATGCTTTGTTCTTAATACTACAAAGAAACGAAAATCTTCTGGTGGTAGCAACCAAAGGCAATCTTCCCGGTTGAAAAAATAGATAGTTTTAAGATAAAATGTAAGTTATGTACTGAATAATTGAATAAATAAAATTAAAGAAAAATATAAAAAGAATCTTATTTGTTCCATAGAAAAGAAAGAATCCCTTGGAATGGAAAAGAAACAGTTTTTTCAGCTTTGCTTAACGGTGTAATGTTTCATGAAAAATATCATCCAATCCGACTTATACTTCATTAAAACCAATATGGGATTCTTTCAGATCTTTTAGAAAATTTGCAATTGCTTTGATAAAAAAAACTTGTTTTTCTGATGCTTCAATTGAAATATGGGGTTTCAAAGAAAAGGCTAATATGGTCATTTTTCACAAAATTGACCATAACTCAGGAACAAAAAAAAAAAGTACATCCTTAAAATAACTAGAATTGAAGTTTATAAAGTTTCCTTCTCAAAAATATTTTAATAAAAATTTTCCGCGAGTTCGGGCATAGATTTTCCAGCTTTTCTTTATAAATTTCCCGAACGGTGAAAAGTTTTGTGGAAAAGTTTTTCCAGTTCATTTTTTTTTTGATTTCTGAGAAAATTTGCTTAAATTTTCATATAAAAACTTTGTTTCTACGATGCTTCGTTCTTGAGTTATGATTTTTCAAAGTAAGTAGTGTCAAGGAAAAACAAAAAATTTCCACCTGAGTTTTCCGGAAAAATAGGCGACTCTGAATTTTTCTCAATTTTTTTTTATTCATATATCCATGAGCCCTGCCTGTGGAAAAAGTTTCATGAAAATCTGAGACCCTTCGGCCCAATTTGTACGATAATAAAAAAAAAAACCCAGAGGTCCTTTCAAACTAAATCGGGTTTCATCAGATGTTACTTTGCCATGTTCTTCTGAAATATTTCTCGGATTTTTGAAAAAAATCACCAATAATTTCTAAAAAAAAAAATCTTGATCTCTTCCTAGAGATACTTCTGGGAAATAACTGGAGAACTTCTTTTCTATAATTTTTAGAATAATTCCTGAAGGAATCTTAGCAACAATCACTGGAGAAATTTCTTAAGGAATTTATTGGTTAAAATATAGACGATATGTTTTTAAAGAAATGCTAGAGATACCCTGGAGAATGTAAACGAGAATCTTGATGGAAGTTTTGAGAAAATGATGATAACATCATTGGTTACATTCATTGAGCACCTATGATTTCTTGAACAATGTCTGAAAGAATCTTTGAAGGAATTAATGATGGAATCTCTGAGGTTTCGTCTATGAATACCCCTAGAAAAATTCTACATTGAATTGTTAAAGGTCTTAAACGAAATCTTTAGGAAGTCCATGAAAAAAAACAAAAAATGAAAAAAAAATAACAAAATGAGCTACTGAAGAAATCATTACAGTTCGTTTGGTAATTTATTTAAATTAAACCTTAGGCAAACTTATCGATCTGACAAGCATTTATTTCATCACGAATTGGAAAATCAATCCCAATGCAAAAACTCAAAATTGAGGAAATGTCCAAACTTTCTTAGAATACCTAATTAAAGGTGTAATGAATCAAAGCTTTCCAGTGCTACTTCACCAGCAAATATTTCCACTTACATGTCACTGTACTAGAAGTCCTCTCGATAATTTTCAGTGAACTAATGTGTTTCTAAACAAGAATTAAGAAAAGTAAAACTGCGGGCTCATTAATTGACATTTTTGTCATTGAACTACAATAACATATCAACATATCAAAATACGTTCTATCACCTTAGTCATAATTCTACAAAAGCTATTTGTTCAATGTTCGTTTCAACAGTCGGTTTCACATTAGCGTCTTATATTGAGACGGCGTTCACCTTCATTCTGAGGGCTCCTAAATCGAACTCCGCACTAGGCCCCAAAACTCTAGCTACGCCTAAGGCCTCCACAAAAAGTTGCGGTCAAAAAAGTTTCACAGCCGCATCAAATATGCCATGTACTAAACGCTCATTAGACCGGTAGTCCACTACGGGCTTGAAACGTGGACAATGTTCGAGGAGGACTTGTAAGCACTTGGAGTCATCGAACGCCTGGTGTTCAGGACGATATTTGGCGGTGTAGCATATATTTGGCAGGAAAACGGTATGTAGCGGCAAAGGATGAACCACGAGCTCGCCCAACTCTAGAAGGTGGCTAAAGCTGCAAATATGGTGATCGTTTCGAATCCGGTTGGCACAAGAAGGCGAGGAGGGCAGCGAGCTGGTGGTTTGAAGTGTACCAGGACCTCGAGAGCGTGGGTCGCTGTCGAGGATGGGTATGAAGTTAAAACAATCCTGGCACAATTAAAAGAAATGGAGAGATTTCTTATAAAATCTCTGAGAGGTTTTCGGTATTTCCACAGTTAACATGCTGGGTTATCGCCTCAATTACATTATTATTCCGTCCAAACCTGGCTTGTTTCACCATTCGGAACATAACTCTTTTAAAATTAAGGGACAAAATCTAATACTCACATAGACTGGAGTTCTGTAAAAAACACAATTGAATTAAGATACCATATTGGATTTTCTTGGAAGAACCATTGCATGAATTTTTGAACAATCTATCAGGAGTATCAACTGGAGAAATCAGTGAAAAAATAACTGTTAAATGTCTGGAGGAAATCTCGGGATAGTCCCTGGAAATGTTTTTTTGAGTAATTCCTGCGTAAATTGCTTGGTCCATTTACAAATTTCATCATGCTCGATAGGGTGGACGAGGTTTCCTAATAATGTTACGGTTAATACAAAAACTGAAAAAAGATCATTCAAAAAGCGTTGCGTAGGGGGTGGGTGGGTATGTAAAATGTTCAATTTGAGCATTATGAAATATGTGAATGAGCGTTGATTGGGTTGGAATGCTGGAGAACATGTTGAGATAAATTCTGGATTAATTTCTCAAAGCATCTTTTGAGAAATCCTAGAAAAATTTATGGATAAATTCTCTGAAGAATTGAAGGAGGAGGTATTTCTGGAAATATCAATGCAAGAGTTACTAAAAGTATTGCAGAAGAAACCTAAGGAGAAACCACTATGAGAATTCTTGGAGCTTTTACTGAAAATAATTTCCTAAAGAACCTTCAAATTTCATATAATTTACTTTTAACTTGCACAAAAGTCGCGTTATAATCTCTGAAGACACCTTTGAAGCTTCTAGATTTGGCACCAAAATTAATAAACAATATGAATAAGGAGAAAAATGACTTTGGAGACTATTTTGGTAAAAATAAGACTTCAAAGCCCTTCAATTAAATAGAGATTTTCAAGAAAATTCGTTCAAAAAAGTGACCAAGTCTCTAAAAAGAGACTAACTACCAGTCCTGCGATTGCATTCACATTTAATGTGCATGGGCGTAAATAGCCGTCAGACTTGAGGGGGGCCACGGCCCCTTCTCATGAGAGATAAAATTCGTAAAGGAGTTAGATAAGTTTACAGTGTTTGTTTCGATAATATTAGTGAACTGATTAAAGTGGCGCACTTTCATACAGATCTATCTCTACCAAAACCTAAAAATCGTCTAAAATTGATTGATCAACTTTCCATGCTATCAAATGTCACTTTTATGGAAAAATAGTAAACGTATTCAAAAATCTATTTTTTCCTTTATATTTCCTAGATGACGTATTCAACCCAATCTCAATCAAGGTTCAAGATCAATGTGAAATTCTACCCTTTTGAGCCAAAAAAAACCTAGCCTTTAAAGAAAAAAAAACCGCTTGTTCGTTAGAAAATATGAATTATTGTTGCTCGACATTTCATTTCTCTAAACCTCTCGAAACCAAAATTTTAACCTAGAATTGAATACAGTCGAAGCTTGTTATAACGACATCGCAAGGGACCGTCGTAATAAGGAATTGTCACTACAGGGTGTCCGCAAATTATCCGTACAAACTTTGAAGACCTGGCTCTATACAATCAAGCATAATATATTCAATATTCTTGCATGGTTTTGAACATTGGCTTATTATATTCTTAAGAAATAAGTTTGACACATTTCCGATTTCAAATTATTGCAAAACCAACCCAAATGTATTTAGGTATCTTAAAGGGAGCTGTTTTCCGAGCTTTATGACGGAAGAGAAATGTCCATAGAGCTCGCTGGATTTGAACCATACAATTTTCTATTTCCAGTCTAACTTAAAGCCACTAACCTGTAGATTACTTCAAATAATAATAGGAAATTTGGATTCACCTCTGTTAGGTTTTAGGGATAACACATCCCCAGTATGACTAGCGGCCCTCAGGAAAAACGTCTCCGAAAAATTTAAATTTGCTTACCTCAGTAACAAGCAATCATTTTGAAATTTTTTAAAGTTGTATTTTGTGTTAACATATAGATGTATTATAAAAGGTACATGGACATTGATTTTTCATTGTTTTCAATGTGAGATAATCTTTCCAATATTTTGCTGTTCGGATAATTTGCGGACACCCTGTATAGAGAATAGTTATAACATCAATATATTTTTCAAAAGATCGAAAAATGTTGCTATAGAGAGCTTTTGTCGCTATAAAAGTTGTCGTTATAACGAGCTTCGACTGTAATACCATTTTTTGTTAGAGTTAAGGACTTTACATCTTAAAGCTGCTTGGCGATCATCATATTGAAGGATTGAAAGTTTTTTTTTATATTTTCAAAAAACTGTCTTCATTAAACTCGTACGATTACAGTGGTTTGAAGAAAGCAAAATGGAAGGTATAATATCCAATTAGAGTAGAGTAGGGCAAAAGTTCAAACTTAGTGGTATAATCATTTTTTTTTTTCATAAGAACGATAGCAGTTGTAAATAAATAAATACCCACAGTGAACCATCAACTAATTTTTTTATAATTTTGCTGAGCAAACTTGTATCAACATATTTACCCATTTTTAGTTATATCAGTTTCAAAATTGATTGTCTTAAACGATCTTTTGCCCCACCGATGGAGCAAGAGTTAGAATCTAGTGTAAGGCAAAAGGCCGCTGGCCACACAATCAGGCAAATTTTGCTAAACTTAAAAATAATATGTGGATTTGGAGTAATTTGTAAATTTCTCTCCGAGTTTATATGTGGGTCGAACTTTTGTCCTGCTGATTCGAACTTTTGCCACACTATGGCCCAAAAATTGATTCCAAGCATTTATGTAGTAACTAATATAGCTCAGAGCATCCTGATGATAGGCTTAGAAACGCCCTTACATAAAAAATCGAAGAAGATTTTATCCTTTTTTTTTTTTTTCATGCAATGAAAGTTTGACCAAAAATTACAATTTTTACGTTAAAATACAACAAATAGCTATATTTTTTTCCAAATCTCGAAACTTTGGCCCACGTTACTCTATTGTTCAATTTTGGGCTACTAAAAATCGAAAAAGAAATCCGGTTTCAAAATAAATGTAAGACTGAAAAATACATATTTACTGAAAAATAAAAAATCTCATTCTTGAAAAACAATAAATTTTCATAAGGGAGACTGACATAGATGTAAGTGAATGTCTAACAAACGGCTGTGTCGTTGAACTTGGTAAAATAAGGAATCTGAGCCAACAGAAATTTGAAAAAAAAAAATGTGATTTTACATGCATCAAATTCTAATGTTAGTGTAACTTACAGAAAACCGTTTGCAGTTAGTCTTTCTAGATTTGCTCAAACTTGCAATAAAAAAATATACATAAAACAAAGCAGTACATCGTCGATATTTCGTCATCAATCTAGAGGCAAGTTTTATCTAAGTAACGCAACGTCTTCTAATTACGGAAATTTTACATGAATGCAGATATATTTAAAACAATAAAACAACTCTGAACATGATTGATATGGGGACGGACCTGGTGTAGTGGTTAGAACACACGCCGAGGACCTGGGATCGAATGACTCCTGAATTTGAATACAAAATAATTCAAAGTTCGTGAAAATATAAACTTGGCTTGATGCATCAATTTTTATTTTTTGGGACATTTTTGTTTTAATTAACCATAACTCTCATACACAAATATTTCCCAGTTACAACAATACGTTCTAGATAATGGATCACAAAATATCGCAGTTTGTTTTAAAATTTGAAGAGACTTTAGTTTTCTAATTGACAATAGAACTACAAATGGATCGAACCAGGTCTGCCAATTTTAAAACGTTCTTCAATGAATTTCAAATCGGGAAAGGACGGAAAGGAAACAGTATGGCAGTATGTGATATTTTACAACTACATATTGCTATTACCTGTCAAACAATGACCATCCAGAAAAGTACATTCAATCAACATGCATTAAACGTGTTTAGTATCATAAGGGAATTTTTGATACTGAACAGTATTTTTAACTATATAGTCATTACTTTTCAATTTTTTTTCGGGGGGGCCAACCCCATGATTCAGGGGGGCCAGGCCCCCCCTGGCCCCACCCTATTTACGCCAATGTTAATGTGTATACAATTGAGTGGAATTAAATTCATTAAACTCGGAAATTAAATTGCCGAAAATTTCCAATCGCACGGTGATCGCATCGGAAAACTACCAAGTTAATTCCGAAGAGATGCACGTTCAAGGTCAATCGTGATGGCAAATGCATTGTGAGTCGCAAAAAATGTTCGTAGCGAACGCAACGCTAGAATCGACTCTGCTGGTACACATATGACTCTGCGAACACACGCTGAGTCTGAGGGGAAGGATGCAGCTCAGCAGCTGAGCCGGTGAGCTGAAGTGCGATTCGTGATCGATCACCCTCCTCCAAATGGTTACCTGCTATGGTGGTATTCGGCCTAACTAAACATTTTTCTGCGTTGCGCAACAGAACTAGCCAATTCAATGTCTTTGCCGCGTTTACCTATATCCAAGCGTAGGACGGGTAGTGGTGAACGAGAGCCGGGCGGCTACCTAAGGAGATTTGTGCGATTTTTTCTGCATTATGATGTGACGATTAGCGGTTCGGTCGCTTGAAGCTGATGCTGTGTTTTGTGGCAAAGGTTTGAACTTGTAGAGTGATGATGACGTTGAAGGTGGCGAGACGGCAAGGGGAGGGCATTATGACGGACTTGATGGTCGGATGGAAGTTCAAGTTTGGTGTTCATTGAGGATGTTGTGTGTACCTAGCTAAGCTACCTGCTACCATGCGCCGCTCGCAATCATATTGCTCTGAAGGATAAAGTGACTGCGGGAGGGTTGGAAGTATGATGCGTTCGATCAGCTTGATGGACACGCGTTAGTAAGCTTGAATTTTTTCTTGTGATGAGCATGGACGAGAGGTTTTGTAAGGACATTTTTGACCTTGTGCTTGATGAAAGGTATATTTCAGAGCTATTGGACGGCTTGTGTCGGGGTGAATTTGGAGAGGGTGTAAATTAATAATTACGTTTTAGTCTTAAGAACTGCAATTAGGGTATTAAACTTGAAAATAAATGTTCGAACTGTTAGGGAAATACTAGTAAGTAAATAAAAAATTAAATAGAGTACTTTACCAAATAAATTCTATAATACCTTTGAAGTAATCGAATTGCAGCGTTTAGGTCGAAGCGCCCATCTAGTGAAAAGGGAGTCGTGGTTTGGAAACCCAACGAAGTACGGACTTCTTTTTTGCAATTCCAACTTCGATTTGAACGTTTGACCAGTGCTGGAACCGGTAATAGTAGTAGGCTTGAATTTCGAGAAAGTCACGTGGCTCTTCCCAGTACAGTAGTTCAAAAACGTGAATCTCATCAAGTAGCCTATGTTGGAAGAATGAATTTTCTAAATCGTTAGTGTCATTGAAGGCTCTAAATGTGGGAAATAGAACATTTTTCTACAGTAGTTTAGGGTTGCCCTTAGCAACGGGTGTTTTGCAATTTTTAAGGCTTTTTGCCTACAGCAGCGATGGGCGTGAGTTTAACTGGCTTCGCTGACTGTGATTGACTTTGTTTGGCTACTGTAGAGTGAATTTCAGATTTTTTTTCCCAGCCCTGCGTATGACACATGTTCGGTGTCAAAAAATTTGACGCATTTCGCGCCAGCTCGAACATATGTTGGTAGCATCCTCTCCAGATTTCAACGAAAAATTCTGGATAACTGAGTAAGAAGTGGCTTAAAAAAATATCGTATGGATTTAGAAAAGTCCATTTTTTATTTCGATGAAATTTTGTCAAAAGATAGGTAATTGTGTTTACTACCAAGAAAACAAGATTTTCAAAGAAATGTTTTTCTTGCCTTGAATGAATTTTTTTGTGTGTCGTTTTTAAACAAGACTAAAATAATAAAAGTCACAATCATCCAGTAGAGTGACTATGGGTGCGCGGTGGATGCGGCTCCAAAATTGCAGTAATGATTCCTCATAGAATTTAAATTTACGAAATAAGGAGCTAATAGTAATTGACTGTTTGTAAGACACCAAAATGAAAACTTGGCATGATAGTCGACTTTCCATTTCTCGATATCGAAGGGACCATCGAGATAGGGAAAGATAGTAGAAGCATTAACCTAAGAATGCTAATGTCGCTGCTGTTCGTGTTACCAATATCTAGTTTGCCACGAACTGACAGCTCTAGTACCGGGCCTCAAAGTGTCAGATTAATTTTAGGAATCAAAACAACAACATGGTATTGAACAAACAATGAAAATCCATAAAAATTAATAATTAAAATCAGTTTTGTGATAACAACGCCATTAGCGTTCTTCTACTAATATTTCTATTGGAAAGATCGAGGCATAGAACCAATTGTTGATGATTATTAGATTAGAAATTTACTCCGTTACCAGGAAAAAAAAACAGACGTCACTTCGTCTTCGAATACGCACTTGATCCTGGCTCGTTGCGCTCCACGCCTTTTTGTAACAAACAGATCCTAAGCAAACAACGATTTTGCAGGGTTGCTGTCCGGCAGTCTTGCAACATGCCCTGCCCATCGTATCCTATGGTACACCTATCCTATAACTTGTTTTTATCAAACCAAAGTGGTCCTTTAAGGGGATCATAATGTAGTGCAACTTAGTCCGAAATCAAGTCCGAGATACTTTGTTGAAGTTTCTAAATCTCTAGCATGTATACTCACAGCACCAAAGGTTTTGGCATGCGAATTCCCGATCTACAAAAATCTGCATCGTTAGTGATGCCCAAAATATTTTTTTTTTCTTCACATGCATTATTTTCTAGGTAACCAGGGTAACCAGGTTAGAAAAACCTTAAATTATAACATTTGCGGTGAAACTTAGCACGATTCCAATACCGCTTTAGCGTGTGGAAAAATTGTATTGGTTTCATTGCTCTAGGGGAAATTTGAAAACCCCTAGCAACATTTTATTTCTTATCGTACTAAAACGTGAAAGAATTTTGAAAATGGGTTGGGCCGTTACTGAAATGTGGCTGATTGTACAACTGATATTTGAACCCGGGGCTCCTAGTGTTAAGGCCGCACGGGACGTCATCATAATCACCCTATCCATTTCAAGAGGCAAATCTTAAAAACCACTCCATATATCGATGCGAAAATGTATCACTATGATTCTATATATGTAGTGCACAACCCAATACATTTTCAGCTTCATCGGTTCACTAAAACTCGAGATTTGCTTCCACAAAGTTTTGATGATAATTGTTAGAGTGAGACGAAAGATACGGAAAACAACACGGTCTCCCGTGTAACCTTAAGAACATTTCAGGACAACTGGTGAAATTTTTCAAAACAACGGCTGATGGAATTCTATAAAACTATTTGGGCCACCTATTTGGCACCTTGTGCTCATTTAACCCTTAAACCCCTCGGTGGCCCCTGAGGGTTGTTCATAAATCATGAAATTGTATAGGGAAAAAAATCCCTTTCTACAAGCCATTCAACAAACCAAGGTCCAAGAAAAGATTAAAATTATTGTTAATACCACAAAATAGGAAAGGATTGTCTGGAATTGAAAAGAAATTCATGACAACTGATGGGGGGCTCCTGAATTTCCTCTTAGGAGCCTTGGGTGCTAAAGAGGTTCACGTCAAAACTTGTTGAAACTCGTTGAGAACCTTTAAGATTTCTTTGGAAATCCCGGAATACGCATGGGTTACACCTACTAAACTTTCGATAATCTTTGAAAGTACTTGGATACATTTGAAAAGCACTTGCAAACGTTTTAATATATCTAATGCGCACCTAAGAATCTCTTAAACACTTAATAATCTTTTAAACCTAAACAAATGCTCACATGGAATTTTACATATATCAACTTCGATAACTTTTCGAGAACATCCATTAGGATCTTCTTAAACCTTCCAAGAACCTTCAAGACCCCTTGGTAAGCTATGGAGATGCTTTGGAAGCCACTTCTTACCTCTGAATAAATGTGATACTAAAATTGAGAACTTGGTAATCCCATAGAAATTCATCAGAATTGGCTACGAAAGCTTAGAGATTTGTTGACAAGATTCCCAACTAACATTCACTCATTTAACAAACACCATTATGGCAGTTTTATTCAGCATCGTGTTTAATAACATTTTATAAATTTTCATGGCCAACCTTTGTTCAGGCGTTGTTCACACAAATAAGGAGAAACTTTAAAGCATGTCGTTGAATTTCAACTTTATTTTTCAGCTTTTAAAACGTTTTACAAGCATTTATTTCAGCATTCATACGACTGGTTCAAAAATAATTAAAAACAAAAAAACCAAAAAAAATAGTTTTCTTGGCGCTTTAAATGTAGTATACACAATTATCATGATATAACAACCATATTTAAACATTGATGGATACTGGATTCGAACTCGAGACCTTCCAATCGTGTGCGCCATCCTAGAATTGATGAATAAATCGTCCATTGCAAAATATAAATCTCTCATAGCTGAATATTGATCATGTTTGAGCTGCTATTCGACATCGTCTAATCAACACATGGTACGCTAATCATAAACTGAACAAGCATATTATTCAGCTGCTGTTTAGTGCCGATCAAAGCTGAATTTAGTCGGCTATTTTTAGCGCACAGCGGGAAAATTTATGCCAATGATGGTCAAATTTAATGTTTATTTACACAAAGTGAAATCAGTCTGAAATGATTAAGGTGAATATGCATCGAAGCCAAACGTCAAATTTTCAAGAGCACAAATCTAGAGAACCAGACAGCGCAGCGGTTCGAGCTGAAAAACCTAATCATTAAGTTTTCAGCTTGAACGGATGTTTAGTTCTCTAGATTTGTGATCTTAAAAATTTGAGGTTTGGCTTCGATGCATCTTCACCTTAATCTAATTTCATAATAAGTTATAGTTTGTTCAAAACTTCAATTTGAATAATTCATTAACCTCAATTGAAATTCATTTATTTTATAAATTATATTTGTATTTAATTGTATATATTATGCATTGAAGAAATAGTTCTCTGTATAAATATATATATAAATCCTCTGAAGTGTTCTGAGAACTATGCGCCTGAATAGAAAAATGTTCTAATATCTTGACACGTGGGATTTTTTTCAGAAATGGCCAAGTGGATCATTTTACTGTCATTTGTGAATGTCATTTCAAATGTAGCTCGCTATAGAAATTTATTTAATCAATTCTGTCAAAGAAATTTCCACTTTTCATGTACGGAACAACATCCCGAGCAGGCGAAAAAAGCTTAGCAATAGCAAATTATAATATGGATAGCTAAAAGGGATATTAACTTGATAGCTATAATATATAAAAGATCTGGAAATGATATCTAAAATAAACTACCTACAAAAAGTTACTTTTTTCCTTAATCGCAATTGACTCTGAACGACCCCGAACCCGTTCACGAATTACTTTGGCTTCGTTTACTCGCGAGCAAGGCATATGCGAGTAAATTAGCACACTGATGCTCGTGAACATTTTTTTGCTTGTTCCTCATTTTTCGTCACTAGTTCCCATTGTGTCCATCAATATACGCTAAACAATTGCGTTACCGAAGCAGGATTTCCCAATGGTTGTCAAAAGTTTTTATAAGTCCGCAATGTTTCCGAAGAGTTAACATAGATGCTCAAAAAGTTTGTAATGGATTATTTAGATTTTTAACAATTCCCTGAGAGCTCATTAGGTTTCAGCGGGTTCCAAGAGGTTTTCAGTTTTCCAATCGCATTTTTCAAGTGCCTTGTGTAGTTTTCAAAAGTTTCAAGGAATTCCTGAGCGATTCCTAGAATTATTTAAAAGTTTACCAGGAGATTTCAGAGCTTTCATGGTGTTTCCGAAGAGTCGTCCATGAACCATGTGGTTATTTTGTTAGATTTTCAGACCCATCCGCCCCACTCCTTCCTCATGATCCTGAATGATCGTGAACACCAAAAATGTGTATGGACCGTGGCCATTGTCCACCGAGCCCATTAAATGATCACGTGGTTCATGGCGAACCCGAAGAATTTTCTGTAGCTGAAAAGACATTTTTAAGAATTTCTCAGCGGTTTACAATGGATTCTTGAGGGTTTTGCATGGAATATCAGGAGGCGCTCAGAAATCGTTAATGGTTTTCAAGGGCTCGCTCTAAAATCCCTTGTGAGATAGATATAGTTATTTTCCCGATTGAAATTCATCCGACTGGTGTAGTATTATTGATAATTCATTGGTTGCAGTTATTCTAGTAAAAATGAATCTGATTCAACCGATCAACAATCTTATCTGGTTAAGAAACTTCTTTGCATTAATCCTCCACTCGATTTAGCGCTCTAGGTAATGCCCCAAAGCCTTTCGGATATTCCAAAAAATTCCACGTGGTTTGATCAATGTTAGATTTGTTAACGACTGACCTCTACTCTAGGAAATAGAAGGATTATCAACCAACGCTTTTGAACAGCCGCTTGTCACATTGAAAATGTCCAATACACGAATCCGTTACAAAGATGCCTTCCAAGCAACAAATGCTTTTGAATATTCAACATAATTGTCCATTCAAGACTATCAAAATTTACATATTGTTAAGCGGTCAATGAATCTGCCACCAACAACTTATAGTAAAATATCTTACAGATCACGTGGAACAAAACCAGTTTTGCGCATCATCCACAGACAAGTTGAGCCTATATATTTTAAGTGGTGAAGTTGGAGTGAGGATCAAACTACGAATATATTGTTCGCTCGAAAAGAATTTTAAAATCACTTACGTGTTCAGCTGGGTTTAGGGACAAAATGTCGAATGCCAAAACGTCGAATCCCAAAACGTCGAAAGGGACAAAACGTCGAAGGGACAAAACGTCGAAAGCAATCATTTTTCTAACGAAGGTTTTTTGGATAACTAGTGTTGCCAAAGAAAAAACGGTTGCGATGCGGACGGCGTTGGAAACTAGTTGGAAACAGCAAAATTTACAATTTTCATCACAGTAAAGCGAAGTATGCACTTCAACAGAAAAGTAATCGCCTATCTCGACGCGTGGAAAATTTCTTGCAAGAAATGCTCAAGAAAAGCATTTTTCTTTGATCGCAGTACCATAATTTCGGGTGAAATTGATCACTTTTCACTGTTTTCCATGTCTGTTTTCTATGATGTTGCCAATTCCAAACAACTTAATGCAGGAAAACAAGTACGACGGTGAGCCTCATGGGTTTATATACTCAAATTTTCATACAGTTGTGATTTTAGTGCTGAAAATCGTCTCTAATATAAAAAATCAAGGAATTCCATCTCGGGGTGAAATTGATCACCTGTCAAAACAATTATTGTTAGTTTTGAAAACAACTTTACTTATTTAATTTGGGCCTCCTGAATCCAAATATGCTTGCCAAATTCTTCACAAAGCAAAATTTATGGAAATAATAAACAATTAATTTTTAACAATACCGCAGAAAACGCCTAAATGTAGGCAATTTCCAAAGGAATCTTCTTCTTCTTCTCTTCTTCTTTCTGGCGTTACGTCCACACTGGGACAGAGCCTGCTTCTCAGCTTAGTGTTCTTATGAGCACTTCCACAGTTATTAACTGAGAGCTTCCTATGCCAATGACCATTTTTGCATGCGTATATCGTGTGGCAGGTACGATGATACTTTATGCCCTGGGAAGTCGAGAAAATTTCCAACCCGAAAAGATCCTCGACCGATGGGATTCGAACCCACGACCCTCAGCTTGGTCTTGCTGAATAGCTGCGCGTTAACCGTTACGGCTATCTGGGCCCCTCCAAAGGAATCTTCTGATATGTATAAAAAATTCGATTATTACAACAACATTTACAAATTGGTACGAATTTTGATGATAAAATCCGTTTTGGGGATATATTTCAAGCATCGTTACAAATTTTCAGGTTTACGCCATGTCCAAACCCTTGTTTAAAACTGTAAGATTATTGAGGTCTGCCAATACCACACAGAACACGATTATGGATTTTTTTCTATTATTTTCATAGAAATAAACATTCCTCAACACAAAAAGCTTCACAACATGCAATTCGACAATATTTAAGATAAACAACGTTCATTTACATAGGTTGCATTGATTTCTGTGCTCTATTAGAAGGAAATAAAATTGTGTGACACAGTGATCAATTTCACCCTACTGATCAATTTCACCCGAATTTACGGTACGCAGTTGAAAAGAAATGTCAATTCAAATGGAGCTCACTGTAGGAAATTTCTTGACCATTTCTTGGGCAGAAATTTTTACTTTTCTTGAGCGGAACAGCATACTTAGCTTAAGCATGGAATTTTTTTTTTTCAGAAAAATGCCTTGATTACACTACGCGCGCAATGCACGAACGTTCGTTAAAAAATATTCGCTCAATATTCGCGCGAACTGTTCGAGCTTCTGTAAGTACAAATTGTTCGCCCATGTATTACACAGTTCGAACAAACACGTCTTTGGTTCCATGACTGTTGGTCGTAGCAACCAATGTGTGTTTATTCATCGTTCGTCAAAACTTCACTGGTGCTGTTGTTGTTATCAAAGTATATTATTAACAAACGATTTCCCTCAACTAATCATTCTTTACTTCCAGATATAATTTTGCAATTCCCCAATGAATTTCTTCAAAAACCCTTGCAAAAATCAGTGCAAGATTGTTAAGAATTGTCTAAAGGAATGACCCAGTAAAAATACCGAGGAAATCGTTTGAAAATTTCGTCGGAAACTCAAGAACTGCATTATTTTTTGAATTCCCCCCGGATATCGTTTATTGAATGTTTCATCGATTCCTTCCGAAACCCATTAGATATCTCCAGGAAGAACTTTTGTTCGGTACCAGATTTTCTAGACCGGTCTCGATAGGGCTCCAGAAATACCTCCATCTACTCGTTCAGGAATTTTGTCAGGAGTTCCTTTCGGGATTCCTCCAAGGATTATTCTAGGAATTTTTGTAAGAATATGTATTTCTACAAGGAATATTATAACGATTTTGCCAGAAGTTTCTGTCGAAATGCCTTCAGCAAACCAAAGGATTATTTAGGAAACCATTCCAATTGTTACTCCTTCAGAGATTATTCCAAAGATTCCTCAAGCGATTTCTGCTTATACTCCTCTAATAATTATTCCAAAAACAAATAAGAATTCCTCTAGGAACATCGCTATGGAGATTTTTGCTGAGATGTTCTCAAGGCTTTCTCAAGGTTTCACTTCGACAGTTTTTTAAAAGAAATTCCTCAAGTAGTCCTCTCGACATTTTTCTAGGAATTATTTCCGACATTTTCTTCATAGATCGCTCCAAGAATACTTCCGGAGTTTCCACCGAAAATTCATCTGAGGATTCTTCAAGAAAGAATTTCATAAATTCCAATAGTGATTCGTCAAGAGATTCCTTCAGGAATTCTCCAAGGAAACTTACTACATAAATTATTCTTATGATTTTTTTTTCAGGTAATCAGAAATTCCTTTGAAATTTCTCCAGAGATTCAACCTGGATCTCCAAAAAATCCTCAGAGGATTCCTCTGAAACTTCCTCTTTAAATTCCTACAGAGATTCACCCATGAATTCCTTCATGGATTTCATCAAATAGAATAAGTCCTCCAGGTTTCAACTCCGATTTTTTTAAGAGATTCTTTCTGGAACTCCTTTTCTGAAGAAAGTTTTTGAGGAATCCCTGGATAAGTTCCTGGAGGGATTCCTGGAGCAATCCCTGAAAGAATCACTTGAAAAAATCTAGAGTAAAGTCTAGAGGAATCATCGGTGAAATTTAAGAATCCTGGAGGAACTCTTGCAAATGCCTATGGAGTGATTCCCAAGGAAATCTATGGAGAAATTCTTGAAGAAATCCTTGGAACATAACACTTCGGCTGCACATACTTTATTGTTCCAACGTTTTTTTTTTCTTTTATAATTAAGTCTGCGTAGACGAAAAGTATATTTCATTACAATGCACAGTTGACTCTCTACCAGATCATCCCTGGATCAAATTATAGAGTATACCATTAAAGATTTCACGAAGCCTAGGAGGAATTCATGAAAAAAAAAAAACTGTAGAAAATCTCTGAAATCTCTAAAGAGATCCCCTTGAGAGATTTTGCTAGATCCATTTGGAAGAATCTCTGGAGAAACGCCTATAAAAATGATTTTCTAAGTTGATTAATGAAAGACTTTTGGATATATCTTTGAAGGAATCCCTCGAGAATCCTTGGAGGTATCCTAGATAGCATCACTGTTGAAATTTTGCTGATGGAATCCCTATTTAAATCCCGGGAAAACACCATGTACAGATTTTTCTGAAGAACACCCTGGAATTATACTTAGAGGAATCCATTGATATTTTTGGAGAAATATCAGGTGAATACTTCGAATCCATGAAGAGATTTTCCAAAGGGAATTGATGTAGAAAATTTACTGAAGAAATTTTAGTATGCATTTTCTTAATCTTATTCCTGAAGAAATTGTTAGGATATTTTTTGTATGAAATTCCTGCAGGAACTCATGGGAGAATATCTGGAAGAACTCCAAGAGGAACTCTTAGAGGAATCCCTGGATACTTGTTTGGAAGCCTTGTAGGATTATCTGGAGAGATCTTTGGAGTAGGTCATGGAGTAAGTAATATCTTGAGTAATTCTGCAAGAGATTATTCTAGTGTAATTCCTGGAACAATTCCTGGAAAATGCCTTGAAGATATCTCTGTAGAGATTTTCCAAGAGGAATCCTTGGAGAAGTCTCTGAAAGATTTTTTAGAGAAATCTCTGAAAGAATACAAGGATAAAAATTACGGAGTACTCCTGAAAATCCTGGAGGAATCCTTGAAGAAATTCCTGGAAGAATACCAGTAAAGATTTTACTGGAGGGATCAATAAAGTAATTATTGGAGACATTCCTGCAGAAACTGTTGAAAGTCAATTCTACAGAAAATTCTTAATATTGTTTCTGTAAAATTGCTCTTGGAAGCCTTCCAAGTATTTCTCTAGGAATTTATTTACGGATTTCTAAAAAAATCTTCATGGAAGGAGTTTCTGTGAACATTCTTGAAAGAATCCTTAAAAGGATTCCTGGGATTATTTCTGATGAAATTTCTGGAGGAATTCATGATGGAATTCATCTTTGGAAAAATTTCTGGAGAAGTTCATGGAAAGATCCCCGAAGGTATTTTTTGAGGCCCTCATCAATTGTCTAAAATTAACTTTAAGTTAAATCCCTGGAAGATTTGTTAAAGAAGTTGTGTAATTATAAAAATCCTAAAAATCTTTTCTTCAGCGATTTTGCTAAAATTATCTCTTGGAGAATTTCTGGAGAAAATTCTTGAGGATCACTTTAGACATTTGTGAAGTAATTACTTGTAGAATCCTAGGAGAAATTTCTTGTGGAATCCCCACAGGAATTCCAGATAGAATCATTGAAGCAATCCGTTGAGAATCCACGAAAAAATCTCCAGAATAATTCCTGGAAGAATTTTGAGAGGACTACATGTAGAATACACTGAATGCATCCTCTGAGGAATTTCTGGAGAAATATCTGGAGTTATCCTAAAAGAAATTGTCCTAGTGTAACCCCTGGAGGAATCCCTGAAGATATCTCTGCGAGAATTCCAGTAGAAGCATTCTGGAAGAATGCTTGGAGAAGTCTCTGGAAGAATTTCTGGAAAAATATCTGAAGAAACATCATGAGGAATCACTTGAAAAATACCTCGAAAAATCCCTGGATCAATCCTTGAAAAAAATCATGGAGGAATTCTTGGAGATAATCCTTGAAGAATATTATTAAAAATTTAATTCATGTTACTACTCTTGAGGAACTCGTTGCGAAATTTCTAGAGGAATCACTGTAGAGATTTTTCTTGAGGAATCCCTGGAAAACTCCTTGGAGAAAACCCTGAAAGTATCCCTGGAGGAACTCCAGGCAGAATTTCTGGAGGAACTGCTGAAAATGCTCCTTGAGCTCTGTCTGATCCGGTACTTAAAAATCTGGTTGCGATCAAAACTTCTGCGTGATGGAAACTCTGTCAAAATTGTTGTATGGATCACTGTAGAGATTATCTAGAATAATTTTGTGATAAAATCCATGAATTCAAAAAAAAATTTGGACAAATCTCTGGAAGAGCCTTGGGGAAATTTTCTACCAACACCAATGTTTTCATTCTCAATCTGACCAGGACGAATGAATATTTTGATTTCCTTTCCTACTACACAACTTTCTACCGTTTCTATGCAACGCAAGTTCGACGAACCGACATGTTTGAATGCACAAATATATTCCTACAAAATGTTCGCTAGTAGTTCGTGCACATATTACACAGTTCGCGCAAACATTCGTGCAACTTGCACAAATGTTCGTGCATTGCACGCACTGTGTAATCAAAGCTTTACATCCATTTCAGGCGAGAAACTTTGTGAAGCAAATTGAATTTGAAGTACACAAGTGATCAAACCAACCAAGTCAACCATGATGTTGAGGGTATAGGTTCGTGGGTTAAGTTGTACTTTTAGCCATTCCGCAGATCCCCCCGTTGTGTGAATAATCATGTTCCTTTTCTTTCCCTATGAACATCCTTTTTCAACTCTTCCTGTAGTCTTTTCCATCCGATAATAGCGTTCAGGTGAAGATGAATCGAAGCCAAATCTCAAATTTTCAAAAGTACAAATCTGGAGAACCAAACATTCGATTAAGCTGAAAACTTAATCGATTGGTCACTAGCTGGTGGTGACCAATCGATTAAGTTTTCAGCTCAATTTGACATTTTAGCATTCGACATTTTGGCATTCGACGTTTTGTCCCTTCGACGTTTCGTCCTTTCGACGTTTTAGCATTCGACGTTTTGTCCTTTCGACATTTTGTCTTTCGACGTTTTGTCACCCAAAACCATACAGGCGACTTAGATATCCAACGTTATAATAACTTTCAACCTTGATGTAGACGATAAACACCATATTTGTTTGAAACACATATCTTCTCAAATTCCTTGAACCAAATTCAAAACAACGTTCTCAGAGGTTCAAACGTGAAACGAATGTCATTAAAAAGTCCTCAGCCGAAACACGAGGATACATTCCAATCCGGATACTGCAACCTGTTTCTGGATGTCCTTCCAGCTCCATCACTCTCAAAGACAAGAACCAAACAGAACAGCGTCTGCCAACCGAGGATTAGTTCTCACAGAAAACAAACAATTTCAACGTGAACAACATTCGTCGTCGGTCGAAAAACTATGTTTGTTCTCAATATGCAGCTCCACTCACCAATATCTGCTCGATATTGATGACGAAAGCAGAACTTCTACGCCAAGTGTTCGATTGCGGGGCAGCTGAGTGATTCCAAGCAACAGCACCAAAATTTGGTAAATTTTTTAATTCATTTTTTTCTATTGAGCTGAAACTTTGCACAGTTTTCCAGTTCCATCTAAATCGTCATTTTCCGATATTAAATCTTCAAGTTGAGTCACGACTAACTTTTCAAAAGGGTGCATGTGAAAATGGTTCAAAAATATTCAAAAAGCTGCACAGCAAAAACGGTTCGTTCGATTGTTAGACAACTAAAGAAACAAAGTTAGACAACTAAATAAAGATTCCAAAAAAAAACACACCGTAAAAAAAATTTTTTTTGCATTAAAAAACATAATTTTTGACACAAAAACTCAAATATCTCAAAACCCTATCGGAATACCAACGTAATTTTTTGAGGGAAAACGGTCCATTATATTAGCTATCTACCATAAAAATGGTGATGGTAAACCAATAAACAAAAAAGTTATGACATTTCAAACATGTCACAATTTTCACATTTAGTAGAAAAAAAAATTTTTTTTCGGTGTAAATTATTACGGGAACCGCAGTTTGTTGCTGATTTTATTGTTAAGGGCCTTGCGTGAATTAAACAAGTCGTTTTCATGTATTCATTAGTATTATGTATATTATATGTATAAATATTATGTATATGTATAAATATTATATGTATATGTATATATGTGTAAATTAAAATGAATTAACAGATTACACGAAAATAATTTTTTTTTTACCTGGATATTTTTTTTAGAGTATGATTGATGAGTTTCTAAATGTTATATATAAACTTTAAAAGTTTTGGATTTGGGTATGCGTTATGAGATCATGAAAACATTTTATTAATACTTATTTATTTATTTATTGTTATTCAATTTTTTTACAATATCGAACACTTTTGCATCATTATCAGTACAGTTCGAGTATAGTTTTGTTTTAATTTTATTTTCTGACAATGGAATGAAACAGTGAAATTTTTGGGTTCCTTGGATCGTTTTCGCGTTATTATATTGCTCGCTGAGCTCTGATGCCGTTAATTCGTACTCTTCAGTAGTAGTAAAACAAAATGATAATTTTGTTAAATCTTCTTCTTTTCTGCGATTCGCCCAATCGATTGTGCGATATTTGCCAGAAAACAATTCGCCAGAAAACCATTTGCCAGAAAGTACCATTCGCCAGAATGTACCATTCCCCAGAATTGACCATCCCCTAGAATTTTATTTTTATTTTTTTTTCAGGTGAATCAAGTTTGCAATTGTAGAGCATTAAAAAAATGTGTGAGATTATTTTGGTTAATATACTCAAAAAAGTACAGGTACTCTTGGACATAGCCTACCGTTGACTTAGTGAGCCAGCTTCGAATATCCATATTCTAATTGTTAGACTAGGTACATATAATAAAAAAAACATCGATTTCTCGAGCATTCAACGATCAACAGCAATATTTGAAGTTTTATGAATATGAATTGAAAAAGCATCACTTAATATTGGGGGACCGTGGAACTAGAAAGAAAAAAAATATACAGTAGAATAAAGATTGTATTCATTAAAAGCTGCTTCACTATGTATGAAAGATACTGCTTACTGATGTAAAGAATGGATATTTAGCATGACGGATAGTAAAGTAGTTTTTTTTTTTAAATATATGTTGTCCCTATAAAATGGTATTATGGTTTGAAAGGCTTCACAAGCGGGTCGCCCTTCTTTTCAGTATAAGCTGTTCTTCAAAGTTTTGTTGCTTCTTTTCAATATACGTTATATGTTATAGCACGTTCAATGTACGTTATAGGTTATAGCATGAGATTATGCTATTTTATAATTATTAAATTCCATCTCTCTGTTTTTTCAGTTTCAATTAAATGTTTTTTTAGATTATTAAGTTTTAAGGGATTATGGTTTGGAATATTTCACAAGTGGTGCTCCCTTCTTTTCGTCATAAGCTGTTCTTAAAAGTTTTGTTGCTTCTTTAGAGCTAGTTTATTGGATATTTACAAGATTTCGATAAACGTTGCATCTATTTGTGCCGTCCGTTCGATGAAGTAATGAATGCCTCAATTCGCAAACCAAAGTTACATTTACTATAACAACTTTCAGGAGCTTTTAGACAAATAAGACAGTTGTAAAATCAAGAAGAACATTCTATATATGGGGAATGAAGAATTCTTATTTGCCAAAAACCATGTCAAGTAGCGGTAAGCAAATAATATTTTTTTGAATATTTTTTCATGTACTGATATTTAGGTGACCATTATTAATAAAAACCTTTTGGTCTATTTTTACCCACGAATATCATTTCCCCGAACGCCAGATACCCGAATTACAATTTTTCTTGCAATCCATTCTCCCGAAATGACCCAGAATTTGAATGGATCGTGGTATTATGATAGAACTACCCACTTCTACTCCCGCTTGAAGGCACGTGGTCGTGGTCATGGACGGTCCCAAAATAGATGCAGTTCAAAATGGATAAGAAACAATCTTCAGAGACAGAGTGGTGAACTAGAAAGAACGATAAAGAAAAGAAAAAATGCTGAGTTCGGAGAAACTTTAAAGAACCGCTGATCAAAAAAGAAGGGTGCATTTCATATCAGCCTGAAATAATCAATAAGTTCTGATAATTATGAGTGCCAAAACATTTTCGAGGAACCTATTTCCTTGAGAAAACGGGGTATTCAGGGAAGTGGTTTTCAGGGAAACGACATTCGGGGTATCGATATTAGGGACAAAGTAGCACAATCCCAATAAACTGTCCATTGAAAAGCAAAAACTATCGGGTAGTTGTACGAGAAATTCTGTACAATACAATATTTGATAAAGAACAGCTCGCGGTGACAGGAAATGAAATTTTCTTAAAACTAGGTAAAACAGCTTAGAGTATTTTATCAAAACCTCATAGCCAAAAAATCTCGCAAGAGATGTAGAATAACAGTGTTATATTGTCTTCGCTCTGTGCACTAGCAGAAATTTTAAAATGAGAAGAACGAGATAGTTACCATTCTATTTGTTCAATTTAGTGCTTTTGGACATGTGAAAAGTGGCACAAGTCGAATATTGTGACGGCAATCCTTGGATTCCAAGATATTTCATGATCAAAATCGACAAGAAAAATAATTCTGGGGAATGGTACTTTCTGGCGAATGGTACATTCTGGCAAATGGTTTTCTGGTAAATGGTACATTCTGGCGAATGGTTTTCTGGCAGATGTCATTCTGGCGAATAGTTTTCTGGCGAATGGTTTTCTGGCAAATATCGCACAATCGCCCAATCAAATAGTTCTTTTGCAGTTTTAATTGGATGCTCACGTTCTTTGGCTAAACTTGCTCTTGTGGCCATGCGCTTTATGGTTCCTCCAATAGCATCACAAGGACCTTTGCCATGTGACGTAGCAAAGAAATGCCATTCTGCATCAATTCCGTACTTTGATTTAAATTGACATAGGCTCGAAAAATTCTTACGGTTTTTGTACTGCGATGCTGCTCCATCAGACATGAAATATATCTTTCTGATTTCTTTATCCTTATCAACGCGTAAAAAGTTAATCATTTTGGCAATGAACAAATTTACAGATACTGAGTCGTGTCTTAAATCTTCGGAAATTACAATAAAACTAAAATGTTCAATTTGCGTACTTCCATTGAAATAAATAACGAATGGATGAATTGTAGCTTGTTGTACGTTCCAGTGATGGGACTGCACTTCATCTTGCAATACAAAGCAATAGTTTTCAGAAAAATCACAAATGACTAAAAATTCACCATCTTGTAATGTATTTTTCTTATTTTTTAAAAAGCGGGATTGCTCTGTTTAAATAAAGTCGTGAGGAATTAAACTTTCTAATTTCAAGCAAAAAAATGACACAAACTCATCTACAGGTTTTACAATAGTTTCTAGGTCACACCTATCCGTGGTCACCAATTGCTCAAATGATAACTGATCAATATAATTTTCTTCAAACTCAGCGAATAAAGTATTTTCCAATGATGAAGAATCTGGACAATCCGAACAAGATCGTAGATAGCAATTTGATGTTGTATTTTCACACAAAAGACTACCAGTTAACATTTTAATATCCTTTGATAAATTGATTCTTTTCAAACTATGTAAGATTAGGTTAATATTTTCGTGTGTTGTGCACACACAAACATTATGTGTTCCTGAATTGGATAGAAGCTTGCATTGCCTTGGACGAAGGCTTGCAAATGAGGAAAAACCTACCTTAATATTTTCGTTAATTTCCTTGAAGCGTGTATACGCTTCTTTCAAAGTAGTCATCATTAATCGTTTTTGGATTGCTTGACGCTTTCCATCTTTTTTTACAGATACATAATCTTTTTGGCCAGGCATAGCTCTACTTACTTCATCGTCTTCAAAATATTGAATTATTTTTTCTTTTGTCTCATCTGTTAATGAAGTACTCGACCTAGCATTTTTGGTTGCAAGACAGTTATTTTTGAATTGTTTTGCCTCTTTTGCTGTATTTCTATTGGTTTTGAACTCATCAATGGCGTCTTAAATAGACCACGAGCGACAAAATCAATAATTTTTCTTTCCTTGTCGTGGCTAGATTCGAGAACCTTTCCTTCATATTCATAATTACCTCATCGTAGTCTGTATTTTCCACATCCTCAGGTCCTAATTTGAAGAGGTTTCTTCGTACAGCTTCGTTGATTTCACGGTATTTTTTCTCGGGATAATTGACGTAACCCATCTTCGTCCATTTAATCGGAGTCACTTTTATTCCAGCTATCCCTTCGTTGAAGCGTTCGATGTTGACCTTCTGGATGCACTCATCTTCTGATTGATTTGTTGAAACAGATGTCGCTGATGGTACCGTGGCAAGACTATCTGCACTTGGTACTTCTGGTAACTCCTCAGTTGTTGTCGGTGCATCTAGTAATTCCTCAGTTGTTGTTGTTTTCGAACTTCCTGCAACCTGGTCCACCGATGATGTACAGATTGCCCGTTTGTCAACGTTTAAACGGCAGGACGTACAAATGCGTAAATTTGTATTCAATGTAGACATTGGAGCATAACCAGCCGCTTTCAGTTTATCTATGGTGATTTTGGTGAGATTTCGTAGCTCTTTCGAACACTTTTTTTCTGCAAACGGCCTGCAATAGTTGAGAAAGCGACTACTCATGTTGCTCGTTAGATTTTAATAAACAAAATCACTTTTAAGTTTTTACTGACTAGTTTGGTGTCGTTTGCTTGACTGAAGAAAAATTTTACAATTAAATCTTTTATAACCATAGTGGTAGTATATTTTTAGCTTTTTCGTGAGTATGTTCATGGTATGTACCTATCATGTTTTTGATGTTGTTGAAGTTACTCGCTTTCTCCCAAATATGATTAACAAAGTCTATTCTCTACCAAGGCGGGTCTATACCCAGGTGTAATCAGATTTTAACTTTGTGGAGAAAACCAGCGCCGAGAAAACCGACCTGCTTTACGTATACTAGATCACCTGGGTATAGACCCGCCTTGTTCTCTACGAGGTAAACTTTTTGCAGGTAAACTAGTCGTATACCTGTATAGAAAACTTTTTTTGTAGCTTTTGTCTTCAATATTAGATTTCTTATAGGTTTCTTTTATCAAAAGGTTTCAACACTATTGAGAGAATTTTTCTTCAATTACGTACAATAAAAAATATGACACTATCAAGACTTTAGATCACAACACTGGATCGCGTCTAACTTTCTAATAGATGCTATAATAGTTATGAATAATTAAATAAAATATCATGAAAACAACTTGTTAACCTCATGTGGTACCCTTAACAAAAAATTCAGCAACAAACTGCGGTCCTAAAAAAAATTAACAATGAAAAAAAAAATTTGCACTAAGTGTCAAATTTGTGAAATATTTGAAATGTCATAACTTTTTTGTTTATTGGCTTACCATCACCAAATTTTTATGGTAGATAGCTAATATAATGGAACGTTTTCTCTCAAAAAATTACGTTGGTATTCCGATAGGTTTTTGAGATATTTGAGTTTTTGTGACAAAAATGATGTTTTTTTATGCAAAAAAAAAATTTTTTTTTTACTGTGTGTATTTTTTTTTGGAATCTTTATTTAGTTGTCTAACTTTGTTTCTTTAGTTGTCTAACAATCGAACGAACCGTTTTTGCTGTGCAGCTTTTTGAATATTTTTGAACCATTTTCACATACACCCTTTTGAAAAGTTAGTCGTGACTCAACTTGAAGATTTGATATCGGAAAATGACGATTTAGATGGAACTGAAAAACTGTGCAAAGTTTCAGATATTTTTGAAATGGTCGATCAGAATCGACTTGCATGCCTCCGTGGAATCCCTCAGCTGTTTGGAGAAACAGGTTCGTCGCTCTCCAAGTCTAATCAGCAACATTTTTTCAGCGTCGAATGAAGCAAAAAAAAACTTTGCACTTTTGCAAAACTTGACTTTATTCGATACTAGTTGTCGTCTGCTGACGGCTATAAAAGGTTTGCGTTGATAAAAAGGATCCACTAAGGAAGTGTTTTGACGCCGCCAAAATTATGCTAATTCTAGTCTGCTCGATTGGTTTTTGAAAAACAAAAAAAACAAAATATTTCATTGCCTAGTTTCAAGGTAAGCGAATACGCTTGAGATTCATAACAAACAGAAAAGCCGGTCTCGCCTGTCAACGATCTCTGCAGGTTGGAAACGTTTTTGACTTCCCTGGGCAAAGAATGAACGTATTTGTCACGCGATTCAAACGTGAGAAGAAGGCATTTTCAACGCACTAGCGATCCGGCTATGAAAATCGTATGGCAGGATCTGCAGAGAGGAATTAATAAACGATTTTCTCAATTAGGAAACAAAAAAATTTCTCCATCAGTAAACTTTTTGAGAAGGTCACTCCAAGTCTGAAAGACTTCCTTCAAGAGCCGGTGCTCCTCAAGGCATTTTAGGACCAATATCATACAATATTTTCACATCAGATTCACCTGAGTTACCTAAGGGATGTCAAAAATCTTTGTTTGCGGGTGACACAGGCCTTTCCACCAAAGGACGAAGCCTGCGTATCATCTGTAGTAGATTCCAAAAAGGTTGGATATTTTTTATCATACTTACAAAAATGTAAAATTTCTCCTAAGGCTTCCAAAACTCAGCTAATAATATTCCCACATAAACCAGATGCTCTTTATTTGAAACCTTCAAGTAGATATGTTGTTGCATAATATTGATCAGATGAAGTTAGGTATCGAGAGCTTATTCTAGATGAAAAATTTACTTCCAAATCAAATTGAGCACATTCAAGTCAAATGTAACAAATACAAATTTTCAGTAATGTTCGATTGCGGTTGAATGTTGATTCGATTTCAAAAAGAAGTTTCATTAATGATGATGATTGATTAACATTATGTTTGAAAATTAATCATATGAGAACGAAACCATCTGCGTCCAACATTCGAAGGATGGGAACTCAAAACCGATCCATCCACGTGCATTTGATTTTCCGTCTGAAAAACATAAAAAACCCGCCAACATGCGACCGGTCAAACGTGCGACTAACACGAACCGGTTAGTGAACCCGAGCTTTATGGCCTTGGAATTTATATCTCGCGCTGTCGATGCTGCAGAGATCGTTTACCAAGGCATGCTACTAGCACGATCGGTGTACTAAATAGTGGTTTAGTGCCAGCTAACTTGTAACGCTGGTGATTAGAAGATGGCGATTAGTGATCGGTGCGAAAGGAGATTCGATCGGTTCTGATGTGAGTTGGAATGATTCGTTTCGCTCAGTTGTATGAAGTTATGAAAAAAAAAATGGCTGTCCCAAACCTTCAGAAAAGCTATATATATAATATATTTTAACATTTATTGTAAGACTTTTTTTAATCTCCAAATTTACATATTAATTGAAATCTGTTTGATATAAGTGATTTAATTTTTAGATTCGCAATTCCAAATGAAAAATCGAAACTTTTTTAATTTTTTATCAAGCATGAGCCCTAGCTACTTAACTTCATCTGACCAATTTATTTGAAACCTTCTCGTCGTTACAACGTGTTAAGGTTAAGTTAAAGGTTTTGTTTTGAATACTATAAGTTGGGTTTTGCAAGCATTAGGAGAAATCTTCCATTTTTGCAAGGATTGAAGAAAAAATATCCAACCTGTTTTGGAATCTACTACAGATGACACGCAGGATTCGTCATTTGGTGGAAAGGCCTGCGTCATCCGCAAAGATTTTTGATATCCTTGAGGTAACTCAGGTGAATCAGATGTGACAATATTGTATGATATTGGCCTCAAAATGCTGTGTTGGGTAACACTAGCTCTTACAGGAAGTCTTTTAGACTTGGAGTTCTGATAATTAACCTGAAGTGTACGATTTGACAGATAACTATGGATTATTCAAAGAATATGTTTTGGAAAATTTAAGTTTGCGATAGGTCACTTCGAAAGCACAGTGTCATCAATAATTTCTCATCTAAACTACTGATTAGATCGGGATTGACCTTATGATCTAATTTTTGATCCCATCTTCTGAGAAGCATTCGAGTTCATTGTAACAATCCTCCAATCACAAACTAACCTTCCGGTTGTGAAATTTCCCTTTGCTTCTCCTCTTCCACAATACTCAAAAGGGCGCGCAATTGCTCAGAAGTTAATGTTTAATAAACCTCAATCACCGTAACGCCTGTAAAGAGCATCAATCCGGCGCCCATAACGATACTCAGACATCCCCATCGGCGGTTTCGCTGCCTGACCGCACTTTTTAAATGGTAGCAGATTCAAATCAGTTGCAACTCTGACGAAGTGCAGAAGTCGAAGTATAACTACTTAATTGTTCGCCGCGCTCCGTTGTCGTCTTGGTCTTGATTATGTTTAACACGCTGTTTAACCTCCATCAGTCAGTCAGTCATCATCCGGCAGACAAATAATCGTTCCATAAAAAAATATAAAATTTCCATAAAAAATGCAAAATTTGTCGGTAAAGAAACAAGGGTAAAATCAACAGAAAAGTTAAAAATTTACATAAAAAAAATAAAGAAGTGCATAGAAAAAACAAAATTTTCCATTAATAAAAAAATTTCGAGCAATAAATAGATTCAAAAGTGCAGTAGAATCGACAATAATCTTACTAAAAATATCGAATTTAACATTTAAAAACCTCAAAATGTCCCTATTTTCTTCACAAAAAGCTAGAAATAATAAATTTTCCACAAAAAAAAAGCCAAAATTTGCAATAAATAAATAATAATTCGCCCACAATAAATCAAAAATTTCCATTCAAAAAATCAAAAAGAGCAATAGCAGTAAATGCAAAGTTGCAATAAACAAACCCAACTGAGCAATTCAAAATGACAATCAATACATGAAAATGTTGTAGAAAATTCCAATATTGAAGTAAAACTTTCCATAAAAATAACGTAATTTTCCAATAATGAGTAATAATGTTACACACATTTTTTAGATCTTATGGGTTTTCTCAAACTACAAATATGGTTAAGTATGCTGTAACGCTACTTTTGTACCTCATCACCCACTTCATGCAACTACGTCAGTGGTCTAACAACACTTAGCGAGCTCGGCAAAGTTCCATCATGCCGCATAAAGTGTTGCCACAAATGATGCTTAGTTTGTAAACACCAGTTCCCTGGCTGGTGGGACATGAGAGCATAAGCTTCTACCATCAATGTAGTTGGACATAACCCAAGCAGTGACATAAGTGTTCCTAATATTGGAAGATTAGATATCCCATGTTCCATGTTTCATTTCAACTTTGCCGAAATAATTAAAATTGTAGCGCCTAACGATGGGGTGTATTAAAAAACATTTTTTTGTGATTTTTTGAAACTTCGCCTCCCCTCCATAAATGATTTTTTGTATGAAACATATTTTTTTTTTCTATATAGCAAGAAATATTTTTTCAAATCCGGCCAATCTCCCCGCTCTCCCCTCCCCTAGATTCTTACGTAATTAATTATCGAACTCTAAAATGCAATTACTACATCTACATACGACGACTAATTAGCTCCAATTGTGAAATCCATTACACACATTATTACTCATTATTGGAAAATTACGTTATTTATATGGAAAGTTTTACTTAAATATTGGAATTTTCTACAACATTTTCATGTATTGATTGTCATTTTGAATTGCTCAGTTGGGTTTGTTTATTGCAACTTTGCATTTACTGCTATTGCTCTTTTTGATTTTTTGAATAGAAATTTTTGATTTATTGTGGGCGAATTATTATTTATTTATTGCAAATTTTGGCTTTTTTTTGTGGAAAATTTATTATTTCTAGCTTTTTGTGAAGAAAATAGGGACATTTTGAGGTTTTTAAATGTAAATTTCGATATTTTTTAGTGAGATTATTGTCGATTCTACTGCACTTTTGAATTTATTTATTGCTCAAATTTTTTTTATTAATGGAAAATTTTGTTTTTTCTAGGCACTTCTTTATTTTTTTATGTAAATTTTTAACTTTTCTGTTGATTTTACCCTTGTTTCTTTACTGGCAAATTTTGCATTTTTTATGGAAATTTTATATTTTTTTTTTCTGGGACGTTAATATTTTAGCCGTCATCATCCATCGAGCGGTGGTGTCGAGTGAGTGCCAAAATGCGCGCACGCTCCAATGCACTCTGATGCTAGATGATCTCGTGCCACCCTTCAAGCTGCCCCGCCCACCCCTGTAGAGCGCTATCAATGCCGGATGTACAGTCAACTCTCCATAACTCGATACTCAAGGGGCGATTCGGAAAATTGTCAGACTATCGAACAACCATACAATGAAATGATTTTTATGATCTTTGAATGGAACTTTTTTAAAGTCCGTCTCAAAATTAATATGCAGTTCCGAATTTATGGTGAAATTAACCACTTGTAGTGAAACTGAACACTGAAATGAATTTTACTGTAGAAATTACTGAGTCCATGGTAAAATTAAGAGCTACACAAACGATTTTCAACACAAGCACAAGCAAATATTGGCGGTTTATTTAACAACAATTGCAGTATTTGTGACTAGAAAAATTCTTGATTTAACAAGTTTGGCATTATACTTTTCTGAAATACAATGTTATTTTTTTAGTGGATGCTACAATTGATGGTCATATTTACTGCACTACTTAGTGTTTTGTACCAGATTGTAGTAAACCTAACAGATTTTTGAAGTCGGTTGAAAATCGTTGGTGCAGTTCTTAATTCTACCCTGTAGACCGGTAGATTATACATCAACATTTGTTTGCGTGAGGGTAAAACGAAGACCCTAAGCATTGTTTGAATTTTCTTTTTTATAATGCTAATAAAAAGTTAAAATTTAGCGTGACATAATTTGTGTACCATCCCTAAGCCGATGCCACGCTTCTTTTGCAATTTTCTCGGACATTAGCTTACTATACAGCTCGAACTATCGATTTGCACGAACAGAATTGTTGGAATATATTTGGAAAAGTTTTAACAACGCTTCGATCATCTCTTGTCAGTGTGACTATCATCGGCAGCCTCGTTTTCTTCGGCAGCTTTCCCATAAAAACTGCAAATGAATCTATTCGGCAGCTCTAAATCTTCCGCATTTTGAAGCGTATTCATTTGAATTGATGACATCTTCGGCGAAATTGTTTGTTTAGTCTCGGAAATCTTGCCAGTGGGAGGCTTACAGAATAACGAATCATCTGTAAGTTTTCATTGGTGTGTTTTGATAGAAAAAAAGTGTGGATTTGGTTTTTGAAATTTTATTGTCGAATGGTGCCAAAGCCGTAAATTTCCCTTTGTTTAGACTCTATTCTTCACTTTAAACAAGATTTTCATTATTATAGAGGAACCGAAAGCATACCCTCAAATTTTATCATGCAGCCATCGAGTTCATTATTTTTTATTATGAAAGCTTTTAAAACGGCAACGATGATGTGACATTCTTCAAATTTGCCCATATCAAGAGGTATAATACATTTATACCAGGGGGTCTTAAGTGATTATAGAACGAAGCCACACCTCAAATTTTCAAGAGCACAAGACTTGAGAATCAAACAGCGCTCCGCATTGAAAATTTATCCCATTGGTCGCCACCAGCAAGCAAGTAGTTTGATTGATTTTCAACGCGAACTGTTGTCAGATTCTCCAGTCTTGTGCACTTGAAAATTCAAAGTTTGGATTCGTTTTATAATCACCTTAAACATGTTCTAGAATAAACGGCTTATCTTATAGAGCCATGGTTAATCCTTTATATAAGTGTGATAAGTGGCTCTGTTTTGCTCAAAACCTTGGATTCAGTATAAGTTGCATCTAACCAAATAAACAAACATCTTCCTCAAAAAACGTATATACCTCTGTGTTTTTCACTAAACTTCAACAAAAAATAATACCTAAAAATAATATAACCAAAGTTATCCTTCATAACAAACTAACTTTAAAATATATGAGAGTAGATAACACATTAACTGACGAAAACAATAAAAATAATGCTTGTTGTGATATATAGAATCCACTGGGTTGGGAAGTTGCACAAGGTTTGATCACAGCAATCGGTTTTAGACTGTCATAGTGTCAATATTGGCACGCTGCTGTCACTTGCACACTAGATGCATTCGTACTCTGCCTCACTTGCGAACCGATACTTGGCAGGGTAAGTTGTGTGAGCATCGCGTGGAGGGTGATTCCTTTCCCGTTGATAATCGGAACTCCACACTTGTGTATGCTAAATTCACGTTCAAACAATTTTCGCATTTTTTATGGACCATACTGTACTTCTTCTCGGTTAACTCATATGCTATCTTATGCATATCTGTCATAGCAATCCCTTAGAAGCGTGGTCCCAAATCCAGAATATGCTGCACCAATTTAAACAATTGTTTTCCTGTTCCACGGCTTTTTTCTTCAATGGCGATTAGGTCTGTCTGGCCAGAGTCACTTTCTCAAATCTTTGGAAAATATGATGTACTATGCAGTGCAGTAGTTTTTTTATGGTGGTCATTCATAAAAACCTAACGATTGAAATTCAGTTGAGAAAAAAAGAGACGTCTTTTGATTTTGTTTACTTTCTTTACTTTTGACAGTTCTAGATCGTCCTAAAGTTGTCCAGATTGTTCCTGAGTCTGTAAATTTAGAATGGTACTATGTTTTACATATATATATATAGTTACCGCAAAACACAAGCCTGTTTATTTTCTAATTAATTTTGATAATTTTAGCACCATTCCCTTCCAATTTTTTTAAGTTGATAGAATATCAATTTTATCTAAAATTCAAACATTAAAAGTAATTTGCTCCATATCTTTTTTTATTAAAAAAATTACTTTATTTGGCCATAACTTCATGATTTTTTTTACATGACAATAAAGTGACTAAGTTATCAAACAAAAACTGCCAAACAACATGTTTTTTTAACGGAAAATATTTTTTTTTTTAATTTGTTGCTAGTCAAACGTATACTCAATACTCAGTACTTAAGCTGAAATTAGGTTTCAACCTTCAAAAAGGTCTAAGCAACATTTTTTTCTTTGTGATTTTGAAACAAACATATTTTTGCTTTCATTGAAAAATATATGTATTACTCAACTCAACACGAATGCACCTGTCTGGTGTGAAGTGTCGTTAATAAAACAAACAAACAAACAACATCACCTCAACTGAATATAACAAGTTGCCTATTATGCTTATAATATTTTTACTATTAAATTTGACAAACTTCAACATAATAGTGAAAATATTATTTTTGGCTAAAAATGTTAACAACCCAAAGAAGTTTGTGTTCTTTTTGCTTTGAAAATTATCATTTGGGTTATTCTTGATGAAATTCTAAGTTAAAATATTTTTTATTTAAGTGTGTTGTTTAAAAACATCTATTTTTTTTTCTACAAGTATTATATATTTTAATATATTTTAATAGTATTATATACTATTTTCAACGAGTATTTGAACCCTGGATTAGTTCATCTTGGGTAAAGCAAACAACTAAGTAAGCTTCAAAAGCATGTACAAATATGTTAATTAACATTAAATTAACATTTAAATCGGTTGAGTATTCATGAACAAACATTATTTTATAATAAAATGAGGAAAACCTTGGAGCAAACTACTTTTAACTAAAACTTGATTTGATTCCAGACAAATGTGATATTTGACGAACATTCTATTATTTTAATTTTGAAGAGAATGATATTGAAATCTTCAAAATTGATTGGAAAAATAAGTTATGGAGACTTCACTGAAGGTCATATATTTTAACTTTAAAATTCACCTTCATGTCGCTTACGCCAAATCTAAACTTATTTTGTTTGGCTCTAACTTAAAGGTTTCTCTTTTCATGTGGTTTTAATTCAGAAGAGCACACAAACTTTTGTTTTTTGAGTTTTGTAAAATAAGCTGCACCCTACAGAGTAGTGTTTGACCTTTCTACCTTGACGGGCAGGATCAAACTTGTCGCGCGTTGTTTGTGTAGCAATGGAAAAGTTCCTCGATTCGTTATAAGTGTTTCATCCTTTGATCTTGTCGCTTGCTCCCGTGAAGACGAGCGACGGACACTTGTTCGGCGTTCAATGCGCTTATCGAGTGCAATTTTCTTGCACGGTTTCTTCTACACGGCTTACGGAATTTACACGATACTTTCTTTGCACGAATTTCGTAATAAACACGCCTTTTTTTTCTTATTCACACGGACTTCGGAATTGACAGCGCAGCACACTAGGATTCCGATGAGCCGAGAGACGGTTTGGTTGGAGGCTCGTCAGTACATTTATGTGCTCCTGAGAAATATGTAACTCTACTCCCAACTAGAGTTACTGTGCACGTGCTGCAGCCTTAGGTGCAGGAGCCTTATTGCTTGCAAGCGCACGGGAGCGCTGTACATTGTGAGACCTTTTTTGGTGCGCCTCATTTTTCTTGAGATGTGTCTCACTGCGGTCTCATGCGCTCCGTCACATGTGCTGTTTAAAATTCAGCACAATAATTGAAGTGATTACAAAAGTTTTCAACGAGGATCGAAAATGTAACTCTTGGATCGCGAGTCTTCGACCATATCATGTAAGCCATCTAGACACCTGCATAATGAAGCGAAAATAGCTATAGAGGCTCTTCGTTACTAAGCAGTTGTTTCACAACTTGGATACCGATGGCGAGCCGTAGCGCCGAACAGCGCATGAGACGAGTCTCCCCGAGAGCACATCACCCAGCGCGCGCTTTTAGGATTTTCGTGAGCCTCCTTCTAGCGCAGCACACTAGGATTCCGATGAGCTGAGAGACGGTTGGGTTGGAGGCTCGTCAGTACATTTATGTGCTCCTGAGAAATATGTAACTCTACTCCCAACATAGGCTACTTGATGAGGCTCACGTTTTTGAACTACTGTACTGGGAAAGCCACGTGATTTTCGAGAAATTCAAGCCTACTACTATTACCGTTTCCAGCACTGTTTCTAGATGTTATTTATTGGAGAATCCCGGGATACCCATTCGGAGAAAATTATGGAGTAGTTTCTAGTATCTGAAACAATACCTGATGGAATTCTTGGAGATTAATAAATCTATCACCAAAATCCCCAGAATTGCTAGTGCTGTTGAAAGAAAAACATTTAGAAAATACTTTGAATGTCTGGTGTTTTTTTTTTCTCTGACGAATCCAAGGTCGACATCCCATGGGGAACAATAAAATAATTCTCTGGAAAAAATCCCTGCTCGAAAAGTTGTTGTCAATTTTCACGGAAGAGTTTTTGAAAGAACAGCTGAACGTATTCCACTAGAAACTTTATTACAAAGTTCGATTTTGTTTAAATTTCCTTAATTAGGTATTTTTTAAAGAATTTTGAAATATTATTTTCGAAAGAGTTTTGAGAAATATTGCGAGAGCAAATCAAATAGATAAAAATAAAAAAACAGATAGATTTTTGTTATGAAAACTGAGAAATCGCCAAAAACCTGGAAGATTTTAAATGTTTTTTTTATTTGCAGAAAGTTTTGAATATTTTTTCTGCGAATTTCTAAAGAAATTGTTGAAGAATTTCCGAGATATTTTCTGAAAGATTTTTTGAAGAAATCCGAAGAGAAACTTTTGAAAGAACCTCAAAGGCAAAGTTGGAAAAACTTCCGATTAGCTCTTTAAAGGATTTTTGGATAGAATTCATGACTGATGATCTTGAATACAATTGGGTGAGGCTCCAAGAATTTGTTGTACTATTTATAGCAGAAATCCTCAGTAATTTCAGAAAATCCTAAACAAATTACACTGCGGAACACGTTTTTGTCTCAAGCACCAAAATACCGCTATTTAATCAATTAAGGGTTGCTGAATCCATTTCCGTTTTCAAAACTATCATGGCACGTCTAGTTTTTGAGACTGTTGAAAATACCAAGTTTGACTATTTCAGCTAACTTGCAAGCAGGTTTGCCAACTTGTATGACTTTTTATTTGCTCAATTTGTCACAGGAGTTAAACTTCATGTGTATAACAATACTTTTCAACAAAGTCCATAATGCTTTCGATTCTCAAAAGTTCAGTTTGGATGATTGAACCACAAAAAAGTTCGTTAAATCATACTTTAAATATTATGTAAAACTCAATGAAACCAGTGTTTTAACTTTGGCGACCTGTAACCAAAAATTGTGACGAGCTGAAACATTTCTGAGAACGGCATCAGATTCAGCAACCCTGAATCTACTAGAGACACATAATTTGATCCTTGAGATACTCAAAAATGTAATTTTCGTTACGCAGTGTTATTAATGAACAACTGGATGATAATCTAAATCAACAATTAGAATTTATATGTAATATGTACGAGAAGAACCTTCCTGAAGAAATGTTTAAATGAAATTCAAAACCATTCTTTTTACAGAATTCTTCGAGAAAAAACAAAATCAAGCAATTGAAAAAAAAATATTCGAGAAATTTTCTAATAAGATCATAAAGCACAGAGAAGTTTCAAGAAAAAATCTGTTGAATAATAACTCCGTGGGAATCCCATTAAGAACTCAGCGAAAACTGGTAAAAGCGTTCTTGGAGAAAGCACTGAAAAGTGCGGAAGTAATTCATGAAAAAAGCCCGTTAGAATTCTTAGAGGAATCTCTTAAGAGCACATGGTTGAAAAACATATAAGGTTGTGGAAAAATCGCAAGGGATACTCCTCGTGAGTTTTTTGTAAGAATTCTTGAAGGATTTTTTTTACTGGATTAGATAAAGAATGAGGCCCCCAGGACTCCTCCAGAAAGAAATTGAGCTACGCCACTGTGTATATTTTTTGCAATTACGATCCTAAAAAAATAAGATTTTTAGATATGCGAAGCATCAGAAATCAGTCTAGGGGCAGTTTTTCAGAAACTACCATGCTGAAGGCAATTAAATCTTATAAAAATACTGATATATGGCCTACCTACTTACCCCTGTTTTCAACTTGCCCCAAACTCCGTTATCCTGATTTATTTATACAGACAGAGAACGTGATGTTAACTTAACATTAAATTTTCGCTGTTAAGTCAGACTGGACTTAACGGTTTGGGAATTACAAATTATTTGCTGTAATATTGTAACTTTACTTGGACTGTTGTAAAAACTGTTTTAGCGTCGGAACGTTCAGTATTGATGAAGTTCTTGACTGATTTTTACAAGACCAAAATATCGCCCATAGACCATCTGAATACCGATCAAATATAAGTAAGTTTGAAATAAACACTTTTCGTGGAAAATGTTCAAACTTTTTGTTACAACTCCAATTCGTGGACTAGCAACACATAGCAGGAATGTTAAAATTCAACACAACGATGTGACAGTAGACCTTCATCAAAACAAGCAGGTTCCCAGTCAACATTTTGGCTGGTATATTTTTTGCTATACATCATTAAACATGAATCAAATCACTCGTATAAAATGCAAGAAAACGCTATATACACACCAAAGTGGAGGCCATATACGCACTTCCCACGACTTTTTCAGACTTTCCATAGTCAGCAATACGATGCCATAAAATTCCGATAAAATAAAAAAAAGTTTCCAGCGAGACTCGAACACCAGACCTTTGAATCCCTAATTCAGTACCATACCACTACACCACAGACTGCTTCATGAACGAGGAGTGATTATTTACCAATATGAAAGGAAGTTTGCTCTACAACACACACGCTTTGTTGTTCTTTGAAGCCCACCGCCAGAAGATACCAACCTCGGGTGGCAAATTTTTCTAAGTTATTGCGATTTCATTTGATGCTAGTCTGCATTGATATATGATCTGTCAGTTTATACAACTTGACGCGATTCTAGATTATACTATTTACGGCATGGTTTGTTGTCAATAAAGTTTGTCGACAATGAATCGTCTTCTTCTTCTTTCTGGCGTTACGTCCCCACTGGGACAGAGCCTGCTTCTCAGCTTAGTGTTCTTATGAGCACTTCCACAGTTTTTAACTGAGAGCTTACTATGCCAATGACCATTTTTGCATGCGTATATCGTGTGGCAGGTACGAAGATACTTTATGCCCTGGGAAGTCGAGAAAATTTCCAACCCGAAAAGATCCTCGACCGGTGGGATTCGAACCCACGACCCTCAGCATGGTCTTGCTGAATAGCTGCGCGTTTACCGCTACGGCTATCTGGGCCCCTGAATCGTAGTGAGGAATTATATACAATTTGTGTTAACATTTATTCGTTTTGATTTGGCATATTGTGCGATTCTGATTTTTGACGTATGAATATGAGATTTTTGGCACACATTCTTATACGATATGTGGTTTACTGGGTTGACAGTTCTTCTTCGGTAATGACAGTTCAGTGTATGCACCGCTCTTCGGCAGATGTTAAATAAATGCATACACGGAGCTGTGACAAGAAAAATCAATGAGAAGTGGTCTTTTTTGACAGACAGTTCGTTTTATTTATTTTTGTACTAGTGGTCCCGGCAAACTTTGTCTTGCCATCAAGTAGGCTGTTGAAAAATGTCATGTAATCTTCCATACAAAACGATTGATTAGTTTTCTCCCGTTTTCCTGACTATTCCGAAAACTTTCCTAGACTTTTTCCCCGCACGAACACGTCGCATCCCCTGTTGAAAGCAACAGTGAAAGAATTATGCAAATCCGTTGACCCGTTCAAAAGCCATTTCGTGACATACAAACACCATTCCATTTTTATTTATATAGATGGTTCTGTAACTCGAGACAGTAAACATTTTGGTTTGTATATCTTTTGTTATACATCATTCTATATGAATCAATTCAATCGTATATAATGCATGAAAAGGCTATATACATACCAAAGTGGAGGCTATATACGTACTTAGCACGACTTTTTCAGACTTTCTTGCGGCCTGATATACGATGCCACAAAATTTGGATGAAAATTAAAAAAAAGTTCTCATCAAGCCCCGAACGTGGGATCGCTGGATTTAAAATCAGACACCTTACCACTGCACCACCATTATTTATTATTGATGTTTCATGTACAGCGACACTTCCTTTGATGTTCTTTGAGGCCCATCGTCAGCAGGTACCAAGTTTGGGTGGCAATTTTTGCTAAGTTATTGCGATTCCATATGATGCTTTCTGTATTGATATATGATCTGTCAGTTTATACAACTAAACGCGATTCTATGTTCCACTATTTACGACATGTTTTGCTGTCAGCTAAGATTGTCGTTTATGAATCGCATTGGAGATTTATATACAACTTGTGTTGACATTGATAACGCCTTATTTGGCGATTCCGATTGTTGACGTACGAATAAGTGATTAGATGCACATTCTTATACGATACGTAGTTCACTGGGGAATAATCGAGCTAGGGAGAGTTGACTGTACTAATTGTGGGCTATGGGTTTCCACTTTTCTTGAGAAGGATTACGAAACCGAAACGCGCACCCACCAAATCACTATTGTTAAAGCCCAGCGGCACCAGTTAGTCGCTCATTCGGAGGGAACAAATTTGAATTTAATTGGGCGGTGCAATTGTGCGGAGCCGCGGCTTTCCATACCGAACCCCAGCTGAAGGTGTCTGAACTTCTGTCTCAAAAGTGGACAAAGGGCTGCGAAGTGACTTACAATTAGCGCAGCTGCTTGCCCCTTTATCAGCTGCGTTGGTACTTTTCAAGGTTTGATAACCTTGCATGGGTGCTTCAAATTCTCATCGCTTATTAGATTTGCCACGGAGATATGAAGACCATGTTGCACAATTGACCGTCAGCTGAGCCACATTGTAAACGATGGAGTGGTAGCGATCTACTTGAACTTCAAATAAATCACTGCCAACCGCTCTGACTGAAGCCGGAGGTACTGAGCAGAGCCAGCGGTCGATTGATCCTTCGTTTGACTCATTGACATTGTACCATGGATGCTGGTCGTCGTCGTCGATGATGATGGACTGCCCGTGCCCGTGTGGTAGTCAAATAGTCTCATTACTACTTATTTTTTGCCGATACTTGAATTTGTCCGCCTCTCAATGTCGCTTTCATTATGATGTTTACGCTGCATGCAGCTTTGAAAGTTGTTGTTTCTTGGCGCTGGCTGCTACCAATAATGCCCAGATGGTTATCTCATTAACGAAATTGTTTGACTTTGGATGCCGGGGAGAAGTTGGCGCTCGGATCGAGTAGTGCTTTGACCTAGACAGTACATCACGCTGAGTCCGGCACTTGATTGAACACGAGAAAGGACGGACGTCGATGGTTGAATGGTGTTTTGACGAAGGATTAAGTCAATTAATCTACCCTGATGGTCTTTGTGCTGGTGCTGCGCTTAGGTGCGGAAGAATTGTTTGTGCTTGCCGGTATGTTTCACATTTTGTTTTCTAGGTGAACTGGATGTTACTTGTCAGAATGTTAATTACTGAAATGTGATATTGTAGGCTGGGAAATCCATCTAATGAAACCAGATTTTGTCAATGATAGATTTTCACTAATTCTGTCATATCAATAGTGTTGTGGAAAGGATCTTTTGCTCGATATAATTTGTTTGTCATCTTCAAGTACATATTATTGTTATAATTCATGGTAAATCATCATTCATACTAAGATCTGTTTATATCGATTACTGCCTATGATCGTAGAGTTGAAGTAAGCGTCCAGAGTAGGGTAAGGTGGGTCAACAGTTCGACCTTACTGGTAAAATCGATATTTCCAGAAAAAATAAAACACTTAAAAAGAAGTTAATACCACACAGTGGACAATTACAATGTTGGCTACGATTTTGGTGAACAAACTGTATATCTATAAAGCAATAAATTTAATAGATTACGTTGAGTAGTTTATAAAAAAAATCATTGCAGAACGCGTACCGACGGTGAAACAAACAACAAATCCTTAGACATTTTCCTGGGGCATAATCTATCAGTTTCTCACATCTCGTTTCAATAATTGGCTAGGATGAAATTGCTGGTCAATATGAACTCTACCAATACAATCTTTCGACTTTTCCCAATCTGAAATTTGCAAGGCGTCAAATAGACTCGTTACTTGAAACGTGACGAGTTTAGGATTCCACCTTGCCCACAGTGAAAATTGGGAGGTTAATATCCGTCATTGTTAATCGTTTCATGCAAAAAGAGTTTACAGGTTGCGTATAGTGATCGTTTTACGTGAAATTCGTGAATGGTTTTTGAGACCGCTTATCCTTCCTTGATGAAAATCCTAGCTACGCCCATGTTTGATTATGCCCCTTTTGAAGATTTCTGGCCCATCTTAGTATGGGAGAAAAACAAAGGGTGCCCCGATACGTTTTACAACTTTTTTGTGTAAGGGATAGTACAGTAGTACTAGATTATAGTGAGAGCAAGAAAGGCACGATGCAGCTGATCGCATTGTCAATATGCGCGAAAAGAACAGATTATGTTTGATTTCCCAAGGAAATCCGGCAAGTTTTTAAGGAAAAGGATGCGACGCGTGCTTTAATCAGGTCCGTCCCACTCGGGCTCAGATTGGGTACCACTTCTAGTACTGCATTTGGTCCCTCGGTAGTGCAAAAGGTACCGTAATTTCGGGTGAAATTGATCATTTTTCACGATTTTTGTTGTCTGTTTTCTATAACGTTAACAATGTCAAACAACTTAATGCAGGAAAACAAGTACAATGGTGAGCCTCATTAGCTCATGTACTGAAATTTTCTAAGAAATGTCATTTTAGTGCTAAGAAATATCTCTAAAATAAAAAATCGGGGGATCTCATTTCGGGGTGAAATTGATCACCTGTCAATGCGATTATTGTTAGTTTTCAAAATAACTCTACATAATAAATTTAAGCTCTCTGAATCCGAATATGCTTACTAAAATCTTAACAATACTATATTTATATAGAATATGAATATATAGAAATAATATAGAAATAATGATTAGTTAAATTTCAAGAATTATGCTGAAAACGCCTAAATGTAGGCAATTTCCTAAGGATTTTTCTGATGTCTAACAGAAATTCAATTATTACAGCCGAATAAGCAAATTGGCAAGAATTTTGGTGATTAAATCTGGTTTGGGAACATATCTTAAGCATCCTCACAAACTTTTAGGTTTATACCATGTTCAAATCCTTGTTTCGAACTAGAAGTTTATGGATGTTTTTCAATACTGCACCGTACATGATTTTGAAATTTTGTATTATTTTCATAGAAATAAACATTTTTTAACGCAAAAAACTTCACAACTCACAAATCAACATTATTTACGACAAACAATGCTCGTTCACTGCAGGTTACCTTGATATTTGTGTTCCATTTAGAAGAAATAAAACCATGTGACATAGTGATCAATTTCACCCTACTGATCAATTTCACCTGAATTTACGGTACCCAAGTTTGACAGAGCGCAGTACACTTTTCACGGCATTCTAAATAACCTTATGAGCCATAAAATTTTTGGCAACTGCAAGGGACATGGAGGTCTTTAATTTGTCTTTGCTTTAATGCTTAAGCATGGTTCACGACAAAACGTGGAGCGATATAAAAGCAAACAAAATTAGAAAACCCACCTATTCTGGGATAAAAGCGCTGCCTCGAAGTCACTGAAGGTCCAGAAATAGAGCGGTTTTTTGTTTATAAGAAACACAAAAGTTCTGCGAGAAGCTAAACGCATTTTTAACAAGCTTAGTGCTAACCGCAGGTATAGGGAAGCACTTTGACGGACAGACGTGAAGTAATGGAAAAATGGAACCAGCACTACGTCGAGCACCTGCATGGCTATGGAGACACGTTTGTGTTTGCCTATTTTCATTCCCACAGTTGTAAAGAGTTTGTTTTTTTTTTCGGGAGAGAGGATTTTTACCATTTTTTAAATCGGGGTAAAGCATTTCTAGACAACTCTCCGTTGCCTTTTTGCGGCCAGGCTTGATGATACTCCTCAACATCATCATAGTTCGATGACATACTCTGAAGCAGCCCCAAGCAACCAAAAGTTCGGATAAAAGGGCATGTTTTAGCTAAATCAGCTTACCTTTTAAGTAATTAACCGGACTTAACAGTTTATATAAAGTTCGTTTAAGTTTGATTTTTACCTTCAAGTACCAAATAAGTTCAATTCGAACTTGTTCTGAACTTTTAAGTTGTTGATGAGTTCATGAGTTACTCTTCTGAGAATCAAGTTCATTTAATGTCCGCAGTGAACTCTTAATCAGCGAGAAAGTTTCACTGAAACTAGATATATACCATTAGAGTGGTTCAAAAAATCGTTTTTGCTCCACACCGCTCATTCGATTCTAGATCAAATTCTGAGTGTCCTCTCAAAATTTGAGCTCATTTGGATGAAAACTGAGACTGCACAAGCCCTTTAAAGTTTATATGGGAATTAGTATGAGAAAAGCAACCAATTCATTCAATCGGTCATAGTGTTTGCCCATGTGCTCTTGTGGATTAGAACTGAGTTGGTACTGTGAGATACATTTATCAGCTACAACTTTGCCGAAGACCGTTTTCAAATCGGACGCCTCAGTAATTAGTTATTGATTTATATCCAGTCACAAATTCTTCAGCACTGCTCATTTAACTTCTGAACAGGCAACATTGCTGCACCTGGCGCGAAAGATAGCACGCACAAATCATGGCTACTATGTTTTACAGCATACATCCAGTGATGCCTGCAGAACAGCCCAATAATTATACCCAAAGTTTTACAACTCATTCAAAAATCAATAACTAATTACAGGGGCGTCCAATTTAAAAACGGTATTCGGTAAAATTGTAGCTGCTTATTGTACCTCACAGTATCAACGTAGTTCTAATCCCCAAGAGCAAATGGGCAAACACTATGACCGATTGAATGAATTGGTTGCTTTTTTCATACTAATTCCCATATAAACTTTGAAGGGCTTGTGCAGTCTCAGTTTTCATCCAAATGAGCTCAAACTTTGAGAGGACACTCAGAATTTGTCCAAGAATCGAATGAGCGGTGTGGAGCAAAAACGATTTTTTGAACCACTCTAATATACCATAAGTGAACAACGGAGTTCACTGCTTAAGTACAATCCGAACTATTGGTTGCTTGGGGCGTGTTGCATTTGTCTCTTTGCGAGTGAGCGAAAAAATGCTAAGCCAGGGAGACAACGAAAAAATGAGCAAGGAAAATGCAGCACAACAGAGTAAAATTCCATCAAAAATTGTTCGGGCAGGACACTCAAGAATTCTTTTGAAGCGTGAGTAAAGGTGAGCACAGCAACAACCAGAAAAAAATTCTCGCAGTTTTTTGCACTTTTGGGGAAGGGAAGGAATGTTAGTTAGACGACCATTGCACAGTGGTCCAGGAATCAGTTTTACGCGGAAAGATGCATTTTGAGCTTTAGAATGAAACATTAGACGAAAACGGTATTCTACAAAGTTGTTTGTATTGATTCTACCCGATTACTCCCTGAATTCCAGAAGCGAACGACCCATTACCCCGAATCCCAATATCATGGGAAAATGTCGTCAATATAATCATGTTAAGATAATTGTAAATTCTGGGAAATATCATTCGGGGTGATGGCTTTCGGGGAAATGGCATTCGGGGTAATGGGGTAGATCGCTTGTATTAGTAAGGTCCTTTGTTTGGTGTTATTGAAAATTTGGGTGGACCACATTTTCATAGAAATTGTGTAACTCACTTTCTTATTTGTAGAAAGAAAAGTTGTAGGCCATTCAATTTTAAGCAACTTTGCCGAAAAAAGTTTTTTTATATCTCTTAAATTTATTTAGAGCTTTCTGCTGAGAGTTCGACTGTATTTTCAATGATTGATGAAATATCGGCAACGCAGTCTTTTCTGTTAAAAACGAGTTTTATTATTTAATCCGACGTTTCGACGCTGGTATGGCGTCTTCTTCAGGGGAATATCATTTAATAATAATATCAATAATATCATTTTTCCCCTGAAGAAGACGCCATACCAGCGTCGAAACGTCGGGTTAAATAATAAAACTCGTTTTTAACAGAAAAGACTGCGTTGCCGATATTTCATCAATCATTTATTTATAGCTTTTTTCCTACGGCGACATAGGGTGGTCCGAACAAAACTGGTTTTCTGGCCCTAGAGTTTTCAATTCAAATTTCTCATCAAAGTAGTCTATGAAACACTTTTAGAACTTTGAAAAATGCGTAATTTGGTGCGTGAAGAAACTCGCTATCTCTTTCCGTTTGGGAGTTATTGTTGTTTTTCTCTCAAAAACATGCCTACTTTGATTGTGAATATCTTTGATTGGGGCAAACATAAAAAATATATTTTGACTGCATTCAAAAGAGAAAATTAAATTGTATATTATATTAAAATATTACAGATGTGTTATTTTTGAAGCTCTAATAAAATACCTCACTCACCAAATTACGCATTTTTTAAATCTTCAAAAGTGTTTCATAGACTACTTTGATGAGAAATTTGAATAGAAAACTCTAGCCAGAAAACCAGTTTTGTTCGGACCACCCTATGTCACCGTAGGAAAAAAAAGCTCTTAATCAATTTAAGAGATACAAAAAAACATTTTTCGGCAAGGTTGCTTGAAATTGAATGGTCTACAACTTTGCTGAAGCATATACAGGTATGTTCCGTTTTTATCACATTCCGATTTTGTCACGTTTCGATTTCGTCAACAAATTATTCCGTTGTTAACAACACACAAAAATTGTTTTATCTTTTAATTTTCAAAATGTTTAGAATATAAACTTAACACTTATTTTGAAGCAATTTAAATGCTTTCAATAGCCTTAGAGTTTAATGATCGACTTTATGTTAATATTGAGCGCCTACGAAAATGATAGGTGTCAAGTCATATACGATTCAATAAGATTTGACTCCTTCTTATCCACTAAACAATTTCAAACTTAGCATAGTCTGTTGTACAATGATGTATCAATTCAACAATCAAGAATTGCTCTGGCCATGCAAGTCGATTCTGATCGACCATTTCAAAAATATCTGAAATTTTGCACAGTTTTTCAGTTCCATCTAAATCGTCATTTTCCGATATCAAATCTTCAAGTTGAGTCACGACTAACTTTTCAAAAGGATGTATGTGAAAATGGTTCAAAAATATTCAAAAAGCTGCACAGCAAAAACGGTTCGTTCGATTGTAAGACAACTAAAGAAACAAAGTTAGACAACTAAATAAAGATTCCAAAAAAAAATACACACAGTAAAAAAAATTTTTTTTTTGCATTAAAAAACATCATTTTTGTCACAAAAACTCAAATATCTCAAAACCCTATCGGAATACCAACGTAATTTTTTGAGGGAAAACGGTCCATTATATTAGCTATTTACCATAAAAATTTGGTGATGGTAAGCCAATAAACAAAAAAGTTATGACATTTCAAATATTTCACAAATTTGACACTTAGTGAAAAAAAAATTTTTTTTCATTGTTAATTTTTTTTAGGACCGCAGTTTGTTGCTGATTTTTTTGTTAAGGGTACCACATGAGGTTAACAAGTTGTTTTCATGATATTTTATTTAATTATTCATAACTATTATAGCATCTATTAGAAAGTTAGACGCGATCCAGTGTTGTGATCTAAAGTCTTGATAGTGTCATTATTTTTTATTGTACGTAACTGAAGAAAAATTCTCTCAATAGTGTTGAAACCTTTTGATGAAAGAAACCTATAAGAAATCTAATATTGAAGACAAAAGCTACAAAAAAAGTTTTCTATACAGGTATACGACTAGTTTACCTGCAAAAAGTTTACCTCGTAGAGAACATGGCGGGTCTATACCCAGGTGATCTAGTATACGTAAAGCAGGTCGGTTTTCTCGGCGCTGGTTTTCTCCACAAAGTTAAAATCTGATTACACCTGGGTATAGACCGCCTTGGTAGAGAATAGACTTTGTTAATCATATTTGGGAGAAAGCGAGTAACTTCAACAACATCAAAAACATGATAGGTACATACCATGAACATACTCACGAAAAAGCTAAAAATATACTACCACTATGGTTATAAAAGATTTAATTGTAAAATTTTTCTTCAGTCAAGCAAACGACACCAAACTAGTCAGTAAAAACTTAAAAGTGATTTTGTTTATTAAAATCTAACGAGCAACATGAGTAGTCGCTTTCTCAACTATTGCAGGCCGTTTGCAGAAAAAAAGTGTTCGAAAGAGCTACGAAATCTCACCAAAATCACCATAGATAAACTGAAAGCGGCTGGTTATGCTCCAATGTCTACATTGAATACAAATTTACGCATTTGTACGTCCTGCCGTTTAAACGTTGACAAACGGGCAATCTGTACATCATCGGTGGATCAGGTTGCAGGAAGTTCGAAAACAACAACAACTGAGGAATTACTAGATGCACCGACAACAACTGAGGAGTTACCAGAAGTACCAAGTGCAGATAGTCTTGCCACGGTACCAACAGCGACATCTGTTTCAACAAATCAATCAGAAGATGAGTGCATCCAGAAGGTCAACATCGAACGCTTCAACGAAGGGATAGCTGGAATAAAAGTGACTCCGATTAAATGGACGAAGATGGGTTACGTCAATTATCCCGAGAAAAAATACCGTGAAATCAACGAAGCTGTACGAAGAAACCTCTTCAAATTAGGACCTGAGGATGTGGAAAATACAGACTACGATGAGGTAATTATGAATATGAAGGAAAGGTTCTCGAATCTAGCCACGACAAGGAAAGAAAAATTATTGATTTTGTCGATGCTGCCAAGCTCGTGGTCTATTCAAGACGCCATTGATGAGTTCAAAATCAATAGAAATACAGCAAAAGAGGCAGAACAATTCAAAAATAACTGTCTTGCAACCAAAAATGCTAGGTCGAGTACTTCATTAACAGATGAGACAAAAGAAAAAATAATTCAATATTTTGAAGACGATGAAGTAAGTAGAGCTATGCCTGGCCAAAAAGATTATGTATCTGTAAAAAAAGATGGAAAGCGTCAAGCAATCCAAAAACGATTAATGATGACTACTTTGAAAGAAGCGTATACACGCTTCAAGGAAATTAACGAAAATATTAAGGTAGGTTTTTCCTCATTTGCAAGCCTTCGTCCAAGGCAATGCAAGCTTCTATCCAATTCAGGAACACATAATGTTTGTGTGTGCACAACACACGAAAATATTAACCTAATCTTACATAGTTTGAAAAGAATCAATTTATCACCTAGAAACTATTGTAAAACCTGTAGATGAGTTTTTGTCATTTTTTTGCTTGAAATTAGAAAGTTTAATTCCTCACGACTTTATTAAAACAGAGCAATCCCGCTTTTTAAAAAATACGAAAAACACATTACAAGATGGTGAATTTTTAGTCATTTGTGATTTTTCTGAAAACTATAGCTTTGTATTGCAAGATGAAGTGCAGTCCCATCACTGGAACGTACAACAAGCTACAATTCATCCATTCGTTATTTATTTCAATGGAAGTACGCAAATTGAACATTTTAGTTTTATTGTAATTTCCGAAGATTTAAGACACGACTCAGTATCTGTAAATTTGTTCATTGCCAAAATGATTAACTTTTTACGCGTTGATAAGGATAAAGAAATCAGAAAGATATATTTCATGTCTGATGGAGCAGCATCGCAGTACAAAAACCGTAAGAATTTTTCGAGCCTATGTCAATTTAAATCAAAGTACGGAATTGATGCAGAATGGCATTTCTTTGCTACGTCACATGGCAAAGGTCCTTGTGATGCTATTGGAGGAACCATAAAGCGCATGGCCACAAGAGCAAGTTTAGCCAAAGAACGTGAGCAACCAATTAAAACTGCAAAAGAACTATTTGATTGGGCGAATCGCAGAAAAGAAGAAGATTTAACAAAATTATCATTTTGTTCTACTACTACTGAAGAGTAGTAAAAACGATCCAAGGAACCCAATAATTTCACTGTTTCATTCCACTGTCAGAAAATAAAATTAAAGCAAAACTATACTCGAACTGTACTGATAATGATGCAAAAGTGTTCGATATTGTAAAAAAATTGAATAACAATAAATAAATAAATAAGTATTAATAAAATGTTTTCATGATCTCATAACGCATACCCAAATCAAAAACTTTTAAAGTTTATATATAACATTTAGAAACTCATCGATCATACTCTAAAAAAAAATATCCTGGTAAAAAAAAATTTTATTTTCGTGTAATCTGTTAATTCTTTTTAATTTATACATATATACATATACATATAATATTTATACATGTACATCATATTTATACATATAATATACATAATACTAATGAGTACATGGAAACGACTTGTTTAATTAACGCAAGGCCCTTAACAATAAAATCAGCAACAAACTGCGGTTCCCGTAATAATTTACACCGAAAAAAAAATTTGTTTTTCTACTAAATGTGAAAATTGTGACATGTTTGAAATGTCATAACTTTTTTGATTATTGGTTTACCATCACCAAATTTTTATGGTAGATAGCTAATATAATGGACCGTTTTCCCTCAAAAAATTACGTTGGTATTCCGATAGGGTTTTGAGATATTTGAGTTTTTGTGTCAAAAATTATGTTTTTTAATGCAAAAAAAATTTTTTTTTTACTGTGTGTATTTTTTTTGGAATCTTTATTCAGTTGTCTAACTTTGTTTCTTTAGTTGTCTAACAATCGAACGAACCGTTTTTGCTGTGCAGCTTTTTGAATATTTTTGAACCATTTTCATTGCATTGCACAAATTATAGCAAACAGCCATCGATTAGATCCTGTTCCAAGGAGTAGAGGAAGAGCAAAACTAAGCAATCTATAGAAAATTTTGGAATCTCCATAAAATAAGTTTGCATCGAGAAAGAGTTAGAGGGCTGACAATTTAAGAAACTGGTGATACTTGACGTTCCCACGTTACGCACGGGTTCATCCCAAATTTGCTGGGATCTTGATCTTCGAGCAGATATGAACCCCTTCCCCACGTGGAGACTAAAATGTTAATTAGGAGTGTTGGTATAAAGCCATGCGCTTATTCATAAAATTTTACAAAAGAGTTTCTTATTAAAAAGTTTTAATTTGGTGATACTTGTTCTTGAGTTTGTACACTTTTGTGTGATTGATGTGATGATATAAATAAAGATAGAATGGTGTTTGTGTGTCACGAAATGGTTTAAGAACAGGCGAATGTGTGTGGCTTCGTAGCCGTGCGGTTAGTGTCACCGAGGCATTTAGCCGCATCGTGCTAAGGAGCGTGGGTTCGATTCCCGCCTCAGGCCGTAAACTTTTCGAGAGGAATGTTTTCTGACTGTGCCACTGGCGTTGCATGCTAGTCCGTTATCTAGTGTGGTGCTTCCTTCAAAGGGCAAATAGCCCACTGGAAGCATTAACGTGTAGTGTCTTTTTTTTAAATAGACTTATATGATTATTTCACTGTTGCATTGGTCATGTGTTCCGACGAGTTGGAGTGAAGAGAACGATTTGAAAAATTCTCTGGAATAACTGGAAGAACAATTGAAAACTAATCTGTCGTTTTGTATGGGAGATTGCATGTCATTTTATTTGTCAGGTTAATTTATTGCCAGTCTATCCGCGATCTAACGTTAAGCTAAAAGGCGATGGTGGCGCTGTTCTAGATTGGCGATTAGTGCATGCCTGTCGATGTTGGTAGTAATAATTCTAGAAGAAAGATCACCACAATCATTTTATTGATAAGATTTTGCCAATTCCAAGCACAGGAAACCATAAATATTCGTTCAAGTTTGCAAAGCTTTCGAAATATAACTCTACATTTAATCGCCAATCGGGTGTGCAAAAAAGAACCTTGGCAAAAATGCTCTAAGTTGATAACTGCGAAAGTGTTTGTAAGAACACTAAGCTGAGAAGAAGGCTCTTTCTTAGTTGGGATGTAATGCATAAACAAGGAGAAAAGCAGAAAGATGAGGATGAACATTAGAAAAAAAGTTGTTTCTTGTTGAATCTCTCTCAAAAAAAAAAAAAAAAACAATGACCAGCTTGACCCACTTCCTTGTAGTTATTGTTTACAAATATTACGCACCTTATGGTGCAAAGGACATTTATGTGATTATCGTTTAAATATTCTTTATTACGTTAATTGAAATTCTAACCAAGAAAACTTAAACTTTTTATGAACTATAACAAAATCATCTTGATTGATTAGAGTTTGCAATCAAATTTCATTACGAATTTATAAGAATGAACAATCTAAATGCTCCTCACAACTCCTAAACATCAATACTGTGCATTTATATAATGAAAATGTGCATAATCCTGACAAAACTGCAATATTCTTTTCAAATTTGTAAAATATTTTGTCTAAGAAAATTATTCCATTTTTGTCAACTGAAAATTTTCGATCGTGTTGATAAAAACGGAACATACCTGTATAATATAATTTCTACAAATAAGAAAGTTAGTTGCACAATTTCTTTGATCTTACTAATACAAACAACTTTGTAGAAGATCGTTTTTGTCTAATGTTTCATTCTTAAGCTCAAAGTGCATCTTTCCGCGTACAACTGATTCCTGCCCAGTAAACCACATATCGTATAAGAATGTGTGCCAAAAATCTCATATTCATACGTCAAAAATCAGAATCGCACAATATGCCAAATCAAAACGAATAAATGTTAACACAAATTGTATATAATTCCTCACTACGATTCATTGTCGACAAACTTTATTGACAACAAACCATGCCGTAAATAGTATAATCTAGAATCGCGTCAAGTTGTATAAACTGACAGATCATATATCAATGCAGACTAGCATCAAATGAAATCGCAATAACTTAGAAAAATTTGCCACCCGAGGTTGGTATCTTCTGGCGGTGGGCTTCAAAGAACAACAAAGCGTGTGTGTTGTAGAGCAAACTTCCTTTCATATTGGTAAATAATCACTCCTCGTTCATGAAGCAGTCTGTGGTGTAGTGGTATGGTACTGAATTAGGGATTCAAAGGTCTGGTGTTCGAGTCTCGCTGGAAACTTTTTTTTATTTTATCGGAATTTTATGGCATCGTATTGCTGACTATGGAAAGTCTGAAAAAGTCGTGGGAAGTGCGTATATGGCCTCCACTTTGGTGTGTATATAGCGTTTTCTTGCATTTTATACGAGTGATTTGATTCATGTTTAATGATGTATAGCAAAAAATATACCAGCCAAAATGTTGACTGGGTGGGCCATAGTGCATTGTTAATAGAGACCGAGATCAACTCTGCATCTGCACAATTGTCATGGAAAAGATATTGGGTTAGTGGGATCTGGGAGTCACCAATGTTTGGTGCTATGAGATTGTCACATTTGTTGTCCTTTTCAACTACCTTCTCCAACACGTGGTTCAGAACATATCATCCAATTCACGTTAAACTTCATATTTTAAATGAATCGAAAATTTAAAAAATAAACTAAAACATATTTTTTCTAGAAATACGGATTGCATTACAAAATTCTCAGGGTTTGTAATTGAACTTTCATAGCTCATACTTTTCTACAAACACTTTTAGAACCGAGAAAAGTTATCAGGAAATCACTAATTGACATACCATTAAATAATGTCTTATTAATTGCCCACTTCCATCACACCAGGTCACTAATTCAGTGAAACTCGGAATCGTTCTAGAAGAACCGATTCCAATGTCATTGCACCTGCAAGCAGCCAACAATGTTCGCCAAAGCTGCTGGTGGACATTACGGTGTGTAGCTATTACTTCGCCCCTCAGCATCTGAGTTGCATAATTTCTTCCACGCTGATGCACTTCGCACTAAGAAAACGGTAGCAAAGCAATACGCTTGCAGACGTTCTCTCCGCATCCTCTCCTTGCCGGTTTCTCCTTGAATCTACTGCCATCATCCATCCAACTCTTAAGCAGCGCAAACACCTCTCTCTAGCCCCGGCGTGTGTCCGTTGCATAGTGGCGCGTCTTCATACAAAGGTCAGACAAAACCTCACATGGTGACTAAAAATTCTAGCCTATTAACATTGTTGGATACCCGATATGATCCCGTCGAATTGAAAATTCGGTTTTCTAGTGATTTATTTTTTCCAGATTTAGTTTTTATTTTCATCCAAATAGATAAAAGGCTATTACATATCATACAGTCTATGCAAAACATTGTACACGAACTTTAAAAGAAAATTTTGAAGCATGGCGCGTTATTTTCATTATTCTGGTAGTCGTTTACTGTAAAAATAGTGACCCACAGTTACCCTATATAACCCAATAATGTCACCTGGCTTGACAGTATCAGAAATCATATGGAAATGCGTTCATCATTATTTTGCAATTTCTTAAAATTGTTTTGTTGATTCATTGCGTAGCTCGAAACAGTTGCGTAATGAAAAATCGTTGCGTAATATTCATTACGCAACTAAGTTTAATCACTCAATTATTATTTTTGTAATTTCTCATCGTAATATGTTGTTTTTCATCATGCCATTCTGTCATCAAACGGCCTTCTTTTCTGCAAAAGTGTGATGAAAAACAGCCTATCACAATGAGAAATTGACAAAAAAAGATGTTACCTAGTAATTTTCAGATCATAAGTTTTGTCCGGCCTCGCGCCACTGTGCTTCGCCCATCGCGCGCGCTTAGTTTCTTCCACATGATATTTCTACGGCACGTGACCTTGCCACAAGATTTTCTTTCTCGTGCGCAGTTCGCTCGATTTGCCCCCAACACATGCAACTGTGCGCAGCCACGCAGGTCCATCGCCCGCCTTTAGCCGGTCACCACCTTTGGGCTTTGTCGTGTTCGCCGATTTGAACATGGCACCTAGTGCTCAGCCGTAATCCGGTCGCCCGCAGTCAACCGATCTAGATCACCAAGTTGACGAATTGCGATGTTTGCTGAGGAGCTCTTGGGTCGGGCCCCTCTTTCTCCCCATGACTGAGTCTGGTCTCGGAGTCAGCTTTTCCCACCACCAAAGTGGACGGACCCCCGATCGATTGTAGGGTCGCTTTGGCTTAGTGGCTCACTGACTGACAGACCGATTTAACAACTTCCAGCCGAACCAAACCAGCACGAGGTTGATGGTCACTCGGCGCGCGGAATGAAGTTTTACCGTAGACGGTGATTACGTCCACCAAGGGTGACGATTGCACGGTGGCTGATGTTTCATTATCTGAATTTGATTGGATTTTAAGTTGTGCTGAATTGATGGAAAGTTTTTTTTTTTGTGGATTAATATGTGTCTGAGGGTAATCGAATTGTGTAGTCCTGTTAAAGATGTCGGGTTGGGAAGTTTCAACATAGAGTCAATTATAAGTATATCCAGGATGCTCTCATGCCGATTCCTATGGTTTGCAGTCATCGGATTGATGTCCTTATCTAGGGCCCGGAATCTGCTCCAGAACATCTCCAAAGTACTAAAAATTGACTCTATGTACAATTAATTATTCAGTATGCATCGTATCATACTCGCAGCGAAAAGTCTTGAAGATTTATATGCCGCACGATAGAGTTAGCAGTCGTTGGATTGATGTCGTTTTCCAGGGTCCCGCATCGGCTCCAGAACATCCCGAAGGTACTTGTAAGTAACCCTATCCTGCAACTAAATTTGCACTGGCGAAAAATCTTTATCAGGAAATCCGGAACTGGCAAGAATGGTTCCAAATGAGATGAAAAAGTTGGAATATTGATTTATGATTCAGTTCCAAACACAGCAGTTTTATATGATCCGTGCAAAATAATTATGTAAATGTCTCAAATGACCTTCAGACAGACCCCACTTCCTTATAAATCTGGAACCGACCGTTCGACTAAGGTTCCCAGTACAGGTCACGAGACTTGACTACACGGGTAGAAATCAGAACCCAAAAACAAGATTATGACTCATGATATCATGATTCCAGCGTATTTTCGTCTTATGAAAATACACCATGATTTGGACTCATGATATCATGAGTCAGATTGCCGTAACGCAACACACGCGTTAGGTTTTTGTAGCTGATTGCTCGGAATCATGATTCAAATTCCAAAAATGCTGAGTCGCGCATCCGTTTATAATCGAGAAAAATAAAAAAAAAGTTAAAAATAGCATACATTGAGATTCGATCCAAGAACTTTTCGATTGTGTGTCACGTACTCTACCACTCAACCGCTTCGTCATCTTGAATTAAGAGTGATCGATACGAATGTGATGAAGCAAAGTGCGCCGCTTAGTGTTTTCGCACTGGATGTTACGCTTATGAGGAATCATGATTATGACTCCAGGAATCATGATTTGTGATCCTGATATCATGACCTAACCAATTTACGAATTTCATGATTTGTAAATCATGGTGTGAGGATCAGATTTTTATCCGTGTAGTGTTGTGCTGTTGTATGTATGTATGTATGTAAGGGTTACCACTCATTGTTGCAGGGCACAGCCGTTAGACAGTAGACTGTCCTCTTTGTATGATGTTATCCAGTTGATTGTTCCAAACCTTTGTTAAAATTCAAGGTTTACTCAAGGCAATCCCAAAATTACAACCCAGATTCTAGCCACTGATCGACTGGTCATGTCATCATACAAAAGGATGTCTCAATGAATGGGGTTGAAGGACCATCCTCTATCAACAATATGTTACTGACAAGGAGTTGGCAATTCCACTCTCCCCATCCATATTGCTTCAATTGGGTATCCTGTATGGTTAATGGTATATTATGATAGATACGATTTGTACAATTGATTATCAATTGTAAATAATTGACTTACCATCAGATTTAACCTCACCTGTTTGTTATTCCATTGTGTATCTTACCTTTCATATATTTGGAATCTTGATATGTAGGGTAATAAGGGACAAAATGAGTCAGAGGGCAGGATAGGTCATTGTCGTTTTGACGCGCATTAAATATTGTTTTTCCGACATTAATATTTTTAGAGCATGTAAAGAGGCATTGATTTGAATCTACATATAGGGTACGTATTAGGATAATTATTTTAAACAATTCTTACTTGTTCCTTCAGCGATGCAATCGAAACATAATTGGAAAAGGAGGAAGTAAGTTCGCTCTGTTTTCTGAAGTCATTTGTGAAATCTTTTTTTTCTGCTGAAGGACTATTCTGTAATATATATCGTTGAAACACCATATGGCTTTGAAATTATTATGTAAGGTTGTTTTTATATTAATAGCATACATTCTGAAAACTGATGGAAAAGCGGATATCCAACTCAATGACTTTTCATTTGCCTTCTATCACATCATATTAGTGTATGAAATAGTTTTACGACCGATTTCTTCACCCCGCTTAGGCCCTAAACTTAGTTTAGTCATATGGGCAAACGTGATTTACGGCCCAAGCGAAGATGAAGAAATCGGCCCTTGGAAGGAAACAAGTTAAGTCGATTTGTATATGGAATGTTATAAAGATCCTTTCCTTCGGTGACCCATCTTGCCCATCCTTACCCTACTCAAATACATTTTTTTACAATACACCGGTGATCTCCTCTCCTAAATACTGTTACTAATACCAATTCAGACCGCCTCACTTCGTTGCGATCTTCCTCCGTGCTCTCCATAGTAAAGGTTTTAGATCGACCATTGTTCTGCTGTTTTTTCCCCTCTGGCCAGGTACAACACTTCCTCCCCACACAGATGCACTTTCTCAATATACACTTTTCTCCCTCATAGCACAACAGAACCTGTGTTGGACAGCAGAGCCCGTTTTTGTGTGAATCAAACTCTAATACCTATGTGTTATTATTTTTAGAACTCCATGGCTTCTGTCTTCACCAAAAACTCGATTTCCACTTCTACAAAGTCACTATTCGACATGTTTATTAGATTTGAATTTTTCAATAAATCACTAAACACATTTTAGCATCACTCAATTGTCTTCACATAATTTGCCGGGTGGCATAGCACCATCAGCCGAATCAACTTTGTACCACCCGAACTTGAAATAGCGCGGAAGCGAAACAAAACGTGACAGAAAAATCTTGACTAGTGTTGTGCTGTTGGGCCAAAATTTTATTGAAATCAGCTGAAAATTATGGAAATTTGAGCCAGAAGATCAGTGCGCATCGTACCTTCGTGCTGTGCGTACACGCATTCTCTCTGCTCTTGGAAATTTTTCTTTAAAAACTACCTAAAGCAATAAAATAGTACTTTTTGCAATTTCTCATCGTAATAGGCTGTTTTTCATCACGCCAATCTGTCATGAAACTTTCCTGCACTGAATTGAGTAGTGCGGTAATAGTCATTACGCAACTGAAACCAGTGCTGTAATGATTAATTAGCAACGCTTTCTCATAACGCAACTGTTTTGAGTTGCGTAATGAATCATAACACAACAATTTTTCAGAAATTGTAAAATGCCCAGCAAACCAGAGATCATATAAGGATGTTCATTTCAAATTGTATAAATGTACAATTTTCGTTGGAATTGGATATGATGCAAAATTTAATTGATTGAAATTGTTAATGAAGTCATCAATTTCATCTGACTTGAATTTGCATCTTATAGAATTCCAATTTAATCTGACCAAATATGTAATTTCTTACTGCCATTCCATTACGATTTCTTTTTTACTTGGTGTGATTCTATTATAATCATCAATGTGAGATTACATATAAGTCCATCTGATGTAGAGATAAAGTTATACAAGGCAAGAACCCAACATAAACAGAAAAGGTGGAATTCATCGACATAGGTATTGACTTACCGGTTAAAAGAACATCACCGTTCAACAGAAAAACGATGAAATCACTTTGAATCAGTATTTTCGTACGATGTCTATAATAAATTGCTGCACTTCGTTCCAACTGCAAACGTTAACATGAAACCTTCAGTGTTGCACTGGTTTGGTCTTTGCCAAATGACAATTAAGAGTGGTAACATTCACATACGATGCTCTACAGTGTTTCATTTATATTAGCCTAAAGACCTGTGCGTGGTATAGTGGTAGTGTATCAGGCTAGTAATCTAAAGGTCAGTGGTTCGAGGCTTGTATCGTGCTATTTTATTTGTTTTTACTTTATTTGTTTGTAAAAATTAAGTCATATAAACTGCAATACACAATCATACATGAAATTATAGTGAACGCCAAATCAAATTGTCTGGAGTTGTATTGACCATGATAAATTCTCTGAAATGTACGTATATGGCCTCCAGATTTGTGCGAATAGAGGGAATGTGTGCATTTTATACAATCTGTTTTTACCGAATAAGCGTTCACTTTATTCGCTTGCAGTCTCAGTTATGTGAACATATTTGTTGGCTGGGTGGTGAATGCATTTCGATATGATTTCGGATACCCTCAAGTGGTCTTCTACAAAATTGCAAAAAATGTTGTACGCAACTCGTTGCAGAACTCAATTTTTACAGCACTCGTCGTTATTATTCAACTCGGCAAGCCTCGTTGGATAAATATGTACGACTCGTGCTGTAAAAATCGAGTATACCCCATTAGGCATAAAGACGTTAGGCATAAGGACGTTAGGCATAAGGATGTTAGGCATAATGGACGTTAGGCATAAAGACATTAGGCATAATGGATGTTAGGCATAATATACGTTAGGCATAATGGACGTTTGGCATAAAATAACTTACGCGTGTGTCATTTGAAACTCGTCTTATATCGAAAAATTTTCGGGCCCATTTACAAATTCAATTACGCTGATGGGGGTGGGTATCTGTCCTTAAGGTGTGACAGCTCATAAAAAAGTGCGATGTTCATTCAAAAAGCGTTACGAAAGGGTGGATTGAATGGCTGGTATTAAATTACTTTTTTCGGTGCTATGAAATGTGACCATGGCCCGAATGACAGATATGGAGGAAAATTGGTTGTCATTTTTATTGTTATCATTCTAAAATCCAGCTCAATCCATTTTTGCAAGTATCAATTTAAATTTACGATGTGCAATCAAAGTGTTATTTGTTCCTAAAGATGTTTATTTTAATGAGTACATGACATTTTTTTGTTATATTTCTCTTACATAATTGAGTTAATTCTAAAGAAGGGAAATCTTCCATATAAATATTAATACTTATAGTGCAAATAAGTACCTTGAAGACAATAATCGAGAGGCAAGTCAAGAATTTATGTTATGATAGATGACATTATCTTCAGCAATAATTTTCTGGTAGTATGACAACTATCTTCTTTGCGTTACATTGCTACTTCGAGTCTGCTCGTCAATTAAATGTAGTGAGAACGGTTCCTTTGCTACTTGTGCAAACAATTTTCGATGGTTTTCAATCAATTTCTTCGATATTCGTCGAGTTTGAAAATTAAAATTTGATTAGATATTTATTTTAATTACAAAAGTCAAGTTCAAATTCAACATAGCACAGTATCCAGCATTAAACATGGCGTGCATTTGGGAGAAAAATGATATTCCCAATGTTATTGCATAGAGCTCCAACAACTTATTTGATTACCTAGTGTTACTTATAATCAATCACAGCAAGTCGAAACGAAAATTTCGGATGGAAATATTTACATCTACAATTCCAAAAACTATTAGAAAAATAAAAATATAAATAACACCATATATTGGAAGAAGGTGATTTCTCAAACATTCCTCCAACCATTTAATTAACCGTATAAGTATAAGGAAAAGCCTATGATTCAAAGAAGGGAAAATGTATGATGGAAATATTAAAAGCAATAATGTCTCGAAAGAACAGCTTATTTATAGAAGAAGGGAAATTTTTTGATTAAGACAATAGCAGCACTTACTCCAATAATTTTGTTGACATCAAAACTATAAAGAACAGCCTTCAATTTATAGAAGGGATAATCTCTTCATGGCCAAGAAAGTGAAGAAAACGAAAAGATCCTGGATCGACTAGGAATCGAAATAAGATACCTTCAGCATGGCTCTATGGTTAGAACTCAAGCCACTCACGCCGAGGACCTGAGATCAAATCCCAACCCCGAGATAGTGACTGAAAGTCATAGTTACGACTTCCTTCGGAAGGAAAGTAGAGCCGTCGGTCCCGAGATGAACTAGTCCAGGGCTAAAAATCTCGTTAATGAAGACAGGAAAAAAAAATTATCAAAAAAGTCAATACACTTTTCCAGTAAACGATTTCTATTTTCATTTTGAAAATTATGCCTATCGTCCATTATGCCTAACGTCCATTATGCCAAACATCTTTTATGCCAAACGTCCATTATGCCTATCGTATTTATGCCTATCGTACTTATGCCTAACGTCTTTATGCCTAACGTATTTATGCCTAACGTCGTGCACCCGTAAAAATCATCATTCTGCAACATGTTACGTAAACTACTATTTCCGTGCAACTCAAACAGTACTTTTCAGTACTATTTTTTCTACTATTGATCCCTTTACGATCCTTGTTTGGACCCATGCCTTCGATTTTTCGTTGGACCCGTTGGCGAAAGCTAGCGGTGGTAATCCTTCTTGGACACCGTCTTGGGGAAAAAAACCTCTTAGGACGTCTCGTCTTCTTTCGTTTATTTACTAAACATGGTTGCAACTACAAATAAAAGGAAGGGTGAATTCACAACTTCCTTCCAAAAATGTGGGGTTTACTAAACGTGGCAAGATTGGAAGAAAAAACGTTACTCCAGAATGCGTGCTTTCTTCCAAGAGTGAAATGGTTAATGTTGATAATTGCATCGAAATGAGCAATCAGTTCGATATTTTAGACAAACTTTCGAACACCAAGGGCCCTATTTCGAAGCAGTCTCTAGCTCAGGCTCTTTGACTCAAGTGAGGAAACAAAGAGTGCCGCCTATTATGGTCAGTTGTTACGAACTTGCGGGATTTAGACAGGACATCTTGAACTCCATAAGGGGAATCAAGGTCTCCTTCCAAATCGCAAAGAAATGAGACTGTCGAGTTTTGCCGGAAACTCTTAAAGATGATTTGATTTTTTTTAACTTTTAAAGATCGTGAACTTTTTCTCGAACATCTTGAAGAGAAGAAGCACGAAAAGCTTTAGAAAAAGCTAGACTTATGTTCGATGTCCGTGTGACATGAGAACATTTTCAGAAAAAAAGAGGAAATTATCAAAACCCCACTCAGTGCCGTCGTCTGTCCGGTGCCAAGGACGTCTGTCCGGTGAAGGAAGATACCGAAAAGTTCATATGCGCCAATTGCGGTGGCAATCATAAGTCCAATTTTGGGCTAGCCCTTCGCGTAGGCGAGTCGTCGAGGCTCGTGCCAGACAGATGAAAGTTAATATACGATACGATAACGGTCGTTTCCGGAATTTGCTTGGTAGAGTATCGAACAATGCTCATTTTTCATATTTTATGAAAGGAATTTTGACAGGAGGTGGTTTAGTAATGCGTGAAAGTAACAGCAATATCATTGGTGTTGCCGTTTCGTAGAATGGACTATATTTGGCAGATCTCGTCTGCCATTTTTTCATGTGCTTGTGTTGCATGTTGTGTTGGAAGTTTTAAAAGTTTGGACACCAAGTGTAGCGCGATCAGTATGTGCAATATAAACATTAGTGTCGCCACTTGGCGGTCAGTGAGAGAAGCTTTGGGTCCAATTTTACAAATCGAGCAATTTCTTGTGACTTGTCTGTGGGTCTTAGGTCTGTAGGTCTTAGGTCTGTAGGTACTGGCGATCAAAGTAAGCGGACATATTTCAGAAGCCATGGATTTCATGGCTCTACCCCGTTTGGCATAAGGGCCATTTAGCATAACAGCCATTCGAAAAATATATTATTTTCAAAACGTTTTTTAGTGCTTGAAACGTTCGTCTAAGACAAGTTAAGTTTACTGGAAGAAGAGGAATATATTGGCCATGATTTTTAGTACATAAACCTTAATGTGAAGCACAAGAAAGCACTTCAAGATAGACTTTGCTTATTTTAAAAGTATATTACGGGGAAATTCCAAATATACCTATTCTCGCAAAGTAATAAAGTGTGCATTTGAGGCTGATGATAAAACCATCAGTAGTTACTACTTGTCACATTTGGGGTTGAGCATAGCGCTGGTGAGGTATTCCATAGATGGAGATTCATATGGGATGACTTATTTTAATGCAGCATCATAAGCAAGCTTTCAAGTTTGAATGTGGTGAAACACAAAGACATAAGCTAGGTATGCTGTTCCGCTCAAGAAAAGTAAAAATTTCTGCTCAAGAAATGGTCAAGAAATTTCCTACAATGAGCTCCATTTGAAATGACATTTCTTTTCAACTGCGTACTGCAATCAAAGAAAAATGCTTTTCTTGAGCATTTCTTGCAAGAAATTTCCCACACATCGAGATAGGCGATTACTTTTCTATTGAAGTGCATACTTCGCCATAACATAAACGTTGTGTACAATTTGATAGAATGAAAGAATGCGGGCTTAAATCCCATATGCTACGAATTGTTATGATCGCTATTCAACTGTGTTCTTAATTGGAATCTTTTGAATTTATCCTTAGGGAAATATGAAGTGGCAGAAGTACCGTTTTGATTAATATTCCGAACACTTAAGGCCAACAGTGATACAAAACGCCTCTGATTTCTCCGCAAAGTCTAACTGTCAGCTGTTGGAGGTGCCAAAAAATATGTTAATTTGAACTCGTTTAGTATTGTTTTCACGTAAAAGTATGGAACAACATTTTGATTCAAATGCCGAACACTCTGTTTATTCTGTCTCATATTCCGAACACCTTGATTCAAATTCCGAACAGCGCGAATAAATCGCATTCAAATGAATAATTTCGCAAATAAATTTATCTGAGCTGGTTCTACTGGTCTCGAACTAGAGAATCATCACTACTCCTGAAGTATAAAGAAGATTGGAAGACGTGCAAAACTGAATTGTAATTGACTGCTATTTCTTTGTAATTTTAGCGAAACATTTCAACCAAATCGCCATACAAAACCCGAGTGTTCGGAATATGAATCTGTTCGGAATTTGAGACAAAACGGTAAGTCTTCTATCCGAGCGCTTCAAAATTGTGCAACCGAATTGTTCTTATTTTCCAGAATTTAATATTACGCATTAATTGTAATTAATTTAGAACTAAATTTCACCATATTTCTAACATGAGCTGTTCTTTCGAGTTTGCAGCTTAGCGAATGCTTTCATACCAAGGCAATCCGATGTAAATGAATATCTATCTTGCAGGGTCTCTTCTCACTTACAGGTTTTCCCCTGGTTATACCTATTAATTCCAGGTTAAGAAAATACTTTAAAATATATAGATGATCAGTAGACAGATAATTTTAAATCAATTTAAATTCATTTAAAAAATGAAACTTTAAAATACTTTTAAGTGACACTTTAAAGTTGCGTAATCTTCATGGTTTTAGAAAAAAATACCTTAAAAAATATATTACATACGAAATTATTTTATTAAGAAGAGTTTTGTGCAACAACATACTAGGCTCTTGAGCGTTTCAAGGTTGGCATCCCTATTGGTGGACATATTCTATCATAAACTACTGCTTCAAAACAATTATGGCCGAAATTCCCTGCGAAATATAGTTTTTACCCAGATTGTATGAAATTCCCTGATAGTTCCAGGATTTTCAGGTTTTTTTTTTCGAGTAGTAGACATCCTACCATGGCGTGCCTATTATTCGCTACGCTGCAAAAGAACTAAAAAGAGCAGCTTATGTTTGAAAGAATGTAAAATTTCTATTAGGGTATATCGCCACTCAGACAACCAGAAGTCGCATGAAAGTACACGTAATAACTCGTTAATTCATACATATCACATCAAACCCGCAAAACACGGTGGGTAAATTCGTCAGATTGATGCGTTTCCTCGCATAAAACACTTTTTTCTGAGTTTATTTGAACATTTTGATTCGGCTCGTACACTCGTACAATGTAAGTCGCATCGATCCGTAGCAGCTGTCAAGTCAACATTTGTTATCATAAGTTAAGTCGCATAAGATCACAGATTTGTTCGGTAGAAAATTTATATATTTGCATTGTATGCTGTTATTCATCACATTATATATGCACGTATATCGCCTCCACTTTTATACGTAGAAGGCCTTTTCGCGACATCTTAGAAGTGAAATTTTGCACATATAAAGCCTCCAGATGGTTTCGTTATACGTACATTTTGGTTGTTTGGGCAATTGATAAACGGCATAAACGCTCACTAATTGTAGAACTCGTGATTAGCAATACACGGACTGTTCAACAGAAGGCGTGAATTTTATCCGTTCAACAATAGGCGAATTACCATACTGAATTCCTAACAGTATATCGACTGATTTTTATAGCAGTTAACGCAATGCAACTCTTTTGAGATTTACCTTCTTTAGAACATTGTTCTTCGTACTTAATTTCTGCGCTCTCATAAATAAGAAATAAAGAATTTTAAATTCATTTTGAAGCTAGGTTAGACCGTTTAATTTTACTGCGTTTTCAGCTACGACACAATCGTGGCACCCAAGATACGGTCAAAAATCATGCTAATGTTTCATCACAAACAAATGGAAACAGACTTTCAGAGAGAATTATGAGATTGAATTAAACAAAGAAAGAGACGAATGCCCCTTCTGGGTAAAGTCTCTATGAACAAAAAAAAAAATCTCACTCTATGGCGTCAACTTTTGTACTCCTCATATTATTCTATGAACTCGAAGCTACAGTTGTGTTCAGAATAATAGTAGTGAAAGCCGATTTTCATACAAAATGCTCAACTTTGGCATGCTGTAACTTTGTTTCCTCATGAGCAATCGGCATGAAATGTTGGCAGTGAACTACAAATATACTCAATTTAATTATCACAAGATTTGAAAATTTTCTCACTACCGGCTAAAAAATTAAGCACCAGGTGAAATCGCTCAAGATAATAGAAGTATCAATAAGAGCCCTTCCTTAGCCGAGTGGTTAGCGTCCGCGGCTACAAAGCAAAGCCATGCTGAAGGTGTCTGGGTTCGATTCCCGGTCGGTCCAGGATCTTTTCGTAATGGAAATTTCCTTGACTTCCCTGGGCATAGAGTATCATCGTACCTGCCACACGAGATACGAATGCAAAAATGGCAATTTAGGCAAAGAAAGCTCTCAGTTAATAACTGTGGAAGTGCTCATAAGAACACTAAGCTGAGTAGCCGGCTCTGTCCCAGTGGTGACGTTAATGCCAAGAAGAAGAAGAAGAATAATTTAAATATCTGCTGAATTTTGAGTTTTTGATTTTTTCTTTATTCATCGTTTCAACCATTTCCACCCAAGTTATAAATGTATAAACAAGCCAATTTTTTACAAAATTTTTGCTGAACAAAAAATTAAAAGAGAAAAACTACTATTATTTTAAGCGTTTTCACCTGGTGCTTAACTTTTTAGCCGGCAGTGTGAGATTTTTCAAATCTTGTGATAATGAAATTGAGTATATTTGTAGTTCACTGCCAACATTTCATGCCGATTGCTCATAAGGAAACAAAGTTACAGCATGCCAAAGTTGAGCATTTTGTATGAAAATCGGCTTTCACTACTATTATTCTGAACACAACTGTAGCTTCGTGTTCATAGAATAATATGAGGAGTACAAAAGTTGACGCCATAGAGTGAGATTTTTTTTTTGTTCATAGAGACTTTACCCAGAAGGGGCATTCGTCTCTTTCTTTGTTTAATTCAATCTCATAATTCTCTCTGAAAGTCTGTTTCCATTTGTTTGTGATGAAACATTAGCATGATTTTTGACCGTATCTTGGGTGCCACGATTGTGTCGTAGCTGAAAACGCAGTAAAATTAAACGGTCTAACCTAGCTTCATAATGAATTTAAAATTCTTTATTTCTTATTTATGAGAGCGCAGAAATTAAGTACGAAGAACAATGTTCTAAAGAAGGTAAATCTCAAAAGAGTTGCAAAAGAGTGATAATGAAATTGAGTATATTTGTAGTTCACTGCCAAAATTTCATGCCGATTGCTCATAAGGAAACAAAGTTACAACATGCCAAAGTTGAGCATTTTGTATGAAAATCAGCTTTCACTACTATTATTCTGAACACAACTGTACAAGCGTGACTTGAAAGGCGACGGTCGAAACTCGGAAGTGAACCAATTCTATTATCTGAGTCGAAGATGACATTCATTTGGTTTGAATAATGAAAAAAATAACATTTGAAAATGTATTCTTCAAATTATTCCAAATTGCCGTAATGTCAAATGGCCATTATGTCAATCGACCATCATGCCAAATGGCATTATGCCAAACGGCATTATGCCAAATGGCATTATGCCAAATGGGGTAGAGCCGTTTGAAAATTACATAAACGTAACTTTTCCACGATAAAATGTGTTATCATGAGCAGTGCCGGATTTGGGTTTCGGGGGGCCCGGGTCAGATCTCATAAAAGGGGCCCTTTTATACAAAACTAAACACGTTCTGGGATTCCACAAATGATCGTATTGAATTTGATTTTTCAACGAGATGGTCGATCCAAAGATATAAGGGGTCCAAATGCAAAGAGGTGTAGGTGACATTTTCGGTTGTAAGCTATAAACATTGAAAAATTCAACTGTTTTCAAGCTTTCCAATAGTGTTTTTAAGTGATTTTCCCGTCCATTGGGAAATAAATAACAATTTTTAGAAAATTGGCTCGTTTTTAGGCGTTTAAGGACTGTTCATTTAAGAAAGTGGACACGTGTTTTTTACAGTAAATTGTTTATTTTCGAACAAATTCATGAGTTTACCTAAAATACATGGAAATCAACGTAATTTCGATCAAATTCACATAAATTTGAACATTTATTGAGCATTGCTGGAGAATGCTCTTACTTTTCATTTGATAACTCCCATAAAATTCTGCACAACTTTTTTCGGAACTTTTCGAACTGCTGACCACATTTTCTTGAAAAAATCGATGGAGTTTGCTTCTCTTCCATCCTTCTTAAGATGCCGTTCGATAATTGCCCAATATGCTTCAATGAGGCGTAGTTCTGAGCAATTTGATGGATTCGATCATTTTTCTACAAATTCGACTTATTCCTTCTTGAGCATCTCCAAAGTAGCTGAAGCATAGTGAGCCGATGCTAGGTCTGGCAAAAACAATGGAGGCATGGTATGCTTTCAGTAGATGGGCAGAAGCCATTTTTTAATGCATTCAGTTCCGTAATTTTCGCCGTTGATTGAACCCGTCGTGAAATATGTACCCAAGCAACCAAAAGTTCGGATAAAAGGGCATGTTTTGGCTTAATCAGCTCCCTTTTTAAGTAGTTAACCGAACTTTACAGTTTACATAAAGTTCGTTTAAGTTTGATTGTTACCTTCAAGTACAAAAGAAGTTCTGTGCAAACTTGTTCTGAACTTTCAAGTTGTTGATGGTTGCTTGGGTAGTACTTTCATACCGCAGGAGCAAATTGCTTGCCATACCAAATCATTTTTCCCAAATTTTTCTGTTGGGATGTATCGTACGTCGTCAGGAATATCTGTTTTGGCCACAGCATTCAAAAAATTCAATTTGGACACTTCGCGATTTAAGCCAAATCTCGGAACGTCAGTTTTTCTGTACACCATTTGTGCAGAAAAAAATTGAGAGTCGCCATGTCAATTCGACCCATCGTTTAGAATTTATAATTTTTTTTATGTCAACTTTTGTCTGCTGTCAAAATAAACACTTGAGATCACACTGAAACAAAATTTTATTTGTTTTTATGGAATTTTTACACCAAATTTCTAATATTTAGGTGTCCACTTTCTTAAACGAACAGTCCTTATTGCATCCTGGAAATACCAAAATTTATTCAAGTATTTTCTTGTCAGCATTAATGTTTGCAGCACATCAAAGATTTGATACGAACATTAAAATGGCCAGGCCTGTGCAGACTTGGGGTTTGAAGATAATTCAAAAATTAACGACGATCAGGTCATTCACGAGTGAATAACATGATAGACGAAAATTTTTGAAGTATTGCAAAGGAAGAAACGGGGACAACCGTACCAACCGTTTCATTTGGGGAGATTGGTAAAATCCTTGGGAGAGGCGTTGCTGAATCCACACCGAATTGGGATCAAACAATTTATCCACTCAGAATATGTCGTATAATCTGTTTTTTTTTCATAGCTCATCCATAGCTACATCTCGTTTTGGTGATTGGCAAGGCAGAAATTGCTGTAACTTTACCAATCCAATCATTTGACTTTCTCCAATATCAAATTATCCAACTTAGCTGAGACACAGACAAACAGACGTAACACTTAGAACGAATTTCTTCAAAATCCATCGCCCAGTTTACACTATCATCATCTGGTGAGCATGATGCACGAAAAGGTGTTTCGTGCAACATGACCGGCAGATGGCGGTAGTGTGAAACGTCAAACGCGAAGAAAAACGATGCGCACGCCTCTGGTTGTCAGATATGTAATATAGCGACTTTAAAATGATCGTTAAATGAGTGGTCGATGGAAATTTCGTCAGTGTTACGTCTATTTGTCTGTGGCTGAGACGTATTACGGATTCCACCTTGGCTACTATGGAAAAGAAGGGTTGTATATTAAGACGTTGTATTCATCACCGTTCAAAAAGCGTGCAGAAGTTGTGTAAAGTGATCGTTCTGCGTGAAATTCGTGAATAAACTTTTGAGGTCGCTTGCCCCTTTCTAATGAAAATCCTGGCTACGCCCATTGAGGCGTTTTAAATCCGTTTGCTGCAACTAATTGATATGAAGCTGACTCTAATTCATTTTTTTTATATTATCGAATACGGACGTCATGTGATAGCTGAATTAAATAATCGGATCAGCTTTGACATAGGGTAGTTTTTGGTCCTTTATGGGTCCACCGTACCGTGGAAATGACCGCAAATATGACAATTTTATTTTATATTTTTCAATAGGCAAATTTGAATGTTCAACAAACATCAGCTCAGACCTGATCTAACGAGATCATTTTAGAAATAAAAGACATATAGATAATATTCCCTAAGTTCGAAATTTTCCTATTTGGAAAAAAAAAACCTTGATCATTATTAAGTCATTGGAGCTGTCATCTAGAGATGACCAATATCTGTAATAAAAAAAAAAACAAGAAGAAGAATAAGTGTAACGGTAGCATTGAAATTCAACATGTTGAGTGCTAACAAGGTGAAAACTCATTCTACTACTTAAAACCAAGATGGCGTCAAAATCCAAGATGGCCGCCAGATTTTTTCACTCAAATTAATACTCCTGTTCTTCATCTGTCTCAAATAATACACCAAAGGTTGAAAACTTGTTTCTTTGTTGTAAAAAAAATGATGTTTGTATTGATTGCACTCGCCATATAGTCAAAATCGTATAACATGATTTAGAAAATCGTTCATTTGATAGGGTAAATACCATTGCTCACCTAGTTTCTGTGGCCTATCTTACGCAATTTTTTCTCAGCTTTCTGATGGTGATCTCAGAATTCAAAACTAGCGGTGCGCTAATGGTGAAAAATCGATTTTTCTAACAAAATTCAAGATGGCGGCCAAATTCAAAATGGCCGCCAATTTTTTTTCAAGTTTAAATGAAAGCTATATCCTTTCTCTATACGATGCCACTGAGTTTGCTATGTGTTCCAAGCGAAATATGAGACATATCCCGTGAAGAAATACCTAAGATTTATCAAAAAATGGGCTTTTTCGCAAACTGTTCAGCTAGCTGGCGTACGAGGGGTCCACCAATTTGAGAAAACAGAAAGGACCACCCTTAAGTTTTATCGAAAACTAGCGATCAGTGACATAAAATTGGAATTCTAACGATGGGTGCCGATGGCGGCCTGGTTTCAGCGAGAATTGCTCAATAATGCCCCACGACTACGTTGAAAATGATGAAGCTTAACACCAAAATTGACCTATCTTGTAGTAGTTTTTAGGGTGTCCCATAAATAACCGAACAAATACGCTAGGTCAAAGCTAATTTCGGTGTTTTAATCAGTTTTAACATGGCGTCCGTGATATAAAAGTAAGCGACCCATCGTAATAACTCCGAACAGGTATCATTGAAATTAAAACGAAAAAATAACCATGGTAAGCTTAGCCATAGGACAAGCCACATGAAACCATTATATTAATTTCGTTCAGTGCCTACGAGCTTTCATGCGATGTTCTCTTCCAACATACATAATACTTACATACATTTAGGCGCGAAGCTCAAACTTCCGCTGCGCGAGTTAAGTGTGATAGGGGTTCGTATGCTTTCTTTGATCCTTCTCATAAAATTACTTAAATTGAAAGAAAACGATCGAAATGAAAATAATTTTCTTTCTTTCGCTCCGAAAGCACAAAACGACCCATTCAATTAAACACAGATCACATCATCGTCGTCATCGAGCACGGTATGCTTTCGGCGCCCAACACTGATCCTACTTGTAAATGTTTGACGATATCATCACGCTCTTTTGTTTGGGACCTGCATCCTTACCGGTTATTTTTCGGTGATTTCAACCAACAGTCCCGTAACACACAATTGAAGCCAACAACATGACATGGTGGCATGGAAACCGGGCTGGGTGCTTATAAAACGGTTCTGCCTTTGACAAGTACCGTTTTGATTCAAATTCTGAACACTATAGGGTTACAGTGACTTTGAAGGCTCTAAAGTAGACCTGTTCCTTTTGTTAAGGTAATCTAACCACATCAAATTCCTTTTTTTTTTTATCAAAAGTTCATATATCGAATGGATTTTCTTACTTTTGGACCTTATAATTCAAATCAACAGTATTGTAAAGCTCCTCCTAACTCCTTGAGTTCCCATTAGCGTGAAAGTAATTAAACGTGAGACGCAATTGATCGTCTTTTTATTAAGCTATTGACATATTTCAATCAAATATTTAAACAAAATTCTAATACATAAACTGGATGTTCGGAATTAGAACAAAACGGTACCCAATTTATTTGCCTCAAGAAGCAACCCGGAAAGAAAACGGCGGAAAACCATCACAAGGAATCGGTGCCAAAGTGACTCCAACAGAAAAACATAACAACTTGTCCCACCCCTCACTCACTTGTGCGACGATTTTTTTCGTTTTGAGTTGAGATTTATCTTTTTATTTCACAACTGTCATCTTTACGGTTCCACAGCAGGCTCAGCTTTTATTCGGTTTTATCCATGTTCCGAAAAATAACCCAAGATGTCAAACAATAAACTCTTCATCAGATATGGGCTGCCGGTGACAAGACTTTTCCCCGCTCTGTTGGTGGCTTTGGGAAATGTGGAACGGAGTCTGTATTTGAATCAATTCATAACATTGTTTCTAGATTGAAAGTAGCTTTATGAATTAAAACCAAACCTCGAATTTCCAACAGCACAAATCTAATGACAGCTGTTCGATAATTTGTTTCAAATAAACTACTTGTCCCAGCAATGCAACATTTTGTTGGTAGCTTTTGACATCTACATAGAGTACATCATTCAAATTGTACATCATTTTTAAAAATATTTGCTGAGATATTTCAAATAAGGTTTGACTCATTCGACGGTATAGGATATCTTCATCATCTTTCATTAAATTATTATTCCCACTGATATTTCTCCGAAACATTTTCTAGAAGCATAACATTTCCTCAGGAAAACATCGCAGCTCAACTACTCCGAGGCAATTAAGACGGAAAATGCAACAGCAACGCTACAAACGTTCAAACGAATCTGAAAATAACAAACTCAAAAAACAGAAACACAAATCAAACATCTGAAAGCATTTCTCTATTTCCCCCTCTTTGATAATCTCCTAATTGGTTCGAATTTATGCTGGTCCAGGGATCGCAACGCAACCGTCTCCCAATTGCTTCATCATTTGCCGAGCAGTTCTTTGATACTTCGTTCCGTAAGCAAAGGCTTAGAAGACCTGCAGTTAAGGGAAACGATTAGAAGAAAAAAAAAAGGATACCGTTTTCGAATAAATCAGTACCGACAGCAGACGCACAACGCACACTGGGGCAGATCGCTGGTTTCGTCGGCCAAAACTTCTAATTCGCTGGATAAATCCTAAAGGTTGAGCTTTTTCAGCTTTGATCAAATAAGTTGTACCTGAGCTAGATCAGTTGTTGTAGCTGTCGAAAGCATCGCCCCAGCAATAAACTTCCTGCAAAGTTGTTCATTGAATCATGGTTATAATTCTCCCCATATTGCCGAAAAAACATAAGGCTTACCAATTTGATTTTGAAGTCATCACTACGCATCCTACAACTGCAGATTGATTAGTTAGTTTTATTTGTATTGACATTGTGAGTGTCAGTCGGTTTTATAGTTTTGTTCTGTTTTCAAATTCTAAGACCATCGAAGAATGCACTGCCAATACTTGCATAACAGTCCCATATTCTATGGTATTCCCTTTATAAATGGAACTGTTTTGTGAGTATGGGCAGTGCAGTGAATTCAAAATTACCTGTGCATTGCTGCTAATAAATGCTAATAAATAACACAATTTTCTTCCCTTTCCAAAAATATAACAAACTGGAAATTTGTCCGAGTCAAACTCGAGAAATTTGTCATACATTCAGTTAAATTGGGATTTATTCGACAGCCAATTGATGCAGCATTTGAGAGCATAACATTTTTGGTTTGGTTAACATTTAGGCCTAAAGAACAAATAAGTTTCCGGAGAGACGATCCAGATCCAGATCCAGATTACAGATACAAACTTAGATAAACCTGGAATTGTGGTGGAAGCATTTGTCTCTGTTGACGATCGAGTAATCAAGTGGATCCTATTTGCTATCTCAGTAGCTTGATCAAGGCTGAGCCTAGTAATCCGGTTGATCTGAAACTAAGCGGGAAATGCTACAGTGCCGGGCGAACTATTTCTCATTATGTCATCTCATTTCATGCATTTCATAATCGTTCATCCATGATACATGATTGATAGCGAACGAAAAACGAAAATATTTTCAGTGGTACAGAACCCTTTCACTCCTGTAGTATTTTCCCTCTGTTTTTGCACAAGAAACGTGAAGTGTCTGACAAATAACAATACACACGAAACAAAAATCAACAATTTGTAAGCAAATGGTTTCAGTTCGGATGCTTCAATTTCTCCATAGAAATGAAATGCTATTTTTGATAAATGAAAAAATTACTAGCACCGGAGTCCAGCTTGAAACTTTTCTCCCGTCTTTGCAATACGTTGACTTACCGGTTATCAACGCTACAGCTTTTCCACCACACGCAATATTAGCTTCTGATTCGAATTGCACTATTTAGCCTAATGTCTTTTTTGTAACACCGATTGCATTTTCCTTGGAACCTCCACGACTCGTTTCGTTATACATTTCATGACTTCCGAAGTCTACTTACAAACGTTGTTGAATCTTCCTTTTAAACCTTCCTTATAAATTTGATTACATTTCATCATATCTTCTGCTAATAGTCGTTCTCTAACAGCATTCAAGGTTAATTTATCTTCACATAGGTTCTCCATCGCAGTCACCAATGGACGACTCCGGACTGTCGGCCGGTAAGCAAACGGTTATACGGAAGCGAATCGCTTGTCTGCAGCTGAAGGAAGGGGCATCGTTGCGTGCCCACCTGCTGAAGTTTGAGGACCTCGTTCGGCAGCTCCGGGTGGGCGGTTCAAAACTAGAAGAAAGCGACGTCTGTGCGGCCCTCAGTTTGACCCTCCCGGAGTCCTATGATCCCCTGATGACAGCCCTTGAAAATTTGCCGGAGGACGAGTTGACATACGAGTTGATGAAAACCCGGTTGCTAAGCGACGAGTCGAAGCGTTTGGACCGGATACATAGCAACGATGAAAAACCAACTGCATTCGCCGGTGACCAACGGAAGAAGCAAGGAAGCGAGAAGTTCAACGGGAAGTGCCATGTCTGTGGCAAACGGGGCCACATGAAGAAGGATAGCCGGAAAAAGACGAACGCCAACGTTGGCAGTGAGCCAAAATCGGTTGTCTATATGGCGGGCGGCCGTGCGGACGGCGGTAAAAGCAAGGAGAGATGGAATCAGGAATCAGGTGTTGTCAGCGGAATGAGCAACCGTGGAGATCTGATGCATGCGAAGGATGTTCTCTTTGTTCCCTCTCTCAGGGATAACCTCATGTCCGTGAAAAAGCTGACGAAGGCCGGCGTGGAAGTCATTTTCAACGAAAAATACGTAACGCTGAAGAAGGATGGTGAGACGATTGCGACGGCACATATGCGGGGCAACCTCTACGTTATGAAAATCGCAGTGGAACGGGCCAATCCAAGCTTGGCTGAAGCGGATAGTGCTACCCTCTGGCATCGTCGTCTCGGTCACATCAGTGAAAGTGGAATGGCTACTCTGGTGCGTGAGAACCTGGCCCTTGGTGTGCGTTTCAAGCCGGAGAAGATCAAGTTCTGCGACGTGTGTGTCCTGGGAAAACACAGCCGGGACCCGTTCGATGGTGCAAGAGACCGACCAGACCGTTGGAGCGTATCCATTCGGTCGTGTGTGGGCCGATTGAGCCTGCATCCTGGGAAGGTCATCGCTATCTGATCTCGTTCATCGATGACTACTCGCATTTCGCTGTGGTGTACCTGATCAGGAAGAAATCGGAAGTTTTTGAAAAATTCAAGTAATTTGAAGCGATGACGACTGCGGCTTGTGACACGAAGATTTCAAAACTGACCGTGGACCAGGGACGTGAGTACTTCTCAACCAGCCAGAAGAACTACTACAAAGCGAAGGGAATTCAAGTCGAGCCAACTGTAGCCTACTCTCCGCAACAAAATGGAGTGGCGGAGAGATTCAACAGGACCCTTATAGAGAAGGTACGTACCATGCAAATTGAATCTCATGCTCCAAAATCGATCTGGTGTGAAGCGGTGCTGTCGGCCGTGTTCCTGATCAATCGGAGCCCAACCTCGGCTGTTCCAAGAAACGTTACGCCTGCTGAACTATGGTACGGTCGGAAGCCAAGTCTGGAGAAGGCGCGCGTTTTTGGTTGTCAAGCCTATGCCTGGATACCGAGTCAACGGAGGAAGAAGCTCGACGCGAAGAGTCGACAGCTGATCATGGTTGGTTACGCGCCCAAAGGCTACCGGCTATGGGACAAGGACGAAAGGAGAATCGTGATTGCTCGTGACGTCAAGTTCAATGAAAACTACTTTCCGTGGGCCAACAATGCAAGAGATCGCGCGGAAGAGAGACTGATGGTACCCTTGATCTACGAGCAAGAGGGGGAAGAACATGCCAAGGAAGCCATTGATGAGGACGCCATCCAACCTGATGATGCGGCGGTCGGTCCGTTCGACCCGTCCGACCACGAAGGCGCACTTCTAACCGAAGATGATACCGATGACGAAGCTGCGACGGAACTAGCCAACCCTGCACTCCCTTCGCAATCAGATCTGGACATGTCCTCCGGCCCTAGAGGCGAGCAGTCCGAGAGGCGCAGCGAACGGGAGCCCCATTTTCCGGGTAAGTTCCTTGATTATCTTACTGGATTTAGAGCTAGTGCTGTTGGTCCTCCCTCCCCTTCAGACGTTCCCGAAACATACGATGAAATCCGTACCCGTGAGGATCGTGCCCTCTGGCCAACGATGTCTGGAAGATGGTGGCGTGCCCCGCCGGCGTGAAGCTACTCAAAACGAAATGGGTATTCCAACTCAAGGAGGACGAGGCTGGAGGATCGGTTCGGCATAAGGCGTTCGGTGGCGTTAGGCGTTAAGGAGAAGTTCGGTATGACTGAATGTAACCCCGCCAAGAATCCGATGGAGAAAGGATTGCGGCTGTCGTGAAGGATGTCGCACTTCCCAGCCATACCGCGAGTTGCTGGGCAGCCTGATGTATCAAATGCTGTGTGTACGCCCGGATTTGTGCTACCTGGTCAGCTACTTGGGAAGGTTCCAGCAATCACCAACGGACAATCACTGGCAGGCGCTGAAGCGAGTTGTCAGATACCTCAAAGGGACGGCTACCCTGGGACTACACTACAAGAGAAACGAGGACGGCAGACCGCTCGTCGGGTTGAAAAATTATCAAAGTATCGCCATCGTATCCAAATCATTATTTTCTAATACGCGTAGTTTCAAACAAATGAGCTATCGTATATGCACGTAGTGTTGGACTCAATCTCGAATTATATAGAAAATATTAGTTCTAGGGTGAAAATATGCTCTAAATGACACTAGTTCACATACAATTTACGATACATCCAGAACTAGGCGAAAAGGATGTAGTGTAACATAAAAAGATAGTTATTACATTTGAATTTATTAGTTCTCACTGTTCAGTATCCCCCCGACATTCGTACACACCCACATTGTTATGTATACCATGTAGATAGAGAGAACGGAAAATAAACGAGTCAGTTATTGTTAGCCACCCGACCGGACAAGTTGTTTCTTTTACATGGTGTCGCGGGAGGCGTTACAACCTTTGGCGCGGCAGTAGAAATTCCCAACAGGGACGCTGTGGATTTGACAGACGGCTTGTCACCCAATGACTTCAACGTTGTGAGTGGAGATAAACAAATAGCTTATGAGAAGATCGTTGATAAAGTGTGATTCATTTGGAAAGCTATCGTAGCTAAAATCCAGTTAAAATCCTTTAATTTAGACAATTATTTACATGCGATTACTCACAATGAATTCCAATGGACTCGAGTAATTCCCAAAAGTGAGTTATATATGAAAGACAGTTGTATTAATTACAAATATTAGTTAATTTGCTAATGTTGTGGTTTCAGGTTAGGTTCCATACACTATATCCTGCTTAATCTATTTACATGAATTAAAACTGAATTTGACCTTAAACTATTTCATAAAACCATGCAATTGTAAGTAAACATACATCCTAAAACATGACTTAAGACTAAAACCTTAAAATCGACTTAAATAGGTAAATTGACTAGACTGACATGACGGTAACGAAGACGTTGACTGAAAATACTAGAGTCACTGAGATGTGAGTATTGTTTACTGTTAAAAAAGATTAATCGAACATAAAATGAAATTTATATTATAGTTTTAAAGCCCTTTGCCGAATAAATATGGAAATCGCTACAAAATCAGTGTCCCGTTTTTTCAACGTCTTGCGCCGTTCCAACACTCTTTAAAAATCTCAACTCATAGAAAGTGTGTTGCTGAAACGGATTAAAAGATTACGGAGGTGCAGAGTACGAATCCATGATGCCCACGACAACGAGATCTCAGCGCATTTGCGAAAAGTGCAAAAACCCGAACGACGTGACGAAAATGGTAGCTTGCGATCGGTGTCATCGTTGGTACCATCGTACGTGTGCGGGGGTGGCTGAGAGGTACATCGGTAAGTGGTCATGCGAGCGGTGCGTATTCACGGTGACCATAAGTGATCATTCGGTATCCGGTAAAAGCGGCAGCACTTCACGATCTTCACGGTTGCAGCTTCAACTATTACGGCTGGAGGAGGAGAAAAGGGCTCAAGAAAAGCTGATTCAAGAGCAGCAAGAACAGGATCGTATTCGACTGGAAGCAAAAGCTGCGCTGGAGAAGAAATATCTCGATGAGAAATATGCTCTTCTAATCGCCGAGGCTGAGGACGAAGAAGCGGATAGTCGTAGAAGTCGTCGAAGCCGAGCTAGCCGAAATAGCCAGGTTCAGGAGTGGGTGGACGGAGTGGATGAAGCAGCGGGAGGAAATCCAGTGCCCGAACACATTGAGGATATTTTTCCACCAATTTCGGTTGGCACTAAGATGGTTGTGCCTAGAAGAGGAATAGTCCCAGCCAACAAATATGTTCACATAACTGAGACTGCAAGCGAATAAAGTGAACGCTTATTCGGTAAAAACAGATTGTATAAAATGCACACATTCCCTCTATTCGCACAAATCTGGAGGCCATATACGTACATTTCAGAGAATTTATCATGGTCAATACAACTCCAGACAATTTGATTTGGCGTTCACTATAATTTCATGTATGATTGTGTATTGCAGTTTATATGACTTAATTTTTACAAACAAATAAAGTAAAAACAAATAAAATAGCACGATACAAGCCTCGAACCACTGACCTTTAGATTACTAGCCTGATACACTACCACTATACCACGCACAGGTCTTTAGGCTAATATAAATGAAACACTGTAGAGCATCGTATGTGAATGTTACCACTCTTAATTGTCATTTGGCAAAGACCAAACCAGTGCAACACTGAAGGTTTCATGTTAACGTTTGCAGTTGGAACGAAGTGCAGCAATTTATTATAGACATCGTACGAAAATACTGATTCAAAGTGATTTCATCGTTTTTCTGTTGAACGGTGATGTTCTTTTAACCGGTAAGTCAATACCTATGTCGATGAATTCCACCTTTTCTGTTTATGTTGGGTTCTTGCCTTGTATAACTTTATCTCTACATCAGATGGACTTATATGTAATCTCACATTGATGATTATAATAGAATCACACCAAGTAAAAAAGAAATCGTAATGGAATGGCAGTAAGAAATTACATATTTGGTCAGATTAAATTGGAATTCTATAAGATGCAAATTCAAGTCAGATGAAATAGATGACTTCATTAACAATTTCAATCAATTAAATTTTGCATCATATCCAATTCCAACGAAAATTGTACATTTATACAATTTGAAATGAACATCCTTATATGATCTCTGGTTTGCTGGGGTTTCTCGATACACCGGAGCTGTGCCCAAAATCACCTCGAACCCATCGCCGAACGTTGAAGCGGTTGGCAGAGGAAATCGTCCTGGGCCTGTTATCAACGATAACGTAGAAGCAGAAGGTATCGGGTCGGTGGCAGGTATCAATAATCCGATAACAGCATCGACTCCAATAAGAATCGGTGGTACCGTACAAAGTTCGCAGCCAGTACGATCCATGTATAGACAGTCGGTGTACACCCAGCCGGTTTATACACAGTCGTTGTTTCCCCCATCCACGCAGATGCAATCCCTGTCCATACTGCCAAAGGTAGTTCCACGATCGCCCCTACCGACGTTCTTATTCCCAGAACCGATCTCGAAGCCAAAAACTCGAACACGTGTATCGTTCCCACCCGTAAGCGAAACATCATTACCACACACAACTGGTAGACCGCCTGTGGATTTGACTGTCGAATCGCCTCCGTCGAATTCAGCACAAGCAAAAGCTCCTCGCAGCATGGTGTCGACGTCGTCGCAGCTTCCCCCAGTTTTGCACTCGTCGCAAGAACCCCTAGCCCACTCAATCGAGCAGCAATCGAGCGTGCAACCAGCATCAACGTTGCCATCGTTCAATCCTTCGTTTCAACAGGCTCACACACAGTCGCACGTATCGAGATCGGTGGTGTGTGATCAAGTCGACGATCAATCTCAGCCTCCATCTGCGTTACACCCCCTCACCTCCACAACATCATGTCGAGCCGGAGATATTATTGCCTCAGTCAGCAATACATCAACCTGCATCGTCACATTCATCGCCACAGCAACAGAACGAGCCATATGCTACCCAGCTGCAGCAGATACAAAATCAACAGGCGATGTGGGGACAATTCCAGCAGCAGTTGTCCGCCAGACAGGTTGTTCCAAAGGAACTTCCAGTGTTTTCTGGGAATCCAGAGGAATGGCCCCTTTTTGTGAGCAGCTTCCGTAACTCCACTGCAATGTGTGGTTACTCTCAGTCAGAGAACCTGGTGAGGCTCCAGAGATGCCTTAAGGGCAAAGCGTTGGAGGCCGTTCGGAGTAATTTGCTGCTGCCAACATCGGTCCCGAAAGTTATGGAGACGCTGGAGATTCTTTTCGGGAGCCCTGAGCGATTGGTCCAGTCGTTGCTTAGCAAAGTACGTAGTGTACCCACTCCGAAGGCTGAACGGCTTGAAACTCTAGTGAATTTCGGCCTCGTTGTCCAGAATCTTGTTGGTCATTTGCAGGCCGCAAATCAGCTAGCCCACCTCACTAACCCCACGCTTCTACAAGAGCTGGTGGAAAAGCTGCCGCCGCATCTCCGATTGGATTGGGCATTATACAAGAAGAGCGCCGGTCCTGTGGACTTGGGAACGTTTTGCGAGTATATGAGTGCCATCACGTCGGCCGCAAGTGATGTGGCGCACTTCACCGACTTCGAAGGACCTCGGGCCGGCGGAAACGAGAAGCAACGAAAGGAGAAGGCGTTCGTCAACGCTCATGTGTCTTCGGAGCCCCGGAAATTTGAGCAACAGCAGGTGAAGAAGGTGGAAAGCAAGGAAAGACCCTGCTACGTTTGCCACAGTGTGAAGCATCGGATTAAGGACTGCAACAAGTTCAAGTCCTTGTCATTCGGAGATCGGTTAAAGACCGTTGAAACGCACCAGCTATGTGCGGTCTGTTTAGTACCCCATGGGAAATGGTCCTGTAAATCTACACGCATCTGTGGAGTCGGAGATTGCGATAAAAAACACCATCCATCACTTCACCCGGGTCAACCGATAGGGGTGAAACCAACGTCTGAAAGTTCAGGAGCGCGGCCGAAATCTGAAGCGGTCGTCAACGTGCATTGTCGGATTCGAAGCGCCACGGTTTTTCGCATCATCCCGGTGGTGTTGTATGGTGAGAAGACCCGATTATCCACGTTCGCCTTTCTTGATGAAGGTTCGTCATCGACCCTGATCGATCGAGAGGTGGCAAACCTGCTGAATCTTGGAGGAGACTTGAAACCACTGTGTTTGACCTGGACGGGGAATGTCTCTCGGCACGAAGCTGACTCACGGCTTGTCAGTCTGAGGATTTCCGGCGAAGAAAGCAGCAAAAGTTTCTCGTTGACAAGCGTCAGCACCGTAAGTAAACTGGAGCTTCCTGTACAGACGCTGCAGTATGAAGAACTGTCTCGTCGGTACCCGTATTTGGCCGGACTACCAGTAAGAAGCTACGAGAATGCCGTTCCGACAATCCTGATTGGGCTGGACAACATAAGACTGTCATTACCCCTCAAGGTGCGCGAAGGACGACTTGGACCGGTGGCGGCAAAAACGAAGCTAGGATGGACGATCTTCGGGAGCATCGGAGACTCGAAAGCGGATTCGTCACCTCGAATATTACACATATGCAAGAACGAAGACGATAATAGGTTACATGACCTAGTAAAAGGCTACTTTGCGGTTGAAAACCTTGGAGTATCCGTGACATGCGGGCCAGAAGCAGATGAGGATCGTCGAGCGAAGGAGATCCTGCAGCAAACGACTGTCAAGCGTGCTGACGGTCACTATGAAACCGGATTGCTATGGCGGTACGATGTCGTGGAGTTGCCATCCAGTTATGGCGGCTGATCTGCCTCGAGCGGAAACTTCGAAATCATCCAGAATTGAGGGCGAGTTTGGACAAGCAGATTTCCGAATACTTGAACAAAGGCTACGCCCACAAAGCGACGCCGCAGGAGTTGGAAGAAAGTGATCCTCATCGTACATGGTACCTGCCTCTCGGAGTGGTAACTAACCCACGGAAGCCCGGTAAGGTTCGCATCGTTTGGGACGCGGCCGCCAAAGTGAACGGAGTGTCTCTGAACGGCACACTTTTAAAGGGGCCGGACCTTCTCACGTCGTTACCAACAGTATTGTGCCGTTTCCGTCAGCGACAGATAGCGATTGCAGGTGACATCCGAGAGATGTATCATCAGCTGAAGATCAGAAAGGAAGACCAACAGGTTCAGCGGTTTCTCTACAGAAGCGATCCATCGATGAAGCCGGAGGTTTTCGTCATGAATGTGGCAACCTTTGGGTCGACATGTTCGCCCTGTTCGGCAAATTTCGTGAAAAACACTAACGCGATGGAGTGCAAGGCAGAATTTCCGGAAGCGGCGGCAGCAGTGGTGGAAAACCACTACGTGGATGACTACCTCGATAGCCGCGATACGGAGGAAGCCATGGCAAAACTGGCGTCGGAGGTACGAGAGGTTCAACAATCCGCGGGATTCGAACTACGGAACTGGCGTTCAAATTCGAAGCAGGTGTTGCAGATTCTGGGAGAAGTGGCAGAGGATACAAGAAAGGACTTTAGCGTGGACAAGGAAAGCCAAGTAGAACGTGTTCTCGGTATGGCGTGGCTACCGGACGACGATGTTTTCGTATATGCGGTCAAACTGCCGGACCAGTTCGGTGAAGTAACGAAGCGGAGCATCCTGCGGTTCGTCATGAGCGTCTTCGATCCGCTTGGATTGATTTCGAACCTGCTCATCCACGGCAAGATCATCATCCAAGACCTTTGGAGAGCTAAAGTTGGATGGGATGAGGCAATTCCATCAGACGTGCTTGAAGACTGGAAGCGATGGATTAAGAAGCTCTCCGAGTTGAGTCAAACGCGGATACCACGCTGCTATTTTCCCGGATACAATCCAGACAGTTTGCAAACCCTTGAACTTCATATTTTCGTGGACGCGAGCGAATCTGTCTATGCTTGTGTCGCGTACTTCCGGATTATCGACAATGGGCAGCCTCGATGTGCCTTGATAGCTTCAAAGGCCAAAGTGGCACCGATAAAGCCACTATCGATTCCCAGATTAGAATTACAAGCGGCGGTGATTGGAAGTCGACTAGCGAAGTCTATTTCCGAGTATCACACTATAGCACCGAGCCGCAGATTCCTCTGGAGTGACTCCACAAATGTGCTTTCCTGGATCAACTCGGATGCTCGGAGGTATCGGCAATACGTAGCGGTACGCATCGGAGAGATCCTGGAAGAAACGCAGCCTGAGGAATGGCGTTGGATATCCACCAAAATCAATGTAGCGGATGAAGCCACAAAGTGAGGAAAGGGCCCTGATTGTCGTCCGAATAGCCGTTGGTTTGCTGCGCCAGACTTCCTACTTAAGCCGGAAAGTGAATGGCCACGGCAAAAAGCTCCCGTAGTAAACATCGAAGAGGAACTGCGAGTAGTTCACGTGCATCATGCGGTAATGTTACAACCGTGCATCGATTACAATCGGTTCTCCAAATGGGAGCGTATGCTACGAACCACGGCATATGTATACCAGTTTATGGATCGTTATCTGGATCTAGGAAAGGAAAGATCGATGCAGTCTGGAGGAGTGTTGAAGCAGGAAGATTTGGTTCGAGCTGAGAGGGCATTGTGGCGACTTGCACAAGCCGAAGAATACGCCGAAGAGCTTGTTGTATTGCGGCAAGCAAATCAGAGTGAAGATCGGTTGCTGAACCTGGAGAACAGCAGCCCGCTTAAGCAGTTGTCGCCATTCCTGGACGAGTTTGGGGTGATACGGATGGCAGGCCGAACAGAGGCGTCCCCACTTGCCAAGTACGATTCGAAATTCCCAATAATCTTGCCGAAGAATCATCGTGTCACCGAGCTCCTGATAGATTGGCACCACAGGCGTTTTGGTCATCACAACGGCGAGACAGTAGTTAACGAGATTCGTCAGCGGTTTCACATCTCAACACTCCGGACTATGGTGCGCAAGTTGTCGAAGAAGTGTCAATGGTGCAACGTTTACAAGGCACAACCGGCGGTGCCTAAGATGGCGCCTCTTCCAGAAGCGCGAGTAACTCCGTTCGTCCGTCCTTTTTCGCTGGTTGGCGTCGACTACTTCGGACCGTACATGATAAAAATCGGCCGCAGTCAGGTGAAGCGCTGGGTGGCGCTCTTTACGTGTATGGTGATAAGAGCCGTCCACGTGGAGGTAGCCGCATCACTCTCTACGGAGTCCTGTAAGTTGGCAATACGGAGATTCATTGCGCGTCGAGGCGCACCGGCACAAATCTACACCGATCACGGAACAAACTTTGTTGGGGCTAGCCGAGAGTTGGCCAATCAGTTGGCTACAATGAACCGAGAGCTTGCGGAAACATTCACCAACACCAACACCCGTTGGTTCTTCATCCCACCGTCCTCCCCGCATATGGGTGGTGCCTGGGAGAGAATGGTAAGATCAGTGAAAACAGCTATGGAGGTGATCAACGAATTCCGTGCGCCGTCTGAAGAGGTTTTTCACACGATTATCTGTGAAGCGGAATCAATTGTCAACTCCAGACCGTTGACGTACGTACCGCTGGAGACGTCGGACCAGGAGGCTTTGACTCCGAATCATTTTATTCTCCTTAGTTCGAATGGGGTCAAACAACCGGAGAAAGCACCTACAACAGAGGGCGAGGCACTTCGTAATGGATGGAACTTGTGCCGCTATGTTCTGGATCAGTTCTGGAGTAGGTGGATCCGAGAATATCTACCAGTCGTGACCCGGCGTACTAAATGGCACGACGAAGTAAAGCCTGTTAAGGAAGGTGATGTTGTGTTCATCGTAGGCGAGGCCATTCGGAATCGATGGCCTAGAGGTAAAGTCTTGAAGGTCATCCCTGGGAAAGACGGTCGTGTCCGGCAGGTAGATGTTCAAACAGCTACAGGAATTCTTCGCCGGCCCGTGGCAAAGCTGGCCGTGATCAACGTACTTCCGGAAGGTAATCCTGCTGGACCGGAGCAGCATTACGTGGAGGGGGATGTCGCGGGAGGCGTTACAACCTTTGGCGCGGCAGTAGAAATTCCCAACAGGGACGCTGTGGATTTGACAGACGGCTTGTCACCCAATGATTTCAACGTTGTGAGTGGAGATAAACAAATAGCTTATGAGAAGATCGTTGATAAAGTGTGATTCATTTGGAAAGCTATCGTAGCTAAAATCCAGTTAAAATCCTTTAATTTAGACAATTATTTACATGCGATTACTCACAATGAATTCCAATGGACTCGAGTAATTCCCAAAAGTGAGTTATATATGAAAGACAGTTGTATTAATTACAAATATTAGTTAATTTGCTAATGTTGTGGTTTCAGGTTAGGTTCCATACACTATATCCTGCTTAATCTATTTACATGAATTAAAACTGAATTTGACCTTAAACTATTTCATAAAACCATGCAATTGTAAGTAAACATACATCCTAAAACATGACTTAAGACTAAAACCTTAAAATCGACTCAAATAGGTAAATTGACTAGACTGACATGACGGTAACGAAGACGTTGACTGAAAATACTAGAGTCACTGAGATGTGAGTATTGTTTACTGTTAAAAAAGATTAATCGAACATAAAATGAAATTTATATTATAGTTTTAAAGCCCTTTGCCGAATAAATATGGAAATCGCTACAAAATCAGTGTCCCGTTTTTTCAACGTCTTGCGCCGTTCCAACACATGGTGTCAGAGTCGTGGATTCGGCGTGCCCGATCGGCGGAATCGAACCGAGTTTTGAAAAGTCATGGAAGTTAAGAAAATATTGAAATTAGTTTGTTGAGCAAAATGTCGAACGAAGATTTAAGTTTCGAGCAGAAGGCCATGTCGTCGCTGGGAGCGGTGATTAAGCCTCCAAAGCCATTGCTCATAGAGGAAAATATGGCGTCAAAGTGGAAGCAGTGGTGGCGCCAATTCCAGTGGTATGCAGTAGCTACCGAGTTGGACAAAAAACCACCACATGTGCAAGCAGCAATGCTGCTTAGTTGTATTGGTGAAGACTGCATTCGTGTGATGGATACGTTTGGCCTCACGGATTTGCAAGAGAGAGACGTAAACGTTTTGAAAGATAAGTTCAGTGCATACTTCGTACCGAAATCGTGTTTGACATACGAGCGATATGTATTCGGTAAAATTGTGCAACATCCTGGAGAGCAATTTGACACGTTTCTGACTCATGTGCGTGAGCAGGCAAAGCGATGCTCATTCAGTGTGCTAAATGATTCAATGGTGAAAGACCGAATAATTTCCGGAACTGTGCATACGAAACTGATTCCTCAGCTGCTGAACGATGATTACGATCTCCAGAAAACAATCGACATTTGCAGAAATCATGAGCAATCAATGAAACAATCGCAAGTGATGTTGGAAAAATATAGTGCTGAAGTGGATTTGCTTAGGCAGAAGAAATTCGAGAACCGGGATGCTCGAAGTGAAGATGTGTTTCAATGCAACCGGTGTGGATACGAACACAAGAGGAAATCATGCCCGGCATAGGGCGCTTGCAGCAAACAAAAGTGTGCCCAACGACTCCCTTTGATTTTGCTGGGTAACGGCTTGAAACGGAAAACACGTTACGGAACGTTTCCCAGCAAAATCAAATGGGTCCGTTGGGCACACTAAACAAAGGCTGCAAGTGCCCTATTCAATAAAGTGTGCGCAAAATGCAAGCGGAAGGGCCATTTCGCAGACCGGTGTTTCGGTACGGCCGGTAACGAAAAGCGAGTTAATAAATATGTGCGAACGGTATCATGCGAAGAGGATGATGGCAAATCCGAAGAACTGTCAGTGGAAGAGCTTTACATTGGAGCGGTGTATGATGATGATGAAAACAGTGATGATGTATGGTTCGAAACATTGCAAATCAACGGATTGAACGTTTGTCTGAAGCTAGACACCGGTGCGGCGTGTAATGTGTTGCCGTACAATATTTTCTGTAAGCTTGGTGAACAGCTGATGCCATCGACCACGAAGCGGCTAGTGTCGTATAGTAATCACAAAATGATGGTGAAAGGGGAAGCAGCTCTTCGAGTGATCGTCAAAGGCCATCCGGAAAATGCAGTGTTCAAAGTGGTTGACGGTGATGTTACGCCAATTCTTGGTCGCAAAACGTGCGTGCGCTTCAGATTGGTTGCAAAAGTGGAGGAGTTGTCGATGGAAAAATCGTTGTTCACTGGCCTTGGTTGTGTTAACGGGTTCGAGTACGACATCGATCTAGCTGAAAGTCCAACTTTTCAGTACAATCCGCCAAGGAGGATCCCACATTCACTCCGGGATCAAGTGAAAGCAGAACTGGAGAAGATGGGTGTGATCGAGAAAATCAGCGAGCCCACACCCGTGCTGAACTCAATGGTAATAGTCCGACAGAAAGGTAAGCTTCGCATTTGCATTGACCCGTCGCAGGTGAACAAGAATATCCTTCGCCGGGTTCATCCACTATCTACCATCGAGGAAATTTCAAGCCGGATATGTAATTTGGTTGGTAAATGGCTGGGCATGGCGTACCATTGGTACCTCGCGTACCTGAAGGAATAAAATAGACCCCTTTGTGCGGTCCTTAGCCTCTTGCCCAGCAACTCCTATCCCTACCTCCTCGCGGTACTGGCCGGGGTACGAGTAACCTTAGGGAAGATCGGGTAACCAACCCCCGGTGGGAACTTCGGTCGTATGCTGACAGGGAAGGGGGGGTTTGCTTTTGCTTTTGCTTATGCAAACCTTGAGCGTCTGTACTCCATGTTAGGAGCGGCTCACAACAGCGTCTGTTCCCCATGTCAGGGGCGGCTGATCATCGTCCGAGTGCCAGAGAAGGACTCTAAGCTAAACTGCGCACTATGGTCCTCCGAACATTTAGGGGGAATGGTCCTCCGGAAATCTAGGGGGTTGGTGTCAGGCCCTGCAAGCCAGCCGTAAAAACATCAAGCAACGAATAATCAACGAGAGAATACGAACCGGGACAATCGGCGAAGACCACAGCGACGTAAAGGGACTAGCGATTGGAAGCTCGGTACGTGGAACTGTAAGTCTCTCAACTTCATCGGGAGCACACGCATACTCGCCGACGTGCTGAAGGACCGTGGATTCGGCATCGTAGCGTTGCAGGAAGTGTGTTGGAAGGGATCAATGGTGCGAACGTTTAGAGGTAACCATACCATCTACCAGAGCTGCGGCAATACACATGAGCTGGGAACAGCTTTTATAGTGATGGGTGATATGCAGAGGCGCGTGATCGGGTGGTGGCCGATCAATGAGAGAATGTGCAAGTTGAGGATCAAAGGCCGGTTCTTCAACTTCAGCATAATAAACGTGCACAGCCCACACTCCGGAAGCACTGATGATGATAAAGACGCTTTTTACGCGCAGCTCGAACGCGAGTACGACAGCTGCCCAAGCCACGACGTCAAAATCATCATAGGAGATCTAAACGCTCAGGTTGGCCAGGAGGAGGAGTTCAGACCGACGATTGGAAAGTTCAGCGCCCACCGGCTGACGAACGAAAACGGCCTACGACTAATTGATTTTGCCGCCTCCAAAAATATGGCCATTCGTAGCACCTACTTCCAGCACAGCCTTCCGTACCGATACACCTGGAGATCACCACAGCAGACAGAATCGCAAATCGACCACGTTCTGATTGATGGTCGGCACTTCTCCGACATTATCGACGTCAGGACCTATCGTGGCGCTAACATCGACTCTGACCACTATCTGGTGATGGTCAAACTGCGCCCAAAACTCTCCGTCGTTAACAACGTACGGTACCGACGGCCGCCCCGGTATGACCTAGAGCGGCTCAAGCAACCGGATGTCGCAGCGGCATACGCGCAGCAACTCGAGGCTGCATTACCGGAAGAGGGTGAGCTGGACGAAGCCCCTCTTGAAGACTGCTGGAGAACAGTAAAAGCAGCCATCAACGATGCAGCTGAGAGCAACGTCGGGTACGTGGGACGGAGTCGACGGAACGATTGGTTCGACGAGGAGTGCCAGGAGGTTTTGGAGGAGAAGAATGCAGCGCGGGCGGTCATGCTGCAGCAAGGGACCCGGCAGAACGTGGAACGCTATAAACGGAAACGGCAACAGCAGACCCGCCTCTTTCGGGAGAAAAAACGCCGCCTGGAGGAGACGGAGTGCGAGGAGATGGAACAGCTGTGCCGGTCTCAGGACACGCGTAGGTTCTATCAGAAGCTCAACGCATCCCGCAACGGCTTCGTGCCGCGAGCCGAGATGTGCAGGGATAAGGATGGGAGCATTCTGACGGACGAGCGTGAGGTGATCGAAAGGTGGAAGCAGCACTTCGACGAGCACCTGAATGGTGCTGAGAGCACAGGCAATGAAGGACGGGACAACGGAGGAAATGCCTTCGTCAGTACTGCGGAAGATGGAAACCAACCAGCCCCCACTTTGAGGGAGGTTAAGGATGCCATTCACCAGCTCAAGAACAATAAAGCTGCTGGTAAGGATGGTATCGGAGCTGAACTCATAAAGATGGGTCCGGAAAGGCTGGCCATTTGTCTGCACCGGCTGATAGGCACAATCTGGGAAACAGAACAGCTACCGGAGGAGTGGAAGGAAGGGGTAATCTGCCCTATCTACAAGAAAGGCGACAAGTTAGATTGTGAGAACTTTCGAGCGATCACCATTCTAAATGCGACCTACAAAGTACTATCCCAGATCATCTTCCGTCGTCTGTCACCTGTAGTAAACGAGTTCGTGGGAAGTTATCAAGCCGGCTTCGTTGACGGCCGATCGACAACGGACCAGATCTTTACTGTACGGCAAATCCTCCAAAAATGTCGTGAATACCAGGTCCCAACGCATCACCTTTTCATTGATTTCAAGGCGGCATACGACAGTATCGACCGCGTAGAGCTATGGAAAATCATGGACGAGAACAGCTTTCCCGGGAAGCTCACGAGACTGATAAGAGCAACGATGGAAGGTGTGCAAAATTGTGTGAAGGTTTCAGGCGAACACTCCAGTTCGTTTGGATCCCACCGGGGACTACGACAAGGTGATGGACTTTCGTGCCTGTTGTTCAATATTGCGCTAGAAGGTGTTATGCGGAGAGCCGGGCTTAACAGCCGGGGTACGATTTTTACGAGATCCAGTCAATTTGTTTGCTTCGCGGATGATATGGACATCGTCGGCCGAACATTTGAAAAGGTGGCAGACCTGTACACCCGCCTGAAACGCGAGGCAGCAAAAGTTGGACTGGTGGTGAATGCGGCCAAGACAAAGTACATGCTAGCTGGTGGGGCCGAGCGCGACAGGGCTCGCCTAGGTAGCAGTGTTACGATAGACGGGGATACGTTCGAGGTGGTCGACGAGTTCGTCTACCTTGGATCCTTGCTGACGGCTGACAATAACGTTAGCCGTGAAATACGGAGGCGCATCATCAGTGGAAGTCGGGCCTACTATGGCCTCCAGAAGAAGCTGCGGTCAAAAAAGATTCACGCCCGCACCAAATGTACCATGTACAAAACGCTCATAAGGCCGGTAGTCCTCTACGGGCATGAAACGTGGACGATGCTCGAGGAGGACTTGCAAGCACTTGGAGTTTTCGAACGTCGGGTGCTTAGGACGATCTTCGGCGGTGTGCAGGAGAACGGTGTGTGGCGGCGAAGGATGAACCACGAGCTCGCCCAACTCTACGGCGAACCCAGTATCCAGAAGGTGGCCAAAGCTGGAAGGATACGATGGGCAGGGCATGTTGCAAGAATGCCGGACAGCAACCCTGCAAAGATGGTATTCGCTTCGGATCCGGTTGGTACAAGAAGGCGTGGAGCGCAGCGAGCTAGGTGGGCGGATCAAGTGCGTATCGATTTGGCGAGCGTGGGGCAGAACCGAGGATGGAGAGATGCGGCCACGAACCGAGTATTGTGGCGTGAAATTGTTGATTCAGTGTTATCTGTGTAGATGTTAACTAAATAAATGAATGAATGTAATTCGAAGTGGTTTACCGTACTGGATCTCAAAAAGGGCTTCTGGCAAACACCAGTTTCAGAGCGAACCAAAAAGTACTTGGCTTTTGGTACGCTTCGGGGTCGGTACACATGTAAACGGCTACCATTTGGACTAGCTTCCGCACCGGAAGTTTTCCAGAAATTGATGAACTCAGTCTTGGAAGGTTTGCAAGGGGTTGAAAGTTCTATGGATGATATTCTGATTCACGCTCTAACGAAGGAAAAGTTAGAAGAAATCACGAAACAGGTTCTCCAAAGATTAGAATTAGCGGGATTAAAGCTCAATAAAGAGAAATGTGCGTTTGCCAAGTCATCTCTGAAATTCCTTGGCCATATAGTGTCGCAAGAAGGGATTAAGGCAGACCCTGATAAACTAGCAGCAATTCAGCGTCTTAAACGCCCGGAGAATAAAGTTCAGCTCCAACGCGTCCTCGGAATGATCACTTATCTAGGAAAATTCATTGAAAATCTTTCTGCAATAACAGAGCCCCTCAGAATGTTGCTCATTAAGAATGTACAATGGGAATGGAGTAACGAACAGGAAGAATCGTTCCAAAAGATCAAGCAATTAATGCAGAGTCCTCCGGTTTTGGCATATTACGACGTTAATGCCAACGTTACCTTATCAGTGGATGCAAGCTCAAAGGCTTTGGGAGCTGTATTGCTACAGAATGGCAAACCAGTGGCATACGCTTCAAAATCTCTTACGCCCGCTCAGGAAAATTACCCTCAAATTGAGAAAGAGGCTGCGGCAATTCGATTTGCTTGTAACAAATTTCATGAATATGTTTACGGAAAAAATTTGATTGTAGAAACGGACCACAAACCTTTGGAGTCAATTAGCAAGAAAACATTGGATCGTGCACCTCCTCGCTCGAAAAGAATCTTGCTAGACGTGTCACAGTATGCTCCCACTATTGTGTATAAAAAAGATTCCGATATTCCAATCCCAGACATTTTAAGTAGAGATGTGGACAACCAACACGAAGCGGAATCATTTGACGAGCTGGAAGTACACATAGTTCTGCAAATGTCAAAAATAGCCAAGGCTGAGATCATCGAAGAAACTAGCAAGGATTCGGAGCTAAGTCAGTTGATGTCTACAATCATGAAAGGTTGGCCAGATAATAGATTAGGTATTCCTGCAACAATTAGGAAGTATTGGAATTTTCGGGACGAAATGTCAGTATATGAAGGGATTGTGTTCCGATCACACCAAATTTTGGTGCCGACATCTCTAAAGTCGAAAATGTTGCGTATGATTCATGTGGGACACGCAGGCGTTCAAGGATGCATAAGCCGTGCGAAACAGATGCTCTTTTGGATAGGTATGACCAAAGATATCTCGAGGATGGTTGAAGGTTGTCCAGTCTGCGAAAAACATCAACGTGCTACGACAACCCACAATATTTTGAAATCCGAAATTCCAACACTACCATTCGAAATTGTGGGATCAGACTTATTCCACTTTCAAGGTAACGATTTCATTCTGATTGCTGACAATTATTCTGGGTATTTTGATTTCGTGAAACTCAGAGAAACATCATCCAAATCAGTGATAACGGAGTTAAAGAGATGGTTTTCAACATTTGGAATCCCCAGAATACTGTTTACGGACAATGGCCCACAATATTCATCCTCGGAATTTGCCAACTTCAGCAAGCAATGGACCTTTGATCATGTGACTTCAAGCCCGCACTTTCCGAGGAGTAATGGCTTATCGGAACGATTTGCGCAAACAGCTAAAAACTTATTGAAGCGCTGCACAGAAGATAACTCTGATATTCAGTTAGCTCTTCTGATGCACAGAAATACACCTCGTGATCAGCAATTATTATCTTCCAACCAAAGATTGATGGGTCGAGTTTTGCGAACAACACTACCAGCAACGAAAGAAGTGTTGCAACCAAGATTGGTTGGAAATGTGTCAAACAACTTAAGACATCTCCGAGATAAACAGAAGGTCTATGCAGATCGTGGAACATGCAACGCACCTGAATTTGTTGAAGGTCAACATGTAGTGGTGCAAAATACGAAGTCTCACCTGTGAAAGAAAGGAATTGTAGAACGCAAACTAGAACAGCCGCGTTCGTACATTGTCAAGCTATCTAACGGTCGTCACCTACGCAGGAATGTTCGAGACATGAGGCACTCCAGAACGAAGCCATGTGCACTTGATGACGACGATCCTGACTCGGTACTTCTACCGACTAAGCGTGAAGAAGCACAACCATCTTCAATACCCGAGGAAGGAGAAAACAGAGACATTCCAGAGCAAGTTCAACCATCAACGGAGGAACCAGTTAGAACGAGAAGTGGTAGAGAAGTTCGAATAAGAAGAGATAATGATTTTGAGTATTATTAAGTTTTTGATGAAAGGGGAGATGTAACATAAAAAGATAGTTATTACATTTGAATTTATTAGTTCTCACTGTTCAGTATCCCCCCGACATTCGTACACACCCACATTGTTATGTATACCATGTAGATAGAGAGAACGGAAAATAAACGAGTCAGTTATTGTTAGCCACCCGACCGGACAAGTTGTTTCTTTTACATGTAGAACTAGTAAAGAACCGTGGACTCTGACTTCCCAATCAACCTAACCTTCGGGGAATCAAATCAAATATAAGATTTCATTTGAGTACACGAACGAATCGATGTTCAACAAGCATTTCAGCTAAGCCTACATACATTGTGTCAGTGGTTCCTCAGTCAAATCCTAACGTAACAATTCTCAGGTTAACAGTAAGCACTTAATAAAGCATTTATTTAGCAGTATACGCGGCATTAAATGCTAACAAGCCGTATATGCGTCTTAAATGCAGATGTTGGTCCGATACAAGGCTGTTTAAATGCTGGGCCTTCAGAAATTTCGAATCCGGCTGTCCTAAATGATAACGTCCAGATCGTAACGTCTCACGTGGAGCAAAACAAAAATTCTGGACAAACATTTGAAAAGGGCCCAAGAGGTCAGAAACATTGCTGTTGAGCCCTTTCTAGCCCGCCCACGCAAACTAACCCCACTATCAGAAAGATTGGTGTTAGCTCTTCCTGATAGTGGTATTGGTGAGCGTGATCAATTTGAATTGGGCTCAACAGCGACTGGCAAAGCCAATGTTTACCAATGTCGATGTGCCCTTTTGAAATGTTTGTCCAGAATTATCTCTTTTGTCGTTTCTCTTTTCCATCTCTCGTACCACCTATCTGTCTTGCCTTAATATTATTTTTTCTTCGTCTCACATCGTTACAATACGACGCGTCGTATTGTAAATTTGTAGATGTGTGTAACTACACAGCTAAAAATATGTTGTAAATTTAAGTTTATTTCAATGCACATACAGTGGGATTCCGTTTTTGGCAACAAAATCGAAACTTTCAGTTGCCAAAAACGGAACCGTGCCAAAATCGGAACCCATTTTTTTCACTTTCAAGAATATTATTTGAACGTTATTACATCATTATTATGGATTCAAATGATGGCCAGACTTCCAAATGGTCCATTTCGAAGCGGATTTCCGTAGGAGAGGGATATGCTATAAATTTATAGACCTGTCATGTTAATTGTGGCAGTCGCTCCACACACTTTAGATTGCTGAAGTTGCTGAAGCATCTTCGATGATGTTCTATGAGCTTTATGGAAACTTTTTGCATACATAGACCGTGTAAAAACAATAATCGCATAAGTGACCTTTATTCTAGAGTTGGACAATTCCATAAAATAGTGAAATAATACAGAATTACAATACTTTTCATTAGAAACGTATTTATTGCAATTTCAGAGAAAACTTTCCGTTTTAAGGTTCAACAGAAATCTACCGCAGCTGTCACATTACTAATTTGCACTGGTAAATCATCAGTAGGCTTCAATGATACCTTGGATACCGTCTTGATGATTGTTGTTTGTTGAAATTTTTCATAGCGCTTTCTCTTTCAAGCATACTATGATTGAATTGTTTCCTTTAATGATAGAATGATTTCGAAGCCTGCGGTAGAACATTGACAGCTGCGGTAGAACTCGGCGGTTACCGCAAAACGGAAAATTTTCTTAACAATCGTAATACAAAAAAGTTCTAGGTGTTACAAAACATAATGATTTTTTAATTCAATGAACATAACTTAATATAACAGTTTGTCTTTTAAGTTAAAGCGGCCAATTTTACAATGACGGGGTTGGTGGTTTAATGGCTATCGCTTCTGCTGCCAAATTTGACAATATTCGATCAATTGAAAATGGCTCTTCAAAATTATGTTCTTTGCATAGTATGGTATCTCATATAAAATGATTTATTTCAATCAAAAGGGCACACAGCAACAGCTGAAATCAATATACAAACATGTTTATCGAAACAGAATGTTGACTATACAATCATTTGAATTTTCCGCAGCAATATGGATGAAATAATCCCCTAGAAATAATTGAAAAATGGTATAGAACAGTGATGCTCAACATGCGAATGCTAGAGCACCCCAAGATCCATAACTGTGGCCCACAATTTCGTAGAATACACAAATAAGCTTCTTATCACTTCAATTAGTTTTAGAAGTTGAGCTTGCATATTATAAAATAATCATATGAATCCAACAGATATTCGCAGGATCCCGCTATGAAACCCCTCAATCCCGATAAGAATCTTCAGGTGTCGGTTAAGAATCCACAGAAATCCGCTAACACTCTAAAGTAGCTCGCTAGAAATCGACAGGATCTTGCCTAAAAGTCATGTAGCAATTAACGTCAATCCAAGAGCTTGCTAGGAATTTTAAGAACATTGCTCAGATTCCGCTGCGATATTGCTGAAAATTCTCGAAAGTTTATAAAGACTTCTAAGACTACCAATAGTAATCTCCATAATCCACGGGAAACCTATTCAGAATTCTCAAGATTTTGGTAGAAATGTTCAGCATACAACTAGAAAATTCCAGCATTCCGCTAGAAACATACAGGACGTCAGAGACCTTAAGAAATTACAAGGAATCGATAGATTTTACACATCGTCTCAAACAACTAATTATATCTCTTAAGGATCCCGCCAGAAATCTTTAATACTCGATAGGAATACCCAGATTTCGCTCAGTATTTTCAAGATTCCGCTGAAGATTCCGAGAGGAACATAGGATCCCGTAAGGATTCTCCAGAATATAGTTAGAAAACTCCTAGACCTAGCTAAGGATCACCAGGATAGCATTAGGAATATTTTGATCCATGTGCCCGCATGCTTAATTAAAATCCTGATATGTATTTATTTATTCATTTACTCACACCGTCTTCAGTTAAACTGTACAGACTGTTTTAACTTAATTGTACTTTTGTCTAAAACTAAACTTCTATACAGAAAACATAAAAAGGATTCTTTACGATCAATCGCCTTCACATAATACAATACAATCATAACAAAACATACTATAAAAAAGTAACTTCATTGATCAACTAAACGAACTCGAAAACAAAATCATTACACTTTTCTCAAACTCAAATATTACTCAAACAAAGACAATGATAACAAACACAGATATTTCTAGCACTACGCTTTCCCATCTATCGGTTTCCAAGGATCTTTGTTCCTGTGAGCAAACTCTCGAAACGTTACACCAGGCGGCCATGTTGTAGCAGTCAGAGCCAATACTTTCCAACGTTTATCTAACACTATCTTGAAGGAAACATAATCCAGTTCTTCACAATTTTTCCAACTAGGTACCAGTTTTGTTACATCCGTACACTCGGGTTCTGGAGCACAAAGAGATTGGGATACCAAGCAGGCAATCTCGTTTTCAGTCACACGTCCATCGATATTCGACAAGAGCAGAGAAAACTTATTCTCACGGCTGCGTGTAGATGAGCGCGAACATTCAGGCAAACATATACTCGAACTGCTCAGGGGTTAAGGCGAAACAATTGGTGTTGAGTGGCGTTGTTGTCGTTGTGTTGACGGAGATGACGATGTTGAAGCAATGGCAACAGATAGCTTTGCAAAAGAATTGTTGATGTCGTCGATTTGCAGTTTTAGCTTTTTCAGATCAATTGAGAGTGAACTATTATCTACCGACTGAGCCTTCGGAGGTTCTGGAATGCGATCTCTAACCTTGCAAAATTCGATCATGCAGTCATCACATATCCAAACGATATTCTTCGATAGTGCGCATAAATCGTTCTCAGTGACACCGACACACCGGGCGTGAAACTTTCTCGCGCATCTACCTTCACAGACAGTGTAAAGACACTTCATCATGTCAATGTCTGCGGAGCACTTTTTGCAAAGCGTATCCATCGCATCCATCACTTTTTGCTTCGATAATATCACGCACAAATTTTCGATTATGTTCGTGCCCTTAATCAGTCCAACCGTTATTTTCCTTAAGCACAACGATTGAACACAGCGATACTAAGCAACGTGAACTAAATTTATTGTTTATTAGGCACCAATTCGCGGAGAAAACATAGTGCAAAGGCGGAGCGCTAAAAACATTACACTCAAGCGTACACAACACAATGGCACGCATTATACTCCATCCTGAGCATCATTGGATCGTTTCTTCAAATATCTAACATTATACAGAGTCTCTACCGTAATCATCGCACGCTTTAATTACTTTATTGAAATAAAGTGTAGTTACGACTGTGTTTGCATGTGTCATGGTGGCGAAACAGCGTATAGAAGCAGTTGGGTCATTTATTTATCCTGGTGTTGTCAAAGAAATTCTAAGAGACCCAACTTTTTGCTTGAGCTGGAGAGGCGAGAAAAAGTTCATGATAGAAATCCATAGACTTTTTGTTGCTCTTGTGTGGGTGCTTGTGCTTCGTTCAAAAGAGCTTTTCCAAATTCGAAGAAGAATGTGTATCACCTACCGGTATACTCAAGTGGGCTGGTCATACAGCGTTAATGCCTGAGAAAAGACATTGGAACTCTAGTTGAGATACTCATAGAGATTAATTACTTTATGAAACGTTGCAAACACACGACCTTTTAGAAATAAATGGGCGCGTACGGTTATACTAGCAGTTGGTGCAATTCGGGGAAATATCAACAAAAATTTAGCTCTAGAATGCGATAAGCGTAAAGCTGACTTGCTTTTCAAATAAGTAACACAAAAGACACACAGATTTTTGCAAAAGTTTACAAATTTTAATGGTTTTCAAAAATGTTGCCAAAAACGGATCCATTTTGTTGCCAAAATCGGGGGGTGCCAAAAATGGAGCATGCCAAAAACGGAGCATGCCAAAAACGGAATCCCACTGTATTTGGAGCATCAAAATAAACTTAAATTTCAATGACCAAACCATAATTTTTAAATCGAATTCACTTCAAATTTACACGGTCATGTAATATTCGAGCATTTTTAAATAAAAATTAAATGTATGTAGTTTACATGATGCTGTAACAACACACGAATTTGATTGATTTTTACAGTAGACTTCAGTTTACATCACATTGAAGTTTAAATATTTTTTTCTGTGTATGTTACTCAATACATTTTTACAATGCGTGTTGAAAAAGGGAAATTTACTTCAATTTTTCAACTAAAATGTTTCAATCAAAATATACCTTTAAAAAAGCATAACCTTCTAAATTTCAAAACCCTCCCTTCATAACCAAGTCCTGGTTGCGCTACTGTTATAGCTCTGAACGTTTTGGCCGTCGAAATCCGCGATCTACCCCAGTGTGCAACGCCCAATAAGTGCCATTACCTTTTCAATTTGAGAATCTCCTCTCCGACGTCGCTTCCGGGCTGACTGAGGCGAAAGTAGTCTTCCAGCTCCTGCAGGGAGATGCTGGCGGGGGCGTTCAGCAATTTACGGGCACTTTCGCGGAACCGTTCGATGCTGTCCTCGATTTCGGCCTGCATTGCGTCCAGCTTGTCCCGGGAAATGACACCCTGGCAGAGGTACCTCTCGGTGGCATCGTTCATCTGAGTGCACAGACACAGGATGATGAAGTCCACGTAGCGAGAGCGGATGGCATTGCGGGACCTTATGTGCGATTTTTCCACCGATTCCAGATGGAGTGCGTACAGGAGCAGAGTGCTGATGAGGATGACCGTCAGGATTCCAAAGGTGACACCGAACGGGAACTCCTGCACGTTTTCGTTTAGTTGCACGAAAAATTTCGAATGGTGCACAATGATCCAATGGATTACGCCGGTTCCGATGGCGAGTACGGTGCTAACTACACCGATTCGGATGTAATTTTGAATGAGGTATTGGTGAAGTCGGAGCAGCCTCAAAACGACGAAACGCGTGACAAGAGCCATTGTCGAGATTTGGCAGTAATGGTCAAAGATTACTAGATTGAAGTGAATGCGTAAGTTTTTATGCTACCATATGCTCTGCTCGTGTCATGGGTCATTTCATCCGCGGATTTCTATCTCTGTCGTAAGAAAACAAGGACAGAAACTTCGTAAACACAAGTTTGGAACTATTGTTCCGAATCGATATATTAAACATTCTAATTCAAATGAGAACTCTTAGTCACTTCAATCAAATTAATCTTCTCGTCACGTTAAATATGGTCGTGCTCTAGCATGAACATCAACCACGACAATGGATTGCCTGTGGAAAATTATCCTTCCCAGTCGCCATCGTCACCATGTTCAAGCTCGACGCACTTAAATGCGAAACCGATGGCTCGTTCGCGCCTAAAATATTAATGCCTATCACGGCACACGTATCGTTTGTTCCTCCCCTTCGGTAAAGCGATCCTTCCGAGCCCAACACGTAGCCCGGATAACAGAGGGAAAAAAAGGACCATAAAGAAGATATTAGATAGTCATTCAGCTAGTTACATTTTTAATAGGAGAATAATGGCCGTGGTCTCGTGTTTATGCTCTCCTCCTGTCGGGGCTCCACATATTAGCCTTCTGACTTCACTCGGAACGAGGACTTCGCTCGAGTGGGGACGAGGCCAAAGTGCGTCTCCGTCAACGGCCGACCGGAACGATGTGATGGTTTACGCACCATAAAAACACACTTTGGAATGGAAACGTGACTACAAGTGGTTGTGGCAGGGCAACGACGACAACGCTTTGCTCCGTTTAGAGGGTTGCTGCAGTTTTGGTTTCGGGTTTGAGGAGACCAGTACGTGAGAGCTCGGACTTTGTCGGTATGTGGAATGGTAAAAAATATGTTGTTAGTTACCGTCACAAAGTACGATTTATGGACCATTGATTTCTTGACTCTTGGAACGTGATGTGTTCTGCCGCCACTGACCACTCTGGTCGTGAAAATGACTTTACGTTGATAAGAAGTTTTTGAAGCTTTGAACTTTTTTGGTGGATACGATTTAGATACGATTTTCAAATACTTAAATGAGAATCAAATCTATATTATATGCATCAACGTTTGAAATATGGTGAATATTTGGGTGCTCGCCTTCCAAGTTTTATGGACCGAGATGGTACAACAGGTCCTCTGAAGTACCTGAAGATGACTGCCAAGGACGGATTCATAGACTAGGACCCTTTCCTTCTGCGTTTAACCGTGGAAAAATACATTGGCGAGTCAAAAGATGGAGCATTTAAGGTGAATATGAATCGAAGCCATACCTCTAATTTTCATGAGCACAAATCTCGAGAACCAAACATCCGTTTAAGCTGGAAACTTAATCGATTGGTCACTAGCTGATGGTGACCAATTGATTAAGTTTTCACCTCAAATGGGTGTTCGGTTGTCCAGATTTGTGCTCTTAAAAATTTGAATTTTGGCTTCAATTCATCTTCACTTTTGAGGGTAACCGGGGTGTCTCCTACGTTTTGAAAGAACATAGCAACTCACAGTTTAACCGGTTACTGCGAATGCAAAAGTTGAATGACGGGACAGAAATCTCAATCACCGTACACCCCCAGCTGAATCAGCGAAAGTGTGTAGTGTCTAACGTCGACTCGACGGACCTAACTTACCAGCACCTCAAAGAATAGCTCGCCAGCCAAGTTGTAAAGGACATCCGTCGAATTCGACGTCGACAACTGGATGGCTTTTTCATAAATACACCGACCATAATCCTTACCATCAGTGGTACCGTGAGAAATGAAGGTGGACTCACAGACTAATTGCTGATGTGACGGTGTGGACGACCAGAAAACATGGAAGAGTTAACTTCTCCCTGACCCAGTTCTTGTCAGGCCATGGATGCTTCCGGAAATATCAGACTCGGAAACACAGAGTCTCCACAATGGGCAGTCTGTACAAATATCGAGGAGACCCCGGAGCATGTTATAAAAGACGGCCCTCGACTCAGGGTACACGAAGGGAGATGATGTCAGAGACCGCAAGCGTCCTAAATCCGGAGAACATCGTGCAGAACATGTGCAAGCATGAAAGCTCTTAAAATGCGGTGAACAGAGGGATAACGCAGATTATGTCGTCGCTGTAAAGGAGATGGCGTGAAAACCGGAGAGCTCCGGGCCACGATCGGAGCAGGCTAGATCCTCCGTCGAGGACTAGATTGAGTATTGCGGGCGTAGCCGTAGTATCAGTAATAAGTCGTCGAGAACCGAAAGTTATCCTCCAACCGGAATTGCAGAACCAACCCAGGCACTTGGCCGTTCAACATCGAATAGGAGTAAGTTGAGTAATTCCCGAAACAGCACCGTCAAATGATCGTCGGGGCGCCTTTGAACCGGAAATACCCTCCACCGGAATCGCAAGACCGACCTCGGCATCTGCCCGGCCAGCTTCGGAGTAGGCTAAGTCCACCGTCGGGCACTAGTTGAGTAGATCGCGTTGTTGCACCGACAAATAATCGTCGGGGCGCCTGTGAACCGGAAGCTTTCTACCACCGGAATCACAGGACCGACCTCGGCATCTGCCCGGATAGCATCGGTTCAGGATATCTTCCGCCGCCGGGGAAATCTTTGTCGGAGTAGGATAGATCCACCACCGGGTAGTACGTAGCGTATCACCGGTTTGAGTCGTTGGCGCACCGGTGACCCGGAAGCCATCCTCCAACTGGCATCGCTGGATCGACTTCGGCACTCCATCGCCCAGTATCGAAGCATGAAGAAGCGCGTAGCCGGAGTAAGCTAGCCCCACCATCAGGGACTGGCCGAGTAGCATTAATCGTCACAAATCAGTTTTGGGTCGTCGGGGTGCCAGTGAACTCGCTCTTCCAACAGAAATCGCAGAACCGACCTCGGTATCCAACTGGTCAACCAGGAGAACTCGAAAAGCAGCAGCGGAGAACGAGTCGTCATAGAGCAACGAAATGCACGTGAGCGTCCAGTAGAAGTTCAACAGGGCTCACGGTGTCTCTGGTAGAACAACATTAATATTAAAAAATCAGTATCGCTAAAACATCCACCAAATGAAAGCTTAGGCTTTCCCCTTTAATTTGAGACCTATTTGGAAATGTTCTATCGGGGGGTCCTGAACATTTTTTTCAAAACAGTACAATGCCGTTTTTTCAGTACTGATTTCTTCACACAGTCATTTTCTTCCATGCTTATCTAGGTAGCCATGAGAAATTGTACTACGAATAGTTAACCAATTAATAAAATGGATTTAGATTAAGCATTATACCATTCTATTTAAACCAATTATATACACGACATATCGGTAAAGTAAATACGGATAATACGGCTTACAAATGCTCACTATTGTACATTACTACAGCGCAAAGAAGCTGTCGATCATATGCTTCGGAGTTCTCCGGAACCTTAACATGATTCCAAGCAACTTGAAAATCGAAATGCACAGTTTCACTGGCTTGTTTCCCGTATTTGCTCAAACCACTTCCTGTGATTTCACAAAACTCCGGGATATGATAGCAGAAATATGGAACTTCGAGCTATTGGGTAAGCAATCAACGTTTTTGAAAAGTTCTCAACTTTTCTGCAAAATCATCATCCAGACTCGTTTGAAAACAACTTTTATGTGCCTGATCAGAATGATCAAGCACCTGAAATACATTTTTTCATTTAAAAGAGATAATTTACAGAACAGTACGATAAATTACAATTGCTAGCAAACTTAGATCCCATTACACTTCCAAAACATGCCGATTTTTCAAAAGCTTCTGACAGATTAATCTGGGAGCAGTGGATAGTAAATACAATTGAAGAACTGCTCCGCCAGTTTATGGTCCGAGCCGAGACTTTTCCATTTCGCGGACGCGTATGTGACAAAGTATTCGTGGATGAGCAGCTAAATTGGATAAATCTTTTTTGTGTGGTACAGTATGGGCAAGGAAATGTTGAACTACCTCCCATTATTACGAAAAACAGATTGACGATTTTCAAATCTCCAGCAATGGAGCACCTAAAATTATTCAAAAGCAACAGTGTCTTCCACATTTTCTCAATATTGCCATATTTTTCTGGAACGCCAGAAGCAACAGCAAACAGCAACAGTATTTTTAGGCCAGTATCCTTACATCGGCCTTGAGTCCCGATGACGTCGGAATTATGCTCGATAATCGACAGGGTATCTTCTCCATCGCTTGCAGATCGAACTGCCCAGGCCAACCCCCCTTTTTGGACGTCACATAATCAACTAACCCCTGAACGTTCTTCTTCTTGGCATTAACGTCCTCACTGGGACAGAGCCTGTTTCTCAGCTTAGTGTTCTTATGAGCACTTCCACAGTTATTAACTGAGAGCTTTCTTTGCCAATGTTGCCATTTTCGCATTCGTATCTCGTGTGGCAGGTACGATGATACTCTATGCCCAGGGAGGTAACGGGAACCTTCCTTTACGAAAAGATCCGGGAATTGAACCCAGACACCTTCAGCATGGCTTTGCTTTGTAGCCGCAGACTCTAACCAGTCGGCTAAGGAAGGCCCCTGAACGCATTTATATGCATTTACATTTACGTTATTACAGTTTCTGCTATATCATTCAAATCAAAGTGCAAATGTGTTACCTCTAAAAACCCCTGAACTGATTGGTTAGGTCTGCTGATTTTGAAAGCGATGTTTGGGGTGATTGCAACATCCAAACCCCTTAGACAGCTGCTCATCTGGTTCTTCTTCTTCTTTCTGGCATTACGTCCCCACCGGGACAGAGCCTGCTTCTCAGCTTAGTGGTCTTATGAGCACTTCCACAGTTATTAACTGAGAGCTTTCTATGCCAATGACCATTTTTGCATGTGTATATCGTGTGGCAGATACGAAGATACTCTATGCCCTGGAAAGTCGAGCAAATTTCCAGCCCGAAAAGATCCTCGACCGGTGGGAGTCGAACCCACGACCCTCAGCTTGGTCTTGCTGAATAGCTGCGCGTTTACCGCTACGGCTATCTGGGCCCCTGCTCATCTGGTGCTCAAATCAATTTTGTTTAATCAAAAACAAGTCATCAGCGAACAAATGGGTTTTTTAGGTTGCACAGATGTTGAATAAGATTCTCAGTTGGGTGGTAAACCGTGTAGATTCGACAACCAACCAATTCAATTGGCACTTACTTTTTGCATTACTGTGTCTACCACGTTTTCCCTTTAGTTTCGATGAGATTGTTGTTCTCACATCATTACATGCTTAGGTAGGTTTTAAATTGTATTTATATTTATACAGTGCTATATTCGAAAGTTTGAACTGGTTACTGTACGAATAAACGTGCAAGCTCGACATATTTTTGTAGGACAATACCAGACTGTAATCCTGATGTCGTGAAGAATGTGCTGTTCAATAATATCAACCACTATTGCTGATAACGGTTGCAGACACAAATTCTTCAAACACAATACGCAAATCTTCGAACAATTGTCTTCATGACTTTACGGTTTCATGTTTCAGGTCTCCTGACAGAGTGTAGTGTAAATATATATATTTATTATTAGGTGTGAAATTGGGATATATTTATTGTAATTATTAACAGGCATACCTAAAAGAGAGAAAAAGAGGCACTACACGTTAATGCTTCCAGTGGGCTATTTGCCCTTTGAAGGAAGCACCACACTAGACAACGGACTAGCATGCAACGCCCAGTGGCACAGTCAGAAAACATTCCTCTCGAAAAGTTTTCGGCCTGAGGCGGGAATCGAACCCACGCTCCTTAGCACGATGCGGCTAAATGCCTCGGTGAAACTAACCACACGGCTATGAAGCCACACTGGAACTCTAATCAGCAAACCAAAATGTTGACCCAAAACAATGAATTTATAAACTTATCACGCGACACAAGCACCAATTTTTCGCTATGCCACCTTAGAACGCGACAACTTAAGCAATGAAGCGTTATAACGCAGCGCCGATATTCCTACCATTGATGCCAATTTAGTTGTTTTTTTTGCAATCTGTGAAACCATTGGTAATGTAATGATCCATGAGTAAATGTTTTCAAACGCTTTGGTTATTACTATTTGTAAAAAGCAATATCTTATGAAAATATATTTGAATTTTAAGACGGTAGCATACAACTGAATCTAAATAATGGTTATTTATTGGAAGTCTTTCAAATCTCTTAACATTTTTTTATTCAAAATTTTAAATACTATTTACAACCATTTTAGTTTTGTATAAATGAATAAATTTTGATTAAAGATATACAATTTTACTATTTACCGAATTTATAATCAACTGAACAGCAACACTGCCAAAACAAAAACAAGCTTGTTTTATGGAAATCTGAACAAACATTTAAAAAGGGCACATTGACATAGGTGAACAATGTCTTTGTAAGACGCTGTTGAGCCCAATTCAACTCGATCACGCCCAATTCAAGCCCAATTCACCAATCTTTCTGATAGTGGTGTTAGTTTGCATGGGCGAGCTAAAAAGGGCTCAACAGCAACGTTTCTGGAAAAAGGCTCAAGACCTCTCCAGCCCTTTTCCAATGTTTGTCCAGAAATATTTGTCATGGCCTTCTACGGTTCTATTGAGTAGTCATCATATGGTACCAGCGATTCATTGTATCATACTATTGGTGGAAGAAGATCACCTATGGTACGTATCTCTAACTAAAATAAAAAAAAAAAATGTTCAGGACCCCCCGATAGAACATTTTTAAACCGGTCTCAAATGAAAGGGGAAAGCCTAAGCTTTCATTTGGTGGGTGTTTCATCGATACTGATTTTTTTATATTAATGTTTTCTACCAGAGACACCGTGGGCTCTGACAAGAGGACAGCCCAAAGGAAGTATGCGTCGTCGCACAGAAAGCTGTCCAAAGCCCCGGTGAGATCTTCAACCGTCAATTGGGCAAAACTAGTAGTCGCATAGACACCGTAGCAATGTGTAGAGACTAGCGTTTTTGACGACAATAAGCTCCAACAGCGAACTAGCAGAATAAATAGAGGCTGCGACTGAAAGTGCATGAGCACAGTACTCTCCCGATGAAGTTGCGTGATGTAGTTCTTCCGTCACGAGTACGAAGCACAGAACGGAATGGGTAATAGTACCGACACTTTCGCTGGAGCAGTCAACCTGAGTAAGGAAGTTTATGTTTTAGGGCTTAAGATCCGATGTCTTCACCAAGGCTTAAGTCGTAAACCACACTTACCCACATAGTTAAACTAGGATTAGGGCCAAAGCGGCCCTAAGACTACCGTCAAATAAAGCCTTGAGGACTCTAAGAGGAAAGACGAAATAATTGCTGAGATGGAGCGCGCTCTGCGAAACCGTAGCAACATGTTAATGTCGTGAGACCGCCTTGATACAATCCGTAAACACGGCAAAATCGAAGAGTTGGTTCATCAAGTTGCTAGACTCACTGCTATGGTTGAGAAACTCCAGAAAGACCCAAAAAAGATGCAATCATCAAGAAGCTTCGAGATAACCGAAGCCATACTCACCCTCTTGGTGATGAATCCGAGAAGAAGAGCGCTTGCTGTACGGCATAGAAATATCTGGAAGATCTTTCGATGATCTTGTTGAAACCTCATCACCCACGAAAAATAATTGTTTTCGTGTGCTATCGGGCCTTCTCCCCTCAAGCCCTGCAGTTTCCGCACGCGTGGAAGCTGGAATCCTTCCATTTCGGTACAAGGCATCCATTGCACTGTATTGTTACGCAGTTGACTACCTGTAAATATCCGTAGGTAGAGGGCAGGACTATGTTTAGTGAAGTAGCCAACGCTACGCTTCCCACGGTGGTGGGACTTCATCGTGTTGGACCTAGAAGCTAGTCGGCCAAGACGATCACAGTAGAAACAAAAATCAAAAATCACTTCCGTAGAAACGCCAATCCGGTAGCCGTCCAAGGTTGCTTTCCGGAACGATTATCTAAAGCCTACCCGAATGCCGAGGTTTATTATACAGATGGTTCCAAATTGGCCAACCGTGTAGGAGTCGGAGTTTTTAGCTCCGATACAGAAATACTTCTCCGTCTACCAAGTCAGTGCACCGTCTTCACCATGGAGTCGTTGACAATCTATCTCACTGCATATCGACCGACAGAAGAAAGTTGATCGTTAGTGACACAGCTACCCAAGTAACCACTAGCCCGCTAATTCGCCTTTTTGGCCTTATAGGGCTATTATACGATTATATAGAGCATGTCAGCTGTATAATAGCACTATATTGGCACAGAAGGCGAATTAGCGGGCTATTGGTGACTTGGGTAGTGCGTTATACCGCTATATACTCTGACACGAATAAACATCCAGGCCTCTCAGAATTTTCTTTCTAATATGAAAACGCAGACAACACTTATGTGGGTCATGGCATTTTGGGCAACGAGCATGCTGACGGATTGGCTGCTATGGGCCGCCAGGCTTTCAAATGGGACAGCGATCGGTCATTATGCTTGAGAAGAATCAAGGCTGACACAGCCCTTTGGACTAATATACCAAACTGGCGGGAGCAGAAAGTTCTTTCTCGAATCCGAACAGGGCACTCGCGGCTCTCTTACAACATGTGCGGAAGTGGAATGATATGCAAAGTAATACGACAGAACATGCCATTAGCTGTTGTCCCAAATATAACCTACCTCGCAAACATATCATCGACCAGCCGGGCTTTACAAAACAACTCTGTCTACGAGAGAACTCGTTCCTTCGAGAAACCGGACTTTTCCTGCAAATCTAAAACCCAAAATACACCTTTAAGAGACGATCGAACGATGAGTGGTTAGAGTCCGTGGCTGCAAAGCGAAGCCATGCTGAAGATGTCTTGGTTCGATTCCCGTTTGGTCCAGGATCTTTTCGTAAAAAACATTTGCTTGACTTCCCTGGGCGTTGAATATGATCGTTCTTGCCACACAATTTACGAATGCGAAAATGGCAACTTTGGCAAAGAAACAACAAAAAAGAAGAAGATATGAAGTTTTGAAATCGCTCGAAAAAGACCTAAAGTCCTTTGTTCATGAATGCAATCAATACATTGAAAGCAATTCAAAATCTTTGCTACATTCCAGCAGAACACTTAATTTTTCCAAGCAGTATACCAACTAACCATCAAGGATATAAAACAGCTTCCCCTCTCAGTACGCACGGTAAGATTGATGATCAGCAATCCAACAATTAGTGCTTGCTAAGGATAGGTAATTGCTAAATTTATTGGAAAATTAGTGCCGACAATCAAAACACGATTTATTGCGGCTGTTGACCACACCACGTCAATTCCTCCTTCTATTCCATAAAACCGCCTTCTCCATTATTCCCTATTAAAGCAGCCAACCGAGCCGTAGTAGGTAGAGTAGAATCATCCGAAATGGGCCGACCAGCAAAAGTTATGACCAATAATCGAAAATTACATTTCAATTTCCCGGGCAACAGGAAGCTGCTCGGACTGCCCGCTTGTCCAAACCGTAAACCAATCAATATTTGCCGAAGACTTGTAATTCAGGCCGCCCCGTCATAAAGTGGCTCCTAATTTTGGCTACGCCTCGTCTCCATCTTCGAGCAAGAGGGTTGAAGTCGTCTTCTCGTCGGCTCGGCCGGAAGAGACAAGGGAGCATTCCCCCGAATCAGTCCGGAAATAGAATCTCAATCGATGTTATTTACGACTGCAGCTCAGACGCGCCCCGATGGGAGGAACAAAGGATCGGTACCCGATCCGGCCCAAGTTGGAAAACGGGTGAGGAAAAAGATTACCCCCACCGGAAACATTTAGATAAGCGAGACCCGTTTAGTCGGTGTTGGACAAAGAAAGAACACACGAAAGAAATGGCGCACTTTTTGCCGATAGAGTTGAGCAGCATCTTCTCTCGTGTGCAAGGGCAAGTGAAAGGATTTCATTTTCGGAGCATATTTTTTTACGTTGAGAATATGGACAGGATATTGAAAAGCGATGACCAGGTTACTGAACGGCTGGTTGGAAGACGTGTCCTCATTTCGATTCACTGCTCGTCAAGAGTCCAGACTAACCTTTGAAAGCTTCACGAAATTTCAGATATGTGTGATGAATTGGAAAATTGAAGAAGGGATTTTCATACGGTGATGTTTTCAATTTAGGAGATAATTTTCAATATAGATATAAAAAAAAGTTTGCAAACCTTTTTATATTTTCTGTAGAGAAGCAATACTACTAAAATGAAATTTTTTTTTATTATTATAGAGGCTTTAAACAGTCATGTTCATTCGCCCCTTAGAAATAAAGGATTCAAATTTTATCATATAGATTAAATTTTTTAAGGTACTTCAAAACTTTAGCTTCTTCGTGTTTATCATTCCCTAGAGCTATTTTTACATCGCTATTGATTCGTAATTCTTCACGAATATTATCATATTTGATACAGTTAAGCAGAATATGTTCAACAGTGAGTTCAGTATGGCAAGTATCACAATTTTTGGAAATATTTCTATCATTTAGGTGCTTTTTAGTTAACCTAGTGTGGCCAATTCTACATGGTTGGTATTTGCTGCTCACGTCGATTTTCTCTGTCGGTCCATTTGTTGATATCACTTTCACAACGCTTCAAGAATGTTGGGCGGTGAGATTCCCAAATAGTTTGAAAACTTTCTTGGAAGAGTTGGTGAACCCAGTGGATGATATCGGAGGCTGGAATAGGGCACTGCATTGATAGGTGAGTTCTTCCTTGATCAGCAGCTCGATCGGCCTTTTCGTTCCCTCGAATTCCGGAATGTCCGGGAATCCAGCAAAAAGTAATGTCTTTCTGGTTGGCTCGGTTGTCTGTATAAAAGGGTGTTTGGATTTTCCTTTGTGCAGGGCAGCTATGCAACTTGCAGAGTCCGATAGAATAATGGTTGGAGTGTTGGTAGCTGTGCAAACAGCGGTGTGCAACGCGACTGCTTCGGCTGAAAATACGCTGCATTGGGATGGTAAACTTGACTCGATTGTGGTGTTATTTCCTACAACACCAATGCCAACGTGATTATCGCATTTCGACCCATCGGTGTATAATTTATCATGTTCACTGTATTTTGTGTGCAGAAGATCATGAACGAGAGAGATTGCAGTATTAGAGTTTTGACCTTTTTTGAACCTTTGCTGATAGACCGATCAACTTTAGGGGGAGATCCCCCAGTGCCGGACAGCACCCAATACCGGACAAAGTCGAAACATTGAGAAATCATGGTCCAATCAAGATGGTGTATTAGTAGAAAAGAAAGCTCTTATGTAGACTAATGTTTGCGTAGAATAACACATCCTTGAAATATTCATGCCTTTTCAAAAAAGTAGAAAAGTTTGAAAATCTTAAAAAAATTGACGTATCTTCTTAATTTTGAGCCTATTTAGTAATTATTTTTAATATGAAAAAATACTTTGGATCCCGCAAACATGATCGAGCATAACCCTAATTTGATAGCATGAATGTATTTTGTACCATAATTGAAGTAAATATGTACAAATTACAATTTTGGATAAGCACCCAGCAAACCAGAGATCATATAAGGATGTTCATTTCAAATTGTATAAATGTACAATTTCCGTTGGAATTGCATATGATGCAAAACTAAATTGATTGAAATCGTTAATGAAGTCATCAATTTCATCTGACTTGAATTTGCATCTTATAGAATTCCAATTTAGTCTGACCAAATATGTAACTTTAAACTGTCAATCCATTATGATTTTAACTTCACTTGGTATGACTCTATTATAATCATCAATGTGAGATTATATATGAGTTCATCTGATGTAGATATAAAATCATACAGGGCACATCGCCGAACGCAATATAAACATAAATAGTGGAATTCATGAACAAATTGTCTTACCTATTAAAAGAACATCACTGTTCAACAGAAACACAATGTCATCACATTGCATAAGTATTTTCGTACGATGTCTTTAATAAATTGCTGCACTTCGTTTCAATTGCAAACGTTAATTCGATAAAACATGAAACCTTCAGCTTTGCACTGGCTCATTTGCAAAATGACAATTAAGTTCGGTTACATTCAAACATGATGCTCTACAGTGTTTTATTTATATTTGCTAAAAGACCATTTGGCATCTAAAACTGAACGGTACAGTGGTAACGTATCCGGCTAGTGATCTAAAGGTCAGAAGTTCGAGGCTTGTTTCGTGATATTTTATTTCTTTTTATTTTATTTGTTTGTAAAAATTAAGTCATATAAACTGCAATACACAATCATACATGAAATTATAGTGAATGCCAAATCAAATTGTCTGAAGTTGTATTGACCATGATAGATTCTCTAAAATGTACGTATATGGCCTCCAGATTTGTGCGAATAGAGGGAATTCGTGCATTTTATACAATCTGTTTTTACCGAATAAGTATCCACTTTTTCACTTGCAATCTCAGTTATGTGAACATATTTGTTGGCTGGGCACCTCCTGTCCCTCAGTTTCGGACAGCTTGATTTGTTATATGATAACTTTGTAATTATTGCATCAGTGTCTCAAAATACTTTCATTTTTCATGGTTTCCGTCGATCATGGTATCAAACATGCAATAAAATTAAGAAGAATGAACGTTCAGAACAACATCGTAAAATGTGCTATTTTTCATCATATATGAAAGAGGTTTTAAATAGACATATTGCAAACTAAGAAAAACTCGAATTATTCTTGTAAATGTTGCAAATGCATTGAATTGGTAATTATAAACTATTCCTATAGTGTACACATTCAATGATGTTCAAATTTACAGAATTCGAGGCATTTCCAGATCGTGTCCGGTATTGGGTGCCACCTTTCAAGATCGAACAATTTGGTACTAAAATACATCATCAAAATGCAATGCCAAATTCATATTTATATTTTCAAATTTATTTTTGTACACCATAAAAATGATGATATTTATCATAAATGGGTAACACGAGCCCATTAAATCAATATTTTTCGAATTATGAATTTTGTGGCTTAAGTGTCCGGTACTGGGGGATCTCCCCCTAATGGATTGATACCACGGTCTATTAGCCTTACGGTGAAGTTTCGCAATATTAGGGATTTCGTGGCCTGTTTGGTCATATAACGCGGCATTAGCAGCTTCGTGAAGGTATTGGTGATCAGATCCTGATTTTTCTTCTATTCGGCAATATCTTTTAATTAGCGTTTCGGACATGCGAAGATGCAGTGGTAGTTCACCTGCTTCGACCACCAGACTAATGACAGGAGTTGTTTGGGTCGCTTTGAAAGTAATTTTGACGATTTTGTTGAAAGTGGTTTGAAATGCTTTACAGAGTTCGAGGCCGAACAGCTCGATTCCATAGAACAGTTTTTGCATGCAGATTGCATCGGCTATTCGCCAAAGAATTACTAGGTTTGCCCTAGGTGCAATAGCTTTGAGGTATTGTATACGGTTTAGCAAGGCTTCTTTAGTTTTTGCACCGTGAGCGGAAAAGTCGCCGCGGCGATTAATCCATACTCCAAGAAATCGGGCAATATTCACTTCTGGGATGCATTCGTTATCGATTTCAATGTTTAAACGACGATTGCGCCATCTATGCTTGCGTTTCTTGCAAACATGCAGGATGCATGATTTGGAGGCAGAGAGTGAAAATTTTACGCTTTTGGCCCATGCGTTGACGGCTTCGACAGCTTTTTTTCAGGGCACTGCGGACTCTAGGTAGGTGTTTCGATGAGGCTATAAGTATGATGTCGTCGGCATATACCAGTATGCGAACATTACTTGGTACTTCATCGAAGACTGGATTTATTGCCAGTAGAAAAAGCTTAACTTCCAAGACAGAGCCCTGAGGTACCCCACTTTCTTGGGTACGCTCAACTGATGTTGCTCCGCCGTAACTCACACGGAAACGTCGATCCTTCAGAAAGCTGGTTATGCAGTTCCGCATACGGTGTCCAACGTTAAGGTTTTCAATCTGCTTCAGGATATTGGGTCGCCAGGTTTGGTCGTACGCTTTTTTAATATCGAGTATGGCGAACTCGATATGGGAGCCGGATCGTTCACCCTCGTTTAGGATTTATTTGAGGTCAGAGAAATAAGAGGATGTGCCTCGGCCAGCAGTAAAAGCATGTTGATTCTCATTTAACACCTTATTTCCCTCAAGAAAGGTAATTAAACGATGATTGATCATGCGCTCATAAATCTTTCCAATACAGCTGAGTAGTGTAATGGGACGATATCCGTCTACATTTTGCTGTTTTCCTCCCGGTTTTGTAATAGGTACAACCAGTCCTTGCTTCCAGCATCCAGGGAATTTTCCGGCTGACCACACTGAGTTGTAGGTTTGAAGCATCGCTAGTTTTCCTGCCAGCGGTAGATGCCTGATCATAGGGTATCCCAGCAAACCAGAGATCATATAAGGATGTTCATTTCAAATTGTATAAATGTACCATTTTCGTTGGAATTGGATATGATGCAAAATTTAATTGATTGAAATCGTTAATGGAGCCATCAATTTCATCTGACTTGAATTTGCAACTTATAGAATTCCAATTTAATCTGACCAAATATGTAACTTCATACTGCCATTCCATTACGATTTCTTTCTTACTTGGTATGACTCTATTACAATCATCAATGTGAGATTATAAGGCAAGAACCCAACATAAACAGAAAAGGTGGAATTCATAAACATAGGTATTGACTTACCGGTTAAGAGAACGCCCAGTAAACATTTTGGCTGGTATATATTTTGCTATACATCATTCTATATGAATCAAATCACTCGTATAAAATGCATGAAAACGCTATATACACACCAAAGTGGAGGCCATATACGCACTTCCCACGACTTTTTCAGACTTTCCATGGTCAGCAATACGATGCCACAAAATTCCGATAAAAATAAAAAAAAAGTTCCCAGTGAGACTCGATCACCAGACCTTTGGATCCCTAACCCAATACCATACCACTACAGCACAGACCGCTTCATGACTAAGGAGTGATTATTTGCCAATATGAAAGGAAGTTTGCTCTACACTGAAACAAGCGTTGCAGTAATGAGAACCATGAACGTGTTTTTAAATTTACTATTCCAACCACGATTGTGCTATCATGAACGCTTTTTATTTGCGTTTTGTTCCCTCTCAATCCAACCGCGTCGATAGCCGAGCGGCTAGCGTTCGCGCTTGGTAATCGTCAGATCCTTGGTTCGATTCTGGTCTGCTGCAAGTTTTTAACCATGATATAGTAATTTTTACTATACAAATGGTGCCATGGTAAAATTGAATGCACAAAATATTCTAAATAAATGCGAATTTAGTCTGCACAAATCAAGTGGCGTTGTGTATTTAATTTAACCCTCTGATACAATCAAATGTCATCCAACCCGCAACAACAAAGACATTGTCATCTCCTATTCTTGTTGCAACAATTTTATTCCGCAACACCAGTTTATCACCACCTGAACACAATATGACAATGATCGATCACCACGTGCGCAGCGATTTTCTGGGCTTCACATTGCAATTTTTGAGAACTTTCTTCGTGTTGGTAAACATTGACTCATTATAGAAAAGCATCCATAAAACAACTTTGGGTTTGTGTTTAAAATAACTGATTGATCGCGAGTTGAAAAGGTAGCAACAATGTTGCGCCCTGCGATTGTCATGACAATTTTGCATTTGATTGTATCCCTATCCGCTAAAGTTAGGATACACGGTTGTGAGCGAGCTTTCTTTGTTGTTTGTTTTTCGTCTATTTTGATGACAATTTGATTCACTGCTCTGATATAGTATTTTCAACCGCAACGCTGTTCTCAGTGTACAACACACACGCTTTGTTGTTCTTTGAAGCCCACCGCCAGAAGATACCAACCTCGGGTGGTAAATTTCGCTAAGTTATTGCGATTTCATTTGATGCTAGTCTGCATTGATATATGATCTGTCAGTTTATACAACTTGACGCGATTCTAGATTATACTATTTACGGCATGGTTTGTTGTCAACAAAGTTTGTCGACAATGAATCGTAGTGGAGAATTATATACAATTTGTGTTAACATTTATTCGTTATGATTTGGCATATTGTGCGATTCTGATTTTTGACGTATGAATATGAGATTTTTGGCACACATTCTTATACGATACGTGGTTCACTGGGACATCACCGTTCAGCAGAAAAACGATGAAATCACTTTGCATCAGTATTTTCGTACGATGTCTATAACAAATTGCTGCACTTCGTTCCAAACTGCAAACGTTAACAAGAAACCTTCAGTGTTGCACTGGTTTGGTCATTTGCCAAATGACAATTAAGATTGGTAACATTCGCATACGATGCTCAACAGTGTTCCATTCATATTTGTTTAAAAACCATCTTCTTTAACAATAACTGCGCGGTATAGTGGTAGTGTATCAGATAAGTGATCTAAGGGTAGTGGTTCGAGGCTTGTATCGTACTACTTTTTTTTTTTTACTTTATTTGTTTGTAAAAATTAAGTCATATAAACTGCAATACACAATCATACATGAAATTATAGTGAACGCCAAATTAAATTGTCTGGAATTGTATTGACCATGATAAATTCTCTGAAATGTACGTATATGGCCTCCAGATTTGTACGAATAGAAGGAATGTGTGCATTTTATACAATCTGTTTTTACCGAATAAGTGTTCACTTAATTCGTTTGAAGTCTCAGTTATGTGAACATATTTGTTGGCTGGGATCCTATGTTGTCGTTTCCGGTGGAATGTCCTTTTGCTGCGTCAATAGCCCGGAGAAGCTCCTGAATAGAGAAATCTTTGTTCATGTACGAAGGTTCCTCACATACTTGGACTTGTTCTGCTTCTGATTCGAGATTTTGCTGCACACTTGATGCAGATATTTGGTGAAAAAAGTCGGCAAAATGCTGGGCTATTTTAAACGGATCTTGCACATGGCTCCCATCGATTGTGAGCCCTCGTTGCATAGTTTTTCTTTGCCCGTTTAACCGGTGAAAGTTATTCCACAGTATGTCTACCGGGGTGTTGGGATTGAAAGATTGACAGCAGTTGTTCCACGAATCATTTTTGGCTTTCGAAATTGCTTGTCTTGCTGAGGACCGTGCTTCTTGAAAGGCTTTTCGTGCACTTTCCTTTTGTGGGTCATCAGGTGGAAGTCGTTTTAGTTTTCTAAGCATTTTTCGGCGCGTTTTGACTTTGGTTTGAACTTCGTTTGTCCACCATATTTGGGATTTTCCTCTAACATTACCCGAGGTTTTTGGGATAGAGGCATTAGCGGCGTCTAAAATTATCTTTCCGAGGTTTTCTGTTGATACTGTAGTTCCTCCGCTTGGAAGAGCTTCTAGTATATTTTGCTCAAATGCGGGCCAGTCTGCATTTTTATATAACCAGCGCTTTCGGCATCGGAGCTGTGGAGAAGCAGTTTGCAAACGTACTTCGATGGGAAAATGGTCGCTACCATAGGTATCATCCTTACCCAGCAAACCAGAGATCATATAAGGATGTTCATTTCAAATTGTATAAATGTACAATTTTCGTTGGAATTGGATATGATGCAAAATTTAATTGATTGAAATTGTTAATGAAGTCATCAATTTCATCTGACTTGAATTTGCATCTTATAGAATTCCAATTTAATCTGACCAAATATGTAATTTCTTACTGCCATTCCATTACGATTTCTTTTTTACTTGGTGTGATTCTATTATAATCATCAATGTGAGATTACATATAAGTCCATCTGATGTAGAGATAAAGTTATACAAGGCAAGAACCCAACATAAACAGAAAAGGTGGAATTCATCGACATAGGTATTGACTTACCGGTTAAAAGAACATCACCGTTCAACAGAAAAACGATGAAATCACTTTGAATCAGTATTTTCGTACGATGTCTATAATAAATTGCTGCACTTCGTTCCAACTGCAAACGTTAACATGAAACCTTCAGTGTTGCACTGGTTTGGTCTTTGCCAAATGACAATTAAGAGTGGTAACATTCACATACGATGCTCTACAGTGTTTCATTTATATTAGCCTAAAGACCTGTGCGTGGTATAGTGGTAGTGTATCAGGCTAGTAATCTAAAGGTCAGTGGTTCGAGGCTTGTATCGTGCTATTTTATTTGTTTTTACTTTATTTGTTTGTAAAAATTAAGTCATATAAACTGCAATACACAATCATACATGAAATTATAGTGAACGCCAAATCAAATTGTCTGGAGTTGTATTGACCATGATAAATTCTCTGAAATGTACGTATATGGCCTCCAGATTTGTGCGAATAGAGGGAATGTGTGCATTTTATACAATCTGTTTTTACCGAATAAGCGTTCACTTTATTCGCTTGCAGTCTCAGTTATGTGAACATATTTGTTGGCTGGGTAATTGACCAATAGAGCTTACTAGCCAGACTTTGCGATACCACGGTAAGATCAATAGCTGAGGTACTTCCGTGAGCAGAACTAATAAATGTTGGCTCTCCATTATTGAGAACAAGAAGCTGGTGATCTACAAACCATTCGAGAAGTCACCACCCACGTTTTGATGATTTTTCGCTTCCCCATGCTTCGTGCACAGCGTTGAAATCGCCTCCAATAATGAATGGTGGTTGTAGATTGACTGCGAAGTGGTCCAACGTATCGATTATATCTGCATCCGTGGCGTTTGGTGGGATATATATTGAACCGATTGTCATGTTATATGGGGCAAGCAGTCTAGCAGCACATACGGGGATTGCTGAGTTGATTTGCATTAGCTGATGGGGGATTTCTTTGAGGATTCCAAGGCCCACTGCGCCAGCTCCTTGGCTGTAGTGTCGATCAGCAAGTATCCATTCGTATTGATTTCTGAATTTGTTGGTCATGTTTCTAGTCATCATTTCCTGCAGACCAATAGCAAGAGGTAGCTCGCGATCCACAAGTAGCGACAATTCGGTTTGGTTAGACTGCAAACCACGAATATTCCACTGCAGGAGTAGAACCTTCTTCCCAGGGCTGGTGTTGCTGCTGTTTTCGTCGATTGAGGTGGTACTGACTGGTGAAACAACTCTTATTTCTGCGGTCCGTTGACTGTCTAAAAAGTGTGCATCGGAAGGTTTGCAAAACTGCAAGTCAATGGAGGAGGAAGAATACTTGCCCGAGATTGGTTGGGGTCCATGTCGACTGCCGCCAGAGGCTCATCGGAAAAATCCGGAACATCTCTGGTCAGGGTCGACATGGAATGCCTCGCGCTTGGCGAATCAAGTGATGCTGGCTGCAATGCTCTGCTGGTTGATGGTTGTGTCGTTATATTCCGAAGAAGGTCGTAGGCCGCAGAGTTCGATTTGGCGAGGTCTGGTAGGGTATGCTTCAGACGAAATCTAATTGGTAGCATGTTTTGGTGGGTGTCAACCGATGATAGTTGTTCAGCGTGTAAGGCAGGGTCGGAGTTGACGATGTTCGAGACAAAGTTGATATTGCTTGTTTGTTCCATTATTTGAAAAGTTTGACGAGAATGCTGGTGACGGGTTTAACTAGCAGATTATTACCCTTGATGCCATCGATTAGGATAAGTTTTGCGTTCCGCATTTCTTTGAGTGATCGATGTATCTCTGAAAGGCGTAATACGGGGAAGCAGTAGGTTGCACGGAAAAACATTATTCGTAGGTGTATACCAGAGAAAATGATTATACTAGAGAAGCGCGGAGAGCATTTTGCCTTTGTTTATAAACAATATTAGCAATAACCGTTAATAATTGAGGTGATTCGAGGAATATTGTAGTGTGCGTGTCATTCCGGCAGTCGCCATGAGAAATCAATCTTACCTATGACGTCACTTTCGTGCCGCTTTTCACTCACACACATCCATCGTCTCTTATGCGTAACATCTTTCGCAGTTTCATTGAATTTGCTCGATTGAAACCACGTTTGACGGTTCGATTGGAACCTATGGTTTCAGTATTCGCGCTTCTCTTATATAAACAAATTCTCTGGTGTATACTTGTCTGACAATGGCAAGGGTCCATGTTGACTGCCGCCAGAGGCTCATCGGATAGTTCCGGAACATCTCTGGTCAGGGTCAACATGGAAGGCCTCGCGCTTGGCGAATCAACAGGTTTCGAAGCAGAGTAAAGTTTATCGTAGTTGAGTAGCGGATGAGTCCATTCGGTAGCGGCCGAACTGTAAGTTTGGAGATCAACGGGTTGCCCAGACAACCAAAATGTACGTATAACGAAATCACCTGGAGGCTTTATATGTGCAAAATTTCACTTATAAGATGTCGCGAAAAGGCCTTCTACGTACAAAAGTGGAGGCGATATGCGTGCATATATTATGTTATGAATAATAACATACAATGCGAGTGTATAAATATTCTACCGAACCAACCTGTGATCTTATGCGACTTAACTTATGATAACAAATGTTGATTTGACAGCTGCTACGGATTGATGCGACTTACTTTGTACGAGAAGTGAATGGAATACACGAGGACATGGAAATCCAAGAGGACATTACAGTCAAAGAGGACGACCAACTATTTATTTCATGCAACCTGGATTGCAAGCGACAAATCAACATAGCCAACAGCAGGCTCTAGCACTACCAATGCAACAACATCAGCAAAATCAACAAATTCCGATGGTGAATAGCCAGAACTTTACAGGCTCCCAACAAATAATGCCAAATCCAAATTTTTTAGGCGCACAGTTTGGACAGCATGCACGATAAATGCATAAGTTTCCAACTATGTAAACCTGACACTAGATTTGTCTGATACCCGTTGTACTTTCTTAGTGGACACTGGTGCTGATATATCTATCATAAAAGCAAACATAGTAAAACCTACACAAATATATTATCCCGACGAGAAATGCTTTATTTCTGGAATCGGACATAATGGTATTTCGTCACTTGGTAGCACTTATGCTAATATAATAGTAGATGGCACATCGGTGAACCAAAAATTTCAAATAGTGGAAAACGATTTTCCAATACCAACCGATGGCATTATTGGAAGAGACTTTTTAAGTGTGAACCAATGTAAAATAGATTATGAGCCTTGGTTGTTGTCGTTTAAAGTACAGCAGCAAGAAATTTCAATCCCAATTGAAGACAATTTTCAGAGAAAACTTTTTCTACCTCCCCGCCATGAAGTCACTCGATACATACCAGGATTAGAGTTACAAGAAGATATGGTGGTGTATTCACAAGAAGTTGAACCTGGAATTTTTTGTGGTAACACAATAATATCGGCCAAAGAGCCCATATTCAAATTTATAAATACAACAAATGACGAAGTTTATATCGCTTATGCTAATTTCAGACCAAAAATGGAACCGCTCAGAAACTTTCATATCTGCAAAACTCAAAATTCTAGCAAACCTAACTCGGAGCGACGTGCAATGATTTTGAAAGGAGTCAATATACAACAAATTCCCACTTATGCGAAAAATGATTTCGAAAAACTAGTTACTGATTATGAAGACATTTTTTGTTTACCTGATGAGAAGTTGACATTTAACAATTTTTACACACAGAACATTAACTTAAACAATAATGTTCCTGTGTACATTCCCAACTACAAAACAATTTATTCGCAAGGAGAAGAAATTGAAAACCAAGTGCAAAAGATGCTACAAGAAGACATTATAGAGCCTTCAGTTTCATCTTATAATTCACCAATACTACTAGTCCCAAAGAAATCAGAAGATAACAACAAAAAATGGCGTTTGGTAATAGACTTTCGTCAGCTAAACAAAAGAATATTACCAGATAAATTCCCCTTGCCAAGAATTGATAGCATTTTGGATCAACTTGGTAGAGCGAAATATTTTAGTACGCTGGATTTGATGTCAGGTTTCCATCAAATCCCCTTAGAAGAAAACTCAAAAAAGTTCACAGCATTCTCAACAAATTCTGGTCATTACCAATTTAAACGACTACCATTCGGATTGAACATTAGTCCGAATAGTTTTCAGCGAATGATGACCATCGCTATGGCTGGATTAACCCCAGAACGTGCATTTGTCTATATTGACGATATTGTGGTTATTGGATGTTCTTTAAAACATCATTTGCAAAATTTAAGAACTGTTTTCGAAAGATTAAGAAAATACGAATTAAAATTGAACATTTCAAAATGCAAATTTTTTAGAACGGAGGTCACATATTTGGGCCATAAGTTAACGGATAAAGGAATATTACCTGACGAAGCAAAGTATGCAACAATCAAGAATTATCCTGTCCCTAAAAATGTCGACGATGTGCGAAGGTTCGTTGCTTTCTGCAATTACTATCGCAAATTTGTCGAAAATTTTTCACAAATCGCCAATCCTTTGAATAAACTTCTTAAAAAGAATACTAAATTTATTTGGACATCGGAATGCCAACATGCATTCAACCTCTTACGACATAATTTGATGTCTCCTAGGATTCTACAATATCCAGATTTTTCAAAATCATTTACATTAACGACCGACGCATCTGATATTGGATGTGGAGCCGTCTTGTCACAAACCACAGAAACAGGAGATCAACCAATAGCTTTTGCAAGCAAAACCTTTATTCCGGCAGAGAAAAATAAACCGACTATACTCAAAGAATTGTTAGCTATACACTGGGCGATAAATTACTTTAAACCGTACCTGTATGGCAAACGATTCACTGTAAGAACCGATCATAGACCACTAGTGTATCTTTTTGGGATGAAAAATCCTACATCAAAGTTAACCAGAATCCGAATCGAATTAGAAGAATTTGACTTCGATGTTGTATATATAAAGGGTAAGGAAAACGTAGCAGCTGATGCGCTTTCGCGAATAGTTACTACGTCTGAAGAATTAAGACAATCAAATATATTATTAGTAAATACTAGGTCAATGACCCGGAAAAAGGCGCCATTAAAGAAAATACAAGATAAAATCCAAGAAGAAATAAAAGAGATTGATCACCTCTCAGTTTATGAAACCGAACGTCCTACGGAAACGAGAAAAATGATGAAACTGTCGACAGCCGTAGAGAACAACACAATGAAATTTATGATATGGAAAAAAGATAATAAAACACTTTTTGCACAAGTGCATCAAGATGTTCGAAATGGAAGTCACGCATTAGAGCATGCTCTTTCAGAAATTGAAAAAATTGCCAAAGGATTTAAAATACAAAAATTAGCAATGTCTGCAGACGATTATAATTTCACATTGGTACCAATGAACTTATTTAAAATAATAGCGCATAAAACTCTAAAACAATTACAAATTATAATTTATAAAGAGCCCCTCTTTGTCAATAGTAAAGATGATATTTTAACTATATTAAATAACCACCACAACACACCACTCGGAGGTCATGTTGGTCAACATCGCTTGTATCTCAGACTTCGCGAGAAATATAAGTGGAGAGATATGAAAAATTCTATTGCCCATTTCGTTAAGGCCTGCGAATTGTGCAGAAGAAATAAGATTATCAAACATACTAAAGAACCAATGAGAATTACAACAACCCCTTCAAAAGCTTTCGAAATTATTTCCATAGATACGGTAGGACCACTACCGTTAACCATAAAAAACAATCGCTACTGTGTAACTATCCAGTGCGATTTGACTAAATACATTGTTGTTATTCCGATACAAAACAAAGAGGCTAATACCATAGCTAAAGCTTTGGTTGAAAATTTTATTCTAACTTACGGTAATTTTCTCGAAATGCGTTCCGATCAAGGTACTGAATATAATAATGAAGTCCTGAACCAAATTAGCAAATTACTTCAAATTAAACAAACCTTTTCAACGCCATATCATCCTCAATCAATCGGTTCATTGGAGAGGAATCACAGATGCCTAAATGAGTATTTGCGATCATTCACCAATGAGCACCAATCCGATTGGGATGAATGGACAAAATTTTACGAATTTTCATACAATACAACTCCTCATACAGACCATAACTTTACCCCATTCGAATTAGTTTTTGGAAAAAAAGCAACTCTCCCTCATGATACTATTCAAAACAATAATGAACCTATATACAATTACGACTCATACAAAAGTGAATTAAAATTTAAATTAAAGAAATCTCATGAGATAGCAAAACAAATTTTATTAGAACAAAAAAACCGAAGAAAGGAACAATTCGATAACAATATCAATCCTATTTCTGTTAACATTAACGACAAAATTTATTTGAAAAACGAAAACAGAAGAAAATTGGATTCATTTTATCTTGGACCATACAAAATTACAAAAATAGATGAGCCAAATTGTGAAATAGAGCATATATTTTCAGGTAAAATTGTAACAGTACACAAAAACAGAATAATTAAAGCATAACTCTAAGAATAACTTGAACTAGAGTACCACCGAGCCTAACCTCTCAAAAAAATAATAAACTCAAAAAATAAGTAAAAGATGAGGTAGGTGAAAGTTCCCAGCTATATGCTGAGGAGTGCAAAATTCGGTTAGCTACATCTAGGTTAATTTATATTTTATGAACTAAGGACAAAAAAAAAAAAAAACGATAACTCTATCAAACAACTATGTAAGAGATAACTGGAGATACACATTCAAATTTTTCGAATCTTTTAGAATAATTTCATTACATTACATTATTCTCGTAAAGGGGGATGGTGTAGCATACCAGTTGGATCCATAACCCAAAATAAAACCCATGTTGTAAAATAACACACACCAACCATCCTAGCACCAAAGCAATGACCAGGCAATTATGCAATCACAAACGGCACATATGGAAGTCATTAACCACCGAGGTGCATCGTTCTATCGGCTCACCTTACCTCCCTCGGTGAGGTCCGGAGCTGGTTGCGGGCAACTCGGAGGAGTCAAATAACAAGCCAAGCCAAAGTGATCGCGACAAATAACCGATATTGCTTAGCATGCAAAGATGAACTTTTTGGTCACATTGTCAATCCAGTTGTCTCACCTATGCAACAAATTACTCTTTCTATCATACACACTTTAGCAAACTGTTCTAGACCTTGAAAATGTATAAAAACCTTTGAACTGCAATAAACGTAACGATTCTGATACATTAGCTCGACCCAATTGGACGTGTCCAAATTTGGCCATCGACCACTAATTGAAGAACCCTTGAGCGACCCAACTGACAGACGTCAGGATGGCTATCGTTTAGCAAGTTAAGTCAAGTTCGTCGCGATTCAATTAAGAACAGCGAGGTTCGCAAAACCACGTTGTACCGCGGCGTACCAGTGATCGCGGCGTACCAGTGATAAGTGACCTAAAAGTGATAAGTGACCTAAAAGTGATAAGTAACTTAAACATTGTAGACAGATGGCACAGTTTTGGCACATTTTTCTGGAGTGGCCGTATTCACCGCAATTGAAACAAATCATTGGGTATGGATAATAAGCTTTAACTTGGATACGCAGGAGGCCGAAATATACAAATTGTGGCAGTTGTGTACCGTGGAATGATAACACTAAGAGTGGTGTGTTCTGAAGCGTATCATTCACACGTTTCTTTATTCTACGAACTATGTGCACTCCTTGAGATGCCAAGTATCCTAGCACGTCCTTCTCGTCCATGTCTTTGGTATCTGGGTCATATACGGTGCCTTGTATTGAGTTTAGCGTGGGGTGCGGAATAATTTCGACTTGAGTGCCATCCGTGAGCTCCGTGATCTGCAGTAGTTTGTTGTAGACAGCTTTCGATGATGTGCGGAGGAGGTATCGCGAGCCACGCCCTTCGCACGTAGCTTCTACCTTAGATCCGACTGCCAATTCGATCGACGTTCCAACAATAAATGGATTCGAGAGAGGTTGCATTTCATTTCGATTGCCTCTATTCTCCTCTGCATCTTGGTTTGCTTTGCGTCGCAATAAAAGCACCATAGATCCGTGTCGTCTGCGTTTCTCATCCAAATAGGTTGTCTGCCCGGTGGCTCATATCTAGGGCCCCCTGGAGGGCCCGATGAGCTGCCGGCCATATGACCGGAGCTTGACAACACTATGCACTAATTTGCAGCCAGTTATTTAATGCACGAAGTACGCACTATGCCAAAAATGAACACGCTTTGGTTCAACCCACCACTCGGGTTAGATTACTAATGTACACCACAGATACACACGTCTTTGGCGGGTATTGTTTAGCCACCACGTTGTATTGGCAAACTTTGTATCGTAATTTTCGTACGAGACCAACTATTTTTTTCCTCAACTGTAACTTTACTTCAGTCACTCCGGCGATACCTTCCAAACGAATGTAGTTTGAAGGATTTTAAACCGATATTTCACGGGTAGAAATCAGAATCCAAAAACAAGATTATGACTCATGATATCATGATTCCAGCGTGTTTTCGTCTTATGAAAATACACCATGATTTGGACTCATGATATCATGAGTCGGATTGCCGTAACGCAACACACGCGTTGGGTTTTTGTAGCTGATTGCTCGGAATCATGATTCAAATTCCAAAAATGCTGAGTCGCGCATCCGTTTATGATCGAGAAAAATAAAAAAAAAAAGTTAAAAATAGTATACATTGAGATTCGATCCAATGACCTTCGGATTGTGAGTCACGTACTCTACCACACAACCGCTTCGTTATCTTGAAATAGAAGTGATCGATACGAATGAGTTGAAGCAAAGTGCGCCGCTTAGTGTTTTCACATTGGATGTTACGCTTATGAGGAATCATGATTATGACTCCAGGAACCATGATTTGTGATCCTGATATCATGACCTAACCAATTTATGAATTTCATGATTTGTAAATCATAGTGTGGGGATCAGATTTTTATCCGTGTTCCACCCAAAAAACGGTTGCAAAATAGAAAAATCCGCGCGCGCTGTATAATAACAGTAGCCCGACTACTCGAATGACTAAAATGACATGATATTTTTAAACCGAACAAAATTTTGATAGAATTTCCTTGCTATCGTTGTTGTTGTTGTTTGAGAGGGACTTTAACCCGAAGGTCATTCGTCCCTTATCCTTGCTATCGTCCAAGCAGTTGCTTTCCTCCATGATCTCGCTGTTGCGAAGCTGAACCATCTGAGATTTCCGTGCTGGATAACTGATTGGCTCCATTCATATCTGACAAACCGTGAGGCGTTCGTCAAAGTAAACGGAGCAAAATCTCGAAACTTCGCTATTACATCTGGCGTGCCTCAAGGTAGCGTCCTCGGGCCACTGATTTTCGTGCTGTTCGTGAATGATCTCTGCTTCCGGCTTAAATGTAGGTGTCTTTTTTAAAAGTGCTGTTTGCCGACGATCTGAAAATTTACAGAACCATTTCCTCCCTTCTCGACTGCTGTGCTATTCAAGCCGATATTAACGAGATTCAAGTGTGGTGCGTTGAAAATGGAATGGAGCTGAACACCAAGAAGTGTAAACAAATTTCTTTCACCCGACGCCAGTCCCGAATCGACTTTGAATATTTGGTGGGCCCAGATATCTAGGAGCGCGTTAAATCCATCCGCGACCTTGGTGTCATAATCGATTATAAACTGCAATTCAACGAACATATCAGCATCGCCACTGCCAAAGGATTCGCTGCCCTCGGATTAATTCGACGCAATACGAAACATTTTCAGGATATCAACGCTTTGAAGTCGTTGTACTGTGCGCTAGCTCGAAGCGTTCTGGAATATGCAGTCTGTGTGTGGTCTCCACATCATACTACGCAGATCATCCGAATGGAAAGAGTTCAACGTAGCTTCGTTCGGTACGCTCTTCGCCAGTTGCCTTGGGCAAATCCAACTGATCTGCCGGATTATAGAAGCCGGTGTAACCTCATCGCTTTGGAAACGCTCTCTGCCAGACGTACAAAACTACAGAGACTGCTTGTTTTCGATCTGATTGTAGGAAATGTCAATTGTCCGTCGCTGTTGGAAAATGTGTCCCTGTATGCTCCGTCTCGTCAGCTACGTGAACGTAACCTGCTTTTTGTTAGAAGCCATAGGACTTCATACGGTTTTCATAACACTCTGGATAAATGTTTTCGTGCGTTCAATAATGTGAATTTTGTGTTCGACTTCAATATTTCAAAGTTTGTTTTAAAATAGAATAAGGAACTTAGGGTAAGATACAGTCTGCGGAATTTATTTTTAATTCAAGACGGTGATAAATAAATAAATAAACTTTTTGAACCGGTCATTTTAAACAGAATGATGGTTCGGGTTCCGACATGGACATTCGACCACTTATCCATTTTTACTTGCATCAAATTGGACATGGTGCATAAGCCTAGCTTTTTTGCTAATGCTCCAGTATTATTTAGATCACTTTTGTCAAGTGAACTATATAATATTCTTGAGAAAGCCATTTCCGACGAATGCCAGATTGGGTTCTCTTTTTCATAACCATTACAAGGACTGGGGAAAATTCAAATAAATCATGTATTCCATTTTTGATCTCTTCAGCATATTTATAGTCACTAAAAATCAATTTTCTCAAAAATCGTTTTTTCTTTTTTATTTTCTTAATTTTTTTATATTTTAAAGTAGACAAAAAATCGAGTCTTTTGCACAGTAGGTCAAGATGGAGAAATCATGAACAAAAAAGTTATGGTTTTTTAAAAAAAAGGTTGATTTTTCAATATGGTCTAAAGAAAGCTTTTCGACGCAAAATTTGCAACAAAAAAGGTATTTGAAAAAATTTTGCTAATTGCTACCGTTTCCAAGATACAGCGATTTTAAAATAAAATTTACTGAAAACTCACAACTTTTGGATGTTTTCGGATGTTTTTCGAGTTGATAAAATAAAGAATTTTTTTTCTGAAAGAATTTTATTTCATGATCTTATACAATGATGGAGCGTCCTATTTTGATACAGATTTCTTACTTTTTCATAATGTTTACAATTTTTTTACTATAATTACAGTTTGAAAACTGCCTTACTTCTATTTTATCTACAGAAACTGGAATAAATGAATGGTATTTTTGTGTTCCCTGAATAGTTATTGCTTTCGAATATTATTCATTAAGCTGCTCCTTGATATGTTCATACTCTGTTGTAGTTGCATAAGAAAAGAAAATTTGTGTTAGTTGCTCCTCCTTTCGCTTTTGAGCCCAATCAAATAATTCCTTGGCATTTTTGATGGGATGTTCACGTTCTTTAGCTAGACTAGCCCTTGTAGCCATGCGTTCTATTGTTCCCCCTAATGCATCGCAGGGCCCTTTGCCATGCGATGTTGCGAAAAAATGCCATTCAATATCTATCTCTGACCAATAGTAGAATGCACGCCGCTTTTGTTCAGTAATTGTTTTGCTTCCGTTGCCGTGTATAAAGTTGTATCAAATGTGTTCTTAATTGTCTCGGCTGTCCATGATTTAGGCACTACAGTTAAGAGTTGAAATTATTTATTTATAAATTATTTCATAGAATTCGCCGGTTCCATTTTCATCCAATTAAGCTTCCCAGCCAACAAATATGTTCACATAACTGAGATTGCAAGTGAAGAAAGTGGACACTTATTCGGTAAAAACAGATTGTATAAAATGCACGAATTCCCTCTATTCGCACAAATCTGGAGGCCATATACGTACATTTTAGAGAATCTATCATGGTCAATACAACTTCAGACAATTTGATTTGGCGTTCACTATAATTTCATGTATGATTGTGTATTGCAGTTTATATGACTTAATTTTTACAAACAAATAAAATAAAAAGAAAAAAAATATCACGGACAAGCCTCGAACCTTTGACCTTAAGACCGCTAGCCAGATACGCTACCACTGTACCGTACAGTTTTTGTTGCAGAAGATGGTCTTTTAGCAAACATAAATGAAACACTGTAGAGCACCATGTTTGAATGTAACCGAACTTAATTGTCATTTTGCAAATGAGCCAATGCAACGCTGAAGGTTTCATGTTTTATCGAATTAACGTTTGCAATTGAAACGAAATGCAGCAATTTATTAAAGACATCGTACGAAAATACTTATGCAACGTGATGACATTGTGTTTCTGTTGAACAGTGATGTTCTTTTAACCGGTAAGTCAATTTGTGCATGAATTCCACTTTTTATGTTTATGCTGCGTTCGGCGATGTGCCCGATTTTATATCTACATCAGATGAACTCATATGTAATCTCACATTGATGATTATAATAGAGTCATACTAAGTGAAGTTAAAATCATAATGGAATGACAGTTTAAAGTTACATATTTGGTCAGACTAAATTGGAATTCTATAAGATGCAAATTCAAGTCAGATGAAATTGATGACTTCATTAACGATTTCAATCAATTTAGTTTTGCATCATATCCAATTCCAACGGAAATTGTACATTTATACAATTTGAAATGAACATCCTTATATGATCTCTGGTTTGCTGGGTTCTTTATTTAGCGCAAAGATGTTTTGTCTAATGCTGTTGACTATCTCGTGATATTTTTCGTGACATATTTAGTAGAACTAATTTTTGTCTTATCGATCAGCGCTACGAGTATACTTGATATTGACTCATTGAAAATATCGATATTCACTTTTCTATGTATTCAGGGACGTTGGAATCTGTTGTCTCAATCGATGTTGCTGACGTTGCTTCTAATGTATCCTTACTAGAAACATTCAAATTGGAGTTCGTTGATTCTATTGAAGTTGCTGACGTTGCTTCCAATGACTCCTGACTAGGAATATTCATATTGGAATCCATCTTCCTCTTCACTACTTGATAAGTCATCACTGCTTGATAATGCTGTTCTTTTGGCCAATTGTAAACGTCACGAATCTCAAATTTTAAATTGTTTATTAAGCTGATTTTCATCTGCAAATCCTATTTCAACTAATTTGACATTATTCCTTTCCGTGAGATTTCGGAAACTTTTTATGAAAACACATATACACAACCTTTGTTGATGGTGTTCATTTAAAACTTCATTGTTCTAAGCTATCTTTTACTTTTCACTTGATTCTCACTTGCTTGTTAAGCACTTGCTTGTGTCTTTGCTGCATCAGCTCTTTTTTATACCAACATGAGTACTTGAATCAACTATTAGGTACGTTTCTGTCTTACCACAAAAATATACCAACGTGCTGTACTTTAAGAAAACATCAGGTAAATTTGTGTGAGACAATTGGGCACGTTACTACTCTACTCATAAAGCTTTTGTTCTCGAATGGAAATATTTCATTATCTTAAATCGATATAAATGCATTTTACGTATTGATTGCTTTATATTCATTATTTTGTTATTTTTTTACTTTTACATTTTGTTTCATATTTTCTTGATAATTACATATCAAAATATCACAATGTTGAATGTTGAAGTTGTGTTTCGTTAAATAAATAAATAAATCATTTTTACAGGGCACATTTTTTATTTCGCCTCGTACCATGAAAAATTACCAAATCAATATTTTTTCAAATATTTTAGTCAAAAATTATCTGCTCTTTCAGACAATGAACAAATTTCTAGGCTTATAAGCCTCGAAAAACATTCGAAAATGACCGAAAATTGAAAATTATATCATAATTTTGTATTAAAATCGCTGTATCTTTAAAACAGTAAAAGTTAGCCTGATTTTCCCGTATACCCTTTTTGTTGTAATTTTGCGTACTTTCATAAAGTCGAGTTGAAAAACATTTAAAAAGTTCATTATGACCATTTTAAAAAATTCACCTCTTTTTAAAAAATCATGACTTTTTTGTCCATGATTTCTCCATCTTGACCCACTGTGCAAAAGACTTCATTTTTTGTCTACTTTAACATATTAAAAAATAAAAAAATCAAAACTACGATTTTTGAGAAAACTGATTTTTAGCTTAATTTTCGAAATATAAAAAAATACAACATTTTTTTACAGTGTATATTTTTTCCAGATTGTCCCAACAATAACCTAAAACTTTGCGGAAGACACCAAACTGGTCGGACAAACCGTTTCTAAGTTATAATTTTTTGAAAACAAATAAGGATTTTTTTCTTAGGCCCTTCTCAAAAGTAAGGCTAGAGTCAAAATGGCGAACCGATGATGCAAAAAGGAATTTTTGGGCATAAAGAAAGCCTGTGCAAAATTTTATCCAAATCAAAAAATATAAAAATTAAATTTGGGAAAAAAAGTCGTCATTTTCTGTGGAACCACTCTTGAGAGACCTGTCAAGACGACATTGAACAAGCGTTCAGTTTTATCGTCATAAGTAAAAACATGTGCTACTTTTCTTCACGATGTTTCAGAAGAAGTGCGAGACAAGTGATGGGCCTGAGATTTAACCTATTATCTTCTGCTTACGAAGCAATTAGACCACTTACCAAACCGTTGCAAGCAATATAGAACAATTTCGGGGAAAAAACAATACAGCGCTTTTGAAGGAAGATTTGTAAGTATTGCCTAAAGCATTTCTACCGGAATGTCTAAAATATTTTTGATGATATTTTTGCAGACTATGGTCTTAAAACAGACCATATACTTCCATACAGGACTGCAGCTGATTCATCAAGCTCTTATTTATTATTGATTCCTTTATTGAAGCAGAAAGCCACTATGACCCCGATAGATGATAGTACACCGCTGTTACTCTGCCAGTCAGTTAACGGTCATCGTAAAACCTGAATAAAAGGGGCAGAATGTGGCCGCAACAATTATAGCGAATAATAAACTTTATTCAATTATCGGAAAACTGACGGGACGATGACTACCCGTGGCCAGAGTGCAATTGATGGTACTTTTCTTCCATTATGTGCCACTCACTATCGCGAGCTAAAATAATTGCAGTTGATTCGTCGGTGTAACGACCATCCATCGTCCAACACTGATCATGATAGCAGCGTTGTGCCTTGTAGAAGTGATGTAAAATTCTTGATTATCTTCATGATAAGGATGATAAAACTGCAGCTAACTTTTGTTGAAGTATACATTTTATGATCATATAATACACTACCAGCCAAAAATTGCTACACTTGATTTGAATACTGAAAAACCTCAAAAAGTTTAGAATCGCCGGTAAGCACAAATGTTTCAACTCTCGATGATGCAATTCCACACTTTTTTTTAGATTCACTATTCAAAAAGTGTTCGTACGCTCAAGTATGCAACGAATCTTATTTCAAAGTGGGTATGTCAAATTTGTATTGTGAAATTATTCATGTCTTGAATAATATGTCTACAGCGTCTTCCAGCAAATCCTAAGCAATTTAAATCTTAAGGTCATGTAATTCGGGTATCCAATCTTTTTCTTAACAGCTCCCTCTGCATGAATAGACTTCATCCCAAGGCAATCCTGTGACCAATTTCCAATGTGCGAGTTAACCCACATAGACATACACCCAGAGCCATAAATTCCATCCCCAAAATAGCTGCCACAATCCGCTTTTGCACAATTTTCCTGACTTTTAACACTTCCCAGACAACTAGAGCCGTAATAATGTGATTGTTATGTTCGCGCTTTTCCGCCCAAACGCTCCGATCGGTGTTCCGGCAGTGGAAGGCATTTCACTTGTCGCGTTCGTGGCTGAATGCGTAAGGGAAGACGGGGTGAAATGCAACCCCCCAAAAGAAGGGATATATATACCTTATTGAATACTCTTATATTGCTAAATAACGTTTTATCTTGGAGATATTGCGGCGACGCGTTTCACCCCGACAGCGCATTTAACACCTTGTTCCCCTATAGGCTACAATAGCAAGGTATGCGAACAGGTATTTACGATGTGCGTGCTTCTTGCAGAAGAAACGTTTTGCCAACCTTATACCATCCAGACGAAAGATACACATCTTGACGGGGATGCTGGTTGTAGCTTTTGCCGGTGGAACGGGGTGACATACACTTGAGGTACCTTGAGGACTTTTTTTTCTCGTCAAAAGCTGCTTCCGTGGCACTTGGTAACGGAGTAAAAATTTCAATAAACATCTGCGTTAAAAAATATACGGGCGGCCGGAAATCCCAACCCAGTTAATGGCTTGTGGTGGAATTATGTTTATGTTAGGAGAAGAAAGAAAGACCTATCTTACGTTTTTGTTGTTGACTGAGACAACGTGTGAGATTTGTAAGGTAAAACGATTAGATAAACCAAATCGTTCTATTATACAAATAAGATTTACACATAAACAAGGATCACACAATTTAAAGAAAGCATTCTTCTATTTGCTGTGCACATACAATTTCATTTCTGTTGACAGAAGTTCTGATATTATCTAATGCAATATGACAATAATTTTCAGTGCTTCAAAAGCATTACTTTTCAGTACTTTCAATACCTATTGATTTTCTTTTCGATAGCGGTGGTACCGTTTTGATTCATATTACGGACACTTAAGGCCTCAGCTTGACCATACAAAATAAATAATTCTGTATGATTTTTTAGCGTTATCGAGCGTCGGAAGCCCTTAACTTTCGGATGGTGGGTAAAGAAAACGCGTCCGCAACTTGAATAATTTTAAATAAATCAAAACGTGTGGCCTTTTCATGATTCTTATTCCGGACGCTCCCTTACTTTTGCCTCATATTCCGGACGCTTTGATTCGAGGGGACGGACCTGGTGTAGTGGTTAGAATACTCGCCTCTCACGCCGAGGACCTGGGATCGAATCCCATCCCCGACATAGTCACTTATGACGTAAAAAGTTATAGTGACGACTTCCTTCGGAAGGGAAGTAAAGCCGTTGGTCCCGAGATGAACTAGCCCAGGGCTAAAAATCTCGTTAATAAAGTCAAACCAACCAACCTTTGATTCGAATTACGGACAGCTCATGATAATCATTAATGGAACAGTCAAATCATCAATTGAAATCGTTCAACCACTTAAGAGACGTCTAAGGTAGTTGGGTATTATAAATTTGCAATGATATTTATGGAATAAACCTAATAAAACGAGCCTCGAAAATGACAACTTTTGGACGGCGAAAATTGAAACATTTCGTGTGAAATGTTTCCCATACAAACGAGAGTTTCCGGAATTTGAAGCTGTCCGTAATATGAATCAAAACGGTAATCCTTTGTAGACACCGTCTTGAAAAAAATAAAATAACTCTGAGAAAAACCCTTATTTCCATTTTTTTTATTCCACAATCAAGGTAAGGTGCAGAACCACTTGTTCACCTCCATGATTCACTTTGGCATAGGGCCCAGCCAACAAATGTGTTCACATAACTGAGATTGCAAGTGAAGAAAGTGGACACTTATTCGGTAAAAACAGATTGTATAAAATGCACGAATTCCCTCTACACGGATAAAAATCTGATCCCCACACCATGATTTACAAATCATGAAATTCATAAATTGGTTAGGTCATAATATCAGGATCACAAATCATGGTTCCTGGAGTCATAATCATGATTCCTCATAAGCGTAACATCCAGTGTGAAAACACTAAGCGGCGCACTTTGCTTCATCTTCATTCGTATCGATCACTTCTATTTCAAGATGACGAAGCGGTTGAGTGGTAGAGTACGCGGCTCACAATCGGAAGGTTCTTGGCTCGAATATAGATGTTATGCTTTTTTAACTTTTTTTTATTTTGTCGATCATAAACGGATGCGCGACTCAGCATTTTTGGCATTTGAATCATGATTCCGAGCAATCAGCTACAAAAACCTAACGCGTGTGTTGCGTTACGGCAATCTGATTCATGATATCATGAGTCCAAATCATGGTGTATTTTCATAAGACGAAAACACGCTGGAATCATGATATCATGAGTCATAATCTTGTTTTTGGATTCTGACTTCTACCCGTGTATTCGCACAAATCTGGAGGCCATATACGTACATTTTAGAGAATCTATCATGGTCAATACAACTTCAGACAATTTGATTTGGCATTCACTATAATTTCATGTATGATTGTGTATTGCAGTTTATATGACTTAATTTTTACAAACAAATAAAATAAAAAGAAATAAAATATCGCGAGACAAGCCTCGAAACCCTGACCTTTAGAACACAAGCCAGATACGCTACCACTCAACCGTACAGTTTTTGTTGCAGAACTTGATCTTTTAGCAAATATAAATGAAACACTGTAGAGCATCATGTTTGAATGTAATCGAACTTAATTGTCATATTGCAAATGAATCAGTGCAACACTGAAGGTTTCATGTTTTATCAAATTAACTTTTGCAATTGAAACGAAGTGCAGCAATTTATTAAAGGCATCGTACGAAAATACTTATGCAAAGTGATGACATTGTGTTTCTGTTGAACAGTGATGTTCTTTTAATAGGTAAGACAATTTGTTCATGAATTCCACTATTTAACCTTAGTTAGATACTGGGGTCATAATGACCCAAAATCGAATTTCAACCTGCAATACCATGGTCCCACAGTTATGGATCAATTAGTGTCGACTTCAACATATTAAATTCAATAAAACAACATAAAATTCATAAAATTTTAATATAAAAGCACGAATCGTATTGTTTCAAGTTGGAGCTTCGGTCAGTAAACTATTTTATGTGTAATATTAACTCAGAATTGCATAAAATTAAAAAAATCTTCCAGCTTCTGAAAACACTATTATGGATCAATGTACATATTACGGATCAAATTGTGACATATTATGGATCAGTATGCAAAATCAAGACATTTTCAACTCAAATAATTTGCATTGCAGTGATTTGGCGAAACTTAACAATGCGTCACATTCTATTACAAAGAATAGTTAAGTTGGAGCTGGAAACAAGGGTAAAACGTCCTTTAATGGACAGTAAGGAAAGGAATTAGGAATGGATCAGCGCTTCACCTGAAGGCGCTACACATTTCTGAGAAATTCCACTTTGACCACTCAACAATGATTATCGTCATTGTTTTCAAGCACATTTAATCTCTAATTGCATTTCTACTATGGTTATATTTTAGAAGACTTTTTTTGTGAAATATTGGCGATAGTGGAGGAATGTGTATAGCGCAGTAAGTATTTTAAATAGGAACTGTTCTCGCTCTAAACCAAGCTGTTCACCATTTGTGTTTGTTTGAAAGCGAAATTTACAATTCTTTATATTCAATATTTACGAAGCTGAATTTTCAGGAAATTAAATATAATTACTCAAACTTAATTCCAAACTTACATTTCAAAATTGTATATGAGTCGTTACGTGTTTGTTCGATCCCCCCTTCCAGTTTTGTTACGTAATTTGTGGACGGTGAAATTTTTACATTTGTCTATCACGTACCAAGCACAAAGTTTGGCCTTGTTGAATAGCTGCGCATTCACCACTGGTTATGTCAGCACTTAGAGAATAGCTTTAGAGAGCATTCATAAATGACGTTGATCTTTCGTTGCAGCCTACTTTTTCTTTTCTCAATACATGCATTTTACTAGGAAATTTAGAATAGGTTTATTATTATTATTTATCTTTATTAGGGAGATTTTCAACCCTTGGCTGGTTCATCTCCGAATAGGTTTATGCCTCATGATGGATTTCGTGATTTAAGAAAATGTAAAAATAAATTCTGCTCTCTATGTTTATTAAGAAAACGAATTCATCGAAACGAAATAAAAAAATACAGATTACTCCAGTAAAACACTTTCATTCATCAGATGAACACGGCTTAGCTTTCTTTTTTGTTGCCCTCTGGTTACGTTTTACGTTCTGTCCAGTTTTCTTTTGGCTTAGTATTTTCTCCTTATTTTCCTTCATACACATTCGGTTGTCCAGCCGGTCTTCATTGTTTGCTTCATTTTCTTTGTTCTTCTGATTCTTTTTCTTTGACAGGTGTTTTTCTTCTTCTTTTCTTTCTTTTTCTTGCTTACGCTTTTCAATTCTGGCTTTTTTCGCATCCTCCATTCCCTTCTTTTCCAGATCCTTCTTTCTGAACCATTGCAGCCATCTCTCACTGGTTGCTACGGTTGGGATATGCTCTTGTGCGCGTCGCTTTCGTTCCATTTTGTTGCTTGGTTCAATTCGTGGCCATATCAACACTTTCTCGAAAGGGTCCTCTGCGTTTGAAATGGAGGCAGATACCGTATCGAATGGTTTGGTTTCTGGAGTCTCGAGTGAATGATTTTGAGGTTCTTCAATGGAATCTGAAAATGAGAGAAATCCATATAGAATATTATTTTAATTTTTATACTGTTTCTCACCTGGACCAACTTCCGACACAACCGAATTATCACCAGACATTTCATTTCCGTTTGAAGTTTTTTGCACACCATCTACGTTTATTAAAATAAGAAAAAAGCATAGTAATCAATTACATTTTGATTGTCTTTCTACGTACCACAACTGTTGTTACCACAAACTGCCTGAGACAAAAGCAGGTATTCATTCTCTTGATTAACCATAAACTCCAAAGTGAAGCTCTCGAAATGCATCAACGGCTCAGTATAGAGTAATCCTTCTGCTTTGTCCTTAATAAGCTTCCAGAAATTGAAAAGAGCAAGCTCGTCAAGAGGGCCGTACCAAAAATCTTTGAGTCTGTTGTCAAAAAATCTCGATAGCTGTTCAGTGGGCAACCCCATTTCGACATACCGTAATTGAAGCTGGTAGTCTGTCTCGGAAGTTTGGCACGAAACGTCGGTGCCACCAGAATCGTTAACAATGGGGCTTGAGATTGGATCCTCTACGAATTTGGGTGCATTAGCAGGCAAAGAGCTATAATCAATAGCATTTGCATCCCATGGACATAATCCACAAAGGCTGAATGCTTTCACCAGGCAGCTTTTCGAATTTGTGAAGTTATCCAATGCAGTTTTCAGGAGCCCAGGAAAGTTTGTCTTGGTGACTCTCGCAGTATTTCCAAGGAGAAACTGGCGAAGGACCTTGTTCCAGATTGTTTTGAAAGGGCCAAAGAACAATCTGTCCAGCGGCTGTAGGATTCTCGTGGAGTTAGGATAAAGTGAGATCAGAATTATTCGATGTTTTGTGCAAAACTCAGCCAACTCAATATTAACGTGACTTTTGTGGCCGTCCACAAAAACCACAACTGGAAACTGGATTTTAGTGTCAACCAACCATTTATAAAAATCATTGGTTATATACTCATAGAAGGTTTTGGCTGTTTGCCAACCCTCATCTGACACACCGACCGACCACCCTTTAGGAATGCTCTCGGCAATTTCTCGGCTAATTCTTTTCCCAGGGTAGAGAATCATTGTTGGCGTGAGGTCACCGTTGGCATTACATCCAAAAAGAGCGGTAAAACACTCTTTATCCGAGTTGTTGTTCACCATATAAACATTTTCGACTCCTTGTTCACAGAGGGCCTTGAAGTCACTCGGGACCAGTTGAAATCCTGATTCATCGAAATTAAATACGCGCTTCGGGTCCGCGAATATTGAAAGGTCGATTCCTTCCTCTTTTAAAATGCCCTCAACCTCGGAAAACCACATTCGCAGGAGTTGCTCAGTTACTTTGGCCCCGGATCTCGAAAGATTTTTGGTGAACTTCTTTGTAATCGCAGGATGTCTCTTAAGGAATCGTAGCACCCAATTTTTACCTGAAACATGTGAAAAGTAAAGAAAGTGATTAAAACGAAATAAAAGGAAGAAGTTTTAGTACATACTTGGAAATGTAGCAGGTAAAGTCCTAGAACTTCTGATCATACACGCGTAGTCCTTGACAGTATTTGTTAAATCAGTTTCGCTTATAGGAAATCCGGCTCTGGCCATGTAAATTGTCCATTTTTCCAACCGTGCTTCTTCTGAGGGCCGCAAAATCGGCGGTGGTCCCGATTTGGTACTCTCAGGAGGTGTTTTAAGATGTCGCTGAACCGTAGTGAATGGAACAAGATGGTGTTTTGCAGATTTACGGATGTTCCCTGTCCGGCGTGCTTCGGAGACAGCTTTTTCCAGAGCCTCGATTCCGTAACTTCTTCGTTTTAGATGCTGCTGTCTGAAAATTACCGTCCAATATGTTAAAATAAGCAGAAATACGCATTGATAAGAAATGATCCATAACTGTGGGAATCGATCAGCCATTGGCCATATTATGGATCACTTTTTAAATCGCTGTTTTTCAGTATTTATGTTGCTAATACGAGCAAAACTTCATTAAATTGATAAAAACTTACCTTATTCTTGACATAGGTGCCATTTTTGTGTCCAAAATCGTATATTTTTACACTAAAAAAAGCTTATGAATGCTGGTGCTTCTGTTTACAAAAACCGACGAAATTTGACAGCTGAAGAACTACAACTCTACACTTGGACAAAAATGGTACAATTTTTCAATTAAAAATTACGATAATTACTACAAACAGTAAACAACAAATATTATTATGCAGGAAAAAATCATTTTTCATCATAATGCATGTTTTGAGTAAGATATTTGATTTGAAACACCAAAGTGATCCGTAACTGTGGGTGATCCATAACTGTGTAGGGGGGGTATCTCTGTTGTTATCAAACGGATCTTTCTGAAATTCCCTGACTTTTAATATTTTGTGGAAACGAAGCGCAAGACCAAAAAAAATTTTTCTTAAGGTGATTCTAAGATGGCGCCACAAAAAAACAACTTAATAAGATACTGGGGTCATTATGACCCAGAAATGTATACCCCTATAAATCAGCGAAATATCAACCGAATAATGAAATTTATGCCGCATTCGAAAGATATACTCCTCAAAATTCTGATCACTACCTGGAATACCGGTTCCAGATCCAGTGGCCACCGGGAATCGGCTACGAAGGGGACCATGTTGGCCACATGGAATTTCAGTACACTCAGTCCAGAAATCTGCAGTCATCACCAAATTGTATAAGATGCAGGCCATATAGGAATGTACTGTCTTCAGCAAACTTGCTTCGGAGACCAAGATCTTCCACATGGGATACAATTTAGTTCAGAACTTGACCACCGCGTGGCGCTAGCGTCGATATGAACTTCCGGTAGGTACTAATTATGCGATAACTCGAGATTGCGAGCACATAGAAGGATGCAGTCTTCGGCAAAGTTACTCAGAAGGATAAGCACTTCCACATAAGATACAATTTAGTTCAGAACTCGACCACCGCTTGGCGCTAGCGTCGATATGAACTTCCGGTAGAGGCTAATTATGCGATAACTCGAGATTGCGAACACATAGAAGGATGCTGTCTTCGGCAAAGTTGCTCAGGAGGATAAGGACTTCCACATAAGATACAATTTAGTTCAGAACTCGACCACCGCTTGGCGCTAGCGTCGATATGAACTTCCGGTAGAGGCTAATTATGCGATAACTCTAGATTGCGTACACATAGAAGGATGCTGTCTTCAGCAAAGTTGCTCAGGAGGATATTGACTTCCACATGAGATACAATTAAGTTCAGAACTCGACCACCGCGTGGCGCTAGCGTCGATACGAACTTCCGGTAGAGGCTAATTATGCGATAACTCGAGATTGCGAACACATAGAAGGATGCTGTCTTCGGCAAAGTTGCTCAGGAGGATAAGGACTTCCACATGAGATACAATTTAGTTCAGAACTCGACCACCGCGTGGCGCTAGCGTCGATACGAACTTCCGGTAGAGGCTAATTATGCGATAACTCGAGATTGCGAACACATAGAAGGATGCTGTCTTCGGCAAAGTTGCTCAGGAGGATAAGGACTTCCACATGAGATACAATTAAGTTCAGAACTCGACCACCGCGTGGCGCTAGCGTCGATACGAACTTCCGGTAGAGGCTAATTATGCGATAACTCGAGATTGCGAGCACATAGAAGGATGCAGTCTTCGGCAAAGTTACTCAGAAGGATAAGCACTCCCACATAAGATACAATTTAGTTCAGAACTCGACCACCGCTTGGCGCTAGCGTCGATATGAACTTCCGGTAGGTACTAATTATGCGATAACTCGAGATTGCGAGCACATAGAAGGATGCAGTCTTCGGCAAAGTTACTCAGAAGGATAAGCACTTCCACATAAGATACAATTTAGTTCAGAACTCGACCACCGCTTGGCGCTAGCGTCGATATGAACTTCCGGTAGGTACTAATTATGCGATAACTCGAGATTGCGAACACATAGAAGGATGCTGTCTTCGGCAAAGTTGCTCAGGAGGATGAGGACTTCCACATGAGATACAATTTAGTTCAGAACTCGACCACCGCGTGGCGCTAGCGTCGATATGAACTTCCGGTAGGTACTAATTATGCGATAACTCGAGATTGCGAACACATAGAAGGATGCTGTCTTCAGCAAAGTTGCTCAGGAGGATATTGACTTTCACATGAGATACAATTTAGTTCAGAACTCGACCACCGCGTGGCGTTAGCGTCGATATTGACTTTCGGTGAGGGCTAATTATGCGATAACATGAGATTGCGAGCACATAGAAGGATGCTGTCGTCGGCAAAGTTGCTCAGAAGGATAAGCACTTCCACATAAGATACAATTTAGTTCAGAACTCGACCACCGCTTGGCGCTAGCGTCGATACGAACTTCCGGTAGAGGCTAATTATGCGATAACTCGAGATTGCGAGCACATAGAAGGATGCAGTCTTCGGCAAAGTTACTCAGAAGGATAAGCACTTCCACATAAGATACAATTTAGTTCAGAACTCGACCACCGCTTGGCGCTAGCGTCGATACGAACTTCCGGTAGAGGCTAATTATGCGATAACTCGAGATTGCGAGCACATAGAAGGATGCAGTCTTCGGCAAAGTTACTCAGAAGGATAAGCACTTCCACATAAGATACAATTTAGTTCAGAACTCGACCACCGCTTGGCGCTAGCGTCGATACGAACTTCCGGTAGAGGCTAATTATGCGATAACTCGAGATTGCGAACACATAGAAGGATGCTGTCTTCAGCAAGCAAGATACAATTTAGTTCAGAACTCGACCACCGCTTGGCGCTAGCGTCGATATGAACTTCCGGTAGGTACTAATTATGCGATAACTCGAGATTGCGAGCACATAGAAGGATGCAGTCTTCGGCAAAGTTACTCAGAAGGATAAGCACTTCCACATAAGATACAATTTAGTTCAGAACTCGACCACCGCTTGGCGCTAGCGTCGATATGAACTTCCGGTAGGTACTAATTATGCGATAACTCGAGATTGCGAACACATAGAAGGATGCTGTCTTCAGCAAAGTTGCTCAGGAGGATAAGGACTTCCACATGAGATACAATTTAGTTCAGAACTCGACCACCGCGTGGCGCTAGCGTCGATACGAACTTCCGGTAGAGGCTAATTATGCGATAACTCGAGATTGCGAACACATAGAAGGATGCTGTCTTCGGCAAAGTTGCTCAGGAGGATGAGGACTTCCACATGAGATACAATTTAGTTCAGAACTCGACCACCGCGTGGCGCTAGCGTCGATACGAACTTCCGGTAGAGGCTAATTATGCGATAACTCGAGATTGCGAGCACATAGAAGGATGCAGTCTTCGGCAAAGTTACTCAGAAGGATAAGCACTTCCACATAAGATACAATTTAGTTCAGAACTCGACCACCGCTTGGCGCTAGCGTCGATACGAACTTCCGGTAGAGGCTAATTATGCGATAACTCGAGATTGCGAGCACATAGAAGGATGCAGTCTTCGGCAAAGTTACTCAGAAGGATAAGCACTTCCACATAAGATACAATTTAGTTCAGAACTCGACCACCGCTTGGCGCTAGCGTCGATACGAACTTCCGGTAGAGGCTAATTATGCGATAACTCGAGATTGCGAACACATAGAAGGATGCTGTCTTCAGCAAGCAAGATACAATTTAGTTCAGAACTCGACCACCGCGTGGCGCTAGCGTCGATACGAACTTCCGGTAGAGGCTAATTATGCGATAACTCGAGATTGCGAACACATAGAAGGATGCTGTCTTCAGCAAAGTTGCTCAGGAGGATAAGGACTTCCACATGAGATACAATTTAGTTCAGAACTCGACCACCGCGTGGCGCTAGCGTCGATACGAACTTCCGGTAGAGGCTAATTATGCGATAACTCGAGATTGCGAGCACATAGAAGGATGCAGTCTTCGGCAAAGTTACTCAGAAGGATAAGCACTTCCACATAAGATACAATTTAGTTCAGAACTCGACCACCGCTTGGCGCTAGCGTCGATATGAACTTCCGGTAGGTACTAATTATGCGATAACTCGAGATTGCGAGCACATAGAAGGATGCAGTCTTCGGCAAAGTTACTCAGAAGGATAAGCACTTCCACATAAGATACAATTTAGTTCAGAACTCGACCACCGCTTGGCGCTAGCGTCGATATGAACTTCCGGTAGGTACTAATTATGCGATAACTCGAGATTGCGAACACATAGAAGGATGCTGTCTTCAGCAAAGTTGCTCAGGAGGATATTGACTTTCACATGAGATACAATTTAGTTCAGAACTCGACCACCGCGTGGCGTTAGCGTCGATATTGACTTTCGGTGAGGGCTAATTATGCGATAACATGAGATTGCGAGCACATAGAAGGATGCTGTCGTCGGCAAAGTTGCTCAGAAGGATGAGGACTTACACATAAGAAACAATTTGGTTTAGAACTCGACCACCACGTGGCTTATTTTAAATGAAAACATATAAACAAATTGCTGAAAGAAATTCGTTAGAAATTCCAAAAAGACCTAAACAGTAATTTAAGGAGAAATTTTTAAAATCATTGGATAAATAAATAAATTGATAAACTTACGCCTTACGTACTAGGGTTGTCTCTCCTAGGAGATAATTTATAAGGATGTCCCTGAAAAAAATTCTGGGCGTATCCCTAGAAGAAATAAGAAATAGAATTCCGAAAGAAACTCTTGAGCATATTTCATAAGAAACTTCCTACATTTTTTTACCCCTACTTAAAAAAGTGCACATCATAAACTTTAATTTGAACGTAATCCTCTGCTTGAGTTGTGATTATCACCTACACTATTCTTCGCAAGTTAGAGTAAGTAGATTTGCGAGCATGACTTGAAGTATAAAGATGCGAATGTGTTCGGATAGTGATAATTATCAATATTATTATTGAGATTAATAAAAGTTTACAGTACAGTGAAACCTCTATGAGTTGATATTGAAGGGACCATCGACTCATGGAAATATCGAGTCATGGAACAGCATTCCTTTGGATAGCTGCTTCTAGGGACCATCATAGTAACCATGCAAGTTTGTTTTTACTATGGTTCCATGAGTCGATATCGAGTCATGGAACATCGACTCATGAAGGTATCACTGTAAAATCAATAGAGTGCTGAAGTAGTTGATTTGATTCAGAATCAATTAGTTTTGCGTAAGTAAAAACAATTAACAGTATAGTAATGACAACATAAAACATTCTTATCCGTTAACTTCTGGACATTTCTTTAGAATCAACTTCTGCAGAAATTTCAACAAATCTTGCGTACAAGAATTTGCAAAAAGGTTTTGTATTAAAACAATATTGCCAGGGAGAACTCAGAAAAACTTCGTCAGATTATCTTGAAAGAAGATTTGTAAAAAAAAAATTAAGCGATTTCGCAAACACCAATGAAAAAATCCCAAAAATCCAAATTTCTCGTAGAATTCCATAATAAAGTATTAGAAGAATCAAATAAGACTCATGTAGAACTTCGAGGAGACCTTCAGTAGATTTCTGGAACAATTGAATAAATGACCGTGGAGGAATTCATACATTAACTCGAACGAATGTTGGAAATATCTTATGGACTAAAACTAGAAAGAACAGCTGGAGGATTTCCAGAAATAGCTTCATTGGGACGCATTATCAAAAAGTACTCTGAAGTGTTTTAAAAAAATCCTCTTGAGAAAATTCAAAATCATCCTTTAGAAAAAAAATCAGACTATTATTCCGTCAAATCCAAAAATAATAACTTGAGAAATACCGAAAACAATTTTTAAATCAGATCGTAGAATAATTCAATAAAAAAAAAAACCTGTGAGGGAATTGCAAAAACTCTGAAGATTTCACTCCTGATAGATTTCTCCGGGAATTAATCCATCCTCAGGGAACTTTTCCAGGAATTATTGCATAGATTACTTCAAGCACTTCTCCAGCGATTCTTCCAAAAATTCTTCAAGCGATTTCACCTGACATTCCTCTAATAAAAAATAAGAGATTCCCCTAAGGATTCCTCCAAGAAGATCTCTACAGAGATTTTTGCAGAATGTCAGAGGTTTCTCTAAGGATTACTTAAATTTTTCCACAGTGAATTCTCCAGACATTCCGCTGGTAGTCCTCTCAAGATTCCTCTAGGATTTATTCCTAAGATTTTCTCCAGGGATCGCTCCAGGAATTCTATAACGAATTATTCCAGAGATTTTACCATTCAATTGGGGATTTTACAAGAAATTATTTAATGAGTTCTTATAGGGATCGCTGGAGAAATTTTTGCAAGAGCCCAAGAAGAGATTCTCGAGGAAAGCTCTGGAGGAATTCCTTACCAAAATCCCCGAAAAATCATATATGCTTTTCAGTTACGCAGTCTTTATTTTTTTCAACGTTTTATTTATAATGAAGACTGCGTAGACGAAACTCATATTTCATTTATATATATACAGTCAAATCTCTACCAGTTCATTCCTGAAACGATATCTACAGCAAACCATGTAGAGATTTTTCTGAAGCGATCCTTGGAGAAATTCCTGAAGAAAAAGCTGGAGAAATCTCTGCAGGAATTCCTGTAAAGATTTGCATAGAGAAATCTCTGTAGGAGTCTTTGGATAGACTCCTGTACTGCCCATAACTGTATATTTGTAACATTCGACAAAAGTAGGCATTGAGTAAATGGAATACCAAGTGTACATTTCATGGCAGTATGGGGGGAAACTAAAATTTCTAAAAATTACCAAGAACTCAAAAGTGCTTATTTGAGGCTGATATTTTGTACAACTCATATCGCATACTAGGTGAATAGTCAGAAAATAATTCTGGTAGAAATTTCATTGCTGTTACATTACGAGGCTCATTTATAATCTCAATGTTACTGTTATGCGGTTATAATTACCAATGTGACAAAACAACTTGGTATTTTTTTCGAATTTTCTAGAACAATCCCACAGATTTCAGTAAGTTGATCGAAAGTATTTATCATTTGATGACTCTCCATGGTATTAACTCCAATTTGTCAAAAATGTCGAATGTGACTGTTATGCAGTTATGGGCAGTGTAGGCATCCATGAAGGACTCTTGGAGACATCTTTGGAGGAATCACTGATGAATCCTTGGAGGTATCCCAGGAAGAATCGATGTAGAAATTTTGCTGGTGGAATCGCTAGAGAAATCCCTGGAAAAACCTTTGTAGATTTTTTACTGGAAAAACCTTTGTAGATTTTTGTTGGATAAATCCCTGGAAGAATCCTTATAGGAATATTTAAATGGAAAAATTCTCGAAAAATCTAAGGAGAAATATCTAAACAAATCCATGAATACATTTGAAAAAAAAAAAAAATTATGGAGGTTTTATAAGAGGATATGTAGAGATTTTTTTTTAATGAAAACCATGGAGAAATTTTAGCATAAGTTTTGATAATATTCTAGCAGGAATTAATGGGAGAATCTCTAGAGAAATTTCAAGAAGAACTCTTGGGGGAATCCATGGAGTATTATTGGAGACCCAGTACGAATCCCTGGAGAAATTCTTGGGGAATCCCTGGAAGATTATCTTGAGAAATTCTTGAGGCGTTTCATGGAATTTCCTTGAGGACTTCGTGAGTTTCAGAACACCTGCAGAAATTCCTTGTGGAATCCTTGTAGAATTTTCTCGTAGATCATCCCTGGAGGAATCCCGGAATAATTTCTGAACGAATCTCGAGAGAACTGCTTGGGGATATCTTTGTATGTATCGGTGGAGGAATCCTCAAAAAAAATTCTGAAGATATCACTAGAGAAACATCTTTAGTAATCTTTGAAGAAATTGTTTTAAGTGTTACTCCAAGAGGAATTCCTGGAGATTGCCTTGAAGATATCTGTGCAAGAATCCTTGTAGACACTTTCCTGGAGGAATCCTTGCAAAAGTCTGTGGAAAATTTTATAGAGGAATACCAGAAGAAATAACTTAAAAAATCCCTGGAGAAATTTCGAAGTATTCCTGAAACGAATCCTGGAGGAATCCTTGGAAAAATTCCTGAAAGAATCCCAATAAAGATTTTTCTGAAGGAATCTATGAAGGAATCACTAATGACATTTCTGCTGGAAACCTTTGCAAAATCTGTAAAGAAATCCTTATACATATTTTTTCTTGTAGGAATCCTTGCAAAAGTCTGTGGAAAATTTTATAGAGGAATACCAGAAGAAATAACTTAAGAAATCCCTGGAGAAATTTCGAAGTATTCCTGAAACGAATCCTGGAGGAATCCTTCGAAAAATTCCTGAAAGAATCCCAATAAAGATTTTTCTGGAGGAATCTATGAAGGAATCACTAATGACATTTCTGCTGGAAACCTTTGCAAAATCTGTAAAGAAATCCTTATACATATTTTTTCTTGTAGAGATCCTTGCAAAAATTCCATGTCAACTCGCTGGAGGAAGATATTCCATGCATGGCGAACAAAAGTTCTTCCTGAAAGAATCTCTGGCAAAAATCCTAGGGAACCCCAGAGGAAATCATTGTAGACCTTAAGGTAAAGAATAGCTTGGATTATTTTCTGGTAAAATCCTTGGGGGAATCTTCCAAAGATTTCCTGGAGAAATCTCTGAGGGAGTCTCTGGAGATATTTCGAGAGGATGAGGACAGAAGGGCATGGGTTTGTATTCCATCGGATGAGCTCTCGGTAAATAACTGTTGAATCCATCATACAAATCATTTAAGGTTACTGGACTTTATCCTTTGAATACCTCCGATGTGAACTACGACTTGAGATCCAGATAACTTTTTGGAGGAAATCCAGAAGGAAATACTGGTATAAAGTCATAAGATTCCTCCGGATCCAATTAAAAACTAAAGTGCACATATACTGCAACAACTTCTAAAAAAAACTAGAAGTAATTTTTTTTTTTTTGCAACTTCATGACGTTATCTGTATCTGAACTCTTGTTGGAATTTTAGAAGTGACTACAATATAGTTTATATCATATCATAGAGCTCATTTTATATTATATACAATCGACTCTCCACAACTCGATATTCTATAACCCGATATACTCTATAACTAGACGAATTTTCCAGTTCCTTCAAATTTCTATACATTGTGCTCTCCATAAGTCGATACTTCTGTAACTCGATATCTCCACAAGTTAATGTTACGTGAGATGTGAATTTCTCTCCATAACTCGATATCTATTTTATTTATTTTTTTTTTTTGAGGAAACGTGATCTAATTTTTGTTTGAAGGTGAATAAATACTTACAAGTTGTAATGACATGAAAATGATAAAAACTACTGTCAGTAAAAATAACTTGATTTTTCGAGCACTTCGAAAAATGTTTTCAAATAATAGTTTGTAAAGAAATATCAACAAAATAATATTGCTTTCTTACAAAAATGATAATAAAAATATTGGAAATACAGAAATTTGTTCCTTCGATTTTGTGTCGGTATATTCTATTATTCGATAATTCTATAAGTCGATGGTCCCTTGAATATCGAGTTATGGAGAGTCAACTGTAGTTTATATCGTAACATATATTTCATGTCGGATCGTGTAGTTCATATCATATAAGACCAATATAATGACGAGCGTCACAAGGAATTTACTACGCAGAATTAAAAAAAAACTGAACAACTTTGCCGAAGATAAAACCTTCAAAAAAGAGTTCCTTCTGGAAATACATATAGACGCCAGCACCAAATGCTGGTTAAATTTTGAACGTATGTTCATGACTAATTCCTTATTCTCTCGAACAATTTTACCGCAGACAGCATCCTTCTATAAGTCGGGTCTCGGGTTTTCAAACCCAAACTCGAATGGTTCGGGTCGGATTTGAAGGCTAGAAATTTTTTTTCGAGTACGTCGGAATCGTGATTGTAAAAATTCGGATTAAGGTGGACTTTGGTAAGAGTTATGATAAGAGTAACAATCGGAAAGCTTCCTTATGTATCAGAAACGATGAATTTATCTATTTTTAAAACTCGGTCTTTTCTTACAAAAAATGTTTAGGTTTCGAGACAGATTCGGATTTGAACAGTGGATTTTTTTTTTCAGGTTCAGGTCAGGTCTGAGTACCGGTCGAGTCCGGGTTTAAAAAAATTAAGTAAGTTGGGTACGGGTCGTGTTTGAGCTCAAAAAATGTGGAACCGCCCTCTAATAATTAACCTCTATCGGAAATACAAATCGACGTCAAATCCACCGGGTGGTCGAATTCTAAACTGAAATACCTTATTCTTTTGTGAGACGGACCCTAATATTGTGGTTGGTTCACAAACCTCTCACGCTGAAGACCAGGGATCACATACCCTTGATGGTCACTTTTGATCTCAAAGCCGTTGGTCTTGAGATAAACTTGCAATGGGTTAAAAATCTCATTATAAGAGACAAAAAAATATCCTCTTGGGCAACTTTGCCAAATACAGCATCCTTCTATATGCACGCAATCTCCAGTAATCGCATAACTAGCCCTTACCGGAAGTTCATACTGACGCCAGCGCTACGCGGTAGTCAAGTTCTTAACTAAATTATAACCAATGTGGAAGCCTGAGCCTGAGCAACTTTGTGGAAGACAGCATCCTTCTAAATGACCCATAACGCGGGTACGTCACATTTTCGTGGTGCGTTATGGAGAAAAGATATACCAGTGAACCCTAGTCCTGACTGCTTCAAACGAAGAGAACAGGATGTTCGAGTAATGAAAGGAACACTTATTAGTCCTGATTACATTTTAAACCTTGATGAAAGTGACAAGTCTCGGTTTTCCCAGTTGCCGAGAATGATCTGACAATGATCAAGACAAGGGAAAAAATGGAGTCGAATTGAACAATTTGTTACATAATCCTTCATTCATTTGATTCTCTAGTTTGAAGAAGTAGGGACTATAATTCTGATGCACGGACAATATCTGTGTAATTTCTACCGGAAGTTCATATTGACGCTAGCGCCACGCGGTGGTCGAGTTCTGAACTAAATTGTATCTCATGTGGAAGTGCTTATCCCAGGTCCGTCCCACTCGGGCTCAGAATCGGTACCACTTCTAGTACTGCATTTGGTCCCTCGGTAGTGCAAAAGGTACCCAAGTTTGACAGATCGCAGTACACTTTGAACGGCATTCTAGATTACCTTATGAGCCATAAAATTTTAGGCAACTGCAAGGTACATGGGGGTCTTTAATTTGTCTTTGCTTATCCTCCTGAGCAACTTTGCTGAAGACTGCATCCTTCTATGTGCTCTCAATCTCGAGTTATCGCATAATTGGCTCCTACTGGAAGTTCATATCGACGCTAGCGCCACGCAGCGGTCGAGTTCTGTACTAAATTGTATCTCATAAGGAAGTCCTTATCCTCCTGAGCAACTTTGCTGAAGACTGCATCCTTCTATGTGCTCGCAATCTCGAGATATCGCATAATTATCTCCTACCGGAAGTTCATATCGACGCTAGCGCCACGCAACGATCGAGTTCTGAACTAAATTGTATCTCATGTGGAAGTCCTTTTCCTCCTGAGCAACTTTGCCGAAGACAGCATCCTTCTATGTGCTTGTAATCTCGAGTTATTGCATAATCAGCCTCTACCGGAAGTTCGTATCGACGCTAGCGCCACGCGGTGGTCGAGTTCTGAACTAAATTGTATCTCATGAGGAAGTCCTTATCCTCCTGAGCAACTTTGCTGAAGACTGCATCCTTCTATGTGCTCGCAATCTCGAGTTATCGCATAATTAGCCTCTACCGGAAGCTCTTATCGACGCTAGCGCCACGCGGTGGTCGAGTTCTGAACTAAATTGTACTTCATGAGGAAGTGCTTATCCTTCTGAGCAACTTTGCCGAAGACAGCATCCTTCTATGTGCTAGCAATCTCAAGTTATCGCATAATTAGCCTCTACCGGAAGTTCATATCGACGCTAGCGCCACGCGGTGGTCAAGTTCTGAACTAAATTGTATCCCATGTGAAAGTTCTTGGGCCCCGAAGCAAGTTCGCTGAAGACAGTACATTCCTATATGGCCTGCATCTTATACAATTTGGTGATGACTGCAGATTTCTGGACTGAGTGTACTGAAATTCCACGTGGCCAACATGGTCCCCTTCGTAGCCGATTCCCGGTGGCCACTGGATCCGGAACCGGTATTCCAGTTAGTGATCAGAATCTTGAGGAGTATATCTTTCGAATGTGGCATAAATTTCATTATTCGGTTGATATTTCGCTGATTTATAGGGGTGTACATTTCTGGGTCATAATGACCCCAGTATCTTATTAAGTTGTTTTTCTTAACATCCGCGGAAGGTTAAGTTTATGTTGCGTTCGGCGATGTGCCATGTATGATTTTATATCTACATCAGATGAATTCATATGTAATCTCACATTGATGATTATAATACAGTGAAGTTAAAATCATAATGGAATGACAGTTTAAAGTTACATATTTGGTCAGACTAAATTGGAATTCTATAAGATGCAAATTCAAGTCAGATGAAATTTATGACTTTATTAACGATTTCAATCAATTTAGTTTTGCATCATATCCAATTCCAACGAAAATTGTACATTTATACAATTTGAAATGAACATCCTTATATGATCTCTGGTTTGCTGGGACATTTATCGATAAAAGCGACTTGCGCTATTTTTGGTGGATAGAACGGTGGTGGATAGTTTAGTCGATTTGCCAAATTTCAGCTTTTTATTTTATCAAAAAGTCTTCTTCTTCTTCTTCTTTCTGGCGTTACGTCCCCACTGGGACAAAGCCTGCTTCTCAGCTAAGTGTTCTTATGAGCACTTCCACAGTTATTAACTGAGAGCTTACTATGCCAATGACCATTTTTGCATGCGTATATCGTGTGGCAGGTACGAAGATACACTATGCCCTGGGAAGTCGAGAAAATTTCCAACCCGAAAAGATCCTCGACTGGTGGGATTCGAACCCACGACCCTCAGCTTGGTCTTGCTGAATAGCTGCGCGTTTACCGCTACGGCTATCTGGGCCCCATAATCAAAAAGTTATATAAATAATTAAGTTCACGCAAAAAATTTGCTCCCTTGCACCAATAGTTGCCGTTGTGTTCCAGTAGTGGATCAACGGATGGAAGCAGTTTTTAAAATGGTTGTATAAAAATGAATGAAAGTTCCGGAGATGATCTTAATGCTTCATTCGAAAGATACTAGTTACAGTTCCAAGGGGAAAATGTTAAACCTATGCAAAAAATTACCATTTAGTTTAAAATTCCTTGTATCATTGCCGAACGTCTACTACTGGAGCACTAGCGCAACTACTGGAACACGTGTACTAATAGTGGCTCAAGCGATTTTATGTTAAAAAATTAGTTTTATCTTTTTATATTTTTTCCATATAGAAGAGGTTGAAGTCTTTCTGTTGACGCCAAAAGATATCTGTTAATGCTTTTCGTTATTTTGTTATGATTTTTAATAGCTTAGGTAGTCCACTAAGGGCACCAGCACCCTATCAGTTAATTATACGGCAAAAAAAAATTGTTCCCAATCCCAAATCATGATTAACAAGTAATTAAATTTATGAATTAGTTAGGTTATAATATTATGACCACAAAGCATGATTCCCGTAGTCATCATTATGATTTTTTATGAGCATAACATTCAGAATGACAACACTAAGCGGTGCGCTTTGCTTTAACTCATTCGTATCGATCATCTGAAATCCAACACTATGAAGCGGTTGTGTAGAGTACGTGGTTCTGAATCGGGAGGTTTTTGAAGTATTATTGCTGTGGCATTTTTGTATTTTGTCGCACATAAACGGATGCGCGAGTCATGATTTTTAGGCATTTAATTCATGATTCCAAGCAATAAGCATATTATATTGGCTGTTGAGTTGCGTGAACTATATCTCAAGCGTGAAAAATATTAAGCATGAGAAATGAGAATTTGTGATCGTACAGGTATCTTTCTAAAAACACTCCAAAAATTTTATCTTAGGGTCCAAAGTATTTTAAGGTTTCCAAGAATAGTTTTTGGGATTTTTCTACATTATTGTCGAGAAAAAATGTTATTTGAAACTCGTCTTGATTTGGTCCCAGTTATCTCTTTAGACATTGTTTAACCTGTAAAGGCCTGAGAGAAAGAAAGAAAACTCACACCGATCAACGAATATTAAACTTTTGCTCCTATACATATATTATTTCTAAAAATGGCCAAGGAACTCGTGAATGTTCCTGTGGCCAAGACATATGAAATGTTGTTTTGATCATCAAATCCTAATGATTTATGCAAATAAGAATAAAATCACCGCAGTATATGTAGTACAATTCATGGAACAATCGCTGAAATGTTTTTTGTTGGATATCCTAGTATTTCAGGAGAAATATCCTGCTGAAGAAATAATCTTTGGAATGCTTAAAAGTACTTCTGAAAGAATTTGTGAAAGTATTCTTGAAGAATATGTGGAGAAATTTCACAAAATAATTTGAATGGAAGAATCAGGGCAGGCAATCGTCATATTCGTCACAGTGCGATGACGAAATAAAAAAAGACATCGTCATCCAGTATAATAACTCTGGCAGGTCGCCGTCTCGTCATCGACGAAAGAATACACGACGAACGTCAATCCAAAATCGTCAACGAACCACTTTGTCTTCATTCCGTTCGCTCCCCTTTCTCAAACGAAGGAGGCGTTAATTGTATATTCGCTTGCTATGCACAAAACGGCGAATGCCATCCCAAAATTGCTTACATTGGCAATTTAACCCGTACTCTTCAAGCTTCAACAATAGCTTTGTTGGTAAGCGCGTGTCGTTGACGATTCAAAGCTCGTTTGTTCAATTCCGGACACGTTTTGTTGTTTTGTTTTTGTTTTATTTTTTCAAAAAAGGCTCATAATCTATCGACGCCACGGTTCATATTTTTAGTCGGCTCAGAGCTCCCGAAAGAAGATTCGACCATAACGAAGGAGGCTTCTCTGTTCGTCATGACGCCGAGCCTTTGTGGCGGACAACTGCAGCAAATCGTCATCCAACGCTGGTTGAGTGACGATGACGACTCTTTTTTTAGTTTCGTCGATGACTTTTTCCATTTGACGGTGACGATTGCCTGCCCTGGGAAGAATTTTTAGATTTGCTGTTTTGCTGATTTGAAGACATTCATGATGGATTTTTGGCAGATTCTTTCCCTGAAACTGATGACTCTTAGATTATTGTAATGCATTTTTTTATGATTGCCGGAAAAATGTTTGGAACATTGTAAACATCCAATAACTTCACACTGTGTATCTTTGAATTCGTTTTCATGCCAAAACACGCACACATTCAGTGATGGTTTGATAAATTCACATAATCAAACCTTCTTTTAAAAGAAGGAACTTATTAGTTTAAAATCAAGAATCTATGACATTTGGTCGAAAGACATTTGGTCGAATGACATTTAGTCGAATGACATTTGGTCGAAAGCACATTTGGTTGAATGGACATTTCGTCGAATGGACATTTGGTCGAAAATGTTTAGTTGTAACAGGAAGCATATGATATTTGGCCTAACCGACATTTCGTGGAAAAGATAGTGGTCGAATCTTAATAGTATGAAAACGAAGGTTTACCTTTTACCCGTAACGCGGGTAGATCACCTTTTCGTGGTGTGTTACGTAAGGTAAGATCTACCAATTTGAACCCTAGTCTCATCTTGTTTGTCGGGCTAGGGTAATATGTTCTGGTTATTCAAGGATTCGCGGACAAAGTCCTTGTTACGGGCAACAGTTTCTGAAAATTAATCTATTTTACCTAGCAGATGGTTAAAGACTCGGAGTTGGTCAGTCCCGAGACTACACTTGAAGCCAGGATAACAATCATGAGTATTAACTCAACAAGGACTGTAAGTACTGGTAATTCAAGGACTCACGTGAATTCTGATTACTAAACAAATTTTCTAGCTTGATTCGGTTTTGCTGCTAGTACAAAGCCCCTTTTTTCTAGTATTTTTCTGGGACTAAACTAAAAGCGAAACAAGGATGGGACTAGAGTTCCGTTGCATGGTCAAATATCAGTAGTACCGATTTGGTTTCTCATAAATTTTATCGATTATGTTTGCTAAGGGGCGCGCCTTCGCTGAAATGTAAATTTCTATGAAGGGTGTAAATAGCGGGACCTTTTCATCATAGTTGGTTTGTATCAATATCTGAGGAATCAAAACAAGAACTGTACAGAAATCTATGCTTCATTACCAATCAATGGAAATGGAGTAATGCTAAGGATACGAGTAATGCCACAATACATCTAAATACTGGTCGCAGTGGCGCATCCGAACAGGAAAAAAAGGTTTACCTTTAGTCTAACTATCGTCGAGAGTAGCATTTTGTCGTTAATACAAAAGTGATTGAATAATTGAAAAAGTATCAGTCATTTGACCAATATTTCATATACGCAATCCCACTTTTGACGCCTCAGTCAACTCGTCTTCCCATAGATTTGCTTGAAGAATATTATTAAGCTGGAAGTCATAATAAGCCAATTGGCAATAAGTAGAGATACCGACACCTAAAAATCACTTTGCCATAAAGGGTTTGCTCAAACAAAATTTTTCCTTCCGTTTTATTCCTAATTTCCACATCAAAAATCTTACCCACGTCCATAAACTGCAAGACACGTAATTCAAAGAAAGATACCGAGTACTCTCTCCGAATGCTTCCATCAGGTAAAGATCAGCAGTTCATTACGAAGAACGGTGACATTTCAAAAGAATAATAAATAATAAAAACATTATGTTCACATCGTGGAGCAATAAAATAACTTTTTTAGTAGTTTTTTTTTCAAAGAATGATGAAATTTTCAAAGAATAATAAATTCACAAGAGATAAACAGTTCAGGCAATGTACAAAAAACCTACATCTTAAACTAAACGTCATTCGACCAAAATAAATGTTTCAAAGCAATTCGACCAAATGTCCATTCGACCAAATGTCCTTTCGACCAAATGTACTTTCGACCAAATGTCATTCGACCAAACGTCATTCGACCAAATGTCATTCGACGAAATGTCCTAAAGCCTAAAATCAAATATACTCCTTAAAAAGATTTGCACGCCCCTTAACATCGCCAGAAACGGCCGTACTTTCCTATGTACACCATTCTTGGAAGCATGTGGGCAGTTGCAAAGCACCCAACCGCTAAAAGATACCAAAAGCCAACAAGTCCAGTAACGAGGCTAATGAGACAAAATGTCGTTGAGGAGACTCTCTGTGTGTGGCTGAAATTGAAAGTTGCCTCCCAGAAGGCTGCACAAGTTTACTTCCTGCATCGTTATCCAAGTTGTGCCGTTCCGTACGATTGCTCGGAAAAAGCTCTACGTAGACTACAATGTGACTACAGCACGGCCTTACCTGACTAAATCTGAAAACAAGAATACCTGGAAAAGTCCTTCGTTTCCCGTGCATCGTACGTGTGTGACAAACTCGTTCGAGAATTCCATTTTCCTAGAATAGCTCCTTAGTCCTTTCCAATCCCGGTTGAGTGGGATGTTTTGAGTTTTGGTGTGTATTTATAGTTCTGCTAGGAATTTGATTTCTCCTGGGAGGCAACCAACTGTACTCACCGAGTTTCGCTTTGCCTGTGGAGCACAATATGCTCAACGAGGGAGATACAGTTTACAGTTCAGACACGCACCACGGGCACCCACATCCATAACTGCGAATACAGGAGACGGTGTAAACATAATGGCTGGATAGTTCCGCGGAAAAAAACGAAGCGAAGCGTGAGGTCCAGAATGCAATTGAGTTCCACCAGTCAATAGGAAGTGCATTGCGTCGCTTCTGGTGGGAGCTCCAGCTAGGAAGGATTGGCTTGGCTGGCACTTTGTTATTTCAGGACATGTTATTGTCCAGCTGGGAATTGAGTTACATGTTCTGAAAAAGAGTGCATGCTTAGTGGGGGGTATTTTGATTTGAATTTTTGAGCGACTGATGTGAGTTTATTGGCGGGTCATTGGTTCTCACAGCATGGGTGCTGCCAGGGTGGGTTGTGAGTAAGTCTTTTGTTTGTATTTAGACTGATTTCAATTTATGTTCTGCTACATGTAAAGTGTTTATCGCCCTCTCTAAAAATCTAAAGACAAATTTTTAATTGAATTAGGTGAGCAGTATATATCACTTGTCAAATGTAGCATAACAGGATTGAATGAAATAACAATACAGTGATGTCCCGATTTTGTCAGTCCCATGCTGCATTTGTGGTTGACAAAATCGGAAAAGAGCTAAAATCGGGAAAACAAATTTTCGACAGGTTTCAAGTTTTCATTTTAATTTAAGGGCTTAGTTGTATGATTTTGTTAATACAAATATTTTATTTTATTTTCATTTTATATATACCGTAATTCATGGTAATATTGATCAGTTCCTTGAATAATTATTGAAAATTTAAAATTTCAAAATTTCGGTCTTTTGATGATTGTATAGCCGTAGCCAAGGTCATAATCGACTTTATGCACCCAATATTGCCAGTAGAGATTTGTTCACTCTGATTAAAATAAATCTAAATTTTAGGCTGACAAAATCGGGAAAAAAGGATGCAAAAATCAAGGGTTGACAAAATCGGGTCAAAAAGGGTGCTAAAATCGGGGGTAGACAAAATCGGGGGCTGACAAAATCGAATCATTGCTGTATTATGATAATGATTCGAATCATCATTTTTTCTGGTTCATTCGACAGTTTATCTAAAACTTCTTCTTTAAGTACAACCTCATATGGAGCATTTTAACTCTGCTTCTTCTGAAATATGTTCTCAAATGATATCATTGTCATTATTGTTAGCAGTGTCATGGTCATGGTGTGAAGCAACTTTCCATTGGATAACTTAAATACTTCGAAAGCACTCCAAGGTTTGTTTCTGAGCACAAGAAATGCTTTTTTTCGGGAATACTTGTGATTTGCAGGTTGAAATATTTGACTTGCTCTAACTTGTACAATGGTCTAAATCATATTCACTTTTCACTTGAGTTGTGAAGTGTTAATTTTTTATTCATTGACTGCTCATTATCTTTTAAGAAAAATTGCTATATAATCCAGGATTTTTTGAAATTTGTCTTCCAATTCCTTATTATTAATACTGAAATACCGTTTTATTACCCGATATTATTGAGTAAAACCGTGAAATGAAAATTGCGCTCCCATGGTTAAAAACATGGAACATTTGTCGTAATTGGAAATGTTATGAAATTAAAGCCCTTATGATTGAGGAAGTACATATTTTTTTCCACCAACCCTAAGGAGTATTATCATATCGTTAAATTTGACTCCTTTGATTAAAGGACAATAACAAATTTTATAATCCACTACTTCAATGAATTATATTTTGTAATAAAAATGCGCCTCTTTGATCTAAGAATAATGAATTTGTTTTTCTTCCTCCTCTTCCATTGAATTATGAAGATTGCGTTATTTTGGTTAGGTGATTATATAATTTTCTTTCCAAACATGCAAAACAAAAATGTATTATGAAAATTGCGCTCCTTTGATCCCATCCACGAGTTAACAGGTCACTGTAATCTAATGAAAATTGCGCCCCTTTTATTCAGGAATTAAGACAAATTTTTTGCCCAACTTTTCATTGTAAAATATAATCTAATAAAAAAATTTCACCCATTTCCTTATTGAGTAATGAAAATTGCGTTCCTATAGTTCACAAATTTTGACAATTTTTCAGATCACCTTCCCTTTATTGAAGATTATCATGTAATGAAAAAAACGCCCCTCTGGTTAAGGAAGTATGACAATCATATCGTAAAATTTGCACTACTTTGATTCAGGGTTAATGATAAGTTCAAATCACTATTTTAAAGGGTTCAAGAAAAAATGGAAAAAGCTGGGGATGTTCAAAAATAAAAATTTTAAAAATCAAAAACCAAAATTTAAAAATTTGCGAATTAAAATAAATAAATGCCCAAAACGTGTTTAGAACGATTTTAGATAACGAAAAATAATACTTAAATCGAAAATAAAAATTTGGGTATTAGAGGGTTAGCAGTGTCATGGTCATGGTGTGAAGCAACTTTCCATTGGATAACTTAAATACTTCGATAGCACCCCAAGGTTTGTTTCTGAACTCAAGAAATGCTTTTTTTCGAGAATACTTGTGATTTGCGGGTTTTGACTTGATCTACCTTGGGTTTGATTTGACTTGCTCTACCTTGTACAATGGTCCAAATCGGTAACTCAACAGGAAAAAGTACTTTCTATGGTCTCGTTGAGTTTAGACGAATGGTGTTCTCAGAGAATTCGTTCGTAATTGAGTTTTGCATTTTCATATTCACTTTTCACTTGAGTTGTGAAGTGTTTATTTTTTTATTCATTGACTGCTCATTATCTTTTAAGAAAAATTGCTATATAATCCAGGAATTTTAGAAATTTGTCTTCCAGTTCCTTGTTAAGTAATGTCATTTATTGAACATTGTGTTCCTATGGTTCAGAAATTATGACAATCGTTCATGGCCTTTCGCATTATTGAGTTCTTTCATATAACAAAATTTGTGCACTTGTGGTTGAGGGCTTATGGCTATTCTTCCGAAAACCTTTCATACTGGAGTAATATCATCATATATTACATGTCCTCTTATTTTTTCTCATGTACAAGATGGCACTCCTATAATCTCGGTATTCTATCATCTTGTTTTTGTCAGTATTAGTTTTTTCAATTATTAATATTGAAATACCGTTTCATTACCCGATATTATTGAGTAAAACCGTGAAATGAAAATTGCGCTCCCATGGTTAAAAAACATGGAACATTTTTCAGGTCACCTTCCCTTATTGGAAATGTTATGAAGTTCAAGCCCTTATGATTGAGGAAGTACATATTTTTTTCCACCAACCCTAAGGATATATCGTTAAATTTGACTCCTTTGATTCAAGGACAATAACAAATTTTATAATCCACTACTTCAATGAATTCTGTTTTGTAATAAAAATGCGCCCCTTTGATCTAAGAATAATGATTTTTTTTCTCCCACCTCTTCCATTGAATTATGAAGATTGCGTTATTTTGATTAGTTGATTATATAATTTTCTTTCCAAACATGCAAAACAAAAATGTATTATGAAAATTGCGCTCCTTTGATCACATCCACGAGTTAACAGGTCACTGTAATCTAATTAAAATTGCGCCCCGTTTATTCGGGAATTAAGACAATTTTTTCGCCCAACTTTTTATTGTAAAATATAAATTAATAAAAAATGTTTCACCCATTTCCTTATTGAGCAATGAAAATTGCGTTCCTATAGTTCACAAATTATGACAATTTTTCAGATCACCTCCTTTTATTGAAGATTATCATTTACAGTGAAACCTCAAGGGACCATCGACTCATGGAAATATCGACTCATAGAACAATTGCCAAAACTATTTATGAATGTGTTCGTTATTAAAATATTAGAAAAGTAACATTTTATGTCTATTAACACATTATTTCATCATATTTAATTAAAATAAATAATTTAAAATAATACTTTCATTTCATAATAAACTTGAAGAGCACACAATCTACAATGGGAAGCATCGAGGTTTTCGACTTTTTCCAATAACTAGCAGAGGAAGCTTGTCACTTCCGTCGTTAGCAGCACAATGAATGGTGAGTCTTTGCTTCGAATACTTTTCGCCATGGCTAGATTCCGACTGGAATGCATATGTTTAATCCGACAGGCACTTGTAGAGCAAGCCTGTCTCATCCGAATTATAAATGTCCTTCGGATCATACTCTTGAATGAAACCTGGCAAAACGTTGGTCATACAGTTTCCAGCCATTGTAGAGTCGACCGCAGTGCTTTCTCCACAATTTGTGCGAAATGTTATGTCGTTTCAAAAATTTGGAGAGCCAGCCGCTGCTACCCTGGAATTTAGAGACTCCAAGCTTTTCCGCTAGCTGGCATGCCTTCTCGCGAATAATAAATCCCGACAACGGAACACTATTTTCCCTGGCTTGACTTATAAAGACTTGAAGTGCCCGTTCCTGTCGCTCGCCAACCGGTGACTTCGCTCTTTTGACCTGGAGATTTTCATTTTGAAACTTATTCAATCGCCATTTCTCTCGGTTCTTCAGAATCGTTGAAACGGTACTTTGAGGTATCTGGAATCGCTTCGAAATTCCTGTTACCTTTGCACCACTTGCCTCGTACTCGTCAATTATGGTGCTCCGTTGTGCAACGGTCATCACCTTGATTTTCCCTTTCTCAACTTTTTACATCTTCGGAGCGAATGTGCCACGATCTTCACGATTCAGGAATCAAATATTGAATAACATCGAGTCATAGAAACCAAACACAGTCATGGTAATCTGGTGGGACCATCGAGCAAAGGAGGCATTGAGTAAAGGAAATATCGACTACTGGGGGCATAAGTGTATGGAAAATCGAAGGGACTGAAGAGATTATCGAGTAATGGAAACTATCGACTCATGGAACATCGACTCATGGAGGTTTAACTGGAATGAAAAAAAACGCCCCTCTGGTCATGGAAGTATGATAATTTCCCATCCACTTCATGGAATAATATCAAATCGTAAAATTTGCACTACTTTGATTCAGGGTTAATGATAAGTTCAAATCACTATTTTAAAGGCCTCGAGGTGAACCAGCCACGGGCTGAAAGCCTCGTTAATAAAGACAATAAAATAATAATAATATTTTAAAGGGTTCCATTTTCTATTAATAAAATGCGCCCCTATGATCTAAGGATAATGATTTTTCTGCTCACCTACCCCATTGAATTATATCATCTAATGAAAATTGCGTCCTAATAGTACTATCCATTACTCAACAGGTTTTACTCAATGTTTGGAAAATTGCGTACTTATAATAAAGTAATAATAACAATTTTCGCCCACCTTCGCCACCATGCTAAAAAGGCACCCTATCATCGTCACAATGAATAGTATCGTATAATGAAAATAGAGCCCTTATGATTCTGGAATTAACTTCTTAAAAGAGTTGGTTCATTCAATGAAAAAAGCGCCATACAGATCCAGGATTTATGATACTTTTCAGCCCACTTTCTCTTATTAACTTGTATTATGCAATTTAAATAACGCACATTTATCTTAAAATTTGCACTATTTTGATTCGCATTGTAAAATATAACCTATTCAAAATGTCGCCTCTAATTAGAAAAAAATGTGCCCCTGTCATATATGAATTGTGACAATTTTTTTACCCATCTCCACTCATTGAGTAGTATTATCCAATAAAATTTACGCCCCTTTATTTAATAAACTATAATTTTTTTTCCATCCCATTCCGCTGTTATATTATGATTACATAATGGAAAATGCGCCCATATGATATTGGAATCCTGACCTATTTTTATCCACTTCTTGATATTCTTCGCCTACATTCTCGTGCAATGAAAATTGCGCCCCATGAGGCACCATAGTGCAGAAATTGTTTCAAATTTATCATTCACTTCTTATAAGGGTTTCATACTGTAGTCAAAATTGCGCCCTCATTATTAAGGAATTCTGAAAATTTTTCTTCTCTCATACCCTTATTGATATATGATGAAAATTGAGATCTTATGATTGTGGAATTACATTCTCTTCTAATGAAAATGGCACTCCTCTCACTACACAGCAGGATACTGCCATGAAATGAGAGGTGCGACCCTATGAATTATGAAATTGTTTAACTTATATCGTAAAATGGAATTTGGGCCCTTATGACTCTGTATTTATGACGCCTCTATGATCCACGTCTTATAATAATTTTTTCGTCCAACTCGTGATTTAAAAAAATCATGTTACTCGAATCGAACCAATATAATTCAAAAATATGGCATTTATTTCGCCCACTTCCTTATTAAGTAATATCGTGCATTGAATATCGTGTATGCAACCTTTATGCGCTCCTATCAGGTGCGTCCCACTCGGGTTCAGACTGGGCAGCACTTCTAGTACTACATTTGGTTCCTTGGTACTGCAAAGATATCCACGTTTGACAGATCGCAGTACACTTTTCACGGAATTCTAGATTTGGCTCTATAACCATGATGTTTTGGGTAACTGCAAGGGACATGGAGGTCTTTATTACGTCTTTGCTCCTATGGTTCAGAAATTATGATAATTTTTCAGGTCACCTCACTCTATTCAAGATTATCATGTAATGAAGATAACGCCCCAGTGATTAAGGAAGTATGACAATTTCCCGCCCACCCTATGGAGTAATGTCATATCGAAAAATTTGCGCCCTTTTGATTTAGTGATAATGCAAAATTTAATCGTCTTTTTGTTCAAAGGGTTCTATTTAAAAAAAAATGCGCCCCTATTATCCAAGGATAATTATTATTTTGCTCACCTTCCCCAATGAGTTATATCATGTTATAGAAACTACTATGACAATTTGTCCGCTCACCTTCTCAATGTAAAAAAAAACATAGAATTTTTTTCATTCACCACTCAAATATGTTATTCTATCATATTAACTCATCCACAAATATACAGCTTTACCATGTGTAAAATGGCTTCCCCATCATTAACAAATTGACTTGTCTGTTATCCGATATGATAGTATTTTTTATTGTATTATGCCTATCACGTTCCAAAATGACTGATTCCTTAAATGTATACACCTAGACGAATACTTTTTGTACTCACTGTACTTTTATCGATTGTAATCGATCATCCGAAGTGAATTTATTACATATCTCTCGCGGTTTATATCGTTCATACTTTGGAATATATGAATGATATTTATGAAAATGTTCAATGTATTTTGTAATTTTCATAAGTAATGCCTTATTAACGAATTTTCCAAAAAACATAATTCTTACAACTTCATTTTCCATTCATTTCATTTATTTAGTTAACATCTACACATATAACACTGAATCAACAATTTCACGCCACAATACTCGGTTCGTGGCCTCATCTCTCCATGCTCGGTTCTGCCCAACGCTCGCCAAATCGATATGCACTTGATCCGCCCACCTAGCTCGCTGCGCTCCACGCCTTCTTGTACCAACCGGATCCGAAGCGAACACCATCTTTGCAGGGTTGCTGTCCGGCATTCTTGCAACATGCCCTGCCCATCGTATCCTTCCAGCTTTGGCCACCTTCGGGATACTGGGTTCACCGTAGAGTTGGACGAGCTCGTGGTTCATCCTTCGTCGCCACACTCCGTTCTCCTGCACACCGCCGAAGATCGTCCTAAACACCTGACGTTCGAAGACTCCAAGGGCTTGCAGATCCTCCTCGAGCATCGTCCACGTTTCATGCCCGTAGAGGACTACCGGCCTTATGAGCGTTTTGTACATGGTATATTTGGTGCGGGCGTGAATCATTTTTGACCGCAGCTTCTTCTGGAGGCCATAGTAGGACTTCCACTGATGATGCGCCTCCGCATTTCATGGCTAACGTTATTGTCAGCCGTCAGAAAGGATCCAAGATAGACGAACTCGTCGACCACCTCGAAAGTATCCCCGTCTATCGTAACACCTAGGCGAGCCCTGTCGCGCTCGGCCCCTCCAGCTAGCATGTACTTTGTCTTGCTCGCATTCACCACCAGTCCAACTTTTGCTGCCTCGCGTTTCAGGTGGGTGTACAGGTCTGTCACCTTTTCAAATGTTCGGCCGACGATGTCCATATCATCCGCGAAGCAAACAAATTGACTGGATCTCGTAAAAATCGTACACCGGCTGTTAAACCTGGCTCGCCGCATAACACCTTCTAGCGCAATATTGAACAACAGGCCCGAAAGTCCATAATTTTGTCGTAGTCCCCGGTGGAATCCAAACGAACTGAAGTGTTCGCCTGAAACCTTCACACAATTTTGCACACGTTCCATCGTCGCTCTTATCAGTCTCGTGAGCTTCCCGGGAAGCTGTTCTTGTCCATGATTTTCCATAGCTCTACGCGGTGGATAATGTCGTATGGTTTTTGGGGGGAGGGGGGGTTTGAGATTTCTTACGCGCCATACAAATTATTTTTAATTTTTATACAAAAAATCTTACTATGGGGGGAGGGGGGGTCTAAAAACCGCCAAAATTGTCTTACGTAATTAATGGATCGCCCCAAAGGTGATGCATTGGGACCTGGTATTCACGACATTTTTGGAGGATTTGCCGTACAGTAAAGATCTGGTCCGTTGTCGATCGGCCGTCAACGAAGCCGGCTTGATAACTTCCCACGAACTCGCTTACTATAGGTGACAGACGACGGAAGATGATCTGGGATAATACTTTGTAGGCCGCATTTAGAATGGTGATCGCTCGAAAGTTCTCACAATCTAACTTGTCACCATTCTTGTAGATGGGGCAGATTACCCCTTCCTTCCACTCCTCCGATAGCTGTTCTGTTTCCCACATTATGCCTATCAACCAGTGCAGACAAATGGCCAGCCTCTTCGAGCCCATCTTTATGAGTTCAGCTCCGATACCATCCTTACCAGCAGCTTTATTGTTCTTGAGCTGGTGAATGGCATCCTTAACCTCCCTCAAAGTGGGGGCTGGTTGGTTTCCATCTTCCGCAGTACTGACGAATTCTTACAAATGTTCTCAATTTAACTCATAATGCATCTTAGTTGTCCCAAACAGGACTTTTTAATGTTATCTTAAGTTCGTCTTACTTCTAAATTATTTTCTGCTAATATTGAAGGTGTTTGGAATTTTGTGAAATTTTGACTTCTGACCCATAGGGGAAGAAATCTGTATTAAAAGTCCTATCATTAGACGGTGATAGGTCATTTGGCATAAAGTCGTTTGGCAGAATAGTTGTTTGGCTCAGTTAGTCTGAAACACAGAATTTCTCAATTTTTCGTTTTTACGTTCCCATTGAATCTTCCCTTCTTTATTTAATTGGCAGTTATTTCAAATTTAACCGTCCTCAGCATTTTTGCCAACATGTGTATAGATGAGAACGACAGAATACTCCCTTTTTTACTGTTCATCGTTCTTGTCACCATTTTTCGGGGAAACCAGTCATTCGGGGAAAAAATAAAAAAAAAATATTGAGGGGGATTACTAACTAAGTGATCTTGAATACATTTTTGGTGAGACTCCTAGATTTTTTTGTCCTATTTTTTAGAGATATTCTTAGTGATTTCTAACAATCCTAAACAAATTATAAATGAACTGCTGGAGGATTCTTCGAACTTACAATTGGAATGTACCGGGTACCCCCGTTGGTTTGACCACATTTATTTTGAATACTTTTTAATCTGTACCCTGCTAATTCGCACATCGTTCAGATTAAAAATGGTTCAAACATCATTTAGCTCATGGAATGGAGTGAAGTGAAATTGAACGCTGTGGAACGCAACGCAGAATCAAAACAAAACAGTGCAAGAGGTAATCAGAAACACGTTTCTAGGGTGACTAGATGTTCAAATTAAAAATGAACCCCGATGGTTTGCATGAGGTATCGTTCAAATTAGCGGGGGTGCACGGTATATGTAATAAGTACGTAGAGGACTTTCCATGAGAAATCATTAAAAGAATTTCTAATGCATTCCCTGGCGGAATTCTTCAAGAGATTTTTTTTAATCCAATTTGCTCGAGAAATTTTCTGGTGAGATCAGAAAGCCTGGAAATGATTTTTCGTTGGAATCCCAGGACAAACTCAGTGAGAAACTAATAAATAAGTTCTTTAAGAAAGCACTGAAAACTATGAAAACAATTCATGAACAAATCTCCGTTGGAATTCTCAGACAAATCTCTTCAGAGCACATGTTTAAGTACTTGCGAAATTCGTGGAGAAATCACAAAGGACATTCCTTGTAAGTTTTTTTTTCTAGAAATCTTGACTGGATTACAAAAAGAATGAATCTCTTCCGTTGTGAAAATTGAAAATTACAAATATCACTGATGTGCCATGAAATGAAACAAAATAATAAATAAATAAAAATCCGTTGAAATTACGAAATGTGTGAAAATCCTACTTATTGCTGTTGACAGTACTTTTGGAAAACAAGTATTTGCTAGGCCCCCCCTAGGCCCCCTCCAGAAAAAAATCCTAGCTACGCCAATGATGCTCTCTAATGTCACAACAGTTTTTGAAATTAGTAGCTTGGAAAATCTCTGAACGAACACCACGCTTGTTAAGAACCAACCAACATTTTTGCCTTGGACTCGGTGGTGTTGATCTCGGTAAAAACTTAAAAAAATGACCATCATACCAAACGGCCATTATGCCAAAAGGCTTTATGCCAAACGGAGTACAATCCATTAGACTGCCCTTAAGCTCTTTTGCAACTTGCCGAAGATACCATCCATCTATTTTGTCTTAAAATATAACTGTATCTATAAAAGTAATTGATCTCAATAATAGATCACTGGGCGTTAATGGGTTGAAGTTGGCAACACTCCAGCCTATTACTACAGCCACTTGCATAGAACTCCTACGACCCACTCACTATTTCGAAACTGCATCCATTCTGAGTGCCACATCCTACCGCGCTTCTCGCACCCTTTCGCCACTCAGTTGCACTCCGGTAGTAGGATTTCGGTATTGCTGCCGGACCATGCGCACTACAGTAGCCTCCTTCGCTTCCCACGTGAGCGACCCGAACAACCGCCACGACATCGGCAATCATCCCCGAGCGTCAGACTCCAGCTCGGCCAGAAGGCAACAGCGGCCCATATGACATCCTTTCGGAAGCTGCTGCTGACGGTGCATAATGTGATGCTGCCGAATGCCGAACGGACGGCGGCAACCTTAACCTACACACGGGTCGGCGGGGTTCGTTCCGTTCGTGGCCAGGTTAGTTCTTCTGGCGCCTTCGAACGGGACGTTTGCTCGGTCGCGCGCGCGGTTGGCCAATGTTCTTTACACTTGCGACGGGATATCGTTTGTTTGCTCCTTTGACGGTTCGTGGAGTTCTACCCATAACCCAGATCCGGTGTCAGCTGGATGGGAAGCTGTACCTCGGGCAGGTGGTTTTAGCTAAGAAAACTGGTTCAGTGATGTGATTTGTGCGGTTGAGCACTGCAACTTTGGTTAGCGTGTCAATTATTCAACCGCTATTTTGGACGAACCTCTTGAAGCTTGCCTGAAGTTGCTGCGAAGTGTTTGCAATAAAGTTCTCTGAACGATAACAGACAGATCGCTGTCATTCTCCCGGAGGGACTTCGAAGAAGTACCATCTGAACTTTGCTACTTCTGGTTTCCATTGTCTTGCAGAAGAGATCCGACGGATGAATAATTAATTCGATAATGAAAACATAATCTGATTAAAGCTATTGTGCGGAAGAGAGCGGGATCCCAGCGATGAAGAGTTGTCGATGGTGGTGAACTCAGTGGAGCGTGGATGATATGATTATACCGTTCTCCGGGTGGGGAAAGCAGAAGATTTCGAATTATGACGGAGGGTTGTTCTAGTAACCGTAAATGATGATAATGATGATAACCGTGTAACTGGATGATGAGGGCAGGAATACATCCGACGCGTAACCGTCAATCGATGGTTATTCGGTTATTTGCTTATCGGTGTGATGCGGAACACGAAACCGAGATTTTCCGAAAAGCCCATCTCTGCCACTATCGGAATGCCGGGGAATGCCGCAGCAGAACTTGAATCCTGCTGAGTCGGAGCAAGAGCCCAAGTGAAAATACCGAGGTGCAACAGGAAATTGGCCGTGATTTATGAGTTCAGTGAACATGATTCAGTGCAGTTTAGGCGAAGAGTTATTGCAACGCCAGTTCTGAAGAGGGCGGGGGGTGTTCTCTGCGTCTGAATGTGGAGTGCAACAAAGGGATGGTACAAATAGTTCTCCATATCTAGTGGCATTCGTTTACTCTGTATGGGCGCCGTTGGCAGTGAAAAACGAGCAAAATTTCCTATCGATTGAAAAACGGGGCCAGGCAGATTATTAAACGAGTGCAGTGTTTAAAGCCCATCCGTGGAAACAATCGACCGAAAAATCTCAGCTGGTAATTTAAGGCCGGATGTTGGGAGTTTAGTGTTTTAGTGAGTTTGTATGGATCCAGACAGATGTTTAAACAGCACCTGGAATTGATTCAATGTGGTGCAACCAGTCAGTGAATGCTGACATGTATTGATTGGAGACGGAGCGCAAAAAGGAGGTCATCGTGCCCGGAGGCTGTGAGTGAGCATTGATACATGAAATTTATGATGTTTCGATTGGTTGAGCATTTTGCGTGGGAGGGATTGGCAACGGTGGTGTCGTTTTTCATGCCACGTTTCTACATTTGATTGACATCATCCCGGAGGACTTTGAGGGAGCGATGTTTTAGTTTAGAGTTTCCGTCATATTGGCACGTGGAACATTGAAGATGATGGCTTTGCTTGCGGTTGGATACATTTCAAAGCATTTGGTATCTCTTTGATGTTTATTTTGAAATATTTTAATGGATATTTTTAGATTGACAGATATAGCTCAGTGGGTCGTGAAACGAAGGGTCAAAACTAGATGAAAATTTTTGTTCCATTATTGGAATTTTTACTCAAATAGCATCAATGGTTCTCAATTTATAGCTGAAAGTTTAAGAAGAGTTTTCAATGATGTTATTTAAAAAAAAATTTTGAAAAATTCATGGACAATCTTAGATTATCAGGACGGAACGAACTGAAAACCATTATTCACTAATTTCTCATAAAATAACAATTGTGTTGTTATTCCAAACTTTTGCATGAAACGTAAAACTGTGAAGGACGCAGGCCTTCCTTAGTCTATAATTGTGGGAAATGTGAAGTAAATAGTGCGATTCAATATCTTGGTTTCGGGTTCAGATAATGATTTAGGATGGACTACTAAAATTCTGAAAATTTGATTGGTCGCGAAAGGGATGCAGAGTTTTAAAAGCCCCAAATTTTTTTGGAGGTATACTACAAAAAGTTACATGAATTTGTTTTGGTAATCTATCAGCAATTTCTCAATACTTTATTCCGAAATTCTAGATTTTCCAGAAAGTTATCAGGCAAGCTATCGAAAATGTTGCTTTTAAAATATCACGAATTTTAACAAAGATTCTTCTATAAAATATTTCAAGAAATTCGCATGGAATGTTTACTGATTGTACGGAACAATCCACTAATGACTTACTTTTGAGAAGGGCCTAAGAAAAAACAATTTTCAAAAAAATAAAACTCAGAAACTATTTGTCTGATTGGTTTGGTGTCTTCCGCAAAGTTTTAGGTTATTGTTGCAACTATTTGAAAAAATTTACACTGTTAAAAAAAATGTTGTATTTTTTTTATTCCGAAAAAAAAGCTTAAAAATCAATTTTCTCAAAAATCTTTTTTTTTTTATGTTTTAATATTTTAAAGTAGACAAAAAATGGAGTCATTTGCAGAAATCATGGACAAAAAAGTTATGATTTTTTTAAAAAAGGTTGATTTTTCAATATGGTCTAAATAAACTTTTTGAATGCTTTTCGACCCGATTTTATGCAAGTACGCAAAATTTGCAACAAAAAATGTATTTGAGAAAATTTTGCTAATTGCTACCGTTTCCGAGATACAGCGATTTTAAAATTAAATTTACTGAAAATTCACAACTTTTGGTTGTTTTCGGATGTATTTTATGAAAGCATTTTATTTCATGTTCTTATACAATGATGGAGCGTCCTATTTTGATACAGATTTCTTACTTTTTCATAATGTTTACAATTTTTTACTATCATTACAGTTTGAAAATTGCCTAACTTCTATTTTATCTACAGAAACTTTTGTTTTCCCTGAATAGTTATTGCTTTCGAATATTGTTCATTAAGCTGCCTCTTGTAGTTGCATAAGAAAAGAAAATTTATGTTAGTTGCTCCTCCTTGCGCTTTTGAGCCCAATTAAATAATTCCTTGGCATTTTTGATGGGATGTTCACGTTCTTTAGCTAGACTAGTCCTTGTAGCCATGCGTTTCATTGTTCCCCCTAATGCATCACAGGGCCCTTTGCCATGCGATGTTGCGAAAAAATAGCATTCAACATCTATATCATAGTTTTTCTTAAATTGGCAAAGACTAGAAAAGTTCTTTCTATTTTTATATTGTAATGCAGCTCCATCAGACATGAAATAAATTTTGTTCAAATTTAAGTGCTTTTCTTGGCGTATAAAATTAATCATTTTTGAGATAAATAAGTTAACGGAATCATGCCGCAAATCTTCGGAAATTACGGAAGCTTAAATGATTGAGCATGCCATTTTCCTTAAAATAAATCGCAAATGGATGAATAGTTGCTTGCTGCGCATTCCAGTGATGACTTTGAACTTCATCCTGACGATGCTTCTAATGTCTCCTTACTAGAAACATTCAAGTTGGAGTTCGTTGATTCTATTGAAGTTGCTGACGTTGCTTCCAATGACTCCTGACTAGGAATATTCATATTGGAATCCATTGACTGTATTGAAGTTGCTGATGCTGATGTTTCTATTGTTTCCTCTTCCATGCAAACATCTTCCTCTTCGCTACTTGATAAGTCATCACTGCTTGATAATGCTGTTATTTTGGCCAATTGTAAACGACACGAATCGCTAATTTTAAATTGTTTATTAAGCTGATTTTCATCTGCAAATCCTAGTTCAACTAATTTGGCAAAATTACTTTCCGTGATGTTTCGGTAACTTTTTGAACACTTTTTTGAAAACACATTTACACAACCTTTGTTGATGGTGTTCATTTTATACTTCATTGTTCTAAGCTATCTTTTACTTTTCACTTGATTATCACTTGCTTGTTTATCACTTGCTTGTGTCTTTGCTGCATCAGCTCTTTTATATACCAACATGGGTACCTGAATCTGCTGTACTTTAAGAAAACATCAGGTTTATTTGTGTGAGACAACTGGGCACGTTACTCCTCTACTCATAAAGCTTTTGTTTTCGAATGGAAATATTTCATTACCTTAAATCGATATAAATGCATTTCACGTTTTGATTGCTTTATATTCGTTATTTTCTTTTAATTTTTTAAATTTTAACATTTTGTTTCATATTTTCTTGTGATATCAAAATATCATAATGTTGAATGTTGAAGTTGTGTTTCGTTAAAAAAATAATTAATCATTTTTACAGGGCACATTTTTTATTTCGCCTCATGCCATGAAAAATTACCAAGTCAATATTTTTTCAAACATTTTAGTCAAAAATTATCTACTCTTCCAGACAATGAACAAATTTCTAGGTTTATGAGCCTCGAAAAACATTCGAAAATACCGATAATTGAAAATTATATCATAATTTTGTATTAAAATCGCTGTATCTTTAAAACGGTAAAAGTTAGCCTGATTTTCCCGTCTACCTTTTTTGTTGTAAATTTTGCGTACTCTCATAAAATCGAGTTGAAAAACGTTTAAAAAGTTTATTATGATCATTTTCAAAAATTCACCTTTTCTTTAAAAAATCATAACTTTTTTGTCCATGATTTCTCCATATTGACCCAATGTGCAAAAGACTTCATTTTTTGTCTACTTTAACATATAAAAAAATATAAAAAATCAGAAATACGGTTTTTGAGAAAATTGATTTTTAAGCTCTATTTTCAAAATATAAAAAATGACAACATATTTTTTACAGTGTTTTCAGATAGTCCCAACAATGACCTAACACTTTGCGGAAGACACCAAACTGATCGGACAAACCGTTTCTAAGTTATAATTTTTTGAAAATTATTAAGGATTTTTTTCTCAGGCCCTTCTCAAAAGTAAGGCTTGAGTCAAAATGGCGAACCGATGATGCAAAAAGGCATTTTTGGGCATAAAGAAAGCATGTGCAAAATTTCATCCAAATCAAAAAATATAAAAATGAAATTTGGGAAAAAAGTTGCATTTTCTGTGGAACCGCTCATCTATGTTTTTCATTTATGGAACAATTTACAGTTTTTTATTTATGGAACAAATTTCTCAATAAATATAATTCCATTCTCCATAGCTTGTTGGCGATAATTACCAATGACGTTTTGAATATTTATAAATCCTGAGCAAGCAAAACCCTCAATGAAATTAACATTTAATACAGGGCTACATTGTAACAGTAAAATTGGCGAACCTCCATATCCAACAAAAAGTCCACAGCAATTTCATTTACAAAGAGACTTAGGAGACATCAAACTCAAAATACAAGAATATCTGTTATCTCATACAATATTCTATACTGAAAATAGATAATTTTATTTATTTTCTCCTTTCGACTTGTTGACAAATTTGAAAATAGATGTTTTTTTTACAGAAGAAAAATTTTAAATTTGTCACAGGCTTAATTGCAAAAATTTATCCAGAACTCAGGCAGATAAAAATATTTATTTTCTTTTATGTCACTCTCCCCACCCCCTTCAAAAAGTAAAAAATTTTGGAGGGGAGTAAAAAAAGATATCTCATTTTTTTTTTAAGTTTTCATTCAAATAGGATTTTGACATATATTGTTCTAAGAGGAATTATGCTGTTATTAGCTGTATTATATAGTATGGTTTAGCTTGCCCAAGGCTTATGAAATTTATTTTACAAATCCTAATGAAATTTTTGGTGTAATTGCTTGCAAACGACTTCTTTGAGAATATGTCTCAGAGTTATATCTAATGTTTTCTTTTTTGTTGATTCACAAGTTACATTACAATGCATTTTTTTTTTTTGTGAAATTTTCCATCAAAGAAATCTTTGGAGGCGTTTGAGACATACAGTATTTTTGTACAAAATAGTCTATTGACAAAGTATGGTCTTGGTTAATATCTGTGGAAGTACTCATAACAACAGATAAGAAGAAGGCTATGTCCCAGTTTTAACGTAATGCCAAAAAAGAAGAAGGAAAGCAACGTTCACCGCTGTTTCCTCTGGCTCATGCTTTATCTGTACAAATTCTAATGAAACCTCTTGCACGAGATAAATTAAGATTGTCTGGTAGACCTACAGGATTTTTGTCCGTGTTTGCGGTAAGTAATTCTGTGAGTGACTCCTAACCTGCAACGCAACTGAATCTTATCGTGGATTTTGCTAAATGGATACCAAATTTTCATGTTAATTACATTTAAAGAAAAAAAAGGTTCCATTCATAACTGCGAAAGCTGTATTTTACTAACACGGAGATAACTCAAAACAATAACATGATTCGTTTGAGGATTGAGGAGTGATTTAAATGACTATTCCGGGAACTTCACAGCAAACTTTTTCCACAGATTGTTTTTTTTGAAGAACACATTAGGTGATTTCAACAGAATCACTCTATTTTCATACTTTCGTTTCTAGCGAGATCCTCCAAATCTTCTATTTTATTTCTTAAATCCTTCCTCAATGGAATCTTTCGAGAAATTTTTCTGTAGTTTCTCCAAAAGATACTTTTGAGATACCTACAGGAAATTTGTCAGGTTTTTTGTTTTGAGGATTTCTCGATCGCTTTTGATTTTTGTTAAGAACCTGGGAGGTAGCGATTCTCCATGAAAAGTTTCTGAAATTCTTTCAAAAGTTCTAGTAGGAACTTTTCAAGTTGTCAAAATTTGTTCAAGTTCTAATTTCAAGATCTATTTCGGAAGTTCTAAATGCGTCCTTGCTGGAATTTATTTCTTCAGAAATGTACCTACAAATAGTTCTGAAGAACCTTCTGAGCATAGTAATTCTTGAATTCTTCATCGAAACCTTCGGTAATTTCAAGTAACACCTCTGGGGATGTTTTCAGAGATATTTCTTGGAATTCCTATGAAGATTTGCCCACGAATTGATACAGAAATGCATCAAGTGGTGCTTTTAGGAAACAATCCAGTGATTATTTTCAGGTTTCCTAAAAGATTTTTTCAAAGATACCTCCAGATGTGTCTGAATAAGTATCTTCAGGTATTTGCAAGAAATACCTTTAGTGAAATTTCGCTTAAGGATTGTTAGCTCATTTTAATTAACTTTTTTCACGAGCAGTGATTTTTACTTTTGCACGATGACCTAAAAGACTGTTTTGTTGTTTTGTAATAGTTTACAGGTTTATCATTCAAAATTTTACAAGTGCCCTTTAAAGAATAGGAGATTGAAATTGACACTTTTATCAAAATTTTGGTCCATCCAATGCTGAGAAAATTTTCCTTGTGTTTCAGTGTAATTTCTAACAAAGTCGCAAATTCAGGAAAAATTTATTAAAAAAAATTCTAAAATATGTGTTTGCGCAAATTTATTGACCCAACAGAATAGCTTAGAAATATGTAAATGTATCGAGTAGATGCTTTAAATAAGTTCAGTAGCTCTATACCTCTTCCGCAACAGCTGTTCCTAGGAAGGTCAAATAAAAAATTGTATTTTTTTATTATCCGTGTCACACAACGTAGGGTTAAAACCATTTCGTGCGCGATGATTATGTTTTGTCAGTATACCTACGAAGTAAATACAAAATAAATTACCTTTGGAATGTACAGAGTGTACATTTTGCAAGCCCCCAGGCAATTCGTCTGGAATGTCTTAAAAAGTTATATGAGAATTTTCTCATGAGGAATTTGAATCAATGATTATTTCAAGAGTATTCAGAGCATTCTTCACAGATTTTTTAAAAAATCTCGGAGGAGCCCTTCGAAACATTAATTGTTCAAGAATTCTCAAGTATTTCCTTCGGGAAATTCTAAAGCAGTTTTCCATAAAATCCTTCCGAGAATTCCGAGAAACACACTGCCAAGACCAAGCTGAGGGTCGTGGGTTCGAATCCCACCGGTCGAGGATCTTTACGGGTTGGAAATTTTCTCGACTTCCCAGGGCATAGAGTATCTTCGTACCTGCCACATGATATACACATGCAAAAATGGTCATTGGCATAGTAAGCTCTCAGTTAATAACTGTGGAAGTACTCATAAGCTGAGATGCAGGCTCTGTCCCAGTTGGGACGTAACGCCAGAAAGAAGAAGAAAGACATATTCCTGCAGGACGTTTTTGAATTATCCACGAATTTTCGGAATGATTTATCTTTGGAGTTTTCTAGAAAACCCTACAGGGATTTTTCAAGAGAACATTTTGAGGAATTCTGAAAGGGTTCCTAGAAATGCCTCCAGGGATTCCTTAAATAATAAATCTAAGGTTTCCAGAAGTAATTGAATCTGAAATTCATGAAGGAAATCCTTCACAAACGTAAACCACAAACATGTCGATAACAAACAAAGCCATTTGTCTAAGAATTATAAACAATATTAAGAATTTAGTTAACAGTAAAGAGGAAAAAAAAATCTGTATTACCAACAATTCAAACACGTGCCATCATATAGAATAACTTGAAATAAATGAACAATTAAAGTCTTAAGAGAACCCTTCAGCGGTTTTACGGAATTTGTGAATTTATTACTTGGTTGTACGAGAGCCCTATATTGATTTTTCCAGGAATGTATCTGTTGGATTACAATACTCGAATCTCTAGAGCATCTAGATGACTTCTGCAGCTACTCGATTATGAAGACCATCCAGCAATTGCCAACTATCCTCTATACATGTACACGACTCAATTGTTAGCAAGTTGTGCGCTACATTTCGGACAAGACGTACTACCGAGCGCGATACTCATTTTATTTCTGTTTTGATTTCGTCTACAATAAGTTTGTGAAACAATTTACCTTAAGATTAAATCTAGTTTAAGAATAAATTGTGTTTTTTTTTTCAAGTGTTTGTTTGAATAGTTAAGTGGACTTTAATAAATACAAGCCAAAATTCCCTACGTGCAGCACTTATTAGTTTGATCGAACGAAGAAAGAAGATTTAGTTTATTACGATGCTGAATTTGTTCCACTGATCTCTTTGAGTATTCGAACAGTATCTAAGTTTTTTTTTCAGGAATTCAAGTAGGGTTTTTTTTCTGATTCTTTCCATTGAATTTTCAAAATATGTATCCAAACATTCTTCAAACATTTTTTTTTCTCAGGTGCCGGGAACCCCTTTGCTTTTAATTTGAACACTTTTAAATTTGCATACCGCCAATATAAACATCGTTCAAATTAAAAATGGTTAAAACGTTATTCCACTCATGAAACAAAATGAAGGTTTCCCCCAAGTCAACGCAATTATTTACAGCGACAGCGACAAAAAAAATCGCCGTGATTTCGCTGGAGCGTGTCTAAGCAACGGCTACGCGATTTCGCTGCGATTTTCGTCACGAAAGTCTAGATGGTTTCATATCAGAGTGTTTGCAATGACACAACAACGAAATCGCGGCGTTTTTTTGTCGCTGTAGCCGAAAATATTCACGTTCATGGAAAAGCGAATGGAGCATCATGAATCGAAATGAGAATCAAATCAATACAACCAGTGAGGAAACCCAGAAACACAATTAGGGTAGTTAGAAGTTCAAATTAAAAATATACTATTACAATCAGGCTATTTTTCCCCGAAAGTCGTTTTCTCGAACGCCAGTTCTTCGAATGACCTTCTTCTTCTTTCTGGCGTTACGTCCCAACTGGGACAAAGCCTGCTTCTCAGCTTCTTATGAGCACTTCCACAGTTATTAACTGAGAGCTTTCTATACCAATTGACCATTTTTGCATGTGTATATCGTGTGGCAGGTACGAAGATACTCTATGCCCTGGGAAGTCGAGAAAATTTCCAACCCGAAAAAATCCTCGACCGGTGGGATTCGAACCCACGACCCTCAGCTTGGTCTTGCTGAATAGCTGCGCGTTTACCGCTACGGCTATCTGGGCCCCTCGTCGAATGACCCTTTTCCCCGAAAAGTGATGCAGTTCAGAAATATACCTGAATAGTCTTCAGCGTCATGGTGGCAAACTAAAAAAAACGATAAGTAATCAAAAGAAGGCGGTACATAAAAGTATATTGCCAAAAATGCCTTGGACGGTAAAGTTCGACAGAACCGTAAACCAAATAAAGAAGGGTGCATATCAGATAACCGATTCATTCACCACCCTGAAATGGGTGAAATTATGACAATTGTAAGCACATTTCGGGGAAATGGGTGTCCAGTAGGGTGCGGCTTATTTTTCAAAAGTTCTCAAAACCAAAAATTCGTGTGCTCTACTGAAATCAAATCACATTTAAAGAGAAACCTTAAAATCTGAGCCAAAAATATTAACATTTAGATGTGGCGCAAGCGTCTTGAAGTTGAATTTTCAGGTTATAAAAAATGACCTTCAGTGAAATACACATAATTTTGTTATTTTTCAACCGATTTTAAAACTTCTAGCATCAATACCTTCAAAAAAAAAAAAATTGTAAAAACTTTGTTGAACACCAAATTTGTCTAAAACCAAAACAAGTTTTAGTTAGAAGTAATTTATTCCAAATTTTTCTTCATTTAACTAAAAATTTCAACTTTGTTTGACCATTCCAAATGTTTTTACATGCTTTTGAAGCTAATTTAATTGTTTTCAAACCGTTCATATATCACATTTCACTAAAAAAAATGTCTTGACCAAGTTATTCAGCAAAAACTGCACAAAAACATTATTTTTTAACGAAAAATGACAGTTTTGTCAAATCTTTGGCAGTTAAATATTGTCTCTTAAGCTGAAACTGATTTTTTTCATTTGTTTAACCTTTGGGAAGGACTTTGTAACCATTTTGACATAATTTTGAAACAAAATTATGTTTGCATATGTTAAAAATATATGCCCTATTCAACTCGTAATTAAGGCAAGATGCTTTACATATTTAAGTTTTATAGAAAAAATGCTATTTTCGGCAAAAAAAAACTTAAATAATCCAAAGAAATTGGATTTTTTCATTGTTTTTGGGTAGTTTTTGTTAAATACCTAAGTCAAAAAAATTTTAAGAAAAAAAATGTTGTATTTACAGTTTGAAAACAAACAAATTTGCATCAAAAGTTTGTCAAAAGATTTGGAATCGATTGAGTTTTAATGTTGTTATGGTCAAACAAAAATGATTTTTTTTAGCAAAATGAGGAAAAATTTGGATAAAAGTATTTTTAACTAAGACAAGTTTTAATTTCAGATAAAATCAATGTTCTACAAAATTTTTATAAATTTAATTTGAAAGAAAATGGTGCTAAAAGTTTTGAAATCAGTTGAAAAATAACAAAGTTATGTTTACTTAACTGCAGGTCATTTTTTATAACTTGAAAATTCACCTTCAACACGCTTGCGCCACCTCTAAATTTTAATGTTTTTGACTCAGATTTTGAGGTTATTATTTTAATGTGATTTGAATTCAGTAGAGCACACGAATTTTAGGTTTTGAGAACTTTTGAAAAATAAGCCGCACCCTAGTGTCCAGGGAAACCGTTAACAATATGTATAAAAATCAGATTTTAGTCGCGTTTCTAAAACGTAAACCGTTTTGATGTTAATTACTAGTTTGAAGCAGGGAGTGAAATTATCGGTCACGGCGATAATCATAAACTTATCACTCAAGCCGATTTTCTGGAGGAAAGAGACGTGCGATAATATCCTACCCGCCCAGCACTGCGAGAGTGTGCTCTCACGAGATCTACAGCAGCGAATTTATATTATCACCAGCAACGAGAAATTGGCTTCCTTCTTTTCTACTCTTGTTTCGTCGTTTCGAGTGTCTTTCGCTTCCGCATGTAGCATTTATATACCAAATTTCTCTCTCCCTTCGTTCAGCTGGCGTGGTTGAGTGGTTATGGTGCGCGCGCGCTCTGAAAACGTTTTTGCTCATGGTCATGGGTTCGAATCCCGTCGGTGGCAAACATTTTTGTAATTTACCTTGTGATAATTATCGCGATAAGTTTAGAGTCGATAAAGTTGGATCAGTGCATATGATCGGACTGATCTTGGCTATTCGTCAGTACAATGATCAACAATTATAGCACTTCACGAAATCTGTTTCTCGCAGATAAAGGCGGCAACGAATTGTCGGATTGCTTGAAAAATGCCTATTTTCGTCTCATTTCCGCGATAATTTCATTCACTGGTTTGAAGCCTTGCAAAACAGATAAAATAAAAAAATAGCATTAAATTGATTTAGAACATCTAATAATTGGATTTCCAAACCGTTGTCTTTGTACAGAAGAAGCATTAACCTAAGAATGCTAATGTCGCTACTGTTCGTGTTACCAACATATAGTTTGCCACGCGCTGACAACCTGAGTACCGGGCCTCAAAGTTTCAAATCAATTTTAAAAAACAAATCATTGGCATTTAACAGGCATTGCAGAATTCGCTCTCAATTGAGTATGAAGCACGATCAAAGCAAGCAAAGAAAAACATCCCATCTGTTGCGGTCCACGATCGTCATTGTATCGCAAGGTGTAACAACTCTGATAAATGGAAGCAGCGAGCGAGAGCCCCAAAGAGAGAGCAATGATAAAATCCATTTTTCTCGCTTGTTTACCGTTGGGGATAGGTGTCTTTCTTTACTGGCACGATAAACAACCCACGAAATTCCAATAGCAATAGTGTCCCCCAGGCTTGGAGCATGTTTAGAGGGGTTTTATCATGCACTACTATCCCCCCAATCTGATCAAAGTTGTAGCAGTATACGATAAACAGTCTCTCATAATGTGCAGCATGTTATGATAGTTACAGAGAGCGATAAGTGAGAGATTCTCTCAATTTTCTCAGGATTCAATCCCTGGCATTTAAGTAACAGTGAAAACCCATAACTGAAGGTAAAAATAAAGGTATCTAAAATCCCTTCAAGAAATCTTGGTAAAAATATTTAGAATCAATTTTGTGATAACAGCGCCACTAGCGTTCTACTACCAATATTTCTATTCTTTGGACCAATTATGGCAATAGTGTTCCTGGAATTTGCCATAAAAGTGTACCAATAATGGACTATCGATTATTTTCACGAAATGAACTCAAATGCTATTCAGTATGCGATTGATGATACATCGAAATGTAAGGGGCGGTTCATTAATTACGTATGACAATTTTCGCGGGTTTTCATGGTGAAAATCTCTATATAAATAAAAATGGATTGGTGTTTGTATGTCACGAAATGACTTACGAACGAGTCAACGGATTTGGATGATTTTTTCTCCGTTTTATTCGTCAAGTGTTCCGACGTGTTTGTGTGTATAGAAATCTCAAGATATTCACCGGGAAAGTCGGAATAACGAGAGTGAAGGGAAGGGAACTATAATTTTGTATGGGACGATCCATAGCGTTTTTCAACAGCCTACTTGATGGCAAGACGAAGTTGACCGGGACATGGCGCGTAATAAATCTCAAACCTCCCCGTCCCCTCAAAATCCCTTACGTAATTAATGGACGACCCCTAATGAAGTGATTGCTTATAACGTTTTCCACAAATGTTGTGTTAAATTGATGTTAAGTGAATTTATTGCAATAAGTTGGCATAGTAAAGAAATTTTCGAAGAGGAGTCTTAACGTTGCAAAAAAAAAACAAAATATGTTACAAAACTGCAAAAATCGCATTCCAGGTTCGTGATTTTGGGGAAAAAGAGCGAAAATTCAAAAACGTGTATCACTGAAACTACCCTCCTTGACACACAGGCCGCTTACAGGCTTTTTGCACGTATAATTGAAGAATCATAGCAGTTGAGCACAGAACTTAAAGTTAATGTCTTTCCGAAACGTCTTATCATGAAAGTCACCCTGAAAATATATTTTCTTCTTTGATTTCACTGGACGAAAACTATAAACAAATCGCCTCCAGATTTTCCTTTAGTGAAATGAAATGATCCTAGTGAAACAATGTCATAAATAATTTTTTGTTCCCCCAATTGCCAAAATTGGTTGTCAAGCAATAATTGGAACTTTTACCCTATTAAACTTTTGTCGATGTTTTTTAAATATTGAATTCAAAATTTAACTTCCGACATAATCATTAGGCTTAAGCTGCGTTCAGTCCACAGCCATAAAATTGCCTTCCCGAACTTGAAAATTCGCGATGAAAATTTTATTGCCTCCCGCCGAAAATCCATGAATTCATCCTCGCCTGAAGCACCGTTTACCATTTTCACACCGATAATTACGCATCCCGTGTCCGCACTCAGCCCGCGCTGTCGCTACTGGCCAAAGACCGTCCTCCCTCGCGCAAGCTGTCTGGCTTTTCGGATGGCGATAAAGCACTCGCTGCTTCCCCCACTCCTCTCGAAATCAAGCAACGCTATGTGATCACCATCGCACAGTGGGGTGTCTTCTGATGAAGGTCGGACAAAACCTCAGAAATGTCCCAAACCGATTGGAAACGAAACTTGACCAGCTTTATTACTTGCCCGTTATTACTTTCAAATCAAATTGATTATAAAACAGATCAATCTGGGAAATAATTGCTCCATAGTGTGGTAATAGTAGTTTACGGAACAAGTTGCAGAATGATGATTTTTACAATACGAGTCGTAAATTTTTCCTACGAGGCTTGCCGAGTAGGATAATAACGATTAGTGCTGCAAAAATCGATTTCTGCAGCGAGTTACGTACAACATTTTTTTGCAATTTCGTAGAAGACCACTTGAGGGTATCAGATATTATCTCGGAATGAATTCACCATTATTTTACAATTTCTGAAAAATAGTTGTCTTACGATTCATTACGCAACTCAAAACAGTTGCATAATGAGAAAGCGTTGCGTAATGAATCATTACAGCACTGGTTTCAGTAGGGTAATGACTATTCCCGCACTGCATACTTCAGTGCAGGAAAGTAGGTCGTTTTATGACAGACTGGCGTGATGAAAAACAGCCTATTACGATGAGAAATTGCAAAAATTATATTAACAGGCGATTTTGAGAACTTCAATTTATGAAATTTTGACGGGCCATGCGTCACTGTGCATCCTTGTCGTAAGCTCCGTCGTAAAAACCCCAACCGTTGTTGTTCCAGGAGGTGGTCGGCAAACGACAACGAACGAACATCGTGTTGATCACAAATATTTGGAAAATCCGTATCAACCCTCCGCCCTGTGGCCCGCTTTTTCCGGCTTCGTTGACACATTCCTTTAACCTTTCATTATCTCTCTCCTCTCGCTTGTCGGTTCGGTCGTCGGCTTCTTGGGAAAATATTTGTAGGACCCGAAAAAAAAGGTAAGCCCCCGGTGGAATGGATCGGTCTTCGTATTGTTGGGTTTCCATTCGGAGGAGAATTGTGAATAGAGCATCAATAGAGATGTTCTCCCGGATTCAATAATCTGGATAGTTAAATTATGTATTTTTGGATTAAAATTGGTACAATTTTGGCAGTTTTTCATTTGTCAGGAAAATATGTCAACTGAAAACATTTGTCAAATATATCAACTAAGAATGGTAAACTACTCTCTGGAAGTTTCTTGATGAGGATGTAGAAAATTCCGTCATCGCCAGGAACTTATTTTTTTTTAATAATAGTTCTCAATTCTTCCAAATCAGTATTCCTGTAGTTTTCGAAATCGTTCTTTTGATTGAGAATGTTTTCGAAGTCCTGAAAAACTTGATTTTCTATTGATTCTTTTTCATAATGATTACTTAAATCATTAATTCCATTTTTGATCTCTTCAGGTGACTTATAGCCACTTGAGAGACCTTTCAAGACGACTTTGAACAAACGTTCAGTTTTGTCGTCATAAGTAAAAACATTGATCTTCTACTCTTCAAGATGTTTGAGAAGAAGTTGGTGATCTTTAAGAGTTTCCGGCAAAACGGGACAGTCTCCTTTCTTTGCGATTTGGAAGGAAACCTTGATTCCCCTAATGGAGTTCAAGATCTCCTGCCTAAATCCCCCAAATTCGGAACAGCTGGTATAAGAAAGTAGTACTGGAAAGTACTGTTTTATTGCTTTAGGTAGCTTTAAAAACTTGCGAGAGCAGAAAGAATTTGTCTACGCACAACACGAGGGTACAATGTAGCGCGCGTAAACTGTATTAATTATCATTTCATGGGCAATTGATCGTTCCACCGTCTACTGTTGCTTGTTTGGCCTAAATTCCTCCTCCCTCTACGAGTGTTTACGCCTCTGTCATCAAGTGAATCCCCAAATTACAACCTTCCGGCTCGGCAGACACTGGCACGTGGATATCTTGACTTGACTTTTTTTTTCCTTTGAGGGGCACAGTTTCAAGAGAGCAGAAACGATAATTAGGTTAGGAATTTGGGAGATTCAGTCCTGCAATTAATAAATTAACCAAATAATGCTATTTAGTGTACAATTTAATTTTATACTTAATTTTGAGATATGAATTCTTTTTAATTCTCTTAAATGTATTCGAATCCTCTGAGTAGAATCTCAATAGAGAAACTTAAAAGTAGATTGGAGTAACTTGTACCTTTTAATTCCGCCCTAAATGCTTATCTTTGACAGATACGCGTATTTCGACTACCACTTGCAGTCTTCTTCAGTGACAGTTACTCGTATCCATGATTACTCTTCTACGAAAAGAGCCATCGAAAACAATTTCAAAATAAACGGTGGATGTGTATTAGTCAGTATAGCAACAAGTTTGTATTTGCGGCTTTCGAAACAACAGTTGACGAGTGGTTACAATCGTTGCTCATTATGGAGAGTAGAAACCATATAGAACACTTTCGGCGTGTTGATAACCATCAATCGTCACAATTGTGTATGATATTTAGAGCCGCAAACGAGCGCGGGCACAAATATCAACTAAATGCAAATGTGAAATCCGCTTGTGCGGTTTTCGTTTTGTCCGTGCCATGCAGTACTTATACCAGTAGTATAGTGTTGTGGGCAAACCCAGATGAATTGCCAATGAAACCTAATCGTTGCCATTGACGTTTTGCGTCATTTTGTGGAACCACCCAAAAACCGTCGCGTCATATCGATTTTGGTTTTCGGGTAGAAGTGTTTGGGGTCATTCATTATGTACGTAAAGGGTTGATTTCTAACGTGCCATACAATTTATATTGAATGCTCGTGAAAAAAGACTTGCCTTGAGGTATACTATAGTAAAGCTTTCAAAATGAACAATGTTGTCTTACGTAATGAATGGACATCTACATTCAAATATGAACTGCTGGATTACCTGGGTTTGGTGATGCTTCAGAGGCGAAAGATGCATGCCAGAACTAAATCATTTAGTGACTTCAATTCAATTTTCTGCTCTACCACGTAAGTAAGCTACAGACATACATACATTTCCATACTTGTACTTGTACAACTATGCACACTTACACCCTTTATATACCAAAAACAAAATAAAACCTTACGTCAATTTTTTTTATAATAAAAAAACCTACAGATGTTTCAGAATAGTCTTCAAAAAGATTCTATAAATTTTGCCAGCTACTAATGAAAACATAACTATCAAAATATTTTATCTGGGTCAAGTTATTAGTATATGTGGCTCGGATCTGACAGCGATCGAAATATATATTTGCAATATCAGAATTTCGTTTGTGCTAATCAAAAGTTAATCCTCCAGTCCAATGACAGTCAAATATTGCACTCCAACTATAACATGCTTTACAGACGTTAATATTTGATGCCAACATTATTCTTATAGACGTTGAAGTTACTGCATCACTGATGCATATGGTCACCGATAGAACCGAATCCACGCAGTTCAAGATTTTTGACACTAGAGCGGACCTGGGGAGAAAACCTGGGGAGCATACAGAAGCGTGCCCGCTCAAATGTCACAATTCTTGGAACGAGTGAGTTCAGCAAAGGAGGCTCTTTACTGCTACCTCAACGTGTTGCTGGTTCTAAAAATCAAACAACCATACACAAATACGACCAAACAATGGTGAAGGCGTAATCAATTTTCTCGAACATTCATTTTAGGAATTTAGTAGAATTTTCTGATTAAATTGGCAACAATGCACTGCAGAAGCGCGTAGTAAGTAACTGCTTGCAAACAATATTTTTCAAGCGCATATATTACCTCTAATTTTGTGAATAATAATTTTTACTTTTCCACGTTCAGCCATAAAACTGGTTCTGGACTTAGGTTGATGGCTATTAAATTTTACTCTCATTTGACAGCCGCTCTTCACCTTTGGAGTTCAGTTCATGGATGGATAAGTCAATTTGTCGTTTTTTTTTTGTTCTTCATTCCCTTCAAAAGATCATCTTTTCCATTCGACGGCTAAAAAACTGCTTTTAGGGTGAAGATGAATCGAAGCCAAACTTCAAATTTTCAAGAGCACGGATATGGAGAACCAAACATCCGTTTAAGCTGAAAATTTAATCGATTAATTTGAGGTTTAGCTTCGATTCATCTTCACCTTAGTCTTCAATAAATGGTTTCAAGGTTCATTTTAAAATGTAAGGAGCATTGCATCCGAAATAAGCGATTGTTGCTCGACTCGAGAGTAAGTATCCATTGTTTTGATCTAGGCAGACCAATTTCTTATTGGTTGTTTCCTTGATGTTTCGCACATGGAAGCAATTCCCAGCTAATAAGTTTTTTTGCGAAAATATCTCCTTTAGTTGATCATTGTTTTCGAAGATACCAAATTTTTCATCACTGGACTTCAATATAGGCGAATAAAACTAGCACCATCATGAGAATGACTTCCGAACTAAGAAGGATTTAGGCGAAAAGCTTTCTTTGGATTTGTTCAGTGGACTGATATATAAGCGAATAAAATGTGTGCCCAGTAGGTGATTTCCGAAGTAATAAGTGTCCAGGCGAATAGGTCTCATTTAGTTCTTCAACTTTGTCAAAGACTCTAACTTTGTATCCAATCACTGGATTGAGATATAAGCAAATGATATGTTTGACTGTTTCTGGGCGAATAGATCCCATTTAGTTGAACACTTTTGTCGAAGACACCAATTTCGAATCTCATCGCTGGACTGAGATGTACAAAAATACCACCTTGTGAGTATTTTCCGAACTAATAAGGTTTTAGGAGAATAGGATTCATCAAGTTGTTCGGAATTGTCCAAGATACTAACTTCGTATCTAATCACTTGACTGAGATATTAACAAAATAAAATCTTTGCTCACTAGTGCCATCTAGTGAACGTTTTCCAAAGTAATAAGTTTTCGGGTGAATAGATCTCATTCAGTTGAACACATTTGTCGAAGACACCAATGTTGTATATCATCATTGAACTGAGATATGAATAATCAAAATGTTCGACCATTAGCACCATCTTTTGAGTGTTTTCCAAACTAATAAGGTTTTAGGCGAATAGGTCTCATTTAGTTGATCAACTTTATCGACGACACCAATTTTGTATCTAATAACTGGACTAAGATATGAGCAAATAAAGTTTTGGCTCACTTGCGCCATCTTGGGAGTGTTTTCCGAATTTATAAGGTTCTATGCAAATAGGTATCAAGTTGTTCAACTTTGTCGAAGACACCATTTTTGTATTTCAACGCTGGACTGAGATGTAAACAAAGCAAATATTTGTACGTCGGAAAGTTGTTTCATATGTTGCTTATATATGCAACATTTGTCGGCGTCTGTGCGCCACCTGGTGAGTTATTTCTAAATTAAAATAGCTACCAAGTGGAAGTCAGCAGTCCTGTGATCAACTTTGCAGAAGACAGCTTTGTTTTTTTAAACCATTCAGCTTATGCCTTATGTGAAAAAATTACTTATCATTAACAGCTTCTACTGATCACATATAAGCAATACTAACTATTCTATAAAATCCATTCAAGTTTTGAGAAAACGGCTAAACCGATCTCTTATACATCAAGTCCTCAATCACAAACTACAAAAAAAATGCTATGCAACTAAGACGTGATCGTTACAGTGTTTGGTTTTTGGTTCGCGGGTTTTGCTGGGCAGTGTTCTGGAAAGCCCAAACAAGACGGTTTGTTTTCGGGGCGCCGATAAGTTTTGCTGTTCGCGCTGTGTGAGTGCAAAAAGACATTCGTGTTCAGTCGAGGATGGATTACCTCGTTTCATGCTTATGATAACACATTTTTTCATGAAAGCGTTACTTTTTTGTAATATTCAATCAAACTTTGTATGGTTCGTTACTACAAGTGTCGGCATTATTCCTGTTTCATAGAATTTAAAATATACGCATTAACCTTTACGTTACCGGCCTCCGACAAGACATTTTCAAACAGCTGCCATTTCGTCAATTTCCATTCAATTTTTTTGAATCCACCCTCAGTTTACTTTAAAAAGGTTTCAGTTATTTGTCATAAATGGACAATTCTGTATTCGGAACCATGCCGGAGATATTCCGGGTTGTACTGGGGTCACGAGGGTGCCAAATTCGGGAAATGTGATTATTTTTTTATATATTTCAGCTACAACACTAAAGTTTTTATGTAAAACATGAGATAATGGTCGATTGTCATCATTTCAACATAATTTGAAAAAGTGGACCGTTCCGGAACATCGTAGCCGGTTCCGCCAGGGCCAGTTTGGGGACATTTCCGTTTCATGTCCAAAACATACCGTGCGACATCTCAATCTTCATGAATTCGGGAGACATGTCAATAAAGGAAGAATGAACTAAATTTCAATAGATTTGACCACTCCAGAGCACCTGACACAGGTTCCGCCAGGGCCTCTTTGAAAACATTTCCGTTATTTGTCGGAAACATACCGTGCGACATATCAATCTTCGTGAATTCGAGAGAACATGTCAATAAAAGATGAAAAACTCCGGTAAAAACAGATGTGGCCACTCCAGAATCTGGCACAGGTTCCACGAGGGCCTATTTGAGGACATTTCCGTTTCATGTCCAAAACATACTGTGAGACGTCTCAATCTTCTAGAATACGGGAGAACATGTCAATAAAGGAAGAATAAACTAAATATTCATAGATGTGGCCACTCCACAGCACCTGACACAGGTTCCGCCAGGGCCTCTTTGAGGACATTTCCTTTTTTGTCGGCATCATACCGTGCGACGTCTCAATCTTCTTGAATTAGAAAAATATTTCAATAAAGGAAGAATTAACTAAATTAACTAAATATGCATGTGGCCACTCCACAGCACCTGACACAGGTTCCGCCAGGGCCTCTTTAAGGACATTTCCTTTTTTTGTCGGCAACATATCGTGCGACGTTTCAATCTTCTTGAATTAGAAAGAACATTTCAATAAAGGAAGAATTAACTATATATCCATAGATGTGGCCACTCCACAGCACCTGACACAGGTTCCGCCAGGGCCTCTTTGAGGACATTTCCTTTTTTGTCGGCATCATACCGTGCGACGTCTCAATCTTCGTGAGTTCAGGAGAACATGTCAATAAAAGAAGAAAAAGCTCGGTATAAACAGATGTGGCCACTACAGATCTACTGGCACAGGTTCCACGAGGGTCTCTTTGGGGACATTTCCGTTTTATGCCCAAAACATACCGTGCGACGTCTCAATCTTGTTGAATTAGAAAGAACTTGTCAATAATATAAGAAAAACACGGTACAAACAGATGTGGCCACTCCAGATGTCCTGGCACAGGTTCCACGAGGGCTTCTTGGAGCACATTTCCGTTTTATGTATAAAACCATACCGTGCGACATCTCAATCTTCATGAATTCTGAAGAACTTGTCAATACATGAAAAATAAACACGGACCTCTTTGAGGACATTTCTGCTGTTTTTCCAAAACATAGCGTGCGACGTCTCAATCTTTGTTAATTGGAAAGTACATGTCAATAGAAAAAGTATCAACTTATTATCAACTTATGTGGCCACTCCATAACTCCAAGCACAGGTTTCGCAAGGGCATCCTTGGAGACATTTTTGTTATATCCAAAATGTTGCACAATAGGTTTTGGACGTGAAACCGAAATGTCCCCTAAAAGGCCTTGGCAGAACCAGTACCAGGTGCTTAGGAGTGACCTTATTAGTTGATACCTAGTTCATACTTTATTAATTGACATGTTCTTTAGAATTCACGAAAAGTTACATGTCACACGGTTTGTTTTGGATATAAAACAGAAATGCTCCCAAGAATGCCCTTGCGGAACCTGTGCTTGGAGCTATGGAGTGGCCACATCAGTTAATAATAAGTTGATTCTTTTTCTATGGACATGTACTTTCCAATAGGGCGATATTCAAAACTGAAAAGGCAATAGATGGCTCTTTTTCAGTGGTAGTAAACACGGAATCCTGAAGCAAAGAAAGCACCATGGAAGATGAACTAAACACAAAAAGCTATGTATCCACTTTGCACTTGGTTTCTAATCATTACTTTTTTGATCCAGCTTCCGAATTGCAAGTAATTTACGTTTTTCATTATTTTCCATACGTTTTGACAGCTCTCCGACTACCATTCTTCCATGCGCTTGTGTTGAAAGTTTGAGAAACTTGAGAATGCAGCCTAGCGCGATCAGTGAGAGGGATACAAACAACAGTGTCGTCGCACGGCGGCCAGTGGAAGAAACTGAATGTTCGAAAGGTTGTTGCCTGTAGTTTTTGCCGCTGGCGCCAACTGTTAGCGTTTAAGAACGAAATAAACAGTCGTTACCCTATTAACAAAGATTGAGACGTCGTACGCTATGTTTTGGACAAAAAGCCGAAATGTCCTCAAAGAGGTCCTCGTGGAACCTGTACCAGAAGCTCTTAAGTAGCCAAATCTTCCATTACCGTGTTTATTATTCATGTACTGACAAGTTCTTCAGAATTCATGAAGATGGAGATGTCGCACGGTATGTTTTTGGACATAAAACGGAAGCCCTCGTGGAACCTGTGCCAGGACATCTGGAGTGGCCACATCTGTTTGTACCGAGGTTTTTCTTCTTTTATTGACATGTTCTTCCGAATTCACGAAGATTGAGACGTCGCACGGTATGTTTCCGATAAAAAACGGAAATGTCTTCAAAGAGGCCCTGGTGGAACATGTGTCAGGTGATCTGGAATGGCCAAATATATTGATATTAAGTTAATTCTTCCTTTATTTACATGTTCTCCCGTATTCTAGAAGATTGAAACGTCGCACAGTACGTTTTGGATATAAAACGGAAATGTCCTCAAGGAGGCCCTCGTGGAACCTGTGCCAGGAGATCTGGAGTGGCCACAATTGTTTGTACTGGGGTTTTTCATCTTTATTGACAAGTTCTCTCGAATTCACGAAGATTGATACGTAGCACGGTATGTTTCCGACAAAAAACGGAAATGTCCTCAAAGAGGCCCTGGCGGAACCTGTGTCATATGCTGTGCAGTGGCCTCATCTATGGATATTTAGTTTATTCTTCCTCTATTGACATGTTCTTCCAAATTCAAGAAGATTGAGACGTCGCACGGTATGTTTTGGACATGAAACAGAAAGGTCCCCAAACTGGCCCTGGCGAAACCGGCTACGATGTTCCGGAACGGTCCACTTATTCAAATTATGTTGAAATGATGACAATCGACCATTATCTCATGTTTTACATAAAAACTTTAGTGTTGTAGCTGAAATATATAAAAAAATAATCACATTTCCCGAATTTGGCACCCTCGTGACCCCAGTACAACCCGGAATATCTCCGGCATGGTTCCGAATACAGAATTGTCCATTTATGACAAATAACTGAAACCTTTTTAAAGTAAACTGAGGGTAGTTTCAAAAAAATCGAATGGAAATTTACGAAATGGCAGCTGTTTGAAAATGCCTTGTCGGAGGCCGGTAACGTAAAGGTTAAAGTGGTTCAAAAAATCGTTTTTGCTCCACACCGCTCATTCGATTCAAGATCAAATTCTGAGTGCCCTCCAAAAATTTGAGCTCATTTGGATAAAAACTGAGACTGCACAAGCCCTTTAAAGTTTATATGGGAATTACTATGGAAAAAGCAACCAATTCATTCAATCAGTCATAGTGTTTGCCCATGTGCTCTTGGGGATTAGAGCTATGTTGATACTGTGAGATACAATAATCAGCTACAACTTTGCCGAAGACCGTTTTTAAATCGGACGCCCCAGTATTTAGTTATTGATTTTTGAATGAGTTGTAAAGCTTTGGCTATATTTATTGGGCTGTTCTGCAGGCACCACTGGATGTTTGCAGTAAAACATAGTAGCCATGATTTGTGCGTGCTATCTTTCGCGCCAGGTGCAGCAATGTTGCCTGTTCAGAAGTAAAATGAGCACTGCTGAAGAATTTGTGACTGGATATAAATGAATAACTAATTACTGAGGCGTCCGATTTGAAAACGGTCTTCGACAAAGTTGTAGCTGATGAATGTATCTCACAGTATCAACGTAGTTCTAATACTCAAGAGCACATGGGCAAACACTATGACCGATTGTATGAATTGGTGTCTTTTCTCATAGTAATTCTCATATAAACTTTGAAGGGATTGTGCAGTCCCAGTTTTCATCCAAATAAGCTCAAATTTTGGGAGGACACTCAGAATTTGATCTAGAATCGAATGAGCGGTGTGGAGCAAAAACAAATTTTTGAACCACTCTAATACGCATATATTTTTCTCTTTTCGCCCTTGATAAACACTTCTTTTGAATGGTTCATTATTATAGATGTTGACGTTTATTTTAAATCTTCTACCAAAAACTTTTCGATACAAAACTAAAAACTAGCTTTAAGTATAAATCGTTTTTTTTCCTCCTTATCCATGGATCGCATCACCGACCAAAGGTGACTCCCAGATCTTTTCCTTCTCCACTGATAAACACCCTTCCCGTGGTGATTGTGGAGATGCAGAGGTATTCTCGGTCTCTAGAAGCAACAATAATTACACCCTAAAATTCCTTCCCTATCCCAACTGACTGTAAGGACTTGGCCGGCGCCGTTATTGATCAATAATATTAGATCTGCTAAAATTGCACTTCGAGAGTAAGCGGAAACTCCCATCCTTTATTCATTTGGATCGCAGCGCAATTATTACCAATTCCGATCAATCACGGAGTAGCAACCATTGACATGTACAGTCAGTCTATGCTATGCTATGCTATGCTATGTTAAAATCCATTCAAGTTTTGACCTCTTGGTTATCCTAAGGATCCGTTTATATTCATAGTTATACTACGAGTAAGCATTTACTGCGTTAGTCGAACATTGACACTTTTCTTAACGGGAATTAAAATATTTTCGAGGGCATCTGAAGTTGAGCTAGTTTTCACAGACAACTGAAGAGCGTTGTAGTGTTAACAGCATCATCCAAGTCACTTGGATGATTTTCAATAGACGAAGAGTATCCTCGAAATTTTAACGCAACTAATTCGATATGGAGCTCCGAGTTGGTTGACCGCGAATTCCTAATACGCAAAGTCTTCGAAGCTTTATTCAAGTATTCTAAGAAGATGTAGCGAAGTTCATTTATCTGATATATGCCAATTCGCCAACTCGTGAATAACGAAACAAACTATAGGAAAAGCTCAGAACTTTGAGCACATGCTCTGTTGCATCTTAGGTTTTCAAAACCTCCCTTTCTGATTCAAAAAATGTTCTAGTCTCGATGAAACTTTGGCGTCTGAGGTGATTTTCAGAGATAGACAGGTTTGTGTAGAAAAATCAAAGAACATTTGATCATAATTCTAATAACATGAATCTGCTAAGAAAAATCATTGCTCTTCTTTCGTGAGGCAGATTGACCTGATTAAGCTGTTTGTATCGCAAACTGCATTGGAACTGCTTATATCCAGTTTGTTATTTTCTGTTACAAGTAAGCGTCTACTTCAAATCCAAATATAACCAAATGTAACTGTAGAGTACACTGATGCAAATTTTGAAGTTTTTACTCCCCTATGCTTAAACGATTTCAATTATAATGAAAATGATCCTCCCAAAATTTGAAGTGATTCGGAAGAAATTTGGTTGTGCACACGCTATTTGAAGTTTATATGGAGATTACTATGGAAAACGCCAATCTTTTGTGTTCAGCCCTCTAACACGTCATCATAATATTTTAGGTAAAAGTGAACACAGTCATCCAATGTGAAAACTTCACAGCTACAACTTTGCCTTGATTCGGGATAAAGATACATTGGCCAAGTTAGTTAGCAAGAGGTACGCTGATCAGCAACGTGGAGCTAGGCCCTCAGACATATCAACTTTTTTTTTTTTTTTTTTTTTTTTTTTTTTTTTTTTTTTTTTTTTTTTTTTTTTTTTTTTTTTTTCAATTTCTTTATTAGTATCATTCCAAACATTACATTCATTTCTTATATCTAGGTGTTCTGTGTTATTAGACAACACTATCATCCTAATTTGGTAAAACAAATTTAAGATTTAATTAACATTTTGTTAACAACATATTACATTTCATTTGCCGTAGCAGTTCAGTTTTTTTGCAGGTGAGTTGATTTCACCTGCTTATAAGAGAAAAAAAAAAGTTTTTAATATACTTAACCTAACTTAACCTAAACATATAACGCATTAATCGTGGCAATAGAAGATTGTAACGATTTTTGCCTGAAATTATTTATTATTTTATTTGACATTTGTTCCAATGTTTCAACATTGGATATTCTATGTAACTCATTGGTACTATACCAGGGAGGAAGTCTCAGAATCATTTTCAAAATTTTATTTTGAACTCTCTGCAGAGCTTTCTTCCTGGTATTACAAGAGCTAGTCCATATTGGTACAGCATACAACATGGCTGGCCTGAAAATTTGTTTGAATATCAAAAGCTTGTTTTTAAGACAAAGTTTTGATTTTCTATTAATAAGGGGATAGAGACATTTTACATATTTATTACATTTGGCTTGAATGCCCTCAATGTGATTTTTGAAAGTTAAATTCTTATCTAGCATGAGCCCTAGATACTTAACTTCATCTGACCAATTTATTGGAACCCCTCTCATCGTGACAATATGTCTACTTGAAGGTTTCAAATAAAGAGCTTTTGGTTTATGTGGGAATATTATTAGTTGAGTTTTGGAAGCATTAGGAGAAATCTTCCATTTTTGCAAGTATGAAGAAAAAATATCCAAACTTTTTTGCAATCGACTACAGATGACACGCAGGCTTCGTCCTTTGGCGGAGAGGCCTGTGTCATCCGCAAATAAAGATTTTTGACATCCCTGAGGTAACTCAGGTAAGTCAGATGTGAAAATATTGTATAATATTGGTCCCAAAATGCTGCCTTGAGGAACACCAGCTCTTACAGAAAGTCTTTCAGATCTGGAGTTTTGATAATTAACCTGAAGTGTACGATTTGACAGATAACTTTGAATTATTCTAACAATGTATGTTGGAAAATTAAAGTTTTTTAATTTTACAATCAAACCTTCATGCCAAACACTGTCGAATGCTTTTTCTATGTCTAGAAGAGCAAGACCAGTAGAATAGCCTTCAGATTTGTTGGAACGGATCAAATTTGTTACACGTAAAAGTTGATGAGTGGTCGAATGTCCATGGCGGAATCCGAACTGTTCATTGGCAAAAATTGAATTTTCGTTGATGTGGGCCATCATTCTGTTCAAAATAACCTTTTCAAAAAGTTTACTGATGGAGGAAAGCAAACTGATTGGACGATAGCTAGAAGCTTCTGCAGGATTTTTGTCTGGTTTTAAAATTGGAACAACCTTAGCATTTTTTCCATTTGTCAGGAAAATATGCTAATTGAAAACATTTGTTAAATATATCAACTAAAAATGTTAAGCTACTTTCTGGAAGTTTCTTGATGAGGATGTAGAAAATTCCATCATCGCCAGGAGCTTTCATGTTTTTGAATTTTTTAATAATAGTTCTCACTTCTTCCAAATCAGTCTCCCAGGCATTTTCGAAAACGTTCTCTTGATTGAGAATATTTTCGAACTCCTGAGTAACTTCATTTTCAATTGGACTAGTAAGTCCTAAATTAAAATTGTGCGCACTTTCAAACTGCATAGCAAGTTTTTGAGCTTTTTCGCAATTAGTTAGTAATAATTTGTTTTCCTCTTTCAATGCCGGTATTGGCTTCTGAGGTTTTTTCAAGATTTTCGATTATTTCCAAAAGGGCTTAGAGCCATGGTCCAATTGAGAAATTTTATTTTCAAAATTTTTGTTTCTTAATTGAGCAAAACGTTTCTTGATTTCTTTCTGCAAATTCTGCCATATAATTTTCATTGCAGGATCGCGAGTGCGTTGAAATTGCCTTCTCCTCACGTTTTTAAGACGGATCAAGAGTTTAAGATCATCGTCTATAATCACGGATTCAAATTTTACTTCACATTTTGGAATTGCAATGCTCCGGGCTTCAACAATGGAATTTGTTAAAGTTTCAAGAGCATTGTCAATATCAAGTTTAGTTTCTAAAGAAATGTTAACATCAAGATTGGAGTCAACATACGTTTCATATATATTCCAGTCGGCTCGTAAATAATTGAAAGTGGAGCTGATAGGATTTAGAATCGCTTCTTGGGATATTTGAAATGTAACAGGCACATGATCAGAATCAAAATCAGCATGAGTAATCTGTTGGCTACAAAGATGACTAGAGTCGGTTAAGACCAAATCAATCGTAGATGGATTTCTAGAAGAGGAAAAACATGTGGGGCTATCAGGGTATTGAATTGAGAAATATCCTGAAGAGCACTCATCAAATAAAATTCTGCCGTTGGAATTACTTTGAGAATTATTCCATGACCGATGTTTGGCATTAAAGTCACCAATGACAAAAAATTTTGACTTATTGCGAGTCAATTTACGCAAGTCAGTTTGGAGCAAATTAACTTGCTGTCCAGAGCATTGAAAAGGCAAATAGGCAGCTATGAAAGTATATTTACCAAACTGTGTTTCAACAGAAACACCTAAAGTTTCAAAAACTTTAGTTTCAAATGACGAAAACAGTTGATGTTTTATACGCCTATGAATGATGATTGCAACTCCCCCACATGCCCCATCAAGTCGATCATTACGATAAACAAAAAAGTTAGGATCTCTTTTGAGTTTAGATCCAGGTTTTAAATACGTTTCGGTAATAACTGCTATATGCACGCTATTAACCGTAAGAAAATTAAACAGTTCGTCCTCTTTACCATTCAGAGAACGAGCATTCCAATTTAAAATATTTAAATTATTATTTGGATCCATTAGAAAAACGTAATCCAATAACAATTTGATTTGTAAATTTTACACCTACTTGGACTGCTTCAGTCATAGTGGTGGCTTTGAACATTGCATCAATCATTAGATTCAATTGTTCAGTTAGAAAATTAAAATCAGAGGCAGACATGTCATGTGATTTCCCATTAGAATTTCCGGTAGACGAAGATGCGGAGTTACCTGTGGCGGTAGGGTTTTTTCCATTTGATTTGAAACAAGTAGAATGGGTACCCATTGATCGAACAGGGGAGGAGTTCGAATTTCCTGCTACGATATCGGCAAAGGATTTACCGTGGGTAGATACATTCGAAATTGAAAGATTCGAACGGCTACCCGACGGATTAAAATTAGTTTGTGAATGAGCATGATTATGATCTTCCTGATGGGTATGATTCATGATCAAGCGATCGTTAACTGAAAAATGAGCATTGTTCGATACTCTACCAGGCAAATTACGGAAACGACCGTTATCGTAACGGATATTTTCTTTCATTTGCCTGGCACGAGCCTCAATGACCCTTTTGCGTGAAGGGCAATTCCAAAAATTGGACTTATGGTTAGCCCCGCAATTACAGCATATGAACTTGGTGGTATCTTCCTTCACTGGACAGACGTCTTTGGCGTGAGAAGAACCTCCGCAAATCATGCATTTAGCATCCATGCGACAATTTTTTGTACCATGACCCCACTTTTGGCACCGACGGCACTGAGTGGGGTTCTGGTAATTTCCTCCAGGTTTCTGGAAATGTTCCCATGTCACACGGACATCAAACAAAAGTTTTGCTTTTTCGAAAGCTTTAATATTATTTAGTTCTTTTTTGTTAAAGTGAACTAAATAATATTCTTGAGAAAGCCCTTTCCGAACAATGCCAGATTGGGTTCTCTTTTTCATAATGATTACTTGGACTGGGGAAAATCCAAGTATATCATTTATTCCATTTTTGATCTCTTCAGGTGATTTATAGTCACTTGAGAGACCTTTCAAGACAACTTTGAACAAACGTTCAGTTTTGTCGTCATAAGTAAAAAATTTGTGCTTCTTCTCTTCAAGATGTTTGAGAAGAAGTTCACGATCTTTAAGAGTTTCCGGCAAAACGCGACAGTCTCCTTTCTTTGCGATTTGGAAGGAAACTTTGATTCCCCTAATGGAGTTCAAGATCTCCTGCCTAAATCCCGCAAATTCGGAACAACTGACCACGATAGGCGGCACTCTGTGCTTCCTTACTTGAATCAAAGAGCCTGGGCTAGAGGCTGCTTCGATTTGGTGTACGGAAAATTTGTCTAGGGCATCGAACTGATTGCTCATTTCGATACAATTATTCATTTCACCCTTGGAAGAAAGTTCGCATTCCGTGGAAACGTCCTTTCTTCCATTCTTGCCACGTGTAGTGACAGTTTTAAAACCCACTTTTTTGGAAGGAAGTAGTGAATTCAGAGATTCACCCTTCCTTTTGTTTGTTGTTGATACCATGTTTAGTTAATAAACGAAAGAAGACGTGACCTTCGAGAGGTTTTTTCCCAAGACGGTGTCCAAGAAGGATTACCACCGCTGGCTTTCGCCAACGGGTCCAACGAAAAATCGAAGGCACGGGTCCAAACAAGGATCGTAAAGGGATCAATAGTAGAAAAAATAGTACTGAAAAGTACTGTTTTTGTAGCACTGAAAAGTACTGTTTTATTGCTTTAGGTAGTTTTTAAGAAAACTTCCAAGAGCAGAGAGAATTCGTGTACGCACAGCACGAAGGTACAATGCGCACTTAGACATATCAACTGGAGACAGGGTCGTTATGACGGTGCAAAGGAAGACCAAGTTTGATCCACTTTTCTCCAAAGAAAGATATACGGTTCTAGTAAGGCAGGGATCGAAGGTGGTCATCGTTAGTGATAGAGGAGTACAATATTCTCGGAATATTCGTGATGTTAAACTTGCTTCGGAGTTTGGAAACAAATTGGGAACTTGTGATGATGAAATACGTTACAAAGGAAAAAAAAAAACATTTTAAACAAACGACTTTGAAGTTATTGTGCAATGAAAAATAATTTCAAATCTGTTTGAACTTTGGTTTGAGTATTTGCCCTTGAAACACATGATTCCGTTTAGAAAATTTCGTTTGCACATAAATCAAATCTCCTAAAAGTACTTCACACACCATCAACAGTATTATGGAATCTGAAACTGAAAGACAATTCCCATTCAACGTAAGAATCCATTGTTTGACACAAAACAGGAACAAAGTTAAATGCCATTCATCTGGCATCCGATCCTCCCCAATTCATCTTTTATAACAACATTGTTTACAATTCGTATTATTTCAACTTTGCCACAATATTGTCATTTGATTGCAAACAATGCTGGCTGTCTGGTAAGAGGCGGCACACTTTTCATACCGTTCCTCCTATTCTGAAATCCACTCGTATCAACATTCCGAACCACAAGCTTTCGGAGGGCGTTGAAACAATCACAACCCCTCCCACCGCCCATACACTTCCTTCTCCCACGCCAACCGATAGATAAACAATCACACAAAGAAGACACATTTTCACCATTCCTCACCTCATGACGGGGCCACAGCAGACAGGGACCGTAGTGATTGTCGTCGACGCCTTCGGAAGAAATCCTCTTAGCATCATTTTCTGATAAACAGCTTGTAGGTACGTAGGTATGTCTACATTTGGCTGACGCTCGTTGCTGCCGCTTAGCACTCCTGATGCTCTGAGTTTTCCGCGAAGAAAGCTTTCGCCGCTCCGAACGGAAAGCACAAGTCCCAAGAGTGTGAAAAATGTTGCTTCCTTTTGCTGCTGAGGATTTGTTGCTTTAAAAATTTCCTTCTCTTTGCTTTGTGAAGAATTTCTGCTTTGCACGCACTAACGAATGCTTTGGGATGCAACTATCGCTAAGGGTCGAAATATTTCACATTCTATCGGTATGTATTTTTGGATGGAATTTCGGGTGTGCTGCTTCCACATTTTAATTCTACTTCATCGATTAGAAAACATACTGAAATTTTCTTTGCATGGATGTGTTGTATTTTTGGTTCTACTTTGGTTTTTCTCTCCGAAACTCTTCTATTAAAAATATTTCATAAAACCATATGTTTTTATAGACCGGTTTTGTTAAATTATACCCAAACTGCCTAGAACGATTCAGCGTTTGTTCACCATATTTCCCTTTTGAAAAACCTTGCATACTTGAATTTATACACTAGAAAGACCAAACAACGCACATGAGAAAACCTCCAAAAAAAAAAAACCAACGCATTCATGAACGATAAACACAAATATGATAAGCGTTTAACGAACTTTCCCAAACAGCAGATCTGGCGGTGGTCGGTCTTTCGATGCTAGGCCGCTGGTAATATGTTCTAGATGGGCGGGCGGCTGGCAAATTCCCACCCTAATTGGAGTGGTGGTAGGGAACCATCTGCAGCTGCTGCCGCCGTTGATAAGAAGAAAGTGATTCGATTTGGGCGTAAGAGCACACGGACACGGCTCGTTTGGGAATTGAGACCTGTCTGGAATGAAATCGGCCCCGACCAACGGCAAAGTAAAAGTTGCGCCTGATTGCCAAAGCGATGATTCGTGATTACATACTGCCTCCCGCAGCAGGGCCCATTCAGGAAACGCAGTAGAGGGGGAGTTTTGCGTTCCGGTGTGTAGCAGAATGTTTTTGTAACGCTCGGTGTTCTCTCGAGGGGGCTCCAGCGGAAGTTTGACTTTCCGGTTGATCGTATCAGCCTTCCGGTCAGATAATGAAATAAAGCGAAAGTTGTGTTCTGGACAGCTTGCGTTTCGATAACGTGAACAAAGTATCATATTCTAAATAACGATTTCATTAGCAAACTCGGAAAGCCCTCTTCTACAGCTTCTTTTGCTTTATCTTTGGAAATTGATAATGTTCTCATTGTGTGAATATTTGCAATAGAAATTGTCCATCTCGAACTTACTTTGTATCAAATGGTAATTTAATCGTGCATCTCATGAAGCACGATTAGCGACCGGGATAAAGAGCTATTCCGACTCAAAACGCAAATTGCGTACACCTATGTAGAATTTAATGAAATTATGCAATCTGTTATGGTATTTCTAATCAAAACTTTGCTAAATTCCCAAATACGTTTGAAAAAAGCTTGTCAAAAAAAAGAGTATGATTTGAAATTTTAAAACTCAAAATCATTTCAGGATTTTGAAATTCAAAGCTCAAAGTTTTATCCATGCTCACGGGCGTAGCAGGACCGGGGCAGGAGGGGTCCGACGTCTCTCCTGGCCATCGAAAAAAACAATCAGAAACAGCTGGTTTGCTAAAGAGGCGAATTTTTTCCTGTGTTCATGTTTAATGTTAAAATCTGGCATAGGAGCTCCAACTCCTACTAAGAACCTGCTGACAAGGATCTAACCAGAAATCATTCAAAGGTTTCATCAACAGTTCGCTACGGATCTTGCGAAGAATCTGACAAAAACCTGTTATGTAACTCAAGGCGATTTTGTCAAACATCTGTCAAATTCCTGGATGAAATTAATTAACTCAGGAATTTTTCGACCAATTTGTCAACGAATCCGATGATTTTGTTTTGGAAATCGTTCCTGAGAGTTGCTTGAATATCGTCATCGAGTTCTCAGCAATATCTCAAGCTAGTTTTCAGCCTCTCCAATTTTTATCTCTACAAAAATTGATACAAAAAATGATTTTTCTCAAGACACCTTCAAGAATTCATCCATAGAAACCCTTCTACATTATTTCATGAATTATTTCAGTACTTCTAGAAAAGAATGATTGAGAACTATGTAGGGATCCTTCCAAGTACTAGTTTAAAATGCCACCTTTTTTTTATTACAAAATTAGTTTGTGTTACATATTTTAATAAATGACTTAATTTATAAACTTCTTATATTTCTAATCATGGCATTGATCTCCCTGCGTTAAGTGCTATCAACAAATATTTAAATAATTTCCAAATTCCGTTTCAAAACCATTTTGATTATTCCATCGTATCTCCCGTATTTCCTTTTTAAAAATAAACAATGCTGGTTCATGTGCCCTCAAATTGAAGGAAATTGCTTTAGCAGTCAACCACAATGCAGTTTTCAACTGCTTCGAGGATGGATGGATTCTAAATTGAAGAATATCCACTATATCATTTACGTTAATTTTCATTTTTTGCCTAATTATATTCCTACACCAATCCCATATCATTTTGGCTTTGGGGCATTGTTTGATACGATGTTCATTAGTATCTGACAAACTGCACTTTTCACAGACTGTAGCATTTATATGACCTATATTATATGCTTCAAGCTTCTCTTTATTAGGCACAAGATTGTTAACAAAAATGTATAAATTAGCTCGTTTGCTAAGAGGTAAGAAATTGGAACTCACATTTTCCCATACGTTTTCCCAATCAAGCTGAATCTCGGTTTCAATGGCTGGAAGCTGTCTGTTTCTGTCAATCATATATTCATATAATAGATGCGTTGTTTGAAGATTAAGATTTTCATTTAGAAGCATACCTTCGCGCAACCATTCACGAGCATTACGCGATAATTTTCCATTAATGCTGTCTTTCAGAAGATAACACTCTTCCATGTTACGACCATTTTTATCGTAGTCATGGAACACATTTTTCAAAAAAAGTGCTTTTGTTTTAGCTTCTGGATCGACTAGGCGGAGACCACCTTTCCGGTAATCCATATAAAGCTGGTTCCTGTTCAGTTTGAATATGAAACTGGTCCAAATAAATTTCCCACAGGCTGATTTAATTTGCGCTAGATGTTGGTTAGATGGTGGTATGATCTGAGCCACATACCAAAGTTTTGACAATATATAAACATTTAAAACTAAGCATCTCTCTAAAATGTTGAGTTGACGCACATTGTGCATCTTCAAAACAGCTTTCAAATTTGTTATTAGTCGTCCATAGTTAGCGTTAACCAACAAGCTCCAGATTTTTTGGAAAATTACACCCAGAATTTTCATAGAATCAACTTCGTGTAAGGTACCCCGGGGCAAGTGAGAATCCGGGGTTAGTGGGGCGTTTCGTCATAGCTCAACTAGGAAAAGTTTTTCATTGGGGTATTCTTCTAGAAAGTTGAAGATACAATGGCAATGAATGTATTTAGTACTAAACATATTGTTATTTTTATTACTATGTGGTTCATGTTACAGTTGTCAGTTCAGCGCCATTTTCAACTTGCATGACAAATTGTGACACGTTTCACGTCTTGCATTGACTCGCAAAAAATAAATGTGTTTTAAATCGAATTTCCATCAGTAAGCTATAATTTTTAGTATTATTACAAGCTGCTAACGATAAACCAGTATTTTGTTTTCATTTCATATGAAATTTTCGATGGTCTATCTTACCCCAAAATATATTTGTACCTGGGGTAAGTGGGACCTATCAAAACAAAAACCAGAATCAAAACTTTTCGTAAACGTTTCATACATTTTGCTAGAGAGTAGCACTAAAACATTCAAACAAATGATTTTTATCAAAAAAGATCAACCTCAAATTACGTTATTACATAAGAGGGAGAAGAAAAGTGTTATTATTCTTTATTTTTTAATTATTTTTTTATTTTTGAAATACGACTTCAAAATTGAACAAACACCAGCTGAAGTTTGAAATGCATCATGGGAACGATTACTTTTCTATGTTATTTTAACTTTATTTGTTATTTCTACCAAATTAAGTAGTGATGGAAAACAATTCCATCCCATAAGGTGGTTTTCTGCCATGCATATAAATAATAATAAAACATATTTATAATTTCGTCAATTATTGATTGTTTGTGTGCTACATTTTGATTAAAAACTTATAAATGATATATTTTGAACATGTTTAATTCCACTTTACGCTTTTATTGAGGAATTTTTAGTTAATATTAAATGTGAGGTGACATACTATTAAATAAAGGGCTTCTTCCTAAAACGTAACGTATTTTATGGTTGATCCCTTATGTACATCAAATAAGTACTTAAAATTAAAAATCTATGACTTATCAATCCTATTATTGTAATGGTTGACTAACTGATGTGGATTGACGCATGAAACTGGATGTGTCCCACTTGCCCCGCTTAGCGAGGTAACTGCGTCCATTGGCTCATTCTAAAACTTTCTGCCAAGGTTTTCACAATTTAGAAATTTTTCGATTAGTTTCATGCACACACCAGCAAATATGTTGCCAAAACGTGATTGTGTTGTTGGATTTGAAAAATATTGACATTTGAAAATTTTATTGAACAATTTGTTTGAATTATCGTTTTTTTCGTTCCCACTTGCCCCGCGGTACCTTACATTGTTTAGACGTAAAAAGCTAGATTTGTGGTAATTCAAACGAAGTTGTGCCACTAAACCATAAGAGTCAAGAATTGAAAACAGTTTATCGAACTCCAAGTTGGTTTTGATAAAAACTACTAAGTCATCAGCATAAGCAAATACATTTATGAATTTATCATAAACAAGTACAGCTGGGATGCTGTTAGAGATTTGTCTTATTAAGGGCTCAATATGCAAAACAAAGAGCACCATACTCATCGGGCATCCCTGTCGAACAGAGCAATTAATGTTAATTTCTCGTGATAGAAAGCCATTAATCAAAATTCGAGATGATGCATTAGCATAAACACTTTTAATACAATTAATGAAGGTTTCTGGAAAATTGAACTTTTGTAACACTTTCTACAGAAAGTCGTGATTCACCCTATCGAAAGCTTTATTCAAATCTAGACTGACAACACAACTTTTGTACCTTTCTGTTTCGCACGATCTGGTGATTAATCTTCTAATGGTCTTTAAATTATTGCCGCATGACATGTTGGAAATACAAGCAGTTTGCCCTGGACCAAGTAGTTTGTCGAGAAACTTCATTATTCTTTCAGCAAGGAGCTTCATAAAAAGTTTATAATCACAGTTGAGTAAACTAATTGGACGATAGTCATCAAAACTCGATCTGCTACAATTGCTCTTAGGAGTAAGAGTAATAATTCCATCTGAAATTTTTTTTGTGGAGTGACTGAACCGTCAAAATAAGAGTTGAAAACTTGAACTAAATCTTCCTTGTAACAATCGAAATTCTTCAAATAGAGCTCATAAGTGAGGCCATCAGAGCCAGGGGATTTCTTTTCAGAACAACGTCGTAAAACCGATTTCAGCTCATCTTCTGTAATTTGTCTAGTCAAATCTTCTCTATCGCAGTGTGTTAAAAATCTAGTGATATGATTCAAAGGATCATCCAAGGATGACGAGGCTGCATGTGATACATGGGATTGAAAAACACATGAAAAATGATCGAAAGCAAGGCTCCAGCTCTACAGGATTTGTTATCAATGTACTACCATTTCGAATTTTAAAATTTCCATTATTCTCAAAACGTTTGATTTGAGCAGCAACGAACAAGCGTGATTTGATCACTTTTATGTCTAACAATGTTGGTTGTCCGGTGCTTTGCTTTTGCATCCACTCATTCATTTTATTATAAAAATCTCGAAAACTTATTCATACAGACTCAAGTCAAAAAAGTATACAAACTTACTTTATCGATCCTACGTGTTAAGCAGGCGGAATTCTACACGTACCGCTCTGTACCAACTCAACTTTTCACTTTTAGAACGTTTAATTTTCGGATTTACAAAACGACGAAAGTAACATTTTCAACTTTCACAACCTAACCACTACTTTCGCCGCCCCGCTGTATGGAGAGACAAAGTGACTTAACCACGAATCAAAACAAAACACAACTTGAGCCGATTTTACACTGGTAGAAAAACGTCGAAAGTAACTGAATGAAACGGCTTATCATTTTCTTATATTTTTTTTTGTGGGAATTAATAGAAACTACCTAGTTTTTGAACGTGAGCTGAGTGTATGCAAAATTTGAGCGAAGTACACGGCAAAAAAATGTTAAAAAAGTGATTCATTTTAAAACAGTTTTAGAAGATAGATTGTGATTTTTCCTAATTAATTTTCTCAAAACCGTATAAAAGTTACTTACGTCGATTTGAAAAAGTAATCGAGAAATAATGTTTTTCATTCGAAATCCTCAAACTCAATAAGTAACTTTCATGTTTAAAAACTGTTCAATATTGTGTTTTGCAACTTCATTCCACCACCTACTTCTATCAGCAAGATGAACGTGACGAAATTTCCAAGCTTCGTACTCATCTACCAATCGAGCGCAAACCAAATCATCTCTGGCTAATGAGCTATTGATTTTCCAATATCCTCGTCCAACTGGAGCTACGTCATCTACAGATCCATTCACTTTCATCAAAATTGCAAAATAATCGGAAAACGGCACGGGAATAGTCATAAAATCAAGTATCTTCAGGCATTGCAGAATTCGCTCTCATTTGAGTATGAGGCACGACCAAAGCAAGCAAGGAAAAACATCCCATCTGTTGCGGTCCACGATCGTCATTGTATCGCAAGGTGTAACGGTGTAACAAGTCCGATAAATGGAAGCAGCGAGCGAGAGCCCCAAAGAGAGAGCGATGATAAAATGCATTTTTCTCGCTTGTTTACCGTTGGGGATAGATGTTTTTCTTTACTGGCATGATAAACAATTCACGAATTTCCAATAGCAATAGTGTCCCCCAGGCTTGGAGCATGTTTAGAGGGGTTTTATCATGCACTAATATCCCCCCAATCTGATCAAAGTTGTTGCAGTATACGATAAACAGTGTCTCATAATGTGCAGCATGTTATGATAGTTACAGAGAGCGATACGTGAGAGATTCTCTCAATTTTCTCAGGACTCAATCCCTGAGTATCTTTTGAATATAATTCGAAGTGGTGTAAACACGATCTAATCTTGATGAGCTGTCATTTCTAATAAACGTAAACGTATTCTTTTTTAATTCCATTCCTACATCTTTAAAATGAAACATTTCAGTAAGTTGCTTCAAACCCGTGCTAAAGTTTTTAACGGAGCTATTTGAGTCACAATTGTTAAAAATGCAGTTAAAATCGCCACCAATAACATCGATCTTCTTTCCCCCTTTACCAAGAAGATACGAGAAGATTTATCCTCATTAACAAACATCTGATCTCTTTCTTTCTTCCTATTACTTCCCGAAAACGCATAGATGTTGATGTGATTCACACCATTTACAACAACAGATGATATTCTCCCATTTGGATCCAATAAGGGTTGTGAAAACTCAAACGAATTTCGTATCAATATGGCGGTACCTGAACCATTCTCACCAATATTAACTAGAGGAGAGTGAGACCGAATAAAAGAAAAGTTTGCATAACAAACTTCCTGCAGAAATAGTATATCTATATCATGATTCACCACGAATTCTCTCAACAAACTTTTGTTGATAGCACTTGACGAACTATTTAGATTCACTGATCCAACCTTGAACACGAAATTCATAATAATACAGAATGATATTATCACTAATACAATTAAAAATGCAAATTCGATACTCACAAAAGCCTAGTTTAACCTACCGGCGGCTTGTCGCCGATTTAGGGGGACTGGGGGTAGTTTGCCCACGTTAAGAAGAACAGCGATTTTAGATGTGAAAAACATTATTTTATGCTCTTTTTTATTATGGTCGGATAGACAAACATGTTTTCTACCAAATAGTAGAAACAGCTATCCATTCTAACTATTCTGGGGTTTATAAATTAATTTTTTAAAAAAAGGTTGCTTAAGTGCATATGTATTGTTTTGCGGGGTAAAACGCCCCGCTTGAGTTCGGCGTTAGCCATGCTGTAAACGAACGCACACAATCATGCTTGTATATGTGTTGCATACATCCGGGGGTTTGTTCAGATGTTATTGTTCAATAATAGTATACATGCTGATGCGAAAAATGTACATTTGTAAGGTTCCAATTTGTGCGTAACTTCAACGTGGCATTACGTTTGGTAGAATTTGAATTCAAACGGCTGTTTTGGTGTTATGAAATAGGGGTGGGCGTTTTGCCCCCAGAGTTGATTAAAGTTTAGGTCCTTCAATAAGCTTTTTGAGGGCAAATTTAACATATATTTTGCACGTAATACAAACTATGACAGTGCACAAGTTGGCTCTTGGCAATTGTTTCAGTAATTTGGTTATTTATCGACCTCAAAATTGACATTGAAAATCGCACAAAATTGCAACGAAAACAGCGAAAAACGTTTTTATACGATTTTATCGATTTGGTTGAGAAAAACACATAAAAACATATTAGGAAAAGCATTTTCATCCATTTTCTATGATCTAGAGTGAAAAAAAGCATTGTAAAACTCAACGTTCGCCCAAATCGATGGTGGCGCGTTTTGCCCCCTATGGGCATATTACCCCCAGTTCCCCTACTTCTTCTCTCCTTCTGAGTAAGCTTCATCTGTTTTGTCCGGGCACGTGTCGATACTTTCTGCCATCCACTTATGGTGGCACACTCTGCATCTTTCACCTTCTCCGCCATCGATGTGTCCGATAGTGAGCTATCGTCCGTCTCCACACTACCATCGTTTTGAACAATATCTCTCACTCGCTTCAACGAACAGCCTTCCTTCTCCATGGAGTCTCCGTCTCCAGCATCATCACACGTGGACGTCGTTGTGTGCGGTACACTAATGTCGAATTCGTTCTTGAACCTAGGTTGGAACTGACGCAACCCGTTCTGAATCACAATTTCCACCCCAACCCGATTCAGGTTCGACGGAACTACAATTTATTTGACATTGGTTTGTTTATGTGTTGATCACCGACCCAGTTCCTAAAAACGAAAACGACATAAGACCGTCTGTCTCGCCTGTGTGTGAAACACCATCCGTCTCCACCGCGTTGGTATGAATAACCTCCACAGGTACAACTGGTACTGTTGGCTGTGTTGTCTCGCTAGAATCCGTTAGTAGAATTTCTCCATCGGTTTGCGTCGGTTGAGCGCCACATTCCGCAGTTTGCTCATGCGATGCACGGCCTTTAACCGTTGTTGAACTGGAACTTGCTGCAAATAACGCATTCAAATTCGTCATTTTTCCATCGATTCCCTTGTCATGTCGGCTCGGACCTGCTGTAGCTTTGACGTTACTCCATACTCCTTTCAGAGCACCACTATATGAGTCGGTTCGGTCCGCTCTCAATCTCTCATTAACGGAACGCCTTTGTGGATAATCCACCTTAATATGCTCCGTACTACCACATTGGTAACATTTGTTAACCAAGCCTTTCGTAATACAAGTTTAAAATGCCACCTTCGGGAATTATTCTTTATATTTTTAAAGGAATTTCTTCATACAATCCTTCTTAAACTTGATCGATAGTTACATTCTTAACCTTCCGCGGATGTTAAGAAAAACAATTTAATAAGATACTGGGGTCATTATAACCCATAAATGTATACCCCTATAAATCAGCGAAACAGCAACCGAATAATGAAATTTATGCCGCATTCGAAAGATATACTACTCCTAAAGATTGTGATCACTACCTGGAATAACGGTTCCGGTTCCAGTGGCCACCGGGAATCGGCTACGATTCCGACACTTGGATTTACAGTACAGTCAGTCCAGAAAGCTGCATTCATCGCCAAATTGATTGAGATACAGGCCATATAGGAACGTACTGGCTTGAGCAAACTTGCTTCGGGGACCAATAACTTCCACATGGGATACAATTTAGTTCAGAATTCGACCATCGCGTGGCGCTGGCGTCGATATGGACTTCCAACAGGGGCTAATTATGCAATAACTCGAGAGTGCGAGCACATAGAATGATGCCGTCTTCGGCAAAGTTGCTCAGGAGGATAAGGACTTCCACAAGAAATATGGACTTTCGGAGGACTAATTATACGATAACTCGAGATTGGGAGCATATTCCTAAAAGAATGCTGTCTTTGGCAAAGTTGCTCAGGAGGATAAGGACTCCCACATAGGATACAACTTAATTCAGAATTCGACCACGGGATTCCTCCACGGATCGCTCCAGAGATGATTCTACGAGGATTTCACAAGGGATTTCTGCAGAAATGACAAGAATTGCCTCAAGGATGTCCCAAGATAATCTTCCAAGGGTTCCCCAGAAATTTCTGCAGGGATTCGTTATGGGCCTCAAAAAATACTCCATGGATTCCCCCAAGAGTTCTACCTGAAATTTCTCCAGAGATTCTCCCGTAAATTCCTGCTAGAATTTCATCAGAACTTATGCTAAAAAAATTTCTCCATGGATAACATATAATCCTACAGTAAAATCTCTACATATTGTTCTTTTTTTTTTTTTTGAAAATCTCTTTATGGATTTCTCCTTAGATTTCTCCATAAATTTCCCCAATTAAATATTCCTATCAGGATTCTTACGGGGATTTTTCCTCAAAAATTTCTACAGGGTTTTCTCCAGGGATTCCTCTAGTGATTCCACTAGCAAAGTCCTACAGTGATTCTTCCTGTGATACCTGCCCAGTAGACCTATTCATATATTTTCAAAAATGTCTGGAAACTCCCCAGTCAACCAATACTTTGATTTTTCATTGCGAAATGAACTTCTGGCTAAAATTTCACTCAATTTAGAGTAAATTTAGTTGTGCTTCAAATCAATTATGTGTTTTTGGGCTTTTTTTCAAGCTTTAAACAATCATAACTACCGAACGAAACATCAAAATTTATCGGAAATACTTCTACATAGTAGTTTATCCTATTCTACGAACTTTTGCCGAACACAATTTTATGATTGGAGCAAGTTTTAACATAGTTTGGTTGAGGTTTGTATCTCAAGGTTCTTGAAAATCTCTTTTTTCGGGAATTGTTTTCACTGAACAGCATGCCTGCATGAAAATTTCGGATTTTTAATTTCCAGACATGATGACAATGGCGCGGTAAATGGCTGGGCATGGCGTACCATTGGTACCTCGCGTACCTGCAGGAATAAAATAGACCCCTTTGTGCGGTCCTTAGCCTCTTGCCCAGCAACTACTATCCCTACCTCCTCGTGGTACTGGCCGGGGTACGAGTAACCTTGGGGAAGATCGGGTAACCAACCCCCGGTGGGAACTTTGGTCGTATGCTGACAGGGAAGGGGGGGGTTTGCTTTTGCAAACCTGGAGCGTCTGTACTCCACGTTAGGAGCGGCTCACAACAGCGTCTGTTCCCCATGTCAGGGGCGGCTGATCATCGTCCGAGTGCCAGAGAAGGACTCTAAGCTAAACTGCGCACTATGGCCCTCCGAACATTTAGGGGGAATGGTCCTCCGGAAATCTAGGGGGTTGGTGTCAGGCCCTGCAAGCCAACCGTAAAAACACATCAGCACAGGAACGTCAACGAGAGAATACGGACCGGAACAATCGGCACAGACCACAGCGACGAAAATGGACTAGCGATTGGAAACTCGGTACGTGGAACTGCAAATCTCTCAACTTCATTGGAAGTACTCGCATACTCTCCGATGTACTGAAGACCCGCGGTTTCGACATCGTAGCGCTGCAGGAGGTGTGCTGGACAGGAGCATTGGTGCGAACGTTTAGAGGTAATCATACCATCTACCAGAGCTGCGGCAACACACGCGAGCTGGGAACAGCTTTCATAGTGATGGGTGATATGCAAAGGCGCGTGATCGGGTGGTGGCCGATCAATGAACGAATGTGCAAGTTAAGAATCAAAGGCCGATTCTTTAACTTCAGCATAATCAACGTGCATAGCCCACACTCCGGAAGCACTGATGATGACAAGGACGCATTTTACGCGCAGCTCGAACGCGAGTGCGACCGCTGCCCAAGCCACGACGTCAAGATCATCATAGGAGACTTAAACGCTCAGGTTGGCCAGGAGGAGGAGTTCAGACAGACGATTGGAAAGTTCAGCGCCCACCGGCTGACGAACGAGAACGGCCTACGACTGATAGATTTTGCCGCCTCCAAGAACATGGCCATTCGTAGCACCTATTTCCAGCACAGCCTCCCGTATCGGTACACCTGGAGATCACCTCAGCAGACAGAATCGCAAATCGACCACGTTTTGATCGATGGACGGCACTTCTCCGACATAACCGACGTCAGAACCTATCGTGGCGCCAACATTGACTCCGACCACTACCTGGTGATGGTGAAACTGCGCCCAAAACTATCCGTCATCAACAATGTACGGTACCGACGCCCGCCCCGGTACAATCTCGAGCGGCTGAAACAACCGGATGTCGCCAATGCGTACGCGCAGCATCTTGAGGCAGCGTTGCCGGATGAGGGCGAGCTCGATAGGGCCCCTCTTGAGGACTGCTGGAGGACAGTCAAAGCAGCCATTAACGACGCTGCCGAAAGCGTTGTCGGATATGTGGAACGGAGCTCAAGAAACGATTGGTTCGACGAGGAGTGCCTGGAGGTTTTAGAGGAGAAGAATGCAGCGCGGGCTGCAATGCTGCAGCATGGTACGCGGCAAAACGTGGAACGATACAGACTGAAGCGGAAACAGCAAACCCGCCTATTCCGGGACAAAAAGCGCCGCCTGGAAGAGGTGGAATGCCAAGAGATGGAGTTGCTGTACCGTTCTCAAGAAACGCGGAAGTTCTATCAGAAGCTCAACACATCCCGCAAAGGCTTCGTGCCGCGAGCTGAGATGTGCCGGGATAAGGATGGGAGCATCTTGACGGACGGACGCGAGGTGATCGAAAGGTGGAAGCAGCACTACGATGAACACCTGAATGGCGCAGAGAAAACAGGCACAGAAGGTCAGGACAGCGAAGGCGATGGCTACGTCAGCACAGCGGACAGCGGAAATCAACCAGCTCCCACGATGGGGGTAGTTAAGGATGCCATTCAACAGCTCAAGAACAACAAAGCCGCTGGCAAGGATGGTATCGGAGCCGAACTCATCAAGATGGGCCCGGACAGGTTGGCCGCTTGTCTGCATCGGCTGATAGTCAGAATCTGGGAAACGGAACAGCTACCGGAGGAGTGGAAGCAAGGCGTTATATGCCCTATCTACAAAAAGGGCGACAAACTGGAGTGTGAAAATTATCGTGCAATCACCATCCTAAACGCCGCCTATAAAGTGCTATCCCAGATTCTCTTCCGTCGTCTATCACCTATAGCAAACGAGTTCGTGGGAAGTTATCAAGCAGGTTTCATCGACGGCCGCTCGACAACGGACCAGATCTTTTCCGTGCGGCAAATCCTCCAGAAATGCCGTGAGTACCAGGTCCCTACGCACCATTTGTTCATCGATTTCAAGGCGGCATACGATAGTATCGACCGCCTAGAGCTATGGAAAATCATGGACGAGAACAGCTTTCCCGGGAAGCTCACAAGATTGATCAGAGCAACGATGGACGGTGTGCAAAACTGCGTGAAGATCTCGGGCGAACACTCCAGTTCGTTCGAGTCTCGGCGGGGACTACGACAGGGCGACGGACTTTCGTGCCTGTTGTTCAATATTGCGCTCGAAGGTGTCATGCGGAGAGCCGGACTTAACAGTCGAGGCACGATTTTCACGAGATCCGGACAATTTGTTTGCTTCGCGGACGACATGGATATTATTGGGAGAAAATTTGAAACGGTGGCAGATTTGTTCACCCGCCTGAAACGCGAAGCAACAAGAGTCGGGCTAATGGTGAATGCGTCGAAAACAAAGTACATGCTGGTTGGCGGAACTGAGCGCGACAGGGCCCGCCTAGGAAGCAGTGTTACGATAGACGGGGATACCTTCGAGGTGGTGGACGAGTTCGTCTACCTCGGATCCTTGTTGACGGCTGACAACAATGTTAGTCGGGAAATACGAAGGCGCATCATCAGCGGAAGTCGTGCCTACTATGGGCTCCAGAAGAAACTGCGGTCAAGAAAGATTCACCCCCGCACCAAATGCACGATGTACAAAACGCTCATAAGACCGGTAGTCCTCTATGGGCATGAGGCGTGGACTATGCTCGAGGAGGACTTGCAAGCTCTTGGGATTTTCGAACGCCGAGTGCTAAGGACGATCTTCGGCGGCGTGCAGGAGAACGGCGTGTGGCGGCGAAGGATGAACCACGAGCTCGCTCAACTCTACGGCGAACCCAGTATCGTGAAGGTAGCTAAAGCTGGAAGGATACGCTGGGCAGGGCATGTTGCAAGAATGCCGGACAACAACCCTGTAAAGATGGTGTTCGCCACGAATCCGGTCGGAACAAGAAGGCGTGGGGCGCAGCGAGCTAGGTGGATTGACCAGGTACACCAGGACCTGGAGAGCGTGGGTCACAGTCGAGGATGGAGAGAAGCGGCCATGAACCGAGGGAATTGGCGAAATATTGTTGGCGAGGCTTTATCAAGATAATTGATGTAAAGCCAAATAAGTAAGTAAGTACATGATGACAATGCATATCTAAAAGTCAATCCCGTTCAAAGTAACCATTTATCTTACGAAAATAAATTGTAAAAAATAGGTAATTATGAAGCACATTTGTAAATCCACTGTGGGTGTGCCAAGAGCACCACCGTGAGCTTCAATGAATACAAAAAATGAACACGTTAGCACTGCCTTTTCTCAGTCGATGATGATCGTTTCCGGTACATGTGCCATGCATGATTTAACTATCATCAGGTTGCGATGCGGTACTCGATCTTTGGGCATTTATTATAATTTATTGCCTTTAGCAACATGTAATCTGTTGATGGTCAATGAATTCATAAATGTATTATGTTTGATTCCCGTTGACTAGGGCCTGAAAAAATAATACCAATGCATGTTTTATATACCATGTATATTGAGAAAACTGTAATTTCTGGGTGCAGCGGAGTACAAATTTGGATCAAACAATGTTTAAACTTACTTTAATCTTGTTAGCGTGTTCGACAAACTTTAACAGAATAGAATTAGCTTTCAAATAGTGGTAATAGCAAGTGGTTTTGATTTTCCACATGCTAGTTATGATTTTTCAAACCTTGAAATAAGCCCAAAAACACATTTTCAACTTGAAGCATACTGAAATGTTTATCAAATGAGCTGAAAATTTGACCAGACATTGTTCTTAACATGAGAATTCCGAATACTGCTTGACCGGTAGATTTCCAGACATTTTTTTAAATATGAACAGGTCTACTGTCCCCAGTCAACATTTTGGTTGGCATAACTTTTGTTATATGAACCAATTCACTCGTATAGAATGCATGAAAAGGTTATATACCTACCAAAGTGGAGGCTATATGCGTACTTGGCACGACTTTTTCAGACTTTCTGCGATCAGATATACGATGCCACAAAATTTGGATTCAAATTTAAAAAAGGTTCCAGCGAGTCTCGAACGCGAGACCTTTGGATCAGGAATCGGAAACCTTATCACTGCGCCACTAAGGGTTGCACATCAGACGGGTGATTATTTGCCAATGTTTCAAGTACAGCGACACATACTTTGTTGTTCTTTGAGGCCTATCGTCTGCAGATACAAAGTTTGGGTGGCAATTTTTGCTAAGTTATTGCGATTTCATACGACGCTTTCTGGATTGATATATGATCTGTCAGTTTATATAACATAACGCGATTCTATGTTGCACTATTTACGACATGTTTTGTTGTCAACACAGATTGTCGTTTATGAATCTTTTTGGGGATTTATATACAACTTGTATTAACATTGATAACGCTTTGTCTTGCATCTTGCGCGATTCTGATTTTAGACGCATGAATATGTGATTTTAGATGCACATTCTTATACGATACGTGGTTCACTGGGTCCAAGGATTCTCCAGTGATTCCTCCAGAGATATCTCCAGGAGTCCTTCAGTAATTGACTTAAAGAATCCTTCATGGATTCTTACAAGAGTTTATCCAAAGACTTCTTCAGGGGCTTCTCTATGAAAATGTGTACAGGGACAGAGATTTCTCTAACCTTTTCCTTTTTCTCCAAAGATCGCTTCAGAAAGACTCAGCATGGTTTCCTGTAGAAATTGTTTCAGGAATGAACTCGTAGAAAATCTTTATTATAAATAGAACGTTGAAGAACATGAAGCTGCGTATCTACAAAGCTTGTTGCGGGGATTTTTGTAAGGAATTCAATTCAGAGTTTTCCTTGAGATTCCCTTCTTAGGCTTCTGCAAGAATTTCTCCAGCGATCCCTATAAGGACTCATTAAATATTCTCTTGTAAAATCCCCAATTTCTGTTGGAATCTCTGAAATAATTCGTTATAGAATTCCTGGAGTGATCCCTGGAAGAAATCTTAGGAAAAATTCCTAGAAGAATCTACAGAGGTCTACCTGAGGAATGTCTGGAGAATTCACTGTGGAAATATCTTAAGTGATTCTTGAAGAAATTGTCGTACTATATGTTACTTGAAGAAACCTCTGACATTCTGCAAAAATCTCTGTAGAGATTTTCTTGGAGGAATCCTTAGGGGGATTTCTGAATTTTTTTGGGAATGTTAGAAGAAATCGCTTGAAGAATATTTGGAGGAATCGCTGAAGAAGTCCTTGAAGTAATCTCTGCAATAATTCCTGGAAAAGTTCCCTGAGGATGGATTATTTCCCGGAGAAATCTCAGAAAAGATTTTACTGGAGGAATCACTGGAGGTATTTAGGCAAAAACTCTTTTAGAAACTCCTGTCGAACTCGCTCAAGTGTTCCCGGTAGAAGTATCGCTGCAAAAATTACCAGAATAATCCTTGGAGAAATCACTGGAGGAATTCCTGGCAAAATTCCTGAACGAATTGCTGTAGGTAGTTCTGGAGCCCTATCGAAACCGGTCTAGAAAATCTGGTAGCAAAAAATCGCTGTTGGGATTACGGTAAATAAGCAAATGAGGCTCACTATCGTACTTGTTTTCCTGCATCCTCTCACGATTCTCATTAGAATCCTTTCTTCTTTATCGATGCTAAATTCTCATCAAAATCATTCCTGGAATACTATCAAAATCGTCCCAGGATTTCCATTAGAATCCTTCAATGATAATCATCAGAATCCTTCCAGCATTTTCATCAGAATCTATGCAGAATTCTCATATGATTCTTTTCATGATTCTCATCAACAGCTTTTCATTTTTATTCTTCAGAATACTTCCGGGATAAATATACACAACAGAATCCTTCCAGAATTTGTATCCAGATCTTTTCAGTATGCTGATGAGAATACTATATGGATTCTTATCAGAAATCTGTATCCATAAAATCTCTCCACGATTATTTCCAAACTTTCTTCCAAAACTGTTTCGAAACTGTAATTTTTATTTGCATTCTAAGCTGGAAATGCTCTATAAACTGAAAAGGTACGCTTGCAACAATGTCAAACGATAATGAAACATATTCTTCTTGCCCTAGAAAAAAGGAAAATTAAAATCCTTTCAACCCTCGAACTGCACCTGCAGCTTGCCGTTACCACCGTGAAAATATAATTTTAACTCTTTTTCTCCGTTCCCACCGTCAAACGGCGCCACATCACAGCTTGAAGCATCCGCACCCAACGCTTTCAACCTTCAGACTCACCTGCTGCCGGGTATTTTTCTTTATTTTTCTTACCCTCCCCCAAGTTCACACCCGTCGACCCGTCATCTGAGCAATGTATAGAACAAGCTACGTTGAACTATCCAGCTGTTGCCCCGGACTAAATTTCAGAATAATTATGTAACGTCGCTGACGCTGATTCCAGCAAACACACACAAAAAATGAGAACCCAAGATGGGATGCTCGCCAGTGGGAAGTTTGATCTTCATTGCTTCCACCTCCGGTATGGAACGGTGAAACAAGATCCTTTACAACAACTTTATACTCCAGTGGCTCTTTCCCACCCCTCTCATTTTATAACACCGGTGGAAAAAGGAAACTTGTTTTTCATAGCCGGTAATACTCATCCAGCCTCCGGATTTTACGATATGCTCCAGATTTCTTTTTTGGTGAAATGTGTGCCACTTCTGCAGTTGAAAGCAGAAACCCTCACTCCATCACCTGTGCGGAAAGATTTTATAATGGAGAGCTTTCCCGCAGGCTCACCCTTCGCTTTGCTGACGGTGTGAAACAAAAGGAGATGTTATGTTTTGCCACCTTGGATGAAAATTTTAATTAAATCCATACCGAGTCTTATTCGGGGCTTCTTCGGTGGGCTTATTTTATCACTGTTTCTCAATTTGTCAAATGACTTGTTTTGGTTACCTACATTATTCTTCCGTTTTTTGTATATCATGTCTGTTGAATCTTATGTCGATGTGACATGCCATTGGCAGTACTACTTTTCCTCTGAAACTTTGTACATTCTTCTTCTTATTGGCATTAACGTCCTGAGAGCCTACTTCTCAGCTTAGTGTTCTTATGAGCACTTCCACAGTTATTAACTGAGAGTTTTTTTTTGCCAATGTTGCCAATTTCGCATTCGTATATCGTGTGGTGATACTCTATGCCCAGGGAAGTCAAAGAAATTTCTATTACGAAAAGATCCTGGACCGACCGGGATTCGAACCCGGACACCTTCAGCATGGCTTTCCTTTGTAGCCGCGGACTCTAACCACTCGGCTAAGGAAGGCCCCCAAACTTTGTACATATGTGCTCGGAAATTGTAACATTGTGCATAAAAAGCTGACTAACAGTCAAGAACTTTTTTTTAAATTTCTTCATTAATATCATATCAAACATTACATTCATTTCTTATATCTACGTGTTCTGTGTTATTAGATAGCACTATCATCCTAATTTGGTAAAACAAATGTAAGATTTTATTAACATTTTGTTAACAACATATTACATTGCATTTGCCGTAGCAGTTTAAGTTTTTTACAGGTGTGTTGATTTAACCTGTTTATGAGAAAAAAAAACAAGTTTTTAATTTACTTAACCTAAATATATAACGCATTAATCGTGGCAATAGAAGATTGTAACGATTTTTGATTGAAATTATTAATAATTTTATTTGAAATTTGTTCCAATGTTTCAACATAGGATATTCTATGTAACTCATTGGTACTATACCAGGGAGGAAGCTTCAAAATCATTTTCAAAATTTTATTGTGAATTCTTTGCAGAGCTTTCTTCCTGGTATTACAACAGCTAGTCCATATTGGTACAGCATACAACATGGCTGGCCTGAACATTTGTTTGAAGATCAAAAGCTTGTTCTTAAGACATAGTTTTGATTTTCTATCAATAAGGGGATAGAGACATTTTACATATTTGTTATATTAAACTTGAATGCCCTCAATGTGATTTTTGAAAATTAAATTCTTATCTAGCATGAGCCCTAGATTCTTAACTTCATCTGACCAATTTATTGGAACCCCTCTCATCGTGACAACTTGTCTACTTGAAAGTTTCAAATAAAGAGCTTTTGGTTTATGTGGGAATATTATTAGTTGAGTTTCGGAAGCATTAGGAGAAATCTTCCATTTTTGCATGTATAAAGAAAAAATATCCAAACTCTTTTGCAATCGACTGCAGATGACACGCAGACTTTGTCCTTTGGCGGAGAGGCCTGTGTCATCCGCAAACAAGGATTTTTGACATTCCTGAGGTAACTCAGATAAGTCAGAAGTGAAAATATTGTATAATATTGGTCCCAAAATGCTGCCTTGATGAACACCAGCTCTTACAGGAAGTCTTTTAGACCTGGAGTACTGATAATTAATCTGAAGTGTACGATTTGACAGATAACATTGAATTATTCTAACAATGTATCTTGGAAAATAAAAGTTTTTTTTTATTTTTACAATCAAACCTTCATGCCAAACACTATCGAATGCTTTTTCTATGTCTAGAAGAGCAAGACCAGTAGAATAGCCTTCAGATTTGTTGGAACGGATCAAATTTTTTACACTTAAAAGTTGATGAGTGGTCGAATGTCCATGGCGGAATCCGAACTGTTCATTGACAAAAATTGAATTTTCGTTGATGTGAACCATCATTCTGTTCAAAATGACCTTTTTAAAAAGTTTTTTGATGGAGAAAAATAAACTGATTCGAAGATAGCTAGAAGCTTCTGGAGGATATTTGTCTGGTTTCAAAATTGGTACAACCATGCCAATTGAAAACATTTGTTAAATATATCAACTAAGAATGATGAGCTACTTTCTGGAAGTTTCTTGATGAGGATGTAGAAAATTCCATCATCGCCAGGAGCTTTCATATTTTTGAATTTTTCAATAATAGTTCTCACTTCTTCCAAATCAGTCTCCCAGGCATTTTCGAAGACGTTCTCTTGATTGAGAATATTTTCGAAGTCCTGAGTAACTTGATTTTCAATTGGACTAGTAAGTCCTAAATTAAAATTGTGCGCACTTTCAAACTGCATAGCAAGTTTTTGAGCTTTTTCGCAATTCGTTAGTAATAATTTGTTTTCCTCTTTCAATGCCGGTATTGGCTTCTGAGGTTTTTCCAAGGTTTAAGATAATTTCCAAAAGGGCTTAGAGCCAGGGTCTAATTGTGAAATTTTATTTCCAAAGTTTTTGTTTCTTAATTGTGAAAAACGTTTCTTGATTTCTTTCTGAAAATCTTGCCATATAATTTTCATAGCAGGATCGCGAGTGCGTTGAAATTGCCTTCTCCTCACGTTTTTAAGACGGATCAAGAGTTTAAGATCATCGTCTATAATCACGGATTCAAATTTTACTTCACATTTTGGAATTGCAATCCTCCTGGCTTCAACAATGGAATTTGTTAAAGTTTCAAGAGCATTGTCAATATCAAGTTTAGTTTCTAAAGAAATGTTAACATCAAGATTGGAGTCAACATACGTTTCATATATATTCCAGTCGGCTCGTAAATAATTGAAAGTGGAGCTGATAGGATTGAGAATCGCTTCATGGGATATTTGAAATGTAACAGGGACATGATCAGAATCAAAATCAGCATGAGTAATCAGTTGGCTACAAAGATGACTAGAGTCGGTTAAGACCAAATCAATCGTAGATGGATTTCTAGAAGAGGAAAAACATGTGGGGTTATCAGGGTATTGAATTGAGAAATATCCTGAAGAGCACTCATCAAATAAAATTCTGCCGTTGGAACTACTTTGAGAATATGGAATACCATGACCGATGTTTGGCATTAAAGTCACCAATGACAAAAAATTTGGACTTATTGCGAGTCAATTTTCGCAAGTCGGTTTGGAGCAAATTAACTTGCTGTCCAGAGCATTGAAAAGGAAAATAGGCAGCTACGAAAGTATATTTACCAAACTGTGTTTCAACAGAAACACCTAAAGTTACAAAAACTTTAGTTTCAAATGATGAAAACAGTTGATGTTTTATACGCCTATGAATGATGATTGCAAACAAAAAAGTTAGGATCTCTTTTTAGTTTAGATCCAGGTTTTAAATACGTTTCGGTAATTACTGCTATATGCACGTTAATAACCTTAAGAAAATTAAACAGCTCGTCCTCTTTACCATTCAGAGAACGAGCATTCCAATTTAAAATATTTAAATTATTATTTGGATCCATTAGAAAAACGTAATCCAATAACAATTTGATTTGTAAATTTTACACCTACTTGGACTGCTTCAGTCATAGTGGTGGCTTTGAACATCGCATCAATCAATAGATCCAATTGTTCAGTTAGAAAATTAAAATCAGAGGCAGACATGTCATGTGATTTCCCATTAGAATTTCCTGTAGACGAAGAAGCGGAGTTACCTGTGGTGGTAGGGTTTTTTCCATTTGATTTGAAACAAGTAGAATGGGTACTCAATGTACGAACAGGGGAGGAGTCCAAATTACCTGCTACGATATCGGCAAAGGATTTTCCGTGGGTAGATACATTCGAAATAGAAAGATTCGAACGGCTACCCGACGGAATAAAATTAGTTTGTGAATGAGCATGATTATGATCTTCCTGGTGGGTATGATTCCTAATCAAGCGATCGTTAACTGAAAAATGAGCATTGTTCGATACTCTACCAGGCAAATTCTGGAAACGACCGTTATCGTAACGGATATTATCTTTCATCTGCCTGGCACGAGCCTCAACGACTCTTTTGCGTGAAGGGCATTCCCAAAAGTTAGCTTTATGAGGGCCCTTGCAATTGGCGCATTCAAACTTTCTGGTATCTTCTTTCACAGGACAGACGTCTTTAGCGTGAGAAGAACCTCCGCAAATCATGCATTTAGCATCCATGCGACAATTTTTTGTACCATGACCCCACTTTTGGCACCGACGGCACTGAGTGGGGTTCTGGTAATTTCCTCCAGGTTTCTGGAAATGTTCCCATGTCACACGGACATCGAACATAAGTTTAGCTTTTTCTAAAGCTTTAATATTATTTAGTTCTTTTTTGTTAAAGTGAACTAAATAATATTCTTGAGAAAGCCCTTTCCGAACAATGCCAGATTGGGTTCTCTTGTTCATAATGATTACTTGGACTGGGGAAAATCCAAGTAAATCATTTATTCCATTTTTGATCTCTTCAGGTGACTTATAGTCACTTGAGAGACCTTTCAAGACAACTTTGAACAAACGTTCAGTTTTGTCGTCATAAGTAAAAAAAATGTGCTTCTTCTCTTCAAGATGTCTGAGAAGAAGTTCACGATATTTAAGAGTTTCCGGCAAAACGCGACAGTCTCCTTTCTTTGCGATTTGGAAGGGAACCTTGATTCCCCTAATGGAGTTCAAGATCTCCTGCCTAAATCCTCCAAATTCGGAACAACTGACCACGATAGGCGGCACTCTTTGCTTCCTCACTTGAATGAAAGAGCCTGGGCTAGAGGCTGCTTCGATTTGGTGTTCGGAAAATTTGTCTAGAGCATCGAACTGATTGCTCATTTCGATACAATTATTCATTTCACCCTTGGAAGAAAGTTCGCATTCCGTGGAAACGTCCTTTCTTCCATTCTTGCCACGTGTAGTGACAGTTTTAAAACCCACTTTTTTGGAAGGAAGTAGTGAATTCAGAGATTCACTCTTCCTTTTGTGTGTTGTTGATACCATGTTTAATGAATAAACGAAAGAAGACGTGACCTTCTAGAGATGTTTCCCAAGACGATGTCCAAGAAGGATTACCACCGCTAGCTTTCGCCAACGGGTCCAACGAAAAATCGAAGGCACGGGTCCAAACAAGGATCGTAAAGTGATCAATAGTAGAAAAATAGTACTGAAAAGTACTGTTTTAGTAGCACTGAAAAGTACCGTTTTTAATATTAGCACTGAAAAGTACTGTTTATGTAGCACTGAAAAGTACTGTTTTATTACTTTAGGTAGTTTTTAAGAAAACTTCCAAGAGCAGCATTCTCTATTCGTGTACGCACAGCACTAAGGTACAATGCGCACTGTCACTATCCCCTTATTAATATTAAATCAAAACTATGTCTTAAGAACAAGCTTTTGATCTTCAAACAAATGTTCAGGCCAGCCATGTTGTATGCTGTACCAATATGGACTAGCTGTTGTAATACCAGGAAGAAAGCTCTGCAAAGAATTCAAAACAAAATTTTGAAAATGATTCTGAAGCTTCCTCCCTGGTATAGTACCAATGAGTTACATAGAATATCCAACGTTTGAACATTGGAACAAATGTCAAATAAAATAATTAATACATAATTCCAGACGAAAATCGTTACAATCTTTTATTGCATGAGCATGAGCATGATCATGATTGACCGCCCGCAGTTGCTACTCCGTTATTGCAAGAACAGCTGTACTTACACAGGGAACCAACAGACACTACGCGGGATCAGTAGCATCCTCAATGTGTAAGTACTGGTGCTCTCATTATAATAAACAATAACGGCGCCGGCTGCGTCCGAATGCAGGTCAATTTGGGGATGGGAGGGAAATGTTGACGTGTTACTTGCTTTATGGAAGCCGAGGAGTCCTCTGCACTTTCACAAGAAAACACTGGGAGTTTGGATATGGGAGAGGGATTCGTTTTGGTAAACGATAAATATATAATTTGAAATGAATGCGCCTAACCGGATTCGCGATATTACTCGATAAACGCATTGAACGCCGATCAAGTGTTCGTCACTCGCCCCATAGGAGCAAGCGACAAGATCAAAGGATCAAACACTACTAACTCGTTCTGCGACCCGCGACACTATTCCTTCTTGCCACGTGAGCGGCGCGCAACACGATTGATCCTGCCCTCATCACTCGCCCCCGTAGGAGTTAGCGTCAAGGTCGAAGGATCAAATAGAACTCAGTCGTTACAATCTTCTATTGCCACGATTAATGCATTATATATATTTAGGTTAAGTTAGGTTGAGTAAATTGAAAACGTGTTTTTTTCCTTATAAGCAGGTGAAATCAACTCACCTGTAAAAAATCTGAACTGCTACCGCAAATGAAACGTAAAATGTTGTTAATAAAATGTTAATAAAATCTTAAATTTGTTTTACCAAATTAGGATGACAGTGTTGTTTTACACAGAACACCTAGATACAAGAAATGAATGTAATGTTTGGAATGATACTAATGAAGAAATTAAAAAAAAAAGCTTATTGACTGTCAAAAACTTTTAAATGACAGTTCTGTTGCTATTTTGAGGCAGTTAAGTACTCAGCCTGCTTTGTTAGGGCAGCGAGCACATAAAATGCAATTAGACGACTGATTTACGGCTAATACAAATGCTCATTGATTACCTGGGTCATATCTCTATCCGCTGAAGTAGCGAAATAAAACTGTCAAGCCACATGGACAAAGTTGAAAGTTTTCAATGCATGTGGTGCTGAGGTATCATTAAGAATGATTCAATTATTTTGATGCTGAATGCTCTACAGTGCTTCTGTGGCCATCTCCACAAACATAAAAGGCATGGAACGTTCACTCCTGATTGTTATCCCACGATTTTTATCCTCTGCTTCCTATCAGAACTCGTACCTTTGTCCTCGGTTACATACAGTGCATTGCTGCCAATGTCATCGTCGGATTAAGCATCATTGTGTATGCCTGCACTAATCTCCCGCTATCTGTTTATTGTGATGGAATTTCCATCATGTCATGTTGCCAACATCCCGCTTGCTGGTAGTAAAAGCTCTCAAAAATGGACGTCCATGTGCGCTCGGTCAACCGTTCGACTTCACTTCCTCTGCATGCCCACTCAATAGTGGCTGTCATCGTCGGGCGGGATACAAAATGTGGGAGTGAAACAAGTAAATCACAATGCACACAACCAACTGATGCACAAGCCACAGACAAACAGACGTAAAACTGAAGAAATTTTTATCCATCACACACTTAACAATCACTCCAAATTCACTGTGTTCATCGTTTTTCTTCGTGTTTGCCATTTTGTACTGGGCGCGTATGTTTGACTGTGACTAGCTAGGCAGTGTTGTTACGATGAACCGAACGACATATCAGGGGGGAAGCGGGAATGTCGGAAAATTACATGTTTCGCGGGGTCGCTTCTGGCAGATGATGGTGATGATGACGTTTGTCGCTCTCCATCGGAAAGTCGGGGCACAGCATATTTTTCCGCGAATGTATCCAAACCTAACAGAATAAGTGTGTAATACTGTGCATGCGTTCAGCTCACCTCCTGATGCATAACATTGGCCTTCAGGCTATGCATATTTAATGCTTGTCCAACTCCGACACCAGATGGGCTGTAGCCCTCACTCTAGACCAGTGTTGTCGCTGGACCACGTTTTGTTTGTTTTGTTCATTAAATTGAATGATTCCATTACCTAATGTTTGGAAAAATCACTTAAACAAAATTGTGCGACTCTCTTTTAGAAATTAGCATATTCAAGCAAATTCAAGTTTTGATACATTTCAACGAAACATCTCGATAATGCATTTTAAGATATGACGGTGATTTGCATCTGAAGTTTCAAGGGCGTCTTCAATTAGCAAATTCATTTGCGATATTATTTATTTAAATGGTAATTATTTATGCTGTTCAGAGTTTGAATCAAGATGTTCTAAATATGGAACAGATTTAGCGAAGTGTTGTGAACCGGCTTGTTGTTGTGTGAGATATGCGCAAATCTTGAAAATTAGTCGCAAATCTTGAAAATTAGTCACAATATTATGATAGAGGAACTTACGTATTGTCGGCAGTCTAAGCAGCTGAACTTTTAAGAGGGAAATTTCACGCAACAATATAAGGAGACAACTGAACTACACTTGAGCACTCTACATTTATTAATTGTCATACACAAAACACTATTTTATTCCCTTAATCTTCTTATTTTCCTCACCAAAGTCACGAGGCACTTGTTCTTTTATCGGCGATGCAATTACTATTGTCGGCAATAAAAATGTTCACTTCGGCAATCCGAAACTGCGTAAAAACTAGTTTATGTATTGGTAGCATTTCGTATTTGTTGACAAATCCTGAAATTAAACGTCACATTATGTTGTACTCGTTGAAAGGGCCAATGCAGAAAAATACAGACTACACTGAGAACAGAATTGCAGTTATAAATAGAATAGCAGAGAGTCAATTTAAATACACAACGCCACTAAATTTATGCAGACTAAGGCGCCGTCCACAAATTACGTAACGCTCTAGTGGGAGGGGGAGTAGGCTCAAACACAACATTTATTTTTTTCATGCCAAGACCGTTGCGGAGAGGGGAATAGTCGAAAATTGTACGTTTTAACCACAGAGTCTGTGTTTTAACGTTATATTTTAAATGGACGCTGCCTAATTTCGTTTTCATTTATTTTATCAAATATTTTTTGTAATGTTATTAAGATTTAGAGGGGGCGCAAGCGTCTTGAAAATAAATTTCCAAGTTCTAAAAAATGGCCTTCAATGAGGTCACCATAACTTCGGTAATTTCTAACCAATTTTTAAACTTTTAGCACCATTATCTCAAAAATTAAATTTATGAAAACTTTGTAAAATTTCAAATTTGTGTAACATTAAAACCAGTCTCAAAAAATAATTATATTACTCCAAATGTTTCCTCATTTTACTAAAATAACATTTTTGAATGGTTTAAAAGCTTGTTTAATTGTTTCCAAACTTTTCATACGCCACATTTCACTACAAAATGTTTTGACCAAGTTATTCAACAAAAACCGCACAAAAACATTTTTTATTGAAAAACGTCAGTTTTTTTTTTATTTTTGTCAGTTAAACAATATTTTTAAAGCTGATGCTGGTTTTCCTCATTTGTTCAAAGGTTTAACAAATGAGGAAAATCAGTATCAGCTTTAAAAATATTGTTTAACTAACAAAAATTAAAAAAAAAGGACGTGTCTGCAATTTTTAAATAATTTGAAAACAATAATATTTTTGCTCATGTTAAAAAATATATGCACTATTCAACTCGTAATATAGCAAAATGCTTTAAAAACACAAGTTTTATAAGAAAAGTGTAATTTTTGGAAAAAAAAAATTAAATAATCCAAAGAAATTCGTTTTTTTCTTAAAAAAAATCATGTTTTTGGGTAGTTTTTGTTAGAAAACTAAGCCAAAACCATTTTTTAGAAAAAATGTTGTATGAACAGTATGTAAACTTCTATTTTTTTACTTTAAAAACATGTACAGTCGAAGCTCGTTATAACGACCAGATTATAGCGACAAAAGCTCTTTCTAGCGACATTTGTCGGTCCCTTGAAAAAGATTTTAATGTTATCACTATTCTCTATAACGACATTTCTCTATGACGACGGTCCATTGTGATGTCGTTATAACAAGCTTTGACTGTACAAATATTTGAAATCGGTTGAGTATTTATGAAGTTGTGGTCAAACAAATATGAATTTTTAAGTAAAATGAAGAAAAAAATCGAGAAAAGTACTTTTAACAAAGACTTGTTCCGATTTAAGACAAATTTAATGTTAAACAAAGTTTTCACAAATTCGATTTTGAAAATATTGATGCTTAAAGTTTCAAAATTGGTTAGAAATAACCGAAATTATAATATCTCTTCTAATATGATTTGAATTCATAAGAGCACTCGAATTTTTGGTTTTGAGAACTTTTGAAAAATAAGCCGCACCCTAGTGTCTTTGCGCAAAAAATCGCTAAAAGTTAACGCGAAAGTTACGCTGGCTATAAAACTACGAGGGGTGATTCGATTTTGACATGTGTTGCCCACACATTTTATAGCATGATCTCAGTAGGCAACGTTTTAAATTGTTGATCGAGATGTCAATATTTTTCACAGCATTTGTTTTGGAGTTCAATCTTTTGTATTTCGAAGAAACTAAATCAAAAATTAATCGTTGATTTGCAGTAATTTTAACCTTTTCATACCATTTTGGGCAACCGGCACGGAAGGACCTTTCATTTTACAAGAGGAAAAAAATATTTCTACTAATAATAACGAATTGAAGCTTCAATTACGGCACATAATATTTTGCTCTTCACTTTTGGCTCAACTCTTCGGAACAAAATCTAGATACTTAGTTCCGGTCGAATTATTTTTCTTTAAAAACCGTAAATCACGTAAACTTTTTGGAAAATGGAAATCTAGCCATTGAACAATGTGCTCTAATGTGTTTTCAATTCTAGAAAAATGGCCTCATCGAATCGCCAACTTCTCACATGCTTCCACAAAACCTAAAATATAGAAACCATTACACTAAAGCAATTTTCCGTATACCATTTATGTGTGAAACTACATAATTTGTTTGCAATAAGATCTCATAAATAAAATTTATGTGTGAAAGAAATATAACAATCATTCTCTTTAATGAATGTTCGAATCCTCTGAGCAGAATTTCAAATAGAGAAACTTAAAAGTAGATGGAGTACCGTGTACCTTTTAATTCCGCTCCTGAATGCTTATCTTTGACAGATACGCGTATTTCGACTACCATTTGCAGCCTTCTTCAGTGTCAGTTACTCGTATCCCTCAAGAATCCCTCAGCCCTCGAGAAGGTTTTGTGCGGCCCGCGAATGGTATTTGAATATTAATGTGATGCAGCCCGCATGTGTATGTTTTTATGGTAGGGTTTATATTTCTTTGTTCATGAAAAATCAGTCATTGAAATCATGTAAAATGAGCCTGCGGTTATCCATCATCATGGCATAAGCAGTATTATAAATTCAATTGTTTTTATCAATTCAGAAACAGCTTACATTTATTGAAAGGTTCAAAGTTCCTTAAAAACTTAAATTTCTTGAATCCAAAAAGGAATCTCTGGTAGGCTAAGGCCTCTCTGATTTTCATATTTTAGTTTACAGAATAGAAGCAGGATCTGAGTGTTGTAGAGGAGTCCGCAGATTTTTTTTATTAATTTTGGCTTAGTCAGGGAATTTTTCCTAAATACCTCCTATATCTGGTTATAGTTGTTAAAATATTTAAATACGATTTGCTTTTGAATGGTTGAGGAGCCCAAATACAAAGAGATATGCAGTAATGGTCAATAATTTGGTGGCATATTTGAATAAAAGCCTCACATCATGTCCGACATTACGTTCAACATATATTTTAAAGTAATTTTTCTATTCACGTAATAACAATTCGATTGAAGTGATTTTTTTTAACAAAAAAATAAATGTTTTATCTTAAAATAAAAAAGTGTCTCCAGTATAATTGTGCATCGCATCTTAATGTACAATTTCTTAAATTTTTATAGTTGTGTAAATTTTTGAAATGTGTTTTTTTTTTTCAAATTTACACAACTTATTTCTAAATTTAAAAAAAAAAACAGTGAAAAATATATGTTTAATTTAAAATTACTTACATAAAAGCCATGTGGCATGTTGATCGGATTTGAGTTAAGTGCACAAATAATGCTCTGTTTCAAGTTTTCCAATAGTTTTTCAAGGTGGTTTTCCAGCCCAATCCATTAATTTTCATAAACTCTGTTATATTAATTGACATAGTTTTTAGTTCTTAAAAAAAAACTTGGTATTGTTTCTCTGTCACTTATATTCCTTTGCTTCAAAACCTCTCAGTTGTGATCACGAGATTCCCAGAAATATTCAATACGTTTTCATAGAAATAACGATTTTTGAAATCCCATTGAAGACTGTTAAAATTAATCTTCACAAGTCTTGCGGCCCGCGATTTATTTTGAAAGTGTTGAGATGGCCCGTATAATCGGTTTGACTGAGGACCACTGGTATAAGGCATCCTGCAAGCCGCCAAGCATGCAATCAATTATTTTTTTGGGACGCTTGTTCGATTACGGATCATAAACACAAAACAAAACCTCGCTTTATGATTACACTCTCGATTCAATTTGCCCGAAAATGGGTAAACTCATTAAGATGTTGACTACGCTAGAAGTCGTCCCTTGCCATTCGCGACTACGAAGCTGCTGATGTTTTCTTCGGTTTTTTTTTGTGAGAAAAACGAGGAGAGAGATATTTTTCGCTTTTTTTTTCACGCACACAATGACAGTTTCTTACGAGGTTTTTCGTTGGTGCGAGTGCTTTGTGGAATCTCTTTTTGCTTCGTAGTCGCGAATGGGCGCCGCATTCCCCTTGCAGTGATCTTTTGTCCATACAAACTTTTTGAAATTTGTATGAGCCGTAGTATTTGGACAAAACCTTCTCACTTCCACATATGACCAAGTGGTTTATGGGTGGCCCCTTAGATGGTTGGCCTGAGACAAGGAAAGCAAACACTCGCTCTTTAATTTTTTTTTTTGGCTCGACTTGTATTCGCTAAAGTTACACAGTATTAAAAATCCATGTAAATTTAAGCTATTTATAATGCACATGAAGGGAATGTCACAGATAGCGCGAAATTCAGCTGACAACTAAATTTACAACCTTCGATTTGGTAGCACATGTAAATTTTAATCAACGCGTAAAATTACATCGTGCTATGTTTGGGTTCTGATGTTTCGTGTTTGCTATGAGAAACGAACAAGCGGAAAAGACATCAAGGTGGAAAAGCCGATCATCAGTAAATGGAGACAACTACATGAATGCTTCTTTTTCAATTATAAGGAAAGGATATACACAAGTTCGAACGAAAACACTATTTATTTCTTCATTAAATCACAAATTATTGGGCAATACACTAATTAACTCTCCATCAAGCAACTCACAGTTGCACCGCTTTCTCCCAGGACAATCGCTCGAAAAATGTGTGTTCCGTATAAATTTAACGTTCTGTCCGCTGCCACAAACCTCCTAACACATTACACACAAGAATCATTGTTACTAAACACAATTGTACGAAATAAATCAAGAATAACTTCAAACCTTCACAATACGTTACAAATCAAAACAAAGTACACATTTTCAATATGGCTGCCTGCTGCTGCGGACGTTGCAGAGACCGCACCAGCGCTAATCTCAGTCACGCTCTGTTCGTGTAAAATTAAAGCATAGTTTGCTAAAATCTCAATGCGCAACACACAGATTTAAATACATTGGACGACAAATCAAAACATTGGCGTAGTTTTAAATTACTTCTGGGGAAGATGCGTGTGCATTACGAAACGCGTATTTTTACGTCTGATGTACGATTAAGAGTACCTACTTTTAACGATTTTTTGTTATTCCACTATGGGTAATATTCAGATTTTTTTTCTGTGTATATAGTAATGATTTTGAAGAAATAATATTTTGGCTGAATAAACGTCGGTGTCTGGGATTCGAAGCTTCTGAGAATTCGAATCAATTCGGTAAGTACCGTAATCCGGGGTAACATTGATCAGCGGGGTAACATTGATCGGGATGACTCATTTTGTTAAACGTTCAAATAAAGATTTATTGGTGAAGCATTTTCGAACCATGAATGGTGTCTCTCTTTCGTATATTCATAAGCTAATGATAATTAAGGTTTTTGCCAAAATTGCGTTTAGTTCATGCGCAAATTTGTCAACTTTTTGAAACAATGATTTCTATCATTTTCACTGACAGTACCGAAAATTCATGTCTCACATGAGTTCTGCAAACGATGTGATCAAGGAAAATGCGGGTGTTACTAAAAATGGCATCGCCGAAAACGATTCCACTGTCAAATCTGTCATAAGTTTATTCATTTAGGCAACATTAACTAAATACTATTACGAATGTAGAATTTCCTGAGGAAATTGCCTACTTTTAGGCGTATTACGCGGTTCAAGGTGTTTTTAATTTTGAAATAACTCAAAAAGTAAATGACTTGTAAGAGTTTGGTCTTCATATTCGGCTTCAGGGGCCCTGATTTTAGTAAGTAACGACATTTCCAATATTAGCGAACGTTGTTTACTTGGGTGATCAATGTTACCCCATATTAGCTGAATCAAAAAATCACTTAAAACATTTTTTTAAACATGTTTAAATCTTTCGAAAAACAAAATAAAGTACATAGCTAGGAGCGGTGGGTGCCAGTACTTGTTTTAAAAATATGAAACTTGTAACATTTGTAATGTGAAATGAAAAATTTAAGAAAAACTAAAAAAAATGATCAATGTTACCCCGGATTACGGTACATATTTTTACCAAAAAAAACTGATTAACACCAAATTTATCTCTTCCTTTTTTAAAAACGTATAAAACGATTCTGGGGAACGTCATTCTGGCAAATGTATGGTACGATGGTCTAAATTTCATGGTTTTTCATTTCAAAAGCATCAAGAGAACCAACAACCAAGTGTTCCAGTAGGGACATTTTCAGACCATCATATAGTTCCATCTTCCATCCAGATCCCAATATACACCAAGCCAATAATCAAACATAAAATTTCTCTTCTTGTTTCTGGCGCTATGCCCGAACCAGAATAGAGCATGTTTCTCAACTTAGTGTCCTTATGAGAACTTCTATAGTTATTCACTGAGAGTTTCTATTTTTGTGTTCGACCATTGTTGCATGAGTGGCTGTAACGAAGATACTCTATGCTCAGGTGAGTCGAGTATATATCCATTCCAATAAGATCATCAACCGGTACGATTCGAACCCATACCCCTTAGCTTATTGGTACAAGTTAAAATGGGGCTTCAGGTGTTCCTTCAGGAAAACCTCCAGAGATTCCTTTAGAAACTCCTCTCGAAATATTTGCAGAGACTCTTCCAGAGATTTCTCCGTGAATCCATTCGGAGAGATTCCAGAAAATCCTCAAATATTATCTCAATCGTAATCCTTACAGCGATTTCTCCAAGGATTCTACCAGGACTTTTTCTACAGGAAGAATTTTTGTTCGCCTTAAGACCAATTCTGATAGGGCTCCAGGAATATCTTCAACAATTTCTCCAGGTGTCCCTCCAAGGATTGATTCAGATTTTTTTTGCAGGGATATTTTTACAGGGATTCTTTTATCTAGAGATTTTTTAAAGAGCTCGTTAAGGAATGTCTCCAGTGATTCCTCCAGAAAAATCTCTACTGGGATTTATCCAAAAATTTATCCACGGATTATTCTATGATCTGTTTCAGGAATTTTTCCAAGAATACTTCGATTTTTTTACGGAGATTTATCCATGGATTTTTAAAGCATTTTATTCCTTCTAATATTCCTCTGGAAAATCTTTTAGAGACTTCTCCAGGGATTCCTCTAGGAAATTATTAACAAAATACCAGTTTTAGACTTTTTCCCGACGTTTCGACTCTAACCGAGTCTTCTTTAGGGGGAGAACTATGTTTAGTCGTATTTCGTATGGTCTTACTACCTAAAATTGCAGCGTCGAAGCTAGTAGCTCCAATTTTCCCATATCAGTCGAAATCTTCTCGCTGATATCTTCAAGGCATTCTCCAGTAAGAGTGGTTCCTGGAGTTACGCTAGATAAATCTTTTCAAGGATGACTCAAGATATTTCTCTAGTGATTTCTCCAGAAATTTCTTTCTGGATTCCTCCACGACTCGCTCCTGTGATTTTACGAGGAAATCCTCCAGGTGTTCTACACTGCCGTGAATCGCAAGTCAGTCCCATCTGTAAAAAGTAGGCATTGAGAAAAACGACTTAGAATTGAAGACTTCGTTTTCCATATGAATATTCAAAAAATTCCAGGAAATTTCAACATAGTCCAACCTTGATGAAACTTTCACAATTTGCTTTTCACTATGATATCCATCCGAGAAAAATGTAAAGAACATTAGAACATGATTAGAACAATAAGGTTCTTTTTGGCAAGTTGAGTCTAGTACACAACACTGAAGACGGCCTTACAGTTGAGGTCGAAATACGCGTATATGTCAAAAGATACAAACTTTATTGGAGTTACACGGTGCGGAAATCTTGTTGTGGGACTGATATGCGGTTTCATTTTCATTATGGGACAATTGGACTTCCTTTTTTTCTCTTATTTTTTTCGAACACATTATATTTTAACATTAGTGTAGCCGAAAGAGCATTGGAATATATGCTGATAACTGAACTCAACTCAATTTGAACGAAAATGCAGATGGGACTGACTTGCGATTGACAGTAGTATAACTCTCTAATTTCTCATGGGATTCCTCAAGGTATTTCATCCAGCAATTCTCTCAGAGTTACCACCAGAAAAATTGCTACACGTCGTACTTCAAGGTTCTCTTCGGACTCCTACAGAGTATCCGCGAGGATTACTCAAGATATTCGTTCTGGGCCTGTAAAAAATCATCCAGGGATTCCTTAAAGTGTTCCTCTTGGAATTTCTCCAGAGATTCTCCTATGAATTCCTGCAGGAATTTGATCAGAAATTATCCTAACGATTTCTCTTGGGGTTACATTATCAAAATGTCTACAAAAAATTATACAATAAAATCTACATTAATTCCTTTTGGAAAATTTCCATGAATAGTTTTCACCTGTAATTTCTCCATATGTTCCTCCAAGGAAGATTTCTTCAGAAAAATATCTACAGGGGGGTTTCCCGGGATTCTCTAGGGGTTCCACCAGCGAAATCTGTACAATGATTCTTCCTGGCATACCTCCAAAAATTATCCAGGGATTCCTCCAAGGATCCCTACAAGAGCCCTTCAGTAAATAACTTAGATCAGGGGTTTTCAGCCTTTTTGGCTCGCGGAGCATTTTTTTTTTAAATGAAAATGTTGCGCGGAGCACCAGTTTTTCGTCATCACTCTATTTAATATCAGGATTTTTTACAAGCCATATTATTCCCATGACAATCGTTTAGAACGATTTATGGTTATCAACCCTTTAATAATTTTCATTTAATTTAGAAAATTTTAGTTCTTATATAATAATATTCAATTTATTTGATTGAGCAGACTTTTTTATTTTAAGGTTGAACTATGTCAATTAAGCATCTAAATGAAACTGTATTTGGGGTTTCGTCAAACATATTAAAATTCATTGCTTTAAGCGACAAAAGTGATTTGGTTAGGAAGTTTTTCGACTTACTGTTAGTTTGAACAACTGAGAGTGCTTTGCGAAGACCCAAGCAGTCCGATTCATATTCGCGCTCTCGGAGTGTTTTTTTTTCAGTTAGCACTTCATTCGCGCGCCATCGGAGTTATTTTATATTCCTGCTTATACGTGTTGACGCTGCCATTTTAACTGTTCAATCGAGGATGGATTACCAATTGGTGAGCTCGTTTCATGCTTGTAATAACACATTTGTATCATACCATGTATTTTTTTTATGAATTTGTTGAACAAACTATGAATAGTTCGTCACTTTAAGTGTTGACATAAGCGCTTATTCATGTTTTATAAAATTTCGAGATTCAAACCTTTGAATAGTTCGATGTTTAAGATGTCGAAGCATTGATAGATAACTTTTTAAACAGAGGTTACATGAATTGCATCACTTACCAAGGTGAATCCTGATCATGTAGCTTTTAAGCCATTTCACTAACAAAACTCCTTCCCGTAGCAACCATGAAGATGCAGCTCCCAAGCTACTTCTGTTGGTTCCCTGTACAATTTCGATGATTCTTGTCAATCACGGAGTAGCAACTACGAATTGTACGGTCATCAATGCTCATGTTCATGCTCATGCTGTTAGTTTGAACAACTGAGCAATTTTTTTGCGATATATTTCTTTTTTAAGCCATGTGTCTTTATGGGTTAGGCACAAGTTCAGCTCTGCCGAAATTATTCATAATATTTATAACTCGTAAAATATTGCTAATTTTGAATCACGGTGTCAAAAAATCGATTATATTTCAGTTATTTTATACGATGATAGGTATCCCAATGAAACTTTCACGCCATTCAAATTTCAGAATGTTCAGTTGAGGAAAATTGGAGATCTTCATCTTTAAGGATCGTTTTCCGTATTAAATTCAAGTAAACTAAACTTCCTTTAGTTATAATTTGGAGTGTAATGGTTTGTTCATTTAGGAACAACGAAGAGCTCTCCGTTCGGAGAAGTGTTCCAGTCATCGAAATCGTCATCGCCACCGTAAATTTCAATTTGCCGTATTGCCAATTATTCATGAAAATGTCCGATTTAACTGTTGGATTCAAGTAACACCCAATTTTCAATAGTTTATCGTCAAAACTCAATATTTTTCTCCATCCGAGTAAAATGTTGTATAAATTTCCGACTGATTGATGGGAAAATATTGAAAATCTACCGATAAATGACTGAGTTATCAGCGTTCAAAATCTAACATAATTTCGTGACGGTCGCAACATTTTAGATTTTCAATTGACACCCAGTATATTGTCGTAAGACATAGTTAACGTCAAAACATTCACTGACATAATATTTTTAACCTTCCAATTACGAATTCATAGCCCGAATGCTGAAAGTTATCGTTAAATATCCGAGGTACACTGAAATTCAATAATGATGACACTGTGTGTATAATTCTCGTTAAAACTGTGTTTCGTCATCCAACATCATATGGTTAAGATGAATTAAATCCGACTCTAAATTTTCAAGCACAAATATTTAGATCAAATTTTCAGCGTGATCGGTTGTTTTGTTCTTCAAGTTGATACTCTTGAAAATTTTTGATAGGGCTTGAATTTGTATAACTTTGAGCATATTTTAAGGTAAAAAGCTGAGGTATTTGAACACTGTTCTTCTGGGAATATCTGAAAACTCAGTGCTGTGCCAAAAACTGGTGTGCCACTCAGAAATCAATTATGCAGCTCCCATTCTTTGCGAGTAATCTCAATGCGAGGTGTTGGAGACAATTTGTTTTTGTGCGAGACAAGGAAAAGCACAATCTCTACTCTTTCAGTCTCTTTAGAGAAAGCACAAAAATTCACTCTAGAAAATTTTCAGCCAAGTATGCTTTGAAAGCAGACTAGGTTAATAAGTGCTGTGCATAAACTTATAGATGTGGATCTCAATATATTTAGAAAAGTCAGAAACACTACCTTATTACATAATTCATTATTGTGTTTAAGAGTTTTTATTATCATATTAATACACTCCAACCTCTTTTTACGACCGTTTTTTTACCGACGGTTCTTTCTCCGACCACTTTTTTACGACCGAAATTCAGATTAACGACCGTTTTTATAAATGATCATTATCTTGAAAAGTATTCAAAATAGAGGATCATGATGTTCAGCAAAATTGTTCAGTAGTTCAAAGGCTAACATATGGTGGTCATTCAATTGCGGAATTCTGCCACTAGGTGGCGCTAGTGAGCATAGAACTTTTGTTTTGCGGATAGCTCAGGATCCTGACCACTTAGAGAGATGGCGTCTTCGGCAAAGTTGTTCAGTAGCTCAAGGACTATCATTATAAACGCTATGAGGTTTAAAATTTTGCCACCAGGCGGAGCTAGTGAGCATGAACTTTTGTTTTGCGGATATCTCAGGATCCAGGCCACTTAGAGAGATGGCGTCTTCGGCAAAGTTATTCAGTAGCTCAAGGACTATCATTATTGTAGCTAAGAGATTCGAGATTTTGCCACCAGGCGGCGCTAGTGAGCATAGAATTTTTGTTTTCCCGATAGCTCAGGATCCTGACCACTTAGAAAGATGGCGTCTTCGGCAAAGTTATTCAGTAGCTCAAGGACTATCATTATTCTTCGGCAAAGTTGTTCAGTAGCTCAAGGACTAACATTATTCTAGCCTAGAGATTCGAGATTTTGCCACCAGGCGGCGCTAGTAAGCATAGAATTTTTGTTTTCCGGATATCTCAGGATCCTGACCACTTAGAAAGTTGGCGCCTTCGGCAAAGTTGTTCAGTAGCTCAAGCGCTATCATTATGAAAGCTATGAGATTCAAAATTTTGCCACCATGGGGCGCTAGTAAGCATGAAACTTTTGTTTTGCGGTTATCTAAGGATCCTAGCCACTTAGAAAGATGGCGCCTTCGGCAAAGTTTTTCAGTAGCTCAAGCGCTATAATTATAGAAGCTATTAGATTCAAAATTCCGCCACCAGGCGGCGCTAGTGAGCATAGAACTTTTGTTTTGCGGATAGCTCAGGATCCTGACCACTTAGAGAGATGGCGTCTTCGGCAAAGTTGTTCAGTAGCTCAAGGACTATCATTATAAACGCTATGAGGTTTAAAATTTTGCCACCAGGCGGAGCTAGTGAGCATGAACTTTTGTTTTGCGGATATCTCAGGATCCAGGCCACTTAGAGAGATGGCGTCTTCGGCAAAGTTATTCAGTAGCTCAAGGACTATCATTATTGTAGCTAAGAGATTCGAGATTTTGCCACCAGGCGGCGCTAGTGAGCATAGAATTTTTGTTTTCCCGATAGCTCAGGATCCTGACCACTTTGAGAGATGGCGTCTTCGAAAAAGTTGTACAGTAGCTCATGGACTATCATTATAAATGCTATGAGGTTCAAAATTTTGCCACCAGGCGGCGCTAGTGAGCATGAAACTTTTGTATTGCCGATTGCTCAGGATCCTGGCCACTCAGAAAGATGGCGTCTTCGGCAAAGTTGTTCACTAGCTCAAGGACTATCATTATTCTAGCCAAGAGATTCGAGATTTTGCCACCAGGCGGCACTAGTGAGTATAGATTTTTTGTTTTCCGGATAGCTCAGGATCCTGACCACTTAGAAAGATGGCGTCTTCGGCAAAGTTATTCAGTAGCTCAAGGACTATCATTATTCTTCGGCAAAGTTGTTCAGTAGCTCAAGGACTAACATTATTCTAGCCTAGAGATTCGAGATTTTGCCACCAGGCGGCGCTAGTAAGCATAGAATTTTTGTTTTCCGGATATCTCAGGATCCTGACCACTTAGAAAGTTGGCGCCTTCGGCAAAGTTGTTCAGTAGCTCAAGCGCTATCATTATGAAAGCTATGAGATTCAAAATTTTGCCACCATGGGGCGCTAGTAAGCATGAAACTTTTGTTTTGCGGTTATCTAAGGATCCTAGCCACTTAGAAAGATGGCGCCTTCGGCAAAGTTTTTCAGTAGCTCAAGCGCTATAATTATAGAAGCTATTAGATTCAAAATTCCGCCACCAGGCGGCGCTTGTGAGCATAGAACTTTTGTTTTGCGGATAGCTCCGGATCCTGACCACTTAGAAAGATAGCGTCTTCGGCAGAACTGTTCTGTAGCTCAAGGACTATCATTATAAAAGCTATGAGATTCAATATTTTGTCACCAGGCGGCGCTAGTGAGCATGAAACTTTTGTTTTTTAGGTTTATCAGGATCCGCTCACTAGCGCCGTCTGGTGGCCAAATCTCGAATCTCTTGGCTGGAATAATGATAGTCCTTGAGCTACTGAACAACTTTGCCGAAGACGCCATCTCTCTAAGTGGTCAGGATCCTGAGCTATTCGCAAAACAAAAATTCTATGCTCACTAGCGTCGCCTGGTGGAAAAATTTCGAATCTCATAACTTTTATAATGATAGCGCTTGGGCTACTGAACAACTTTGCCGAAGACGCCATCCTTCTAAGTGGTCAGGATCCTGAGCTATCCGTAAAACAAAAATTATATGCTCACTAGCGCCACCTGGTGGCAAAATTTCGAATCTCTTGGTTAGAATAATGATAGCGCTTGAGCTACTGAACAACTTTGCCGAAGACGCCACCTTTCTAAGTGGCCAGAATCCTGAGCTATCCGCAAAACAAAAATTCTATGCTCACTAGCGCCGCCTGGTGGCAAAATGTTTAATCTCATAACCTTTTTAATGATAGCGCTTGAGTTACTGAATAACTTTGCCGTAGACGCCATCCCTCTAAGTGGTCAGGATCCTGAGATATCCGCAAAACAAAAAATCTATGCTCACTAGCGCCGCCTGGTGGCCAAATCTCGAATCTCTTGGCGAGAATAATGATAGTCCTTGAGCTACTGAACAACTTTGCCGAAGACGCCATCTCTCTAAGTGGTCAGGATCCTAAGCTATCCGCAAAACAAAAAATCTATGCTCACTAGCGCCGCCTGGTGACCAAATCTCGAATCTCATAACTTTTATAATGATAGCGCTTAAGCTACTGAACAACTTTGCCGAAGGCGCCATCTTTCTAAGTGGCTAGGATCCTAAGATAACCGCAAAACAAAAGTTTCATGCTCACTAGCGCCGCCTGGTGGCAAAATTTTGAATCTCATAGCTTTGATAATAAAAGTCTTTGAGCTACTGAACAACTTTTTTTTTTTTTTTTTTCCTAGTTCGTTTATTTGGGGCTCAAATGCGTGTAACGCTTTACGGAGCCGAAGTTCGTTTTTGTACTATTTACAATTTATTTACATTTTCATTACCAAAGTTAGTATGGGATGGAGCCAGGGTACTCGTGGCAACTCGAGGTTAATGGTCACAATTTTGAAAGGGAAGGACATGGTAAGGATTGGGTTTAGGGTTCTCTGCAGCTCATCCGGGAGGTAAAGCGTGGTAGCTCTATTATCGTGTCATGGCGTTGGTACCAATTTCTTGCCGGTATTCGTCTGCCGGATGGCCAGGATCCTCAATCCAACACAAAAGGGACAACACAGAGAAAAAAAACTGGAGAAGAGAACACAAGAGAATTAAACTTTTATACAAGACAAGCGAAGGAAATTGTAAATTGCGACCATATAAGTGAAATCGCGGGTGCCCAACACATCTCTAACTGGAACATAGGGTTGTCTACCTCGGGCCGCAAGGGTATCCAAAAGTTGCGCTCTGGAGGCGTCCATATCCGGGCACTGCCAAACTACGTGATCGATGTCATCATAACCGGAACCACACCTACTACAAATATTGCTCAGCGCGAGGTTAATCCTGTGTAGATGTGCATCTAGCGAGTAATGGTTGGCCATAAGTCTTGACATCACGCGAATGAAATCTCGACTTATGTCCAAACCTTTCCACCAGGCTCGCAAGGAAACTCTAGGAATTATGGAATGTAACCACCGTCCCAGTTGGTCATTTAGCCAATCGCTTTGCCAACCGTGAAGAGAATTTTGACGTACTAAATGAAAAAATTCATCGTGTGAAATTCGTCTATCATAAATCTCACCTTCCTCAGCGCCCACCTTTGCGAGAGAGTCCGCCTTCTCATTGCCATAAATTAAGCAATGTGAGGGGACCCATACAAAGGTAATCTTATATGATCTTTCGACCAGTGCACACATCTGCTCTCTTATTTTTGTAAGAAAGTAAGATGCATGCTTTACAGGTTTCATCGATCGGAGAGCCTCAATAGAACTGAGACTATCCGAGAAGATGAAGAAGTGGTCTGCGGGCATGTTTGAGATCATCCCCAAAGCGAAGTTGATTGCTGCCAGCTCAGCAACATAAACCGTGCAAGGTTCCTGAAGTTTTCGGAAGGCGGAAGAGTTTTCATTGAAGACACCGAAGCCAGTGGATCCATTTATACGGGACCCGTCAGTGAAATATCTCCTGTAGGAATCGACATTCTGGTACTTTGCGTTAAAAATACGTGGGATAGTAATACATCGAAGTTGATCTGGAATTCCATGAATAGCTTGTTTCATGGACAGATCATATTCAACAGAGGAACTGTCATTGGTGAAGCGTACACGTGGGGGGTTGTAACATGGAAGGCTAATGTCAGATGACATGTAGTAGAGATAAACTCTCATGAATTTTGACTGAGCATTCAGTTTGAGCAATTCTTCGAAATTTTCGATAACGAGTGTGTTGCTCACTCCACACTTGATCAGTATTCTTAGCGAGAGCTCCCAGAATCGGTTCTGTAGCGGTAAAACCCCTGCCAGAACCTCTAGGCTCGCATTATGTGTTGAGTGCATACACCCTAAGGCGATACGCAAACAACGATATTGAATTCGTTCCAATTTAATCAGGTGGCAGTTTGCTGCTGAGAGAAAACAGAAAGAGCCATACTCTAGAACAGAGAGAATGGTTGTTTTATAGAGTTTTATGAGGTCTTCCGGGTGAGCACCCCACCATGTTCCGGTAATTGTTCGTAGAAAATTGATCCTTTGTTGGCATTTTTCCGTTAAATACCTAATATGGGTTCGCCAAGTGCCTTTTGAATCAAACCAGACCCCAAGGTATTTTGAAGTCAAAGACTGGTCGATGTCTGTTCCCAAAAGCTTAAGCTTCAGTTGGGCAGGATTCCGCTTCCTAGAAAATACAACCAGTTGAGTTTTTTGCGGAGCAAACTCGATCCCTAAGTTTCTAGCCCAAGTGGATAGATTATCAAGGGAATTTTGCAATGGTCTTTGCAGGATTTCCGCTCGTGGACCCTTCATAGAGACCACAGCATCATCTGCAAGTTGTCTAAGCGTGCATGGTTCTTCCAAACAGTTGTCAATATCTTTAACATAAAAATTATAAAGCAAGGGACTTAGACATGAGCCTTGGGGAAGACCCATATAGCTAATTCTGGAAGTTGTCAGTTGACCGAGAGTGAAGCTCATGTGTTTTTCTGACAACAAATTGTACAAGAAATTATTCAACATTCCAGGTAGTCCACTATTGTGCAGGCTTCCTGACAATATTTCTATGGAAACTGAATCAAAAGCGCCCTTAATGTCCAAGAAAACCGAAGCCAATTGCTCCTTGTCCGCAAAGGCTAGTTGAATATCTGATGAAAGCAACGCTAGACAATCGTTTGTTCCTTTGCCCTTGCGAAAGCCAAATTGTGTACTGGAAAGCATGTTGTTTGATTCGACCCAATGATCGAGTCGGGATAGGATCATTTTTTCTAACAATTTCCTTAAACATGATAACATAGCGATCGGGCGGTACGAATTATGATCAGACGCTGGTTTCCCAGGCTTTTGAATAGCTATTACTTTGACCTGTCTCCATTCAGGTGGAACAATGTTGTGTTCCATGAATGAGTTGAACAGGTCAAGCAACCGTCTTTTAGCGATATCAGGGAGATTTTTAAGAAGATTGAACTTAATCATATCGCTTCCCGGAGAGGAGTTGTTTGATGAAAGAAGAGCCATAGAAAATTCCAGCATAGTGAATGGTCTATCCAAAGCATCGTCTCTTGGAGTTTCCCAAAAAGGCGGATGAGCTGGAACTGAGTCTGGACAGACCTTTTTTGCGAAGTTGAATATCCAACGATTGGAGTATTCGTCACTCTCATTTGAGGATGAGCGGTTTCGCATGTTGCGAGCCACTCTCCAAAGCGTCGTCATTGAAGTTTCTCGTGAGAGGCCATCGATGAAACGTCGCCAATAGCTACGCTTCTTCGCTTTAATAAGATTCTTCAGTCTTTTTTCGAGCTTCGAGTACTCTAAATAAAGTTCTGAGGTACCATATCTACGAAAAGCTTTAAAGGCATTAGATTTTTCTCGATACAACTGAGTGCATTCATCATCCCAACCAGGTGTGGCTGGTCGTCTTTTGAAGGATGCACTTGGAACTCGTTGCTTTTGGGATTCTAATGCACTTTTATAAATCAATTCTGTTAGGAATCGATACTCATCCAACGGTGGGAGAGTGTTGAATGATTCGATACCAAAAGTTACCGCTGATGCAAATTTTTGCCAATCGATATTCCTAGTGAGGTCAAAAGGAACCTGAATTGACTGTTCTGACCTTTCACAATTAGTTCTGATAGAGGTTATTATGGGCAAGTGATCACTACCATGGGGATCATCGATAACCTTCCACATGCAATCGAATGATAGTGAGCTTGATCCTAAAGACAGGTCAAGACGGCTTCCTTTGCCGTCGGATGAAATACGTGTCGGTTCACCTGTGTTCAAAATGTTCAAGTTGAAATCGTCGCATAAGTCATAGAAAATAGCCGCTCTATAATCGTCATAAGATTCGCCCCATCCAGTACCATGTGAGTTCATATCACCCAGTATTAAAACTGGAGATGAGAGCATGGAGACTGCATTCCAGAGATGACGGCGGTTTATTGAAACTCTTGGAGGAATATAAACAGAAGCTACGCAAAGGTCTTTACCCTTTACGCTTATTTGGCAAGCAACGATTTCTATGCCTGGATGAGTCGGGATGGGGATTCTGTAGAATGAATGGCACTTTTTGATCCCTAAAAGCACACCCCCGTAATTATCATCTCGATCCTGGCGTATAATGTTAAAATCGTAGAAGTTAAGATCATCTTCAGAAGAAAGCCATGTTTCACAAAGTGCAAATATATCACAATCTGAATTGTGAAGCAAAAACTTAAATGTGTCTAATTTAGGTTTTAGACTATGACAGTTCCACTGTAACACAGTGATCATATCTTGTACCTCACTCGATGAATTATCCATCGAAAGATATGATCGAAGCAAGGAGGGGCCACGAGATAGTCAATTCCCTGAGATACTCTTCTATTGCGGGGAGAAAAAGGTCGAGTATGCCTCTGAATGAGTCTGAAACTCCGAGGGCATCACATATGCGATCCACAAGGGCCGTAAAAGTTATCAGTCCTCGCTTGGCCCGGGGGGTTTTCGAGGAAGAGCGAGGAACTTCAGTAGCTTTTTTCTTGCTATCTTGTCTAGAGCTTCTTTTCGAAGTATATTTAATCGGCGGAGGCGGGGGCGGCAGATCTTTGCTGCAACACGGAACGGAAGCAGCAAAGACCTGTTTCTTCGGCAATTTCAAATTTGCCCCACCTCCTTTAGAATTCGGCAAACTTTTGAGGGAAGATTTCATTACCTTACGGCGCAGTCCCGGAGAAGATGGAGACTTTCGTTTTCCGGGTGCGTGTACCTCCGAAGAATCTCCCCCATCGGTTTCGTCGTCGTTCGCTTCGTCGGAAGACAACTCTTGAAAAGAGTTACCAACTGGGATGGCTGATGAAGACTCATTTGCAGGCGGATTTAAAGCTTTCACCATTTCCGCATACGTCTTCTTGGAGCGCTTCACAATGGAGCGACTCTCATTTCGAATGCGCCTTTTGTATGCCGGGCACTTCTGCAAATCATGAAGATCCTCACGACAGTAGCTGCATTTTTCAGCTTCCTGTGTGCAATCATCTTCCAAGTGAGCTTGGTTGCATTTGCCACAACGGGGCTTGTTGTCGCAAAAGCTAGCACTATGACCAAGCTGTTTGCAGTTGGTACAATTGAATACCTTCGGCACGTAAAGGCGCACTGGGTAAAAAACACTATCAATGCAAACAAATTTCGGGAGGACGGAACCAGGAAAAGTTACACGAAACGAGGCTGACGGCGAAAACACTTTTTTATTTCCTTCCATGGAAACTGATTGTAATTGTTTACAATCCAGTATAGCCACATCAGGAATGGACCGGTTCTCAAAAACACCTTTGCCAGTCTTAATGTCTTCGCATGTCAGACTCGCGTCGATAATTTTCCCTTCCACCTCGACCTCTCTGGCAGGTATGTAGATAAAATACTCCACAGTAAAAGCCTCATGCTGAGCAATCTCATTCGCTGCTTTGTAACTAGGTGCAGTTACACGCAGCTTGGATTGCTTCACTTGGTGAATAACGGTCCCAGGATATTTACGCGTCAGCTCTCTAGAGATCGAGAGCACATTCAAAATCTTATTTTTGCGCCGGAAATAGACAACCCAAGGCCCAGCCGAAGACGGTTGATAAAACCGCGTTCGAGCAACGAGATCTTTAGGAGGCGTATCGCCTCCATCCGATTCGTCCATGCGGGATAAGAATCAACCGCAACCAAATAATTATAAAAAAAAAAACAAAAAAGTAAAAAAAAAAAATTATAATAATAATAAAGTACAAAAAAAAAAAAAAAACAAAAAAATGCTTAAAGATAACTTATCAGTGGACTATTTTGTACGCACCTCCCCTATACGGGCAAAAAAAAAATAATAACAAAAAAAAAAAAAAATATCGAGAAAAAAAAAACTTAACCGATTAGGGCTGTTTTGTACAAGCCTCCCCTATTCGGGCAAAACTGGCACCGGGAGAGAGACAGAAGTGAACCGAAAAACAACCTTGAACTCAACCTTGTTTGTTCGGAGATGCGAAAGCAATTCAAAAGGATGTGGAGTAGGTATACAATTGATACTTATCCGTTCCCGTTCGATGACCGCAGCTGGTCTTCTACACCGTAGGTAGGCAGAAAAAACGTGTCGTCGTTTTCGCTGCTGATGCAAACGGGGGATCCAATCACCGGGGGATGATGGTGACAATATCTTCTCGTGGCACGATACCAGTTGACCCTTGCCAATCTGGTTCGCTTCCTTCACGATGCGCGGTTTAAAGCACTACGGTACAATACTGCACTGGTAAAAACCACACGGGCGGTGGAAGAAAAAACCAAAAAACTACCGACTGCCAAAAACTGAACTGGCTTGTTCAAGCGCACAGCAAGGAATGTCTGAACAACTTTGCCGAAGACGCCATCTTTCTAAGTGGTCAGGATCCTGAGATATCTGCAACTGCCTGGTGGCGCAATTTCACTTAAGCAGTGTTGCCAGCTACGAAAAAAAATTTGAACCCTTCATGAAAAACTGGATTACAGATGAAGAGTATTGCTATGTTGCTAAGCATTTTTTTTCTGTTCCGCTCAAGCTTGATGGTTTTGATCTTTACTTTATTCTTCCTAAACAGTGTTGCCAGCCACATGAACATTTGTGATTCGGCCGACTGTATGGCACGCAACACTTCCTTCAACTTTGGTGAACATTCGGTATCGTTATCTTTAATTTTTTTTTGGTATTTGCATATCACACCCCCATAAAATTGGCTCTTTTGATAACAATCGATCAGTGTTGCCATCTATTACCAAAATATGAAAATTTGAACGGCCATTTTTGAAAGTTCTCAAACCATGCTTCAACTTTGCCGAATATGTCGAATCAGTATTTCCGCATCTAGACGTTGCATTTTTCAAAAACATAATTATAACCCTGATTTTTTTTACGACCGATTTTTTTACGACCCCCCGATAGCGGTCGTAAAAAGAGGTTGGGGTGTATTGTCATATTAATGAAATGAATTCAAGTGGATTTTATACGCGTGTACGAAATGCAATGTGTGAAAATGAGACAACTCGATCCCACGCAGCTAAAAGCACATTGCGAGTCAGCACTGCCAGGGTGCAGTCTAGAAAAAATACTCGTGCACGTCACCTTCGAATTTAGGGTGTTATTTCGCAGCAGCGCATGTAGCACCGAAAGAGATTTGAGTCGCACCCAATCCCTGTTGTTGCTCCATAAATACATAACTGACATGATCGAGTTTTCTCGCCAATAACTTCGCCTAATTAAAGAAATTTTTAACATTTCTTGTTTATGAAGCAGGGTGTATATTGATTCTTTATCCTACACATATAAAAATATTTATATTTCAATGTAGTGTAACCTGAGGAATATAATAAAAATTAAGGCATTGATGCAACTTTTCAAAACTGTCGCGGAGCAACAATCGCTGTTGAAACCCTGGAGGACTTTTTTTATGAAATCCCTGGAAGAATTCATGGGTGATTACAGTAAGCATTTATTGCGGATTTTATTGGAGGCCCAGAACGAATCTCTGGAGGAGAAATTTTATTTTATTTCCCTGAAGAATTACCTGCAAAAATCATAAGAATCATAATACATGTAGGGATTTTCTTGAGTGAATTCCTGAAGGAAACTCTTGAGGATTCTCTATTGGAATTTGGTTCTTGTAGAATCCCTGGATGAATTTTCGGTGGAATCTCCGGAAGAAGTCATGGAGCGATCTCTGGAAATTTTGTTTTGATCACATGGCGGACACTGGTATCCCGAGCAAAATTGGGTAACAAAATGATAACAAGTTGTGTTATCCGATAACTAGCAATTGATAACATAGTTTGTTTTCATTTTGGTTGAATAAGTAGGTTATATTAACAAACGTGATAATTGAAGTTTAGACTAAACATATCATGTAAATATCTCATTGTGTTATCATTTGGAACACATTAATAACAAGTTTTGTTATACAGCCGATTTCCCTTATTGATAACTCATTATGTTATCAATCAGTTATAAAGATCGAATTATGATAACAAACATTTGACGTCATTCACCCGTCGACAGCATCCTTGATCTGACTGCTCAAAATTCGTTAATAACAAGTGTCTTCGTATTGATATCAAAAAATAACAATATGAATTCATGATGTATATTTTGCTATCACTATGTTATGCGGTTGTTATTCGACTTTGCTCTGGATGGTATTGTGCCGCGCGCCGATGACCATTGCATAAAATCTCCGAATATTGTTCCGCTGCCCTCGATTCTCGCTTTCCTAATCCAGCCAAGTACCGACCACTAGTGCACGGCTTTTGACGTAACTCTTTACGTCTGTCTCCTGCACTCTTCATCGAACAAGTTGTTTCGCTTTCGTCATTGACCATGAACCATGGACTGCAGTGTCAACCACGTCCCGCGTTGTCGTTGGTATGATCCCGTAAGCTGTTGACAATTCCAGAAACATTCGTTTCGAAATAATTTTATTAAGTAGTTTAATATCAATTATGTCTAGGTATTGCTAGCAACAATATCATCCAGGTTTACTAACTAAGAAACCTTTTCACTTTACGTTTAATAAATATTAAACCATAAATAGAGTAAATTTGCTTATTTAATTCAATATATATTTTTTTTTTTTTGGACGGAGAATATTGGACGCGATTTAAATCATGAGCTATGCGACGAGTTTTTTTTCTCATGGAAAATTGGAGCACTGTAGGATGTCGGAACGTAGCGTCGCTCTGACAAAAGATAATCCTTTTGTTAGGAATAAAAAAAACTTGAACGATGAAGATAGTAACAAGGAATGGAAGGAAGGCCATTTATTTGGGATTCCAAAAATAGCTCAAATCCAAATTTACAGTGGCTTATCTTTTCATTATGCTAAGATTTCAGAAGAAAACTTAATGCAAAAAGATATGGAATCCGAATTTAACTAGTACTATACCATTCAATTCCACTATAGTTTGTATCCTTCGACAGATATGCGTGTTTATATAGTTGGATCCATCTGTAAGGTCGTCTGTCTTCAGTAGCGTAGACTTGACTTACACGACACTAAAGACGACCTTACAGTTAAGGTCGCATTACGTGTTTCTGTCAAAGGATACAAACTCTAGTTGAATTAAATGGTACAGTACAAAATTTGGTTTTATTCATTAACAGGTATTCCACTAAACAGCGTGAAGATTTATTATCATTCAATGCAAAATTTCCTTCAATTCCTATTCTAAATATTTCCTACAGACTGTAATCTTTTAAAAAAATACATGCTCCAGTCCGAGACTCACAGTCTGGACGCTATCGTTTGCATTTTCTGTTCATAATCTCCTCCTCTGAGAGAGTATCCGCTCCGGGAAAAAGCTGCGGTATTCAACCGTTGGTGCAACGGGAGGAGCAGGATTAAGCAAATCGATTTTTGGAAACTCATTTAGGTAAATCGGATTTGTGCGGGAGCAGAACGTGCAGCAGACCCGTGCCAAGCTGAGGTAAATTATTACAATGAAGAAAATTGGATCACTGTTTGCGATCCCGTTCTCCACGCAACGGAAGGTAGTAGCGATTTTGCGCGAATCAGGTCAAAAGGGGATCGTTGAAGGGGGCTTAAAGTGGTAAACGATGATGTCATAACTCCCACGGAAAACGAAAATGCTCAACCAATTTCCAGTGGCTTCCCGACCACTTCACAATATTTAATATTTTATAATTATTCTGCAATGCTTCATTTTTTTTGCTCTATTTTCAGAAAGCATATTGCGTCGCCTACGAGGGAATCCGCTCCGATGCTGAATCTGTATCGCAAAAGTTGGAAGCAAACGGCTGAATGAAACTAAAAACTATCCCGTTGGCATAGGCAGGAGATTCCGGTGGCTTTTTTGCTCTCCAAGTGAAAAAAAAAATCCCACCGTCGCCAAGTTGAAAATAAAGTTGTTATACAGTTCTGGAGAGGGGCAGCAGTGCCGGAATTTGCCCTGTGCTTGGTTTAACGACTACGAGAATAATAGTCGAAAAACTACGAGAATAATAGTCGAAAAAGAGGACAAAAAGCCGAAGCAGATTTTTTCGGTAAAATATTGTGCAACACAGTGAGAGTGGTGGATAAATACAAAAAAATACATTCTCATTTTGAGACAGTGAAGTTTCGAAAGGCAAGTTCAGAAGGGGATACTGCAATATTCTACTCACAATCGTCGGCATTAGGGTGTCCCAAAAATGAAAATGGCCAAAAATTAACTAGCTCACCCCTGAAGGGTGGAGATTAGACCTGTTCATATTTGAAAAAATGTCTGGAAATCTACCGGTCAAGCAGTCTTCCGAATTCTCATGCTAAGAACAATGTCTGGTCAAATTTTCAGCTCATTTGATAGAGATTTCACTATGCTTCAAGTTAAAAATGTGTTTTTAGGCTTATTTAAAGGCTTGAAAAATCATAACTCTTCTTCTTCTTCTTTTCTGGCGTTACGTCCCCACTGGGACAGAGCCTGCTTCTCAGCTTAGTGTTCTTATGAGCACTTCCACAGTTATTAACTGAGAGCTTACTATGCCAATGACCATTTTTGCATGCGTATATCGTGTGGCAGGTACGAAGATACTACTCTATGCCCTGGGAAGTCGAGAAAATTTCCAACCCGAAAAGATCCTCGACCGGTGGGATTCGAACCCACGATCCTCAGCTTGGTCTTGCTGAATAGCTGCGCGTTTACCGCTACGGCTATTTGGGCCCCCACCTCATAATCATAACTCAATACTCATAAATCAAAATCACTTGCTATTACCACCTATTAAAAGCTAATTCTATTCTGTTAAAGTTTGTCGAACATGCCAATAAGACTAAATTAAGTTAAACATCGTTTGATCGAGATTTGTTCTCCACGGTATCCAGAAATCACGGTTTTCTGAATATGTATGCGATAAAAAACACACATTGGTATTATTTTTCCAGGCACTAGTCAACGGGAAACAAACATAATAAATCTATGAAATCATCAACCATTACCAGCTTACATGTTACTTTAGGAAATAAATTACAAAAAATGCCCAAAGATCGAACAGCATATCCCAACCTGATGATAGTTAATCGTGCATGACACATGTACCGTCGAATGAATGAATTGAACAAGTTAGCATTGCTTTTTCTTTCCAAATAATGATTGTTTTGATCATATTTCACTGACTCTTCAGAACGATTTGAAAACAATCATTATAATCGACTGTGAAAAAGCAGTGCTAACGTGTTCATTTTTTACATTCACATAAGCACACGGTGGTGTTCTTGGCTCACCCACAGCGGATTTACGAATGTGCTTCCTAATTGCCTATTTTTTACAATTTTTTTTTATTTTATACCTTTGATTATCTTTAATCGGGAATGAGTTTTAGAAGTATACTCTTAAAAATAATGAAAATTACTGTGGACGTAATTCTGGTTATGACTGAATGACACATGATGTAAGTGATGGAACGATACAAAAACGTGTTCTTGAAGATGTGTTGAACAAAATATGTAATTTTACATGTTAAAGGACACGAATACAATGGAACTGTTATCGGTATTTCCCGAATAAGACTCTAACGTAATTTCAATCCGACACAAATTTACGTCATTTGGCTCGCTTCTTTTATGTGCATCCAAAAAGACGTAAATCACAACATTTTTTGGTACTGTGTACATAGTCATCATGTTCTGGAATTTTAAAATCCGAAAGTTTCATACAGGTATATTTTTCAGGGAGAACGCTCCCTAAAAATAGTGATTTTCAAGAACCTTGAAGCACAAACCTCAACCAAACTATGTTTAAACTTGCTCCAATCATAAAACCGTGTTCGACAAAAGTTCGTAGAATTGAATAAACTACTATGTAGAGGTATTTTCGATAAGTTTCAATGTTCCGTTCAGTAGTTATGAATTTTTAAAGCTTGAAAATAGTCCAAAAACACATAATTGATTTGAAGCACATCTAAATTTTCTCCAAATTGACTGAAATTTTGACCAGAAGTTCATTTCGACATGAAAAATCAAAATATTGGTTGACTCAGGAACTTCCAGACATTTGACTAGGTCTAGTGGAGATGCATCGAAGGCAAAGTTTGGGATTGGTCTCCGGAATAGTTGAAAAAAGGGGAGAAAACTAATCTGATACAGAATGATGGGAGTTTGCAACAACCTACTTGATGGCAAGACAAAGTTTGCCGGGTCCACTAGTGATATAATAATTTTTATAATGAAGCGGTATTTGGTACTTGAAAGTAAGCGTCTTTCAAATCCACAACGCTGAAATATTTGGCCTTTTGGACGTGACGATGGTAAATCTCCGACATGTTTTGCATTAGGTATGTGTCCTTCTTGGTGACCGTGTGGACCTTCCTTGAGCCAAGGCGGACCCTCATCTTACCGTTTGCTTTCTTAACGGGGACCATACGATAGTAAAAATCAGTAACACATTCCTCTATTACATCCAATTCCTTCCATCGGTCATGTTTCTTCTCAATTTTCTCTCAAATTTGAAGTAAATATCGGTACACTGACAGCTCTCTCAACTTAGTCCCTTCTATGACCACCTATGACCATCAATGACCTTCTATGATCACCAAAGCAGGTTGTGGCGAAATAACGGGCTGATTTAATGCTACTCCTTCAGAAACGTTGCATATTGCTGTCAAAAAAAGTAACGCCACCGGTGGAGAGTAAAACAAAACAAAAATTCTTATTTATTTATTTATTTATTTATTTATTTATTTAACTTATGAATTTTGAAAGAGGGAAAAGCCCCTTTGAGTGATTTTCTAATGAAATCTTCTCAAAAAGGCACAAAACCTCTTTATCTTTTCGAATAACGTTATAAAATAATATATATTAAATAAAGGCTCTCCCGGAATCGATCCATAACTGAGCCGAAGTCTTCCATGTTCAATCAGTATGTTCATCAGTAATGTTCACAAGCACGTATCCAAAGAGCCAATCGATTAGATGGGATGAGTGCCAAAATTGTTGTCTCTGAAAGTAAAACCAGAAAAAAAACGAGCAGTATCATACACGATAAGAAATTTCATTTAAAAATTCGTATAAAATTTTCATGATTAGGAATGAACGATTTCCCAAAATATCTCGAACTGACACAGGAATATCAAGACCCAAACTAATTATATTTTCCAGTAATTTTTCTCTAGGTGCTTCAAAACGACAACATTCAAAAACAATATGATCTATGTCTTCATATGACTTATTACATTCACAAATATTTGAATCTGTGATATTCATGCGGTACAAATGACTACTACAAATATAATGATTAGACATTAATCTGGAAAAGGAACAAATAAAATTACGTCCAACAGGAAGATGTCGGAACCAGGGAAATACTTTAACTTTCGGATAAATGGAATAACAATATCGACCTTGGTCACTTGTATTCCAAGAAATTTGCCAATCATTTATTGAATGTTTTTTCAAATTAGTAAAATATTCCGAATAGTTAATATCGCGTTTATATATTGGTCCGCGAAAAACACCCAGTTTTGCCAATAAATCAGCCTGTTCATTACCATAAATATTGCAATGAGCTGGAATCCAAACAAATTTAATAACGAATCCTCTGGAATATAAATCATACAATAACCCTTTTATTGATAAAACAATATGATGGGTTTTGATATTGAAGCTAATGGAATTCAAAGCTTGAATACAGCTTAGGCTATCTGAACACACCTCAAATATATTAGGTGTATAATTTTTGATCAAATTGCATGTAAAATATAAAGCTGTTAATTCAGCTGTAAAAATGGAACAAGGAGATTCTAATTTATAAAAATGAGCCAATTGAAAGTTATATACACCAAACCCAGCCATATTTTCAATTAAAGATCCATCGGTGAAAAAAATCTGATCATTATTTACCCCAATAAATTTACGTTTGAATAACAATGGGGCATAACGGGGATAAGCATGACAAGGAATTTGTTTTAATTCTTCAAGTAAAGATAAATCAACAATTGGTTGAAAAGAATGAACATTCATGCTATATTCATGAAAATGTACAGATAAATTTGGAATAATATTTTCTGTAGAACAATGAATAAATGAATTCAATATTCTGTTAGTAGGATTAATTTCAAACAAAGATTTTAATGTATCAATTATAGGATGTTCATTTGAAAAACAATTTATCAAAAATTTGCAATTTAATTCCTGAAAGCGATACTTGAGGGGAATAATACCAGCAAGAATTTCAATAGATTTAGTATGAGTGGAATTCATCAAATTTAGACAAATTCTCAAACAACGATATTGTATTTTTTCTAGTTAAGAAAAATGAATTTGAGCAGCGCTACCAAAAGCAAAACAACCATATTCCATTACTGAACGAATAGTTGTTTTGTAAAGAGTGATCATGTCATTAGGATGTGAACCCCACCATGTCCCAGTTATCAATCGAAGAAAATTTATCCTTTTTGAGCAAATTTTTTGGATATATATTATATGATTATTCCACTTTAATTTCGAATCAAACCATATACCAAGATATTTATAATCAATAACTTGTTCAATTTGTTGATTATTAAGATACAAATCAATATTTATTGGAGAATGTTTCCGTGAAAATAATATGAATTTTGTTTTTTGAACTGAAAAGCTGAAACCATTATTATGAGCCCATGTATAAATATTATCCAAACAAATTTGCATATAATGACGAATTACTTCTCTACTACGACCATGAATAGAAATTACCTTGTCATCCGCAAACTGTATGAAATAACATCCATTTGGAATAATGGAAATGATGTCTCTGGTGAATAAATTGTATAAAAATGGACTTAAACAAGAACCCTGTGGCAAACCAAAGTAACTATAACGGACCATTCTGGAAGATCCATTATGAAAAAAATGCATTATTTTGAAGGAAAACAAATTGCACAAGAAATTTGAAATAATGATTGGAATTTTACAATCATTCATTTTTTTATAAAGCAAATCAATTAGGACGGAGTCATACGCACCAGAAACATCAAGAAAAGTACTGACAACATCTTGTTTTTTATTGAAAGACAGTTCAATATGTGAAGCTAGAAGAGCTACACAATCTCTAGTTCCACGACCTTTTCGAAATCCATATTGAGATGATGAAAATATGTTATTTTTCTCAGCCCATAATTCAAGACGATTAAGAATCATTCTTTCCATAAGTTTGCGAAGACACGATAATAAACTAATAGGTCTTCTACTTTCTACTAGTGAAGGATTTTTATCAGGTTTAAGTAAACTAACTACTTTTATGGAACGCCACTCTAAGGGAAAAATGTTCTGAAACAAAAATGAATTATATAGGGATAGTAAATGTAATTTACCATCAATAGGTAAATTTTTTAGCACAATAAATTTTATATTATCAATACCTGGAGCAGTATTTTTAGTAATAGATAATGCCAAATTTATTTCCTCAATTGAAAATTCGCTACAAAGATCAGGATAATAATTATATAATTGATGAGTTTTGAATGTGATCGAGGTAGGAGCAAAATCAGGGCAAATTTTTGAAGCAAATTGATCAATCCAATTTTCCGAATACTCCGAAACAGATGTAGAAGGAATATTATAATTCCTTAAATTACGAGCAACAGACCATAATTTAGTTAATGATGTTTCAGAATCAAGATTTTCAATAAAAGTTTTCCAATAGTTTCGTTTTTTATATTTGATAACTCGAGTAAACTGAGCTTCAGATTTACGATAAAGGAAATAATTGTCCCTAGTACCTGAATTCCGAAATTTTTTAAAAGCCTCAGATTTATTTTTAAGTGCAACAGTACAATCATGATCCCACTAAAAAGAATTAAGTCTTCTTCTTGTTGGTTCCAAACATAGTTTTCTAGTCTGAGATCTTTGTAAACATTGAATCAAAATGGCTGAAAACTTGTCATAGTTTTGAAGAGGAGAAAGTGAATAATCGAAATTGATTAGAGCTGTAGAAACTAAATCTGAAAATTTTGTCCAATCTACATATTTTGTTAAATCAGGAACAAAAGGTTCTTGATGAAACGGCTCATTTAGAGCAAAATGAACGATAATTTTTATAGGTAAATGATCACTACCATTTGGATCGTTAATAGATTTCCAAGTTGATTTCATGGATAAACTATTTGAACAAAGTGATAAGTCAATGCAAGAATGACGAACAGGAGGAACTGCAATCCTAGTGAATGAACCATCATTCAGAATATTTAAATTCAATTCATCAATAAGGTCCATAATTAATGAACCTCTGCCATCAGATATGTCACTACCCCAAGCTAAATGATGAGCATTAAGATCACCAAGTATGTAAAATGGAGCAGGAATATTATTTAATATTGTTTTTAAATCTTGTAATGAAAATCTTGCTTGGGGTGGAATATACAAACACAAAATCGAAAATTCCAGACCATTATGTTTTACAGATATAGCAACATATTCAATAGGTAAATCCAATGAAAAATTTAAAAATTTAAATTCAATGTTCTGACGAATTCCAATCATTACACCCCCATATGCTATGTTACGATCGTTTCGGATAATATTAAAAGATGGAATTCTAAAAACATTAGTGTTCACTAACCATGTTTCATTCAAACAAAATAAATCAATATCATTATTGATTATTAAAGCTTTTAATCTATCAATTTTTGGAATGATACTTCTACAATTCCATTGTAAAATATTCAAGTTATTATTATTGATTTGAGCCATTAGGAACAAAACAAGGTACTAATGAGGGGTACAAAAGAATTCAATTTTTCAAGTAGACTTGCTACAAATGGCAAACATTTTTTAATCATTTTTTTCCAAAAATCGTTTAATCCCACAAATTCTATTATATCTTCTAAAATATTCAAAATAGTACCCCCAGTATCATTATGAACATGATTTTGAGAATTATTATTATTCTTTTTAATATCATCACTTTTGTTTCCAAAAAAATCATGATTAATTTTCTGAAAACCAGGAATGTTTTGAGATTTTGATAAATTAATCGGAGGAATGTTTTTTTCATAAGATGTTGATGGTTGAGGATTCAAATTATTATTTTGATTAATTGATTTATTAATTCTTTTCCTTTTGATAGGAGGTTTATACACAAAATTGTGTTCCTCATTTGAATCCTGAATACCAATATTTTCAGTTAATGGTTCAAAAATATTATTGGACGAAAATCCATTAGATGTTTTAATAACTTCGGAATAAGATAATTTATTTTTATTCCTAATTTTCAAATTAAATTGCTTTTGATGAGCTATGAAAACTGCACATTCCTTCAAAAAAATATGTTTTTTGCCACAATGAATACAAATATCAGAAAGTTTTTTACAATCTGATGGAGAATGAATTCCACCACATTTTGAACATTTCTGTTTGTTGGAACAAAAATGCGACGTGTGTCCAAAAAGAAGACAACGATCGCAATGCATAATTTTAGGATAGAATAACCGAACGTGAAATTTCACATTATCAACTACAACAAAATCAGGAAGAACAGAGCCTTCAAATGTGATTTTGATGCAGTTTGAATGTGTGTATGAGGAACCTTTATCAGAAAATAATAATTTCGACAAACGAACACATTCCAAAATTTTAACTGGCAAAATTGCTTTATTTTTAAATATTCCTGAACCATGGTTTAAAATCTCATCACATTCCAATGATTCATCATAGATGACACCATTGATTTCACACGAGTCGCATGGAGCGTAAACTCGATAGGAATTCAAAAATAATTTGGACTCTAATAGCGCATTAGCGTCTTCTCGAGATCCAAAAATGACACGCAATTTGTCTAAGGAAATCTTTTTGATTTCCTTAACAGATTTGTAGATTTTGTAAATTTCTGATGAGATTAAAAGGACATTGATAGGTTTTTCTTTTTTCCGAAAAAACACTACAAAAGGTCCCATAAATGTCAAAGGATATATTTTTATTCGAATGGGTTTGATTGTAGATGAAGACCCTTTCGAATCCCCATCTACTACAGAAACTACATCCCCGTCAGTTTCCATAATGGAAAAATGACGGGGTGAATGAAAACCAAATCAACACCAGGAAATAGTAAAATCAATAATAAACAATTAAAAAATAAAATTAATACTTAACAAACACCATACAAACTCAGCAACACCAGCAACAGCAATCACAAAAACGTCAAAGGCTGGGAACACTTGTGAAGAGTCTTGCAATTTGAATCTTCGACTTCGCAACCCACTTCTTTCTCCTTTTCTTCAAATCACAAAAACGTAGTAGCAATCGCCTTCAAACTGCAAAACTTCGGAAAAAAATGCACCTGAAAAAGAAAAAAAATGACAAGCGCAGAAAAAAAAACCTGTAACCCGGTCAAGGCCTACTTACCGAAGATAAAAAACAAAAATACTGTACACCTCCTTCTCTTTCTCCTTTCTTTTTCTGTCACCGTTGCTCTCTTCGATATGCTTTGTTGTTGTGGTGCAGTTTTTGCTTTTTGTTATTTATGTGACCATCATTGGCGTAGCTGGGATTTTTTTCTGGAGGGGACCTAGGGGGGGCCTAGCAAATATTTGTTTTACAGAAGTAATGTCGGTCGCAATAATCACGGTTTTCAAAAATTTACCATCAGAAATTTTATTTTTATCAGATTTGTATTGGTTTAACTTATTTATTATTTTATCTTATTTTGTGGCACATGAGTGATATTTGTGAATTCAATTTTTGCTGCGGAAAAGATTCATTCGTTTTGAAATCCAGTCAAAAATCCTTTCTTCTAGAATTCTAGAAAAAAAAAAACTCGTCAGTGCTTTCTTCTAGAATTACTTTACCAGTAGTCACTGAGTTTGTCTTGCGATTCTCATGGAAAATCTGCCAAAGACTTTCTAATCCCACTTAAAAATTTCACGAAGAATCTTTTTCATATTGCTTTAAAAATCTAATGAAAAATTCCACCAGCGAATTCTTTAGAAATTAATTTAATCATTTCACTTGTAAGATCCTCTCGTACTTATGCGATATAAATTGTCAGTTTAAAATATCCTCCAGTTGTTCATTTACAACGTGTTAATGATTTACAGGAATAACTGATTCTCCATAAAATTGAACACAAAATTCTAGGAAGCTCACCACCTTCAGTTTTTTTCAACTATGCTTTTGAAGTTCTTCCTAAAGCTTCTCTACAGGATTGTTTGAAAAAATCGCAGCACAGATTAATTAGACTTCCTAAAAAAAAAGATGATTCTTTCCGGTATCTAAGGACTCTAAGGATTCCTCGTAATATTCCACAAGAATTTCATTAGCAATTGAAAAGAAATCAATTGGGAAAATGTTATTCATAATTTCTCAAAGAAGTTCTCCGCATATCTATGTGCATATTTTTATCGATAATTATTTTTTAGATTTCTCTGAAATAAAGAAGCAACATCCCGCATTCCTTCAAAACTCTTACGAATATATGTTTTTTTATTTTTTTTTTTTCAAAAACACGTTGGACTGTTTTGTCAAAAACTCTTCCGCAGCTTTCCGATTTCCCAAGTAATTTGTTCAGACATTTCTTAGAGAATTATTTTCAACAGAATTTTTTCTTTAAGCCACACTAACGGGTTTTTTATGAGTTTTTTGAGGAAATTTTCATCAGATCAGATCGGAGAGTTTGGAATTCATTCTTGAACATCTCAATTCAGAAAAAAATACCAAAATTCCTGTCGTAAAATGCAAGAATTGAACCGTAGAATTTCTGAAACTAGTCAGCAATGTAGCTTAAGTGGTCCTTGTCAGATTCACTACAAAAATTCTTATTCTTTTGAATTTGTCTTTCATAATAAAAAATGATTTGTGTTGAAACGGATGGAATTTTTACTGAAAGTAAATCTTAGAAAGGATTGAACTCCGAAGTTTCATGATACGATGGTAAACATATTGATGCAGAAAGTACCCATTTTTCCTACCTTTAGAAATTTTCACAAACTATTTTGAAGGGCCTCTCGACCAGACGGAAGAAACAAGATTATAACAGAATGTGTTCCCCTGACATGAATTTTTTATATCACCGGTTGTTATAAAACATGTACCGTTAGTAGTTAAAATAACAAAAATTCTAACAAAATTTGCACCAAATTATACTAAAATGTAACAAACCCTGTTACAATTATATCAAAATTATTACAGAATGTGTTGCAAGGATGTTACAAAATAACAAAATTATTGTAAACTTTGTTATTGATGTCTTAATCGGATGTTATTGGCAACAAACTTATAAATGCGATGTCAAAAATATAACAAATGCTGTTATAAATGTGTTACTAAAAATATGACAAGTTGAGAACAAAGCCATTTTGACAACAAAATTTTATCAATTTCTGTTATTTTTAGCTGCTGCTGATAGGAATGTGTTATAATCTTGTTATGTGGTTCTGGTCGGGATATTATTAATTATTCTGTAGAAGTTTAACGCAAAAATATTGACGGCATTTTTTAAGGCCATAACCGAAGATGTGGTAAAATTCGTAATGTTATATATTAATGAATTTATATCTTAGGGAAAACTTTTACATTACTTTGAAAATTTGTTGAGGAATTCCTAATAGACTTTCAGAAATCAGCAACCATACGTATGAGAGCTCTGTATTTTTTCAAAACTCTCATAATTTACCTTTTTTAGATTCTTTAAAATGTTGCTTTTTGGAGTATGGAAAGATTTTTGTACGAAGTTTCTCAAAGCATCATGCAAAGGAAGGAGAAAAAACAAAATGTTAAAGTAGGTGGAACAATTGATGGGCAATGATACAATGAAAGATAATTTATAATCTTTGCTTTAGAGGTAAATTGCTGGATAGTTTAAACATCTCTGTTGAATTTACAAATTAAACATATTTCTCAAGAAGTTATATCAGAATCTTGTTCAGAAATTGTAATCGAAAGCTATTCTTCCTTTACTTCTGGATTTTCTAGAATTTTTCCGGAAAACCTTAACATTAATTGATAGCATCATTTCTAGAGAAGTGTTTTAAGAAAAATCAATACAAATTTATTTATGAATATCAATAAATCTTTTCTCTCTTCCCAGTTACCCTGCAACATGTTTCTCTACAGATTCCTTAACCGCTAGGCTGATTTCGGAAGCAAAAGTTTTCCTGGGGTTTTTCAAGAAATTTTCCCCGAAGATTTGAAGGCAAAAGACATTTCGAAAACAATTTTCATTCCATTTTTTTAATAATCCGGGACTTGAAGCAAAATTACTATTAGGATGAAGAATATAAAAGATTTTTTGACGCAATTTGTGATGTATTTTACAAACAACTTCGTGGAAGACATTGTAATAAAATTTTTGGGAAGACTATTTAAAAAAATTCGCAGCAGAATTTCTAGAACAACTTTCAGAGAAATATCTTAGTTTAGGATTTGCCAGAATCTTTAAGTTTTTGGAGGAATTGTGAGGGAAGCTAAACTTTTGAAAGATTAAGTAACATTGTTAAGGCAAATCCAGGAATATATTCTGGAATAAATTTGCTAATAAAAAGTGGACATAGAAAAAATGGATGTCCACCAGGGAGAATTCGCTTTGAAAGCATGAACTAGTCTCACAATATTATTAGACTAATTTCCAAGAGATTTGCAAAAGGTCTGAAGCCACCCTTTAATATTCCTTGAGGAATTTGATTATACTAAAATTCTACAAAGAACATCGAAGAGATTTTTTGAAAAATTTGGTACAAATAATAAGATTTCATGAAAAAATATTGTTTGATCAATAAATTTATTGAAGGAAATTGTCGATTTTATTACATTTTTCCACAATAGATTAAATTTTTGCCATTGATCCAAAGAGCTATGTCGAATTTCCTTGAAAGTTAAGCCTTATTTTTTGATAAAAATGCCCGCTTTTCTTTCTCAATTATTTTTTGCGGAGTTGAAGTTACAGGGTATCCTAGAAAAACATGAGTAATCTGAATGCAGTAAATATGTTGCTTTATGCTGAAACAGCATTATTTGCATTATTCAGAATAAAAACGAATTTGGGAATCGAATTTCCAGGATGTTGATGCTTTTTTATACCACGGTATTTTTTGCAACGGAAATGTCTAAAAATTACGCTTATCGCATACAACAGGATGCTAGTTCTAACAGCAACCAATTGATCGACAGCCGGGAGGTTGGGCTTTCGGTTGTCGCGTGATACACCGAAGTCAGAACCACAACGCTGATGCTGTGTGCGACAAGCGAGGTTTTCTCACGATAGATACAACCACATAAAATATCGTAACTACTGAAGATATTTTTGATAACAAAAAGAGTCATGTGAAATTTGCTTCATGATTAGATCGTTTTATTTTTTATTTTTTTATTACTATCAAAAATTCTGGGGGGGGGGGGTTCTAGATGATTCTGGAGGGGGCCAGAACCCCCTGCCACCCCACCCCCCCATGTTCCTACGCTAATGGTGACCATGGAAACTAGTGAATTCGGCACAGCTCAAATTTGAGGTTTGACTTCGATTCATTGTTCATTGTTGTTTTCCCTACATTTCCACAGGCAAAACAAAATGTTTCCTTTTAGACTTCTGCATTCTTTGAAGATGGACATATCTTAGTCAGTTTCAACATACTACAGATGACGCTGACCAGACTTCATATTGCATACCTAATGATATTCGACTGGGTTTTGCTTTTAAAGAATTCGATTCTGGCTAGCAGTCTTATAAAGGGCTCACGAATTTATTTTCTTGGTTCCAACGTTTCGATCCCAATTTGGATCTTCTTCAGGGATCTATTTTATTTGGACGAAAGACAATACATTGAACATTTACATCATTTGAAGAGAAAAAAAAATAAAATTTTACATCTACCGAAAACTTACAAAGAATTATTCGCGACTGTCCAAAAACATTTAGCCTGTGCTGTTGTCGTAATATAAAAGATGGGATGTCCTATGAAAATTACTGTCTTTAAAATATCATTTGGTCTGGTTTGTGTCTGAATATGAACTTACAGTTTGGTATTTTAGTACTATCATCTATACGCCTCCACTTGTCTAAGCTTTCGCCCATATTACATACCGGTTCTTCTTCATGACTCGAGTAATCACTTTCCTCTTCGATATGATGAAGATCGTTCCTGTTGCCTTGGTTCGTCCTATAAAAATCAGGATCGTTCGCATCAATCTTGTGATGGATCTCGATTAGATCGTTTAAATCTTCAATATCTAGCACTGATAATTTTGAGCGATAATGCGCATATTCTCCTATATCAACTCAAACAACGTCCTTGATGAAAAAGGACGCTGCAAACATTGATTCAATTTCTCGACCTCCGTCACATAAGCATAGAAAGCTTCACCTTTTTTTGCTTCAATTCCCTTATCTGTGGTTTCATTCCTCGATCTCTGTTCAGATTTCCGTATCTGAATTGAATTTCATGCTATCGAATCGTTTCCAGCTGGTGATATGAGATTCTATAGTAAACCACCAGTCATGTGCTTCTCCTTTCAATCTACGATGATTCTTCATGAGCAATTCATCCTTTGTTGACTCCTTCGTGTCGAGCCAATTCTTAATGCGATTGAGTAAATCTTCAACCTGGATTGACCTACTGTCTCCTGAAAAGTTGAGATCTTAATTTTTTACCCTCGATTTCCTGTATTATTCCCAACTGTACTCTGATTCGCTTTATGATGACGAGTATCCGCGGTTTCTTCTTGACGGTTACTTTTTCGACCATTCTTCTGTTGCCACGTTAGTTTCCAAATGTAACCGTTCAAATTCCACAAGATTTTGCTAAAATTCAGTGGCTTAAGCGCCATTCCCGATAACTGAGAGACCAACTGCATAATTGTCACATTCGACATTTTTAACAATTCCGAGTTAATTCGTGGAGAGTCACCAAATAATGAATATTTTCGATCAATTTATTAAACTCTGTGAGATTGTTCTAGAAAATTTGAAAAAAAAAAATACCAAGTTGATTTTTTTGTCACATTGGTAAATGTAACCGCATAACAGTCATATTGGGATTATACATGAGCCTTGTATTGTGGAAGCAATGAAATTTCTATCAGAATTATTTTCTGATTATTCACCCAGTATGCGTTATAAGTTGTTCAAAATTTCAGCCTCAAATAAGCAATTTTTAGTGCTTGATAATTTTTAGAAATTTTAGTTTCCTCCCTTACTACCATAAAATGCAAACTTCTATGGTATTCCATTTACTCAATGCCTATTTTTTTTCGAATGTTACAAATATGCAGTTATGGGCAGTAGTTTTTTTAACAATTACAAACTATTATTTTACTTAAAAAGATAATTACGTTTAACCATTTTTCTGTCACTTCAATTAAACTGAAATTCAAAATATCTTGTAAACATCAACCAATTCTATACAAAATTATTTTGCTTGAAAAGAAAATAAACGTCCCAACGTTATAAATCGTTCCATAAATTACTTTAATCTAACCGTTTTCAAAAACCATCGTAAACTGAATAAAATGATTCAAATGATAATTGAATCGATATTCATTATTATTGTAAAATGACCAATACAATCCTCTTCAAATGAAAACGCGAAAAGTCTACTTTAACGCACCGAAATGTCGAACAATGTTATTCATTGAAATGATTGTACTGGTCATTTGAAAACAGTTATTAAAAAAAAAACATATAAATTTGATATTGAGTATTGAATTCTCATTGAGATCGAATCTTACCAAACTGAGGAAACCATTCTTGAAGAATTCAAAAATTAATTTCAAATTTTACATAATCCAGGACAAGATTGACCAGAAATCCTAAGGAAGATTTCCACAGAATCCCGGGCTGCATTTATTATATCTTATTAAATAATTCCAGGGATAGAGTTCTAAAAGTTCTGATAAAATTATGTTTCTGAATGATAACATGATATAGTGTGTTCTTGCTACTACTTTGACAAATTTTGCTGCTAAAATTAAGGTCTCTATCACATTCAAAATTTAATTTAACAACAATGGGTACAAAATTGAACATTTACTATTTATTTTAGTTTGGTCGATTTAAACGTCCTATCTGACTTTTAACACTGAGGTTGTTCCTATCTGACCTTTCAGAAGGGACACGGTAAACAAAATACACCCAAAATTTGAGTTTTAATCACGGGATGTGACGAGATCAATAAAAAAACACGGAAAACATTTTTTTTTGAACTTAATCAAACGAAAACCAATTAAAAATTGAGTAAAAATGTGTTTCTGGCCTAAACCTAAGCATTTGATACTAACATTAGGGCAGGGTTTTAAGACGCGGTTGGGTGACAAAACGTCGAATCTCAAAATATCGAATGCCAAAACGTCGAAGGGACAAAACGTCGGAAAGTAAAAAAAAATGAAGGAAACGAAATTTCGTGGAAGAATGATTCATTTCCGAGAAAAAAATATATAATTCATGATATGCCAAACCTTATTCATAGCATATTTAATCGAACCTGGTGTAAAAAAAAAATAAATCTGGTAAGTAATGTTGAAAATTCGCCACTTTCGACGTTTTGTCCCTATCGACGTGTTGGTATTCGACGTTTTGGCTTTCGACGTTTTGTCGTTTATTATTTTTTTTTGATTTTTGGAATCATTCTCAATGATATTTTTGGGTTTCAGGATGGCAGATCGGTGGAAAGGTCCAGAAAACCACAAAATCGATTTGGTACACCTCTAAAACTTTAACAAATTGGCTCATTTTTGGACAGATTATTTGTTTTGATAAATATGTTCAGATTTTGATGTGACAAGGATACCTTAAAAAGAAGTGAACAGGTCTAGTGAGCAAATTAACTCTTAATCATTTTTCTTTTTTGGGTCACCCTTCAACAATCTACGTGAGTGAGAGACCAGGGGCGTGAAAAAAATTCATTGTTTGTTAGTGTTTTCCGGTGATTTTTTTTTCATAGGAAGAAGCAGAGTGTGGCAAAAAATAATCGCTCGAATTGAAAAGGGAGTGAAGTGAATGTGGAAGCCGTTTCAACTTCAATAATCGTGGTGTTTTTTTGGGGCGGTGCATCATCCTGACGAAGTCCTGCAAGTTGAATGCGTCGTCGTCAAAGGGTCGCTAAAAGCTTAGCAGCAGCCCAACAAGTACGATGACAATGACGATGGTGGAGAAACGAAGCTGCTGCCGGTGGCATCGGCCAGGACAACGGCGACCGACAAACATGGGGATTATTAAAATAGCCTTTTTCCTGGTCTGCTACTCGGTGGCGTCCACAATGTTCGGATTAGCAAAAGGTGAGTACGGAGTTTTATGGTGGGAAATGGGTTTTCCTTTTGTTTTGCAGATGTGGTGGGATCGTGGCGAGGATTTACAGAAAATTGTCCATTACAGTTGAATATTTATGCACTCTAGAATGCATTTTTTGTGAACAGGTGACCGATATATGTATCCATGTAGATTCTACTTTTTTTTCATTATTTCATCGTAAGAATGCTTTTCATTACTCCAATCTGGCATGATACAGCCTACTTTCCTGCATTAGATTATGCAGTGTCGTAAGAGTCAATACGCAGCTCTTTTAAGTTGCGTAATGAATAATTACACATTTTTTAAATTTCAAAATAATGATGAACGCATCTCGATATGATCTCTGATACCCGCATGTGGCTCCTCAGTGATCTGATTGCAAAAAAAAATGTATTGAACTTGTTGCAGAACTCTGTTTTTACAACACTCGTCGCAAAGAAATGAAAGGTAAATTTACATGGCACGTAAACTTTTATGATATTCACGTAATACATTGCAAGATTATGAAATATATCATGATTCACTCCGGATTGCAAGCATTCCTGAATGCAATGAGGCAGTTTACATTATTTATCATTGAATATTCAATAATGACTCGTTTTACACGATAAAAGTTCAGGTATCCTGCACATTTAAGTTTGACTTAGTCGAGTCGAGTACATGACACTGAAGACGGCCTTACAGTTGAGGTCAAAATACGTGTGCATTTCAAAGGGTTAAAACTCTAGTGGAATTAAATGGTAGACTACTAAATTCAGATTTTCATTTACTTAAAGCCAAGTGAACAAGGCACCGACACGTCCACTCTTCATATTGTACTCGAGAAAAACCTCGCAACCAATTTTCTCATTCTCCTCAAACCAATTCCAGCAGGTCATTTATAATTTTAAGTAGAAAATATCGAGTCACGGCAAAAGTCATTTATCACACTTTAGCGAGAACAACTTTCGGTTTGACCTAAGCGCCCCCAGCTTCCATCTCAATTCCATCACAAACAGAGAACAGTCTGTGAGAGCGAAAGATGAAAAAAAAAAATCATCCAAATGCAACAGCGTCGCCCGTCATCGTGGCTTTGCCTCCGCGAAGGAAACAGAAACTTTTATTTAACTTTTATTTTCCACCCCGGAAAATTGAAGCGTGCAAATCATTTGGCAAGAGTCGTGCGCCACGTGACCGTCGTCTTCCTCCATCATCGCATCGCGTCGGGGCACAGAGGTCCAGTTTTTATTAAAGGTGGTAAACACCTAATTTACAAACATGTTAATCATTGTAAAGCAAAGTCAAACATTAATCTACAATTTCAGATAGTTAATAATACACAGAAAAAAAATACATGGCACGTAAACTTTTATGATCGTCATGCAAAACGAGATATAATTAAATATTCAATAATAAATAATGCAAACTGCCTCATTGCTTTCAGGAATGCTTGCAATTTTGAGTGCAACTGAAACAATTCATGATCTTGCATCCAACATTAACCAATATTGCATATTTTCTTGCATCCTGCAAGTAAAATTGCAAACGAGGATGCTCGGTTTACACGATTATACGCTGAATATTCTGTCAAAAATAATGCATGTGAATGGATCGACGGCTCGGTCATTTCATGTGCATTATTTATGATAGAATTTGCAGCATAAAATCATGTAAATCGGGCTGTTTTGCTTTCATCATTCAGTGAGAGATGACGTTTCCCGTTCAATATTAAGGATTTTCCCATCAATATTGGATATAACAGATATATTAGAGGGTTTTATCATTGAATATGGAATGACTTTACATGATTGAATCTTAAATTACGTTATGTGTAAATCTAAGAATTTTTTGGTGTGTATTATTGTGAGTTTATCTCGGAGATAATTGGCTCGAATGATCCTCTTAGTCTAAGATATCAATTGGAATTATCATTCGGATATTTGCTTAAATTTTCGATTTTTCAAAAAGTTGAAAGCCTCAAAATGTACAGCAACTTGATTAACATTTTAAACTAAACCAAAAACTGATTACTATGCTCAAAATAGGATCTGCTATCCTTTATAATATTTCGTAATACTTCATGATCAAAACTTGTAATGCGAAATTTTTAGCATGATTTTAAAATCTGAACCACTGTGCGGTGGTCCATTCGTCGTCGATCGGTTGTGCAAATACCGGGAACGAGTCAGGAAGCGAAATAACACTTGTAAAACATGGGAACAGTTCTTTGCGAAGTCACCCCGCTCAAGGCCTGTCGGTGCCAAGCCAACCCATTGCAACCAATGATGACGGGTGAAAAAATTGCACTACAGACTACAGCTACGTACGGAGAAGAAAATCTGAGTTTTCGCCCACTTTTTGCTTACTATGGGGAAGGATTGGTTCAAATGACACAATAAATTGTAATATCAAGAATTTAGAAATTAAAAAAATTAATATTTTTACGCTAAACTTAAAATACAAAATAGTTCAGGAAGATAAAAGTGCAAATTTCCATGCAGATATTGAATTTTGTATGTAAAAATAGCAGTTGTCTCAAAATCTTTAGGAAACAAACAATAACAAAACAAATAACCCGTAATCAAGCTAAGAGTTACCAATTCAGAACAAAAAATTGAGTTATAAAATCCTTGGTTTTTTTTCATAAAGTTACCGCTAAATGTTATTTAAAGTATTGATCTTAGTTGATCTGCTTAAATAAAACATTTGTTCATGGAAAGACTGATTGTAACAGCATATCGTTAAGAAGCAGTTCTGCCAGATGGGGAAACTTCTAATTAAAGCATCAACAGTTTTAATGCCAACGTTCACTGCAACAGCACAATTCGAGTGAAAAAATAAGGTTTGAAAGAAGGATGAATTTATGATTTCAATATCAATTGCTTAAATAGCTAATACAACGACAATAGTTTGAAAACAGAGCTAAATTGAAACAATACTCGCAAGAAAACCTGTGTAAGAAAGTATGGTTTGTGTTAATCATCTAGATCTAGGTTTAAAAGAAGGGAATCTTTATCACTAGTTTATTTAGCGATCTAATGCCAATAAGAAGTGCAACAGAATAAACTTAAGAACAATACATGCTTTAAAAGATGTGAAATTCAATAAACCAAAAGTAAAACCAATGGGTACCTATAATAATTGCGCAACAAAATAACTCGAAATAACGAAATAACTCGAAATAACGGCCTTTATTTCTAATCTGATTGAAACATCAGTACCATCTTAATAGCTAAAAAACAGCATATGTAAGCATAAGGAAATAATGAAAATCATAAACTCATGTTCATCATAGTGGATCACCACAGTTTTTTTTAGGAAAAAATGGGTATATTTTGTTATATATATTTACATTTATAGGTCCAAATTATTCCAAGATAACCCTTAAACGAAACGAAAGTCTCCCTGGAGAAATCCTTGTTTTCACATTTATTATGCCAAACGACAATTATGATAAATGACCATGCATTTAACTATAAAAAAAAACATACTTAAGCAACTCAGGTAAGTTAAGTTAGTTGAGAATATTTCTAGTTATAACAACGGTAACAAATGAATACTAGTTGAGAACAGTTTGGCTATTTTTTGAGCGATTTAGTAGGTTTCTTCTGTGCTATCGCATAGTTTTAATATGGCTTATATCGAAATTTTTAGTCAAAAACTTCAAATCACGATTTCTCGAGGTTCCTCCTAGGGATTTTTTTTTTAAGAATCTGCCCAGGAGTGCAGAATGACCTCAGGAATCAAGCCCTGTACTCAGATTTGATGCACTTTTTTTTAAATAACAACGGTCTATCGGGGCACCGTGCGCCTGCATTCATACAACACGCATGACATTTATCGTTCGTGGAAGATAACGAACCATGAACGAAAACAAGACAGATACACACCACTCACTGTTTGGCCCCGATCACTGTGCACACTCAATCTGTTCGGTAAAAATGACTGGGTTTTTGCACTACCGAGAAAGTTGGTAAACTAAGAAAATTTATTAAAAATCCAAAAACAGGAATTTTTAATGGAAACTTTGCGGTGGGATATACTTTAATACCAATTATTAATGAAAAATAAAACCTGAAGATATTTGCCATTAAATCATGCATGACGATAATTTACATTTTACTAACTTTTTCGGTAGTTCAAAAACTCAGTAAAATTTTACCGACCCCAGTAATCTAATCTGAGTGTGTGTGTGTGTCAACATTCGTAACAGTCGCTGACCCACTCTCATTCTGATCAAGAAACAGAGGCGAATATTTTTTATTTTCTGTGCTATGTTTGCAACCAATGTTCAATGATCCAAAAGATTATCATTAGGTTGATAAAGGCTGCATTATCAATTACCAATGTTATGCAAAACATAAATCACCCGAACGACTCGATACTGTTCACATTCATAGTGCTCTCCGAATGCGATGTGCCACGAACTGTTATGGTTTGCGAACTGCAACACTCTCCGAATATTGTTCGATCGGCTTATTCTGATCGAAATCCAAACACTGATCCAATATTTTGGTCATATCTGTCCTAAGCTTCAAAATATTCTGGAGTATACTCTCCAGGTCTACTATGCGTAATTTATGAAGCTTTGTTAATCTTTACTGATGGGTTCTTCTGGTACATCAATAAACAGTAAACACTTATATTAGGATATTCCTGGAATAATAGATCAAGGTCCTTTATGGTTTCATTGATACAGTATGCCAAAGTTAGAGTTTTTTTTTAAGAAAAACAAAGAATTCAGTACGAAAAAAAGGTATACGTTGGATGTAATATCAGTGGCGTAGCTAGAGTTTTGGGGGCCCGGTGCGGAGGTAGATTTGGGGGCCCCTCGAAAAGAGGTTTGCAAGATATGTCTTTTATTAGCGAGTTCACACGTACCTTCAGTATTTGTAAAAAAAAAATCGTGATTAACCCCTCTACCGGCAGCCTAATTTTTTACCGCTAAAAATATTCAAATTTCGATACCTTTTTTGTTTCTCGATATTTTTGCACCATTTTTCACATGATCTCAAAAAACTCTTTTAATTCAAGAATCCGTATCGATAATAATCATTGGTGATCTGGTTTTGAAGATATTCCGTGTTCCTTGGAGGACCGACATGCGCCATATAAAATGTCGTTGGTGGTCATTTTGTTTAAGGTCAATTTATCAAAAAAATAAAATGTGTACTATACAAAACCAGGTCATAAGGATCTTCTCTGAAAAAATCATACAAATCGGTTCAATATTCTTGGAGAAATCTGTAAATTACGATATGAGGTTTTTTGAGTTTTCAAGATCTTTATTTATCCAACGTGATACCAGAAACAGAAATGCTCATTACTCAAAGACAGCTGCACCAAATTGCTTCATTTTTTCACAACATACTCGCATTAATGTATCATTCCGTGGAATGAATATCCAAATACTATACAAATTCTGTATCCTGAGATATTCACGTGGGTTATGGCTACTCGTCGGTCCCCAAGGAATTTTAATCTTAATTTAAAAGAATTTTTTGAGATCTTGTGAAAAAATGGGGCAAAAATTTTGAGAACCAAAGAGTTATCATGATTTGAATAATTTTAGCGGTAAAAAAATGAAGCTGCCGGTAGAGGGGTTAAAGGTTCAAAAAATAATCTGCCTGTAAAAAATACAATTTCGGCTAAGAAATCGTTTTCGTTTCAACTTCTTGTGGAACCTAAAAAAATATATATATACACACTTCCAACAGCTGATATGTCGGAATTTTTTTACCGAGATCTTGACAAACGTATACCGAATGTCGATAGCGATTGCCGAAATCTCGATAAAAAACTTTAGATTGCGGAAATCTCGGTAAACTAATAACAGATATTCGGTATTGAAAAGTACCTTCTATCTATTTTTCCCTGGCCACGATCACAGGGTTTAACGGTGCCAAAGTAGAAGGTGCACAATAATAATACCCGTCTGTGAAACATATCACCTTCCCAATACTTTGGCACACCTCTCGGCATATTATCAGGTCCTCTTCGAACGGAGGGACCGCCAGGGCTCATTAGTTACTTATAAACCAGTGCGGGTTGTTGATGGTTCAGTTCGTTTACCACGAGCTGTAGCATCCTTTGTACTAATCAGTAATGGTTGTTAAGTTTCGAAGCTAATTTGTGATCAATCGTTTTATAATGCAATATAAGAATGGGTGTTTGGTGCAACTGCGCGTAACACTTGTTGTTATTAAATTTAGTGATTGTGTTGGTGCTAATGGTGTGTTTATAATAAAATCTATGGTGATGGAAATTTGAAAATGGAATTGGAAGTGACTCTGATAGTTTTGTTAGAAATATAATAATGATGATGTATAATGATGTGAACTCTACTAATTTAATAAAGGCCATAATACATTTTGCAATCATTTTTCTGAATATAAACATTATTGCCTAGTTCTTCAAACATGCATGATAAAAGTGCTAATAATGACAGCGAGTGCAGAAAAATGGATCGAAGTGATTTTGTTTTACTGTAACTTTGTTGATAGTGCTAAATTGTAGTTTGAATAGTAATGACTCTACAGCAACAAAAATAAAGAAATATTTAAATTGAATATCTTTTAATTACTTAGTAATGCTAACAGATGGTAAATGCTAATAACAATGAATTTATATGAAAATGGTGTGATGTGAAAAGTGATATAATGGAAAGTATATCTGAAGTGTATTACGAAAGTTGATGAGTGATAATCGGTGAAATACGTGATAGTGTCGAAAATAAAAGTGACGATAGTGAGTGATGAAATGAAATGGGGAATGAGGACCTTTTAATAAAACTATTTCGTTCTTCACTTTAACCACTCTAGTAGCATTTCAGGCCTTATCATAGTTTGATAGTAGTTTAAAGTAGTAGACTGCAAAACTACGGTAAGGGCTGTTTGCTGCTAGGGTACACAGTGACCATTTGAGCAACATTGCTTAGGAACGTCTGTGTGATGAACGCAATAGAAGCTTCTAAAAGCAAATGCTGGGAAGAAGCTTAGGGCAGATTAAGAGTGCCAGTACTACCCCTATCGCTACCGACAAAAAAAATATAAAGCTTTTATCTATTTTTATTTAAAAAGATCTTTAAAGATACTCTTGGATACATTACTGTATGTTGTAAGTACGGTATTTAGTAGTATGCTTACGGTTATTTATATTTGATTTCTTTGAAAACTCGTGAAAAACATTTGGTACTGTTCATCGGTAAATATCTGGTGCAATCACTGGACAAATTCGTTGTTTTGTTTTTTGTGCAGATCTAGGAGGCAATCAAGATAATATCCTTGATTTTTTATGTTTTTATTTATGAGGAACTCTCAGCAAAATTCATAGAGGTATCCTAAGAAAAAAATTTAGAATATACCTTGAAGAAAAAAAAACATGAACAGAATCTTCTGAAGTAAAATTTTGGAACTACTAGAACTCTATCGAAATTCTCTAAATTCTTGGATAAAAAAAAACTCCTATTTCATAGATGTATCACCCTCTGAAACCCAAATTTTTATTTTCGATCTTAATATCATTTTTAGTTATCTAAAATCGTTTTGGGCAATGATTTATATTTTTTCGCAAATCTATGAATTTTGGTTTTTGATTTTTATAATTTTTATTTTTGAACATCCCCATCCTTTTTCATTTTTTCTTGAAGTCTCTTCTAGTTACTATTTTTGGCAATTATAAAATTCAAATTTTTACAATACTTTTAAAAATAATTAATTTTAAATATGTTTCTGATTTTTTTTGTTTTCCGTGTAATTAACGGAAAAAACAGGTTGGAAATTATTTTAATACCACCAAGCTCTTCTTCTGTTATAGGTTAAAAGTTTAAAAATATAAAAGATAATATTTTTTTATATTTCACGTTAAATAAACCCAAAATATAAAAATATACAGTTTTTCAAACAATTTTTAAATATACAAAAAAGTTTCAAAAGTCATAAAAAACTTTCCTCATATGCGTGTTATGAGTCAAGGCTTAAGCCAAAAGTAAAATCATTTTGATTTCCGAGCTACGAAAAAATACACAAAATTCCAAAGTGTACCCCGTCTAAAGGCGGGGTTGGGTATTAGAGGGTTAAAATACATAGATTTAGATAGACATAGATTTTTTATTGTTTTAAATGAGAGATTATCTTTCACATATTTTGTTTTGCAATTTACAGACACCCTATAGTAATGAAGGCTCCCAGGGAACAATGAAGGACAAATCCAAAAAGATTTCTAATCATCTGAGGAATTCTTGCAAACTTCTATTACGAATACTAAAAAAAAAGTCCTCAGTTAAATCTTCATGGGTATTTTTTAGAAGGTATAATTCGTGGAAGATTCCTTGGAGTCATTGCATTGGTAAAGAAGTACTCGGGCTTGACCAAGGGTACGCCAAGAAAACCCTTCAGTTGTTTTTTTAGGGGAAAGTGCTGAGAAGTCCCCTCAATTAAATTCTTGGTTGAAACCTTGATAAATTCCTTTAACGATTCCTATATGCAATCTTCCAGGATCTTTGAAAAAAATCAGCATAATCATTTTCGGAATCTCTGAGGCAATTTTTAAAACACTTTAATTAATTGACGCCCATATCGGAAAGCCAAAACGATTATTACTAGCTATTTTATAGTGGTTTTACGCCCGAAGCAATTCTTTCAGATATTAATTGAAAAATTCCAGGTTGCATTGCTCAGAATGTTCTCTACATGCTAGCACTGGAAAAAGATCCCTGAATTTGTTGCTAATGTTTATTCTGAAGAAACCCAGTTAAAATTTCTGTAAGAAATCCTGAAAGAATTTGTAAACAAATTCTTGGAAGAAATATTACTTTTTTAACAACGAAACCTTGAGGATTCTCAAAATAAGTTTTACAAAAAAATTGGTAAAATTTATTGAATAATTTCATATAAATAACCAGGAGATTTTTTAAAAGAAATATTTTGAATAATTATTCAAAGCCACCCGAGAATCAGATTATTTTTGGTAAGTATTTTTGGATGATCAAAAAAAAAAAGGAATTTTGATTGCTTCAAGCTCAAAGCTCACCAATGCTCCAGATTTTTGGAGGCCAACAAACTAAGGTGCATTTAATTAAAAATCAAAATTCATGAAGTAAATATTTATAAATCCAAAGTCGTAATTAGACTCGACATTTAAAAAAGGTATCTGAGCCTACTAAAGTATCCACAAGAGGAAGGCTCGATTTCGAAGGCTCAGTTCTTCCATGCGCCCAATCGATTTAACAACAACAAATATTTGTGGAGGCCCCTAGAATGGGGGGCCCGAAGCGACGATCTCTCTGGGCCCCTCTGCTGGTTCTAAATCTAGCCATTAAGTATTTAAAATAAGGGATAATGAAGGGGCCCCTGTACATAGCTGATCCAAATCTCCTTCTAAACCTATGCTTAATATACTAATTTTTAGTTTGAGAACATACAAATTGTCAAGCTAGGTCGAACTTTCAATGCTCTGAGAAATCCGCACTGCAATTTTGGGGCCCCTATGATCTCGGGGCCCGGTGCGGACCGCACCCACCGCACCCCCTTAGCTACGCTACTGTGTAATATATTGTATAATAGACAGTTTCACAAAAATCAAAATTTCTGGGATTCAACCAGTCACCCCCTAGTTCTAGCTGCAATACTAAAACAAACTACCAGACAAATTTTCATCCAATTTGGAGAAGATTAGGAGGTGCCGCAAGTCGAATTTGTGTTTTTTGGCCATTTTTTACATTCAAAAAATTGTAACGAGAACTTGGAAAAAGAAAAATCAAAATAAATACCACTAGTTTAACATATTATTAGTACTTTTGAGAACACTGTATGCCGATTAGAGATGGTTTTGACCTCATAAAATTGATTTCTGTTCATTAAAGTATCTGTAAAACATACATTTCTCTACAGTTTTTGTTCTACGAGATTCTTAACCTCATACCTAATCATAAAAGTTCAACCGTAGTATTATTCCTCTGTCATTTCTGAACATTATTGTAGTACATCATTTTTGTATCCGACTTACAGATAAATTGTAAAAAATTATCGGAAATACGACATTCCTCATTCCCCTGCATTGAGAGTTGCTGCCAAGTGGCGCAATTGCTGACATGTTACAAAATTGAACATAGTAGCTTTGCTTTTACAATGATGGATGATGATTGAAGGAAACATCTAGCAAATGTCATCAACGCAGTCGTGTTTCAAACAACATTCGCATTTGATGCCAAGCAATTACATATGTGATATAGCTCCGAGGTCAAGCTTCTCAACTACCGATCTTGAGGATCGGAGTTCAATTATGATTCTTTTTTTTTCGAGTGAAACCAATGTTTATTATATGCAGCATAGGAAAAGGACTAAAGGCGCAAATCACTACTTGAGCTTTTCTTTTCATTCACTTAGGAGTGTGAGATTTTTGTGAGTCTTATTGTTTAAGATTCAGCCACAAGATGCACTTTTGAACAATGAATCGTGATGAAATTTTTTGGCCTCAAGTCATTTGGACCATGGCAAAAAAAAACACTCTAAATGAACTCCCGTAATAAAACTCTGATCCTCAAAACGGTAGTCTGTCAGATCATATTTTTATATTGATTATCAATAAACTGCCAGATATTGTTTTGATCTTATAATATAAGATATTGTTTAATACTTCTCCATATTAATTTTTTATATTATTTTTGTTCTTTTATCTCTTATTTCCAACAAACCAATAGCAGATTATGATCGTCAGTAATTATTTTAGAACAACAAAATGTGAACCAGTGATGATTCGTTTTGTAGGTACTTCGACGTACTGGGATGATCCTGAGATAACATTCAAGAAACCACTAGTAGCAGCATTTTGCCCTATTTTTCCCGCCAGGATTGCGCCTCAATTCAAAAGCTCATTCCTCGACCAGCTGAGTGTTTGAAGAGCAGATCTATTGCCGGAGGGTTAACTAAGTTTGCAGCCCGACAGACTCCCTGTGCAGTAGAGCTGCACTTTTTTCATAGTTCTCGTTTTATTTCCTGTTTTCTGCTAAGGGAAGAAAGAAAAATGAATGCTGTTGCAGTGCAGTGCTTCATCTTGTAGAAAGAGAGTACGGGGATGCCAACCAAATGCAGGACAGCACTGAATGGTCGGGGTCACAGATAAACAGACGTAGCACTGATAAAATTTCAATCGACCATTAGTTTAACGATCATTTCAAATTCGCTCTTGTTTCAAAACTCACAACCAGAGACGCGCACATCGTTTTTCTTTGTGTTTGACGTATTACACCAGCGCCTTCTGCAAGTCATACTCACCAGAACTGGGTGATGGATTTCAACTAAATTTGTTCCAACTGTTTGGTCTGTTTGCCTGTGGTCGGGGTATGGTAGGTATGGTTACAGTAGTTGGCCGGTCTGTTTGAGCGGAATGATTGAGCTGCCACGAATTGGATTCCATTCATTAGCCGAGGCGGGCTTTAGCTGCGGAAAATGGGGTTTTCGGTTCGTTAGGGTTTTGGATTGGTTTGCACTTGTAATTGCAGAGATTGACTGATGGCTGTTAATGTTTTTTTGATTGGCACACTGGAGGGCATGAGTGGCCTGGTTGGTTGATTAAATTTCGCTGAAAAGTATTTCATTTGAATTGAAGTGGGTCTGGCTGATTCGGAGTGAGGTTTAAAATAAGAGTTTTGTTGCATTCAACAGCTTATTAAATTCCTTAATATTTTCTTCTTCTTATTTAGATTCGATACAACGCTATTCAGCTTAAAAAATATCTTCTTCTTAAAATTTATTAACATTTTATGTTGTTATATTACATTTTATTTGCCGTAGCAATTCAAAGTTATAACAAGTGAGTTGATTTCATCTTTTTAAAAGAAGAAAAAAAAACGCATTCAATCAACTCATCCTAACTTGACCTAAGTATCTAACACATTAATCGTGGTAATAAAAAAAATGCAACGATTTAATTAAATAATTCTTCTCGACATTTGTTCCAATGTTTCAACATTGGATATTCTATTTAATTCATTGGTACTTTACTTGGAGGGAGCTTCAGAGTCATTTTCAGAATTTCATTTTGAAATTGGTATAACCATTGCATTTTTCCTTTTGTCACGAAAATATGCTTACTGAAGACATTTGTTAAATATAGCAACCAAGAATGATAAGCTATTTTTTGGAAGTCTCTTGATGAAGACATTTAAAAGTCAGTGGCTTTCATACTTTTGTTTTTTTTTTTATAATTATTCTCACTTCGATTAACCCCCCCCCCCCCTCGTTGAAACGTTTAAACGTCTTCTTGCTTTCGAAATCTGAGATACTTGCGTAACAGCATAGCAAATTTTTGGAGTTTTTCCGCAATTAGTTAGTAATAGTTCGTTTTCGTCTTTCAATGCCAAATTTACACCTAAGATTTTTTCAAAATTAAAAAATTTAAAAATGTGAAATATTTTATTTTTAAAATTTTTGTTACTTTATTGAGAAAACGTTTTTGAATTCCTTTTTTCAGATCCTGCCATATAATTTTCAAAATCTCTTCTCCTCACGTTTCCAAGGCGGTTTAAGTGTTCAAGATCATCGCCTATCAACGGATTCTAAATTTATCAAAGTTATGGGAAGGATTCTAGTTTCAAGATGTCCAATTTTTATTTTATAGCTCAAAGGAGGGTTAAGTCAGCCAAATTTCGACCGACGTAGTTTGGGATCTCGATGTGCAATCAGTTTAACTCGTTAAATAACTATCAAAACCACTTGAAGCACAAACAACTGTTTCCGTCGGCCGTAATTTGATCAAGGGTGGAAAATTAAATTTATCAAATTGAAATCGAGTGCAATTGGAGTCAATTGAGCCGATTTACCGCAACGCAATTAGGACGAGGGCAATGTATCGGAGCAAACATTTGTTCTGCGTAACAGATTACCCGTCTAGTTAATCTTCCGAAAGCAGAGTAATGTTTACTCTGCCAAGCTCTTCCCAAGTGCCCAGTGCTTCGCCGTGAAAGTGACTGTGCCAAATCCAGACCACACCACGGCAATAGATATTCATTGCGCAAACAAATATAAATAATCATAATCATATGTTAATGCACACGTGCTGGAGCGAGTAAATGTTTGCCCTCTGATGGTATTACCACCACCGCAGAGTTCGGAACCCGGAAAGTTGCCATAACCATCCCATGTAGAACACTGTTGCCATCACCAGTCTGACTTGAACAGCAGCAGTCGTGTAGCTAGTGGCCCTCTGATGGCTTACTACAAGTTCTGATCTCCCACTTGGTCCACAGATTGTCCAGGATAACCGTTGCACTCCAGCCCGGAGACAGTGCAGAACGATGATGTTGTTCGTGATCTGGATGTTGCAAGTCCCAAAATAGACCTGTGCGCCGAAATATTTCTAGTTGACAGTATATTTTAAGAAATATCTGGTTAAATATATTACTTAGTGGAGTTTCTGCTTTATCTATCTATTTCAAGAGAAATTCTAGGATAATTGCTACTACATTTCCTGAAAAACATATTTCCTGAGAGTATTTCTGTACAACAGCCTTGAAGGAATCTCTTGAAAAAATAACCGATACAAAAAAAGCTGAAGCAATATCTGAAGCAATCCTAAAGTTTAAGAATTCCTGGAAGAATCTTTGAATAAATTCATAGAGAAGTTTGTTAGGGCAAAATTGAAGGAATTTCTGAAGTAAACCTCATTAAATTCCTACACGGGTAGAAATCAGAATCCAAAAACAAGATTATGACTCATGATATCATGATTCCAGCGTGTTTTCGTCTTATGAAAATACACCATGATTTGGACTCATGATATCATGAGTCAGATTGCCGTAACGCAACACACGCGTTAGGTTTTTGTAGCTGATTGCTCGGAATCATGATTCAAATTCCAAAAATGCTGAGTCGCGCATCCGTTTATGATCGAGAAAAATGAAAAAAAGTTAAATATAGCATACATTGAGATTCGATCCAAGAACCTTCCGATTGTGAGCCACGTACTCTACACTCAGGCAAATGGACTATCGATAAACATAGGAACCCCTTATGAAAATTCGCCACAAGAAATCGGGTTGAAATTCATAAATTTGCCTTATGAAACCAGAATTTGAAAACAAAAAACGTTTACGCGGCAACCTGGAATCGAACCAAGAACCTTGCAATCGATAGGCCCGAGCGAAAACTACGCGCCTATCGACGCCTTGATATGGAGTGATGCTAAAACAATACATAAAGCGTTCGTATTGCAATAATCGTTCCACCTTTCATAAGGCAAAATGTATGAAATTCGATAGTCCAGTTCGCTGCGTGTACCACTCAACCGCTTCGTCGTCTCGAATTGAGAGTGATCGATACGAATGTGATGTGTTTTTAGTGTTTTCACACTGGATGTTACGCTTATGAGGAATCATGATTATGACTCCAGGAACCATGATTTGTGATCCTGATATCATGACCTAACCAATTTATGAATTTCATGATTTGTAAATCATGGTGTGGGGATCAGATTTTTATCCGTGTAATTAAATCCAAGCGAAATCCCTAGAATATTGAAAAAAAAAAATGATTAGAGGAATGCTTGGAGCATTCCTGCACAAGAAACAATTTGAGTTTCATAAATAGCTACTAGGGAACTATAAACACAGACAAACAGACATAACACTATGAAGAAATTCTCTTCAAAACCTTCGATCGGCTCATTTTTCGGCATATTAGCATCTATAACACATAGCCCGAAACGATAATTTGCAAGTGGCATAGCCCTTGATTCGTATGCAATATACTGCTTCACGTTAGAAAATGGGTTAACCAACGGTACGATGATTGATTTTTGACCAATTTCGTCACGTCGCAAATCGATTCTCAATAGTGTGCATAATGCATACGGAGGAGGGCATAGATGCGCACTATAGGGGATTTTTTTTATTTCCGTACGGGTTTCCCAGTGAACCACGTATCGTATAAGAATGTGCATCCAAAATCACATATTCATGCATACAAAATCAGAATTGCACAAGATGCCATATTAAGCGTTCTCAATGTCAATACAAGTTGTATATAAATCCCCAATACGATTCATAAACTACAATCTGTGTTGACAACAAAACATGTCGTAAATAGTGCAACATAGAATCACGTTATGTTATACAAACTGACAGATCATATCATATCATATTATATCAATCCAGTAAGTATCGTATGAAATCGCAATAACTTAGCAAAAAATGCTCCCCAAACTTTGTCTATCTGCTGACGATGGGCCTCAAAGAACAACAAAGTATGTGTCGCTGTACATGAAACATGTATTATCTTTGGCAAATAATCACCCACCAGATAAGTAACCCTTAGTTGTACAGTGGTAAGGTGCCCGAGTCCTGATCCAGAGATCCCGGGATCGAGACGCACTAGAAACTTGTTTTTTATTTTCATTCAAATTTTGTGGCATCGTATATCTGATCGCAGAAAGTCCGAATAAGTCGTGCCAAGTACGCATATAGCCTCCACTTTGGTAGGTATATAGCCTTTTCGTGCATTCTATACGATTGAATTGATTCATATAGAATGATGTATAACAAAAGTTATACAGTAAACCCCCTTTAATTTGAACGGTACCTTATGCAAACCATTGGGGTTCATTTTTAATTTGAACATCTAGTCACCCTAGAAACGTGTTTCTGGTTACCTCTTTCACTGTTTTGTTTTGATTCTAAATGACGTTTGAACCATTTTTAATCTGAACGATGCGTAAAAAGTGTTCAGATTAAATGTGGTCAAACCAACGGGGGTACCCGGTACCAATAAAAATGTTGACTGGGTTGGGCCGAAAGGTCTCAGAATTTCATGAAACTTTTTCCACAGGCAGGGCTCATCAATATATGAATAAAAACAATTGAGAAAAATTCAGGGTCGCCTATTTTCCCGGTAAACTCAGTTGGAATTTTTTTGTTTTCCCCTGACACTACTTACTTTGAAAAAACATAACTCAAGAACGAAGCATCATAGAACTACTTACTTACTTATTTGGCTTTACATCAATTATCTTGATAAAGCCTCGCCAACAATATTTCGCCAATTCCCTCGGTTCATGGCTGCTTCTCTCCATCCTCGACTGTGACCCACACTCTCCTGGTGTACCTGGTCAATTCACCTAGCTCGCTGCGCCCCACGCCTTCTTGTTCCGACCGGATTCGTGGCGAACACCATCTTTACAGGGTTGTTGTCCGGCATTCTTGCAACATGCCCTGCCCAGCGTATCCTTCCAGCTTTAGCTACCTTCACGATACTGGGTTCGCCGTAGAGTTGAGCGAGCTCGTGGTTCATCCTTCGCCGCCACACGCCGTTCTCCTGCACGCCGCCGAAGATCGTCCTTAGCACTCGGCGTTCGAAAACCCCAAGAGCTTGCAAGTCCTCCTCAAGCATAGTCCACGCCTCATGCCCATAGAGGACTACCGGTCTTATGAGCGTTTTGTACATCGTGCATTTGGTGCGGGGGTGAATCTTTCTTGACCGCAGTTTCTTCTGGAGCTCATAGTAGGCACGACTTCCGCTGATGATGCGCCTTCGTATTTCCCGACTAACATTGTTGTCAGCCGTCAACAAGGATCCGAGGTAGACAAACTCGTCCACCACCTCGAAGGTATCCCCGTCTATCGTAACACTGCTTCCTAGGCGGGCTCTATCGCGCTCCGTTCCGCCAACCAGCATGTACTTTGTTTTCGACGCATTCACCATTAGCCCGACTCTTGTTGCTTCGCGTTTCAGGCGGGTGAACAAATCTGCCACCGTTTCAAATTTTCTCCCAATAATATCCATGTCATCCGCGAAGCAAACAAATTGTCCGGATCTCGTGAAAATCGTGCCTCGACTGTTAAGTCCGGCTCTCCGCATGACACCTTCAAGCGCAATATTGAACAACAGGCACGAAAGTCCGTCGCCCTGTCGTAGTCCCCGCCGAGACTCGAACGAACTGGAGTGTTCGCCCGAGATCTTCACGCAGTTTTGCACACCGTCCATCGTTGCTCTGATCAATCTTGTGAGCTTCCCGGGAAAGCTGTTCTCGTCCATGATTTTCCATAGCTCTAGGCGGTCGATACTATCGTATGCCGCCTTGAAATCGATGAACAAATGGTGCGTAGGGACCTGGTACTCACGGCATTTCTGGAGGATTTGCCGCACGGAAAAGATCTGGTCCGTTGTCGAGCGGCCGTCGATGAAATCTGCTTGATAACTTCCCACGAACTCGTTTGCTATAGGTGATAGACGACGGAAGAGAATGTGGGATAACACTTTATAGGCGGCGTTTAGGATGGTGATTGCACGATAGTTTTCACACTCCAGTTTGTCGCCCTTTTTGTAGATAGGGCATATAACGCCTTGCTTCCACTCCTCCGGTAGCTGTTCCGTTTCCCAGATTCTGACTATCAGCTGATGCAGACAAGCGGACAACCTGTCCGGGCCCATCTTGATGAGTTCGGCTACGATACCATCCTTGCCAGCGGCTTTGTTGTTCTTGAGCTGTTGAATGGCATCCTTAACTTCCCCCAACATGGGAGCTGGTTGATTTCCGCTGTGCTGACGTAGCCATCGCCTTCGCTGTCCTGACCTTCTGTGCCTGTGTTCTCTGCGCCATTCAGGTGTTCATTGTAGTGCTGCTTCCACCTTTCGATCACCTCGCGTCCGTCCGTCAAGATGCTCCCATCCTTATCCCGGCACATCTCAGCTCGCGGCACGAAGCCTTTGCGGGATGTGTTGAGCTTCTGATAGAACTTCCGCGTTTCTTGAGAACGGTACAGCAACTCCATCTCTTGGCATTCCACCTCTTCCAGGCGGCGCTTTTTGTCCCGGAATAGGCGGGTTTGCTGTTTCCGCTTCAGTCTGTATCGTTCCACGTTTTGCCGCGTACCATGCTGCAGCATTGTAGCCCGCGCTGCATTCTTCTCCTCTAAAACCTCCTGGCACTCCTCGTCGAACCAATCGTTTCTTGAGCTCCGTTCCACATATCCGACAACGCTTTCGGCAGCGTCGTTAATGGCTGCTTTGACTGTCCTCCAGCAGTCCTCAAGAGGGGCCCTATCGAGGTCGCCCTCATCCGGCAACGCTGCCTCAAGATGCTGCGCGTACGCATTGGCGACATCCGGTTGTTTCAGCCGCTCGAGATTGTACCGGGGCGGGCGTCGGTACCGTACATTGTTGATGACGGATAGTTTTGGGCGCAGTTTCACCATCACCAGTTAGTGGTCGGAGTCAAAGTTGGCGCCACGATAGGTCCTGACGGCGGATATGTCGGAGAAGTGCCGTCCATCGATCAAAACGTGGTCGATTTGCGATTCTGTCTGCAGAGGTGTTCTCCAGGTGTACCGATACGGGAGGCTGTGCTGGAAATAGGTGCTACGAATGGCCATGTTCTTGAAGGCGGCAAAATCTATCAGTCGTAGGCCGTTCTCGTTCGTCAGCCGGTGGGCGCTGAACTTTCCAATCGTTGGTCTAAACTCCTCCTCCTGGCCAACCTGCCGTAGCTCTGGTAGATGGTATGATTGCCTCTAAACGTTCGCACCAATGCTCCTGTCCAGCACACCTCCTGCAGCGCTACGATGTCGAAACCGCGGGTCTTCAGTACATCGGAGAGTATGCGAGTACTTCCAATAAAGTTGAGAGATTTGCAGTTCCACGTACCGAGTTTCCAATCGCTAGTCCTTTTTCGTCGCTGTGGTCTTTGCCGATTGTTCCGGTCCGTATTCTCTCGTTGACGTTCCTGTGCTGATGTGGTTTACGGTTGGCTTGCAGGGCCTGACACCAACCTTAGCTTAGAGTCCTTCTCTGGCACTCGGACGATGACCAGCCGCCCCTGACATGGGGAACAGACGCTGTTGTGAGCCGCTCCTAATATGGAGTACAGACGCTCAAGGTTTGCAAAAGCAAAAGCAAAAGCAAACCCCCCCTACCCTGTCAGCATACGACCAAAGTTCCAACCGGTGGTTGGTTACCCGATCTTCCCTAAGGTTACTCGTACCCCGGCCAGTACCGCGAGGAGGTAGGGATAGGAGTTGCTGGGCAAGAGGCTAAGGACCGCAAAGAGGGGTCTATTTTATTCCTACCTTTATTCCATTTACCAACGTTTATAAAGCTTATTTTCAAATTTATAAGTTTATAAACAAAACTACTTAAGAACGAAACAGCATAGAAACAAAGATTTCTTCAATCATATTGTAGGCATTTTTTCCAGCTACCTGTTAGGTAACTACAAAATTGACAGTTAAATCAATGGGTAGACAATATGGCAATTAGGTATTTACTAATTCTGGTTTAAAGCGTTGAAATGGCTTGAGAATCATAAGTTTACCAAGAAACTAACAAAGAGCAGTGAGAAAGTGCAAGTGTTGTCAGCTGTATATTACTCGTTATTACCGAAGCTGTTGAAATGGACAAAGTTCAATAGGTACTACGAATACTATTCGAGTTGGAACATAGTTTTCCCGGCTTTTCTTTACGAATTTTTTCAACGGTGGAAAATTTTGTGGAAAACTGTTTCCAGTTAATATTTTTTTTATTCCTGAGAAAATTTGCTTTTATTTTCATAAACAAACTTTGTTTCTACGATGCTTCGTTCTTGAGTTATGATTTTTCAAAGTAAGTAGTGCAGAGGAAAACAAAAAAAATCCAACTGAGTTTTCCAGAAATATAAGCGACCCTGAATTTTTCTCATTTTTTTTTTATTCATATATTAATGAGCCCTACCTGTGGAAAAAGTTTTATGAAAATCTGAGACCCTTTGGCCCACTTGTACGGAAATAAAAATATATCCCCTATAGCGAAGTGACTTAAGACGCGACGAAGTTGGTCAACAATCGAACTTCGCTCGTTGTTTCATCCATTCTTAGTCGTGAAGCAGTATAGTGTATGTCGAACTTCTTTTTTGTGCATTTTGACTGACATCGGTCAATCACGGAATAGCAACTATTGATATGTGTAGTCAGCTTAAACTAACCTAAGCTAAGCTGGTACTTCGACTTTGAATCCTATTTGGGTTGAACAAATAGATACATCTATTTTTCTCCCATTCAATATATTCGACTTTTAGATAATATAAAATTATATTTGTATTATCATAACTTTGTAAAACACTCATTGAAATTAAAAAAAATCGGTGGTGTGTTGCTGATCGGCGTGAGCCGCGAAGAAAAATGCATCGGCTTTGGCGGTGCACAGGTCTACTCAGAACCTCAAGCAACAAACCAGAAATCAAAAAGTACAATTTTTACCCTACCACCTATAGACGAGAAGGGAGGCGAGGAAGCGGGCCATGGCACAGTCTATTTTCAGGCAAGACTTTTGGTCTGACTTTTTCCCCAGCAGAACCGTAAGCAAACCCCAGCGCCATCTCAACCGGCAACCAACAACCCGCCGTATGTCAGGTTGTGTTGTTCAGTTTCGGGTCATGTTCCGTTCGTCGTTTTCGGCGGAGAAGTCGGTGGTTGATGGTGTTGGCGGTAAAAACAACAACCTCGCAAAACAACACGAACGGGCGCGAAATGCTCATGAAACGTCGTCCTTTCGGTTGGTTTAGAACGGTGGAAAGGAAAAAGGCGTGGGGAGACTGTTTGCTGTGGAGAGTAAAACTCACAACGGCAACAGATATAAACTTTTAGGTGAATATCAAACAAGTGGAATAAGTGGTTGGGGTTGGATCATGATGACGGAGCTTCAGTGACGGAATGTTTTAGCGGAATATGAGGAAGCTTCAATACTGTTGCTGGTGGGCATGTTTTCCTGCATTCCGAAGAATATGAATGTACCGTTTTGACTCATATTCCGAACGCTTAAAGCCAACAGTGACTTCAAATGCATTTAACAGGCATAAATTAAATGATATTTGTGAAAATCATAATTTATCCGCAAAATCTAACTGTTAGCTGTTGGGTGTGCCGATAAAATTGTTTGTTTGAACTTGTTTAGTATTGTTTTTTTCGTAAAAGTATGGAACAACATTTTGATTCAAATGCCGAACACTGTGTTTATTCTGTCTCATATTCCGAACACCTTGATTCAAATTCCGAACAGCGTGAATAAATCGTATTCAAATGAACAATTTCGCAAATAAAATTATCTGAGCTAGTTTTACTGGTCTTGAACTAAAGAATCGTCACTACTTGCGAGGTATAAAATACATTGGAATACGTTAAAACTGAAATGCAATTGACTGCCATTTCCTTGTAAATTGATGACATATTTCAGTGAAACATTTCAACAAAATTGCCATACAAAAACCGAGTGTTCGGAATATGAGTCTGTTCGGAATTTGAGACAAAACGGTATTGGAAATCAGAACAAAACGTCCAAAATTCAAGTAATCTGTGTAATATGCCCCATCTAAAAGAAAGGCGACAAGTTAGATTGAGAGAACTTTCGAGCGATCGCCATTCTAAATGCGACCTACAAAGTATTATCCCAGATCATCTTCCGTCGTCTACCACCTATAGTAAGCGAGTTCGTGGGAAGTTATCAAGCCGGCTTCGTTGACGGCCGATCGACAACGGACCAGATCTTTACTGTACGGCAAATCCTTCAAAAATGTCGTGCATACCAGGTCCCAACGCATCACCTGTTCATCGATTTGCAGGCTGCATACGATAGTATCGACCACGTAGAGCTATAGAAAATCATGGCCGAGAACAGCTTTCCCGGGAAGCTCACGAGAATGATAAGAGCGACGATGGAGGGTGTGCAAAATTGTGATGATCCCGCCGGAGACTACGACAAGGTGATGGTTCAATATTGCGCTAGAGGGTGTTATGCGGAGAGCCGGGATGTTCACCCGCCTGAAACCTGTACACCCGCCTGGCGGTGTGCAGGCAAACGGTGTGTGGCGGCGAAAAATGAATCACGAGCTCGCTCACCTCTACGGCCAACTCTGTATTCAGAAGGTGTCCAAAGCTGGAAGGATACGATGGGCAGGGCATGTTGCAAAAATGCCGGACAGCAACCCTGCAAAGATGGTGTTCGTTTCGGATCCGGTTGGTACAAGAAGGCGTGGAGCGCAGCGAGCTAGGTGGGCGAATCAAGTGCATATCGATTTGGCGAGCGTGGGGCAGAACCGAGGATGGAGAGATGCGGCCACAAATATAGTATTGTGGCGAGAAATTGTTGATTCAATGTTATCTGTTTAGATGTTAACGAAACAAATGAAATGTGAAATGTATCGACATTCATGTAACAATAATTGGATGAATCACTGGGAGAATTGTTGCAACTCCCAACTACAGAGTGTACTAACATAAGGCAGCGTCCATTTATTACGTAACGCTAAAATTGGTAATTTCTGTCCCCCCCTCCGTAACGCTTTTTGTATGAAAAATTTCATTTTTTTTTGTATGAGCCGTAACGCTTGAGCCTACTCCCCCCTCCTCCTAGAGCGTTACGTAATTTGTGGATGCCGCCTAATACAAACCTTTGTAAATTTTTAGTTGATATCAAGACTCCGGTGTGAGCAGACGTGTCTTTGAAAGCTGATGAAAATTTGTCACGAGGGATCACGTATGTTGAGGTTGATGACGAGGAGTATGCAATTGTCAAGACACATGATCGGAAACACGAGGTGAGATATGAAGATTACAAGTTCACGGTACCGTTGCACATGGAAGATGGCACGACGTTAGTCAAGGTGCATGACTTGCCACCATAAATGAGAAATGGTTTGATCAAGCAAGAAATGTCAAGGTTTGGAGAAGTTTTGTCGATCAAAAACGTAACGTGGGAGTCGCCATCGCCATCATAAATGGAGTACGAGCAATACGGATTCGCCTACAAGAACAAATACCATCGTACATTGCCGGGCATTTCACACTCGTTACACACAAGAACCAGCTCATTACTTGTCGTCACTGTTGTAGAGCAGTACAAATTGGCATGCGTTGTGCTGATGTAGGACAGCTACTTCAGAATCGTACAAGCGTTAACGACCGATTGAACCGAGGAGGTTCTTCTTATGCCAACCAGCTACGAGGGCCTACAGGTAATCGTCACACGGTTCGAGAGGACAGCGGAGCAAACAATGCGCCAAAAATGATCAATCCTAATGAGTCGAATAAAGAAACAGAACCAATACTTCATGCAGCTCTTCAGCCGATACTACGAAGCGGGAACTCAGCAAAACATCGACGCAAGGAAATAGTTCAACGAGAGTGACTACGCTTCCAGCACTCACTGGAACTAGCGTGGTGTCTAAGAACATTTTCAACGAGTTCATCATGGAACTAGACGGATAAAGACGGCAATATCTCGGATTAATCGATGAACTCCACCACACGCAGAAAATTCTTGCACGATTGACATAACTTTTCCGATAGTTGTTTTAACATGCCTGGATACGATTGTTTCAAGCATATTATCGGTGCTTCTAAACTGACAGTATGGTTTGCCCAATCGCTTTTGCCTTTGTTTCTATCTTCCATCACATAAATATTTCAATTATATTATTGTTGAATCAGCTTTCCGTACATTATTACCTTGAAACGTTATGAGCTGTACCGCAAAAAACCGCTGTTTTCCAACTAGCGATGTTGGAGTAGATGTAAGTTGATGGGCTCTCACTCACAAGATAGTAGTTTGTATTCCTACTCTCATATTTATTTACATTTTGTCGCATTTTTGCAATGTCGATAAAGAAGATTCGTGACGGTTTTGACAACACAACATCAACAATAATATCATTGTCATGATTGTATATTAATATTGAGTCAATCATATCTATGGTTGATTCAATTATTTTGTGTAGTTGAACCAGTCATACCAAATAGTTAAGCCAACCATAGATACTGTTGCATCGATTTTAATGTATGGTTGACTGGAATTCAATGTAAAATATGATTGATCTACCAGCAAATATGATTGACTGAACAATTCTTTTTTCTCCGTGCACGAGTAATGCAAGCCGCAAGCGGTTTAGGCGTCAGCGATCTAAACAAGATAAGTAGAAGTTTGTTTGAGCGTTTTTTTTTGTTTTGTTGATCTTTGAAAATGAGTACTGGTATGTCATATCGTCCCCTTAATGCTACAACTAGATAACTCAAAAATCAAAATTTTTAGATGCGCAACTTTGAAAATATGACCATTTTACAAGGTGATGGTTAATCGCAGAGAATATGATTGGAAAAAAAACTTCAACTTATGTATTTTGAATCACACGCTTATGAGCTGTGGATATTTTCCAGATCTAATTGAGAAAAATGTTTTGACATATTGAAGTCAAAAATTTCAATTTTCGAGTTATCTAGTTGTAGCATCAAGGGGACGATATGTTTCGTTTGTACATTGCTACGATTAATTTAAATGGCATATCGAATCTATCTTAAATAGAATCGTTCAAGTCCTTTGAGCTAGATATAGTCATGATGCAAGAAGTTGAAAGAGAGTATTTTGAAATGTACGGTTTCGACATAATTTACAATATTGATCAAACCAAAAGAGGAACAGTCATTGCAATCAAATCTCATAATCATCAGTTGAAAAAAGTCTAGATTCAAGATTAATCAAAATCAAAATAGCAAATCAATTGATTATTTGCAACATATATGCGCCATCCGGATCACACAATCGTACATTGAGGGAAGCATTTTTTGCTGAAGTTGTTCCATATTATTTGCGGAATTCATCAGAGTGTTTGGTGGTGGGAGGGGACTTTAACTGTATTGAGTCTTAGATCGACAGTTTCAACGAACGATGTACTAACTACAGCACGAATTTGACAGCATTAATTCAAGAGCTGCGTTTGCAAGATGCGTGGGCTTCAGTTAATGTGAGTTGCGTGGGCTAGTCATTTGTGCGCGCTGGTGTAGGTTCAAGAATAGACAGATTATACGTTTCGTCAGACTTGAAACAGTCAATCGTAAGCGGAAAGATGAATGTAAATTCCATTTCAGATCATAAGGCTCTAATCATTGAACTAAAACTACCAAATCTAGGTCGAATCTTCGGTCGTGGCATGTGGCGTTATAAATCCAGAATAATGAATGAACAGAATAGGGAAGAGTTTACATCAAAATGGCGTTATTGGACTTCACAGAAAAGGTATTATCGTTCTCAACTTATTTGGTGGACAGAATTTGCTAAACCAAATATAGCATCGTTCATTAAGTGGAAGACAATGGAACTGTATAGAACTTTCAATGATACAATGGAAATGGTATTGTGCTCTTAGGAGAGCTTATGAAGATTACTTGGTTAATCCGCTCAAAATTGTGGACATAAATCGTGTTAAGGGAATCATGCTTAATCGCAACGAGAGTTTTCAGTTTTTCAATTGAATAAGAATGAGAATTTTATAGCTGGTGAGCCGATTTCAGTTTCCATTTGGCTAAAAAAGTACGCAGATTCAATCAAACACAAATTGAAGACATGGAAATGGAAATCATTGTTTAAATTATAACGTCATGGAAGACCACATTGTTGAACATTTTCAAAATCTTTTTAAACAATGAACTCGTAAATATCAGCACGGATTTTTACCCAGAATAATGTTTACCACAAGATTTGGTTGAACATGATAATCTAACTGAACGCGTCGATGGAGTATTTGTTTTCAATTTGATTCAGAAAAGTTTTTCAAACAAAGCACCGGGAAATGATGGTTTGACGGAACAGTTTTACATAGATACTTAGGATATTATCAAAACAGACTTTACAGAAGTGATCAATGATTTCCTTGATGGACATGTCCACAAAACTTTTTGTGACGGTGTCGTGATTTTGGTGAAAAAGAAAAAGAAATGCGAAAGTCAAACAATAAATCAATTCATAACGTTGTTTATCTTTGATTTCAAACTTTGTTTCAGAATACTTAAAATGAAATTAGAAAAAGTTATGAATTATATAGTTTCGCCTAATCAAAAATGTGCGAATAAAGATCATACAGTCGCCTCTCCACATCTCGATATCGAAGGGACCATCGAGATCGAAACATAGAACAAATTTTCACGAATACTAGATTGAAAATCACTCCGTTACCAGGAAAATTAAAAACAAACAGGTGTCATTTCGTCTTCGCAAATTGTTTTGAATTTTTAAAATCTAGTCTAGTAACCTTTGATTATGGGCATATCGACATATGGAGAGAAAATTGGGAACGAAAATCACATCGAGATACGGAGATATCGAGATAAGGAGGATATCGAGATATGGAGAGTGAAAATGTATGCAGACTGAAGGAACCGAAAAAATCATCGACATAGGGAGAGATATCGAGATGTAGAACATCGAGATGTGGAGAGTCGACTGTAATATATTTGAAATAATGTGTTCTCTAAGGGATAAGATTGCAGAATTACAGCTGAAACGGAAAAAAGCGTATTTAATCTCCTTTGACTTAGACAAAGTTTTTGATAGCGTGGAAGATTCATTTTTGCTAACCATGGAGAGGATGGGAATCAATCGTAGATTTATTGACTTGATAAGACAAATAAGATCGATGTCATTTTCGAGAATTTTAATAAACGGGTGACTAAGTAGAGCAATACATATTAAAAGATCTGTTAGACAAGGAGATCCCTTGTTTATGCATCTTTTAATTATTTACTAGTGGTCCCGGCAAACTTCGTCTTGCCATCAAGTAGGCTGTTGAAAATTGCTTAAGATCGTCCCATACAAAATGACAGTTCCGTTCATTCTCGTTTTTTCCGACTTTCCCGGTAAATATCCGGGGCTTCCTATACACACAAACACGTCGGAACCCTAGACGAACAAAACGGAGAATAAATCATTCAAATCCATTGACCCATTCGTAAGTCATTTCGTGACATACAAACACCATTCCATTTTTATTTATATACAGTCATCTTACCCTTCCTCGATATTGAAGGGACCATCGAGTTAGGGAGGTATCGAGTTACAGAACACAAAAGCAGTGCAACTGCGTTCCAAGGGACCATCGAGTTAGCCATGAAAACCAACTTTTACTATGGTTCTCTAACTCGATATCGAGTAAGGGAGAGTTAACTGTAGATAGATTTGATGCACAAATCAAGGCAAATTTGTAATTGTGATATAGACTTTCTAGCTTCTTTTGCGGACGTGTTGTGGTAGATTCCATTGAAAAAGTAGAGCAAATCAGGAATACTTTCAACGATTTTGGAGCAGTTTCAGGAGCTAGGTTGAATATTTTAAAAACATGCAGTCATATATGAAAAGGTCTTGCAAAGAAAAAAAAATCTGACCGGACTCGAATCAGCGTCAATTGATTGTTTCCAGCGCCCTAACTATTTATGTCACTTCAACTAATTGAAGTGAGTCTGATTAAGTTGAAACGGTAGAAGTGAGGAAAGACAATTGGAAGAGTCGACAACTTGGGTGATGTTTGCATGTCATTTTTCAGCAGCCTACTTCATGGCAAAATTAAGTTTGATGGGACAACTAATATTTAATATTATTTTTACTTAAAAAAAAAAGAATTTTTGGTTAGTTTATTGCCAGACTATTCGTGATATAACGTAAAGCTAAAAGACGATAGTAGCGCTGTCCTAGATTGGCGATTAGTGCAGCCCTGTCGAAGCCGGTAGTAATGACTTTAGAAGAAAGATCACCACCATCATTTTACTAATAATATTTTGGCGATACAAAGCACAGGAAACTGTAAATATTAATTTCAGTTTGCAAAAGTTCCGCAACATAACTCCATATTTAATCGCCAATCGGGTGTGGCCAAAAATGTACCTTGGCAAAGAGCTCTCAGTTGATAACTGTGGAAGTGTTTATAAAACACTAAGCTGAGAAGAAGGCTCTTGCTCAGTTGGGATGTAATGTTATAAAGAAAAAGATGAATCAGAAAGATGAAGATGAACAGTAGAAAAGAAGTTGTTTTTTGTTTAATCTATCTTGAAAAAAAAAACAATGATCAGCTTGACCCACTTCTTTGTAGTTATTTTTACAAATATAACGCACCTTGTGATACCATGGACATTTATGTGATTATCGTTTTAATATTGTATAATACATTTGGTGAAATCAAGAAAGCTAAAACTTTTGATGATTTTTTGATTGAAAATCATATTGATTGATAGCAGTCTGCTATCAACTTTCATTACCAACCTATAAGAATGAACTATCTAAATGCTCCTCACAGCTCCTAAACATAAAAGCTGTGCATTAATTTGATGAAAATGTGTATTATCCTGACAAAACTGCAATTCTATATTCAAATTGGTAAAGTATTTTGTCTAAGAAAATTATTCCGTTTTTGTCAATTGGAAATTGTCGATCGTGTTGAACGGAAACGTATCGGTAACTCACACTCAATCTATTCGGTAAAAATAACTGGGTTTTGGAACTACCGAAAAAGTCAGTAAACTAAAAATAAATGTCAGAAATCGAAAAACAGAGATTTTTTATTGACATTTTGCAGAGAGCTCTCTTTTTATATCATAAATCGTTAAAAAATAAAACATGGTGAAATTTACTTTTCAATTACGCGTGGCGACAGTTTTCATTTTACTGACTTTTTCGGTAGTTCCAAAACCCAGTCAAATTTTACCGACCCCAGTAATTTAATCTAAGTATGTAACATAATACAAACCATTGTAAATTCTTGTGGAAACCCTGGAGGAGTTGCGTTATGTGATGGCTTATAAGGTGTCGTCAAAATGACTTATACGTACAAAAGTGGAGACGAGTTATAAGCATATTACATATGATAAAAATTTGCATACAATGCGAGTGTATAGATTCCATTGCGATCTAATATGTACTCTTACGCGACTTAATTTATGATATAAAGTTGATTTGATAGCTGCTACAAATTCGTTTGACTTACTTTGAACTATCGAAATTATCATTAAAACACTTCAAAATTTCATTACCGTTTGAAAAATGCAAGAGAACGCTCACGAGAATTGACCACCCGCTTGAGGTAGGGTACACCAGAGAAAAAAAAAGCACAAATCCGGAGGTGGTTGTGCAAAATATGTAAAACTACTTTCCACCCTCCAGACGCAGACAGACAGAAACACTGCCATTGCCACTTTTCCGCAGTTTCCTGGAATAACTGTGGGAAGGTTCGCCAAGTCAGACAGTAGAAGTGAAGTGAAGCAACAGAGCAGCAGCAGCAGTTCAGCTCTCCATATTCTGTCATGTCCTGTGGGATGGATTCTATCCGGATAACGAATGCAGTGCACACCGAAAACAAAACAGCAACGAGAGTACCGTGATCCGAGGTAACATTATTTTTTTATATTTTTAACAAAAAATTCATTTGAAATTGCAAATGTTGCAAGTTTTACATTGTAAAAACAATTACTGACATCCATTGCTCGCTTCAAGTCGAGTCTAGTATGCGACACTGAAGACGGCCTTACAGTTGAGTTCGAAATACGCGTATCTGTCAAAAGATACATCTCACCATTGGAGGGAGCATTCCGATCAATGTAACCCCGCTTTATGGTACCCACTGTTATATGGGAAGCCAGCCAGTGCAGTGAGAGCAATCCGATGGACCAAAGGGGCCCTGCATGCAGTCAGCGTGCAGAGAGTGCGCCAGAGGACACAAGATTTATATCACAGCATCACACCTCCACCGGAGATAAAAAGTGTAATGAAATGGATTTTGTTTCGTGAAAGTTTTATTCGTGTTGTTTGGTTTATTCGTTTGAGGGATTTCCTGTTTTGCCGTTTTTCGTTCCCTTGAACAGCGGAGAGGCACATCAGCTGGGGCTGGGGATTTTGGGATTTCCGATGTAATTATGTGAACAGGGGGAAGCCGACTTTCCCCGCTCGAACGGTGGAGTGCTTTTTTGTGGAAGCAGATTTTAGCAGTGTTCATCAAAATGAGCTCTGTGTTGTAAGGGTATGGGATGTACATTTTTTCAAGTCAAAATTAAATTTTCAATTAACAAAGACCTGCCTAACAAAGCATAACTGTACCATATGGCCGGCGTTAAGTCAGAGTGGACCAAGTGACATTTTTCATATTTTGATAAAAATGGGCTTAAAGTCTACCGCTTTGTAATTTTTTAACTCGTTCAAATTTGGGTTCAATATTTCTACACATCTTTGTGTTACTTTGAAACAATATAATGTGAAGTGATAATAATGAAAAATCGTGATCCAAACCGCGGATTCAACGATTATTTGGTGGATTATGTGTACTTGGTCCACTTTGACTGAACAATTTCTTGAAAAATAGCAATCATTGATTGCTTGCATGGTCAAACTGGGTGCATATCTCTAAAATAGACAGATTATCAAGATCCTTCGACACCAGTATCGTAAATTCTTCAATAATCCATATCTTCAATCCCAAAATCAGTGGCATTACGATAGCTTGAAAATTAAGGTTTTGCAAGGTCAGAGCATTTAAGACCAGAAATATTCAAATATGCGTTCAGTCAGAGTGAACCAAGTGAAAACCTTGAGTACTGACCAAAATAGACTGGTCCATTAAGCGGGTTCTAGGACATTCCATACATACACCATAAACTTCTATCGGACTGTGAAATCGACTCAAAAAAAATGCAATATACAATCAGTTTATTGCTTTTCAATACTTTGGTCCGCTCTGTCTGCACATAAAATTTTTGTAGTTTTTGACCACCCATCCAAATATGGCAAATTGTCAAAAATCAAAATCAAATGCATCGAATTAGGTGATATTTATGATTTTCTATTCATGGATGAGTAGAAGTAGAAGTAGAAGTAGAAGAATACAATGTCAAAAAATCTGACAAAACTCTTGAAATGTTTTTCATTTCCTTGCATTCCTCAGCGTGCTGATCATTTTAATCACTTGGTCCACTCTAATTGCATACTTTTATCGATTTTTATTGATCATCCCAAGTAAATTTATTACATATCTCTCGTAGTTTACAGCTTTCATCAAATCTGATCAAAGTGAAATGGAGGAGAGGTAATTTCGCATATAATGAAAGAATAATCCAATTTTCCCAAGTTTTGTACTTATGGTCCCCTCTGACTTAACGCCGACCATATGAAAGAAGTAGGCTTTGAGTGTATAGCGCTCAAAATTTGAAGTTTGTTTTCCCATACAAATGTGCATATTTTGTCAGTACAATTTTGCATAACATATTGCATGTTGTTATTTGGGTTGGAAATTCATCTTGCCTTTATTTGTTAACATGAGACTACATCAGCTTTATTTTTTTACCAAACATTTTCAAACAAAGTTTGTTCATTTTCATATTCTTTGTAAAGTATATGTTAAAACATAAAAGTTGCGATGGAAAAAAGGTATTCACTCAAAAATCCACATGGGACAATTATGCTTTTATGGGCAGTGAAATTCTTCCCAACAGTTACAAACAATGTCACACTTGTCAGAGGTTTTCAAATGTTTTTCATAGAGCAGGGTTCCTCAATAGGCTGTCCCTTATTTTTCAAAGGTTCAAAATATTATATTATTTATTACTAGTGGCTTTTCGTACTCATGTTGCGTACACTAGAGCAGCGAGCTCGATTTGGCGCACGGGGGTCATCTACACCTTATACCTTCAGGGCCGTTGGGGGACCACTTGGCATCCACGTACCGACTTCTAATTTTTGCCTGATATTTTTCTTACCAAAACGATCAATTTACAGTGACGAACTTATAACATTTCGCATTTTCGAAAAATAAGGAACGGACCCCTAGGGGCCGTGACGACTTCTAAAGGAGGCCTTGAATCCATTTAAAATAAGTGAGGTTTTCAGTATTGTTGGGTAACACTTCCATCATCGAATATGTTGCAATTGTACCTTTGGTAATTTACCTTTGTCAATAAGAGGCCGGTGAAAATCGAGAAATTCAAAGTTCTTCGAGTTCAACTTATTCCACTCAAAGTCCATAGGTTTCCTGAGGTAATTTCGATATTTGTCTGCAGTTTTCTGGCAAGATTTTTTACAAATCGGTAAAGGTTCTCGATATGTTATGAATTATTTTCATGGTTTACAATAAATGTGCCTCAAGTTTATTAGCAACTTTCTAGCAACTTCAGATTTCTATCAATATCTACTGAAATTTACTTGGCAATGAGTATTTGGAAGATTTATGACAAAAAAAAAACTTTCCAATTTTCAGAACCTTTTAGTACGATTATTGAGTCAAATTTTCAGGAATTCCTGGGAAAGAATTTGACGATTTTTTAGATCAGGCCTATCCAACCTTTTTGGCTTTTTTTTTTTAGATAAAAAGGGTTGGAGTGCTAACAATAATTGTTCGATCTGAGAAATTTTCACCTCGAAAGGAAGCTTGATATAGGGGCTGTTCATTAATTATGTAAGACAATTTTTGCCATTTCTCAACCTTCCTCTCCGCATAGTATGATTTTTGTATGACAAAAAAGAAGAAGAATAAGAAATCTCAAAATACTCGTAATTAATGACGATCCTATATCTGATTCATCCATGTATAAATCCAAGTATAAATGTAAAAAAATAGTACGGCCTGCCAACTGGACTGATTTTTGGCTTTGCTTTCATCGCTAGCAGAAAGTTTGAATTAAAATTGAATTTTTAAGCATGGATGGATCAGATATAATATCAAGCTTAAATTTGAGGGTTAAAACTCACAGATCGGACCTTTTTGCGAACGCACTGTAGGGTCTTACACCCTATAAAAACCAAGAGCGATGAATCAAAGTAGGCACTGGGAAAAAGGGGGAGTTAAGTAAGGAACCGATCGGTGTGGATGCGGAAAGAAAGAGCTTGTGAAAAAGTAGTGAAAATATAGGAAAAATGTTAAGAGAAGAATTGAAGTTATTATTTCAAATAGTGTCCTGAAACTTGCTATCCGAATATCCTACAACTGGCGACGAACCAGTAGCGTTCTAAGGATTTCTTCATGAAACAGTAGCGTTCTGAAGATTGTTTTATTGTTTGATGAACCAGTAGCGTTCTGAAGATTGTTTTATTGTTTGTTGAACCAGTAGCGTTCTAAGGATCTCGTAATGAACCAGTAACGTTCAAAGGATTGTTTGATGAACCAGTAGCGTTCTAAGGATATCGTAATGAACCAGTAGCGTTCTGAGGACAATGAACCAGTAACGTTTTAAGATTTTTTTTTCGAGTAAAACTATCATAAAAAAATAATAATAATAATAATAATAAAAAAAAAAACAAGACTTTTATTTTATAAATAACATATGAGCGTTATAAACATTGTTCAATGAACCAGCCACGCTCTACAAATTGGTGTTTTTCTTCTCTACAAGGGCGTGCAGAACAGGTGGGAAACCTGTGGCATATGAATATAATCCGTAAATTCATTGTTTTTTGAAAAAAAATGCCACAAGATAATCAGGTTTGTGTTTTTATTCATGTTAAACAAAATTTTCAAAGCGCTTATCCAACTGTGCATTCAATTCAATATATTTTTGGACTGATTGATTTCAGCACTGACATATATACAGACATAATTTCAAATTAATAATGTTGCGAATCATGTCAAAGAATATCTGAAACATATATATTGCTACCACAGCCATCATCCGATACCTTTAACAATACTTATAAATATATATATATATATATATATATATATATATATATATATATATATATATATATATATATATATATATATATATATATATATATATATATATATATATATATATATATATATATATATACATATAAGTATAAAAAAAAGAAGTGTTGACTTATTAATAACGTGTCAGAAGTGCTTGAATATACTACTATTGCAGATGGATGAATCACGTCACATTCCCCCATTCCGCTGCGAATCAATTGAGAAGAACAAGCTTTCTAGTGAATGGGAAACATGGAAGTGGTCTTTGGAGTGCTATTTTGCAGCTTATGACATCAGCGATCAGAAAATAATGCGAGCTAAATTGCTGCATTTGGGCGGAGTAGAGTTGCAAAGGATTTTTCGAAGTTTGCCCGAACATGATAAATCACCGCTAGTAGCTTTGGAACCAAAGGTTTATGATTTAGCCATTGAACTTCTGGACACTTATTTCCAAACCGGCAGACAAGATGTAATTGAGCGCCGCAAGCTTCGAAAGATAAAGCAGGAGGCAAATGAAAAGTTCTCCCATTATGTCATACGCTTAAGACAACAATCACTGAATTGTGGCTTCGAGAAACATCCAGCAAAAGTCGCTGAAATTCTGAAGGAAATTTATTTGATTGACGTCATAGTGGAGAACTGTCGCTCTGATGAGCTTCGCAAAGCTATTCTCAAGCGAGATCGATCGATCAGAGAAATTGAAGAAATAGCGTCGACAATTGAAGATACGGATCAGCAAATGAAAGAATTGAAAGAAAACAATACGTCTCGGGAAGTAGCAGTTTATGAAGTCAACAGATCAGGACAAGCTAGAGCTTCTTGGCGAAGGCGCACTACAGTGGAACGTAAACCATTACAGGGATATCCGTCTGGAAGATTCAAGCGTCAATTGGATACGAAGCCAATCCCGTTTAAGACGTCGAAATATTCCTGTTTTGCTTGTGGACAACAAGGTCATTTAGCAAATTCACGTGATTGTCCGGCTCGTGGCCGTATGTGTCGTCGTTGCCGTGAGCTAGGTCACTTTGAGACAGTCTGCAAGAAACAAAAGCAAGGATCAAGCGCAGTGAAGACACAGAGGAACATCCATAACATCGAGGAATCACAAGAAGCACAAGAAGACGTTGAACAGAATAATGATTGCGATTCTGAGGATCCAAAGAAAGTCTTTTATGCGTTTTATGGTGGAAATGAAACGAATGTATTGGAAGGTGTTATTGGAGGGGTTGCGGTAATGATGCTGATAGACTCAGGAGCCGATGCGAACTTGATTAGATACGAAACATGGAAAATGATGAAGGAAAAGGAAATCAGAGTAGTAACATCGACGAAAGGATCGACTCGTGTTTTAAAAGGATATGGAAGCGATAAACCATTAGACGTTGTCGGTACATTTAAAGCTGAAGTTACTATTGGGAGAAGCACTACGATGGCTGAGTTTTTCGTTGTAAAAGGTGGCCAGAAAGACATTTTGGGAGACGCAACTGCGAAAAAGCTTGGGGTGTTAAAAGTCGGCATTGATGTGAACCAGATCAACGCAGAAACAAAGCCGTTCAGTAAAATTAATGGAGTCAAAGCACACATACGTATGATGGAAGACGCTCGCCCTGTGTTCCAGCCACTACGTCGGATTCCAATCCCAATGGAAGATGCAGTAAACAGAAAGCTGGAGAATTTGTTGATACGTGACATTATCGAAGTGAAACAAGGACCGTCTACATGGGTTTCTCCTCTGGTAATCGTAGGGAAAGCGTCTGGGGAACCTAGAATTTGTTTGGATTTGAGAAGAGTGAACGAAGCAGTAGTTCGAGAACATTTCCCGATGCCGGTTGTAGACGAGTACTTGGCCAGATTGGGTGGAGGTAAAATGTGGAGTAAGCTGGATATCCGTGAAGCATTCCATCAAGTTGAGCTGGCCGAAGATTCTCGAGACGTGACAACTTTCATCACTAACAAAGGATTGTTCAGGTTCAAGAGACTACCGTTCGGACTTGTAACAGCTCCCGAAGTTTTCCAAAGAATAATGGAAGAAATTCTAGCCGGTTGCGAAGGTACATACTGGTACCTAGACGATGTGATGGTAGAAGGAGAAACAAAGGAAATTCATGATAAGAACTTGAAGAAGGTACTGTAGAAAGAGAATGATATTGAACAATAAATGATGTGTATAACTAGTCATGTAATTTTTGTAGGTACTTGATAGATTCAATGAACGCGGCGTTGAGCTTGACTGGGAGAAATGCGAGTTTGGGGTAACAAAGTTAGAATTTCTTGGGTATCATATTTCTGATAAAGGAATCAGTCCATCTAGAACAAAGGTGAACGCTGTGCTGTCATTCCGCCCTCCTTCCTGTGAATCGGAAATTCGCAGTTTTCTAGGATTGGCAAACTATTTGAATAAGTTCATCCCTAATCTCGCTACTGTAGCTGAACCATTGAGAGAGCTAACGAAGAAATCAGTGAAATTTATCTGGAGCGATAAACATGATCGTGCTTTTCAGTTAATCAAAAATAAGCTAGCAGCAGCAACTAAACTCGGGTTTTTCGATGTTTTGGATAGAACCACAGTGTTTGCAGATGCTAGTCCTACGGGACTTGGTGCTGTTCTGATTCAAACTGATAGCTCTAACGAATCACGAGTGATATGCTATGCATCAAAATCTTTAACTGATACCGAACGCCGTTATTGTCAAACCGAAAAGGAAGCTTTGGCATTAGTGTGGAGTGTTGAAAGATTCCACATGTATCTCTATGGAAGACCTTTTGAGCTGTTGACAGACTGCAAAGCTTTGGAATATTTATTTACACCTAGATCCAAACCTTGTGCTCGGATTGAACGATGGGTGTTACGTCTTCAGTCGTTTGAATACCAGGTTGTACATATTCCAGGGAATTACAATATTGCAGATAGTCTTTCACGACTTGCAACGTTGAAATCGCATGCCTTCGATGCAGATGAGGAATTAATTATACGGGAAATAGCTGTTTCGGCTAGCTCATCCGTTGCACTAAAATGGAATGAAATCAGAGCTGCAAGCGAAATGGATGATGAAATATTAGAGATCACACAAATGCTCAAGAATGAAAATGTGGAAAACATGCAAATAGCATACAAAATTATTTCGAACGAACTGTGTGTCATTGATAATGTTCTATTACGCGTGGATCGTATCATTATACCCACTAGTTTGAGAACAAGAGTACTGCAAATAGCACATGAAGGGCACCCGGGGATGCGAATGATGAAAAGTCATCTGAGAACAAACGTATGGTGGCCTCGGATGGATCAGGACGTAGAGAAATTCGTAAAGCAGTGCAAAGGATGCACCTTAGTATCGGCCCCTAACCCCCCAGAACCTATGATTCGTCGAGAACTGCCAGATCAGCCATGGAGAGATATAGCCGCTGATTTCCTTGGTCCCTTACCCGAGGGACAGTACTTGTTAGTCGTGGTTGATTACTACAGTAGATTCATAGAGGTTTGCGAGATGAGTGTAATCACAGCTGCTGAGACCATAAAAGAACTTGTCACCATTTTCAGCCGATTTGGACTTCCTTCAACTTTGCGAGTTGACAATGGCCCACAGTTCAGTTCAAAATGTGAAGAGTTTAGCGATTTCTGTGAAAGCAATGGAATATCTCTAGTGAATACCATTCCATTTTGGCCTGCTATGAATGGAGAAGTAGAACGCCAAAATAGATCGTTGCTGAAAAGATTACGAATCGCTCAGGAATTGGGTAAAGACTGGAGACCAGAAATGCGAAAGTATTTACTCACGTATCATGCAACAAATCACAGTACCACAGGAAAGTCACCAGCCGAATTGATGTTTGGCAGAAAAATTAGGAGCAAACTGCCTCAAGTAGAACTCACTAACTTCAATGACGAAGAAGTACGAGATAGAGATGCAGTATCAAAGGAAAAAGGAAAAGTATATGGGGATGCAAAAAGAAGGGCGAAGGAAAGTGAGATTGGCACAGGAGATCTTGTCGTATGTAAAAGAATGAAGAAAAGTAACAAATTAGATGCAGATTTTTCAGCAGAGGAATTCGAAGTTGTTAGAAAAGTAGGAGGGGATGTGACAGTTAAGTCTTTGGAATCAGGGAAGGAGTATAGACGTAACGTAGCTCATTTGAAAAGAATTGGGGGTAAGAATAAGTCTAAAACTGTATCAGAAAATGAAGCCACTCGTGAAAAACGTACGAGAGTGGAACCTGCAAAATTCAAAGATTTTATACTACATTAATTGTGTAAAAGCTAAGGGGGGTTGTAGGGTCTTACACCCTATAAAAACCAAGAGCGATGAATCAAAGTAGGCACTGGGAAAAAGGGGGAGTTAAGTAAGGAACCGATCGGTGTGGATGCGGAAAGAAAGAGCTTGTGAAAAAGTAGTGAAAATATAGGAAAAGTGTTAAGAGAAGAATTGAAGTTATTATTTCAAATAGTGTCCTGAAACTTGCTATCCGAATATCCTACACGCACCAACCATCTATGTAGAAAAGAGCCAAAAACGTTGGGCAGGCCTGTTTTATATTGTTTTGTTAGAATATTCTCTAGAACTTTTGATCCTTTGGGATATTCCTAAACAGACTCATGGGAAAATATATAACAGATTATTGGCTAGATTCGTGGCAAATTTCTGTTGATACTGAGTTTTTAAAGACTTCAGACGTGACCTTCGAGCATGTTGGCAAGGCTGTCTGTTAAATTACTCTGTGATCTCTGGTAGTTTTTACCTGACTTTCCAAACAGATTCCTTGACAGATTTTTTGAATGCCTGATGGTTTTTTGAAATACTGAGTAGAACTTTGGAAGATACTTTCTAAAGGAAATATAGTTAATTTTATTTAATCCTAGTTTGTTGCTGTATCTGTTTCTAAAAAATCGGACTATTCAAACGTCTTCATACATTTTCATGAGCTGACATTTTGAGGGTTATTTTGGCGAACTCATCAAGGGCGAAAAGCCAGTGTAATAGTGATAAATAATAATAATTTTAATAGGTCTACGAGATCTTTGAAAGACTTTAAATGGGGCCGCAGCTTCAAAAAGTTTGGGAATTACTGTCATAGAGGAATAAATAAGAATTCAAAGCTTCCCAACAAAATTTTCCAAAAAAGATCAGACTTTCAATAGATTACAATTGGTTACCAAAATGTTCCCAAGAGGTTCCAAAGGTTTACAAAGAATTTCAAGGTTACCCAAGAGGCTTTTAAATGTTTTCAGGAATGTTGGAAGATAAAATAATCATAGTAGGCGTTCAGACCGAACGTGTCAAAATCAAAGTAGCCTAGATTTAAATTTGAATAGATTTTTTCTCTTCTGATTCTACCTAAGACAAGACGTGTAAGATCATAGTACAGAAACAAAACCACTTGCCTGTCAAAAAAGACCAATTCCAACACGGGTAAAAATGCGGCACTCTAAATCAGGAGAAAGAGTCATGATTTCGGGAGGAAGGTGTGTTTTCATGTTATGAAAATAAGAGCGACAAAAAAGTACAGACAACAACCTTTCGAACGTTCAGTTTCTCTTACTGGCCGCCGATTAGCGTCACTGATGTTTGTATTGCACTCACTGATCGCGCTACGCTGGATTCTCAAATCTCTTAAACTTCCAGCACAAGCACATGGAAGAATGGTAGAAACCGTGAATTACAAGCAATTAGGAAATTGGATCGAAAAAGTAGTGATTAGAAATCAGGCGTAATGTGAATACATAACTTTTTGTGTTTAGTTCCATGTTCCATGGATTTCGTTTTTACTACCACTGAAAAAAGCCACCTATTGCCTTTTCTGTTTTGAATATCGCTTTATTCCCGGCAAGTACAATGATTTTGTATTTCCGAAAAAAAGGCTTTCCGTTTTCCCCTTCTTGAGAGCAACCCGACTAAGCCGGTCAGAGTAATCGGCAACAAAGATTGAAAGCAAGCAAACGTTTGGCGAGCAAGTCGGGCGATCCCCAAACGCGAACGGAGGCGTTCCGAAACAACGATGCGTTGCAATGGCAATCCGCCATGGACGAAGTTCGAGCGCTGATCGATAACGACACGTGGGAGTTGGTACAGCTTCCGGCCGTCAAGAAGGCCATCGGCTGCAAATGGCTCTTGAAAACTAAGCAGGACGAGAAGGGCAACGTGATCCGTCACAAAGCGACAATCGTCGCTCAAGGGTTTTCGCAGCGGTACGCGTCCGACTATGATGAGGTGGCAAAGCAAACGATCGTCGACATACCGGACGTTGTTGACTAGCTGTTGTCAGCCGGATATGTTCCATTGTAAGGCCCGTCGACAAAAAAAACGGCGTACTTGAACGGTGTACTTAAAGAAACCGTCTATGCATCAACCAGAACGGTCTGCCGATTGAGAAGGAGCCTGTATGGCCTGAAGCAATCAATGCGCGTATGGAATCGCAAAGTAGATGCAGTTTTCAAATCCATGGGGTTCAAGCCGACCGAATCGGATCCTTGTTGGTTCGATTGTGTATATTCTGATATACGTCGATGACATGATCATCGCAACGCAATGGATGAAGGAGTTCCAGTCTATTCTGAAGGCACTTCAGGAAAAGATTAGCGTGGATGACGTTGTAGACATTAGCCATCTTCCTGGAATGCAAGCCGAGAGAAGCGCATCAGTGTTCAAGCTCAACCAGGAAATATACATCCATATTATCTCAAGCAGGCGGGTGCGGACTTACTCACACCTAGCCTGTTCGCGAGGCTGTCATGTTTGTTATTCGTTGGTATACACTCGTGAGTTGCTTCGTGATGCGAAGTTTGCCACCACCGCTAAAGGGTGTCAGGAGCAAATATGGACCAAGCAACTGCTGAAGGAGATCAGTGAAGCAACCGAGGTTCCTATCCCCGTTTTTGGGGAAATTGCATCATACTGACCAAAGTTTAATCAAACTGATGGAAAGCGATCGTATCAAACGGCGCAGCAAACATATCGATACAAAGTTCTTCTTTGTTCGAGACCTGCAAGAGAAAAGAGTTATTAGATTGAGATATTAGAGTACTGTCCAACAGAATCAATGCTGCCGACATGATGACGAAATCACTCCAACCGGTTCATACGACATGCTGTGGGAATCCGTCTGGATCTGCCCGAGGAGACTAAATAATCATAGTAGGCGTTCAGACCGAATGTCTATCAAAGAAGCCTAGATTTAAATTTGAATGAAATTATTCTCTTCTGTTTCTAACACTGCCAAGAGTAGTTCGTTTTACTGCCTATTCCAATTAGAAATTCCTGACGGTATCGTAGGCTCCTCCTACTACTAAGCCCTTATAATCAACTTAGAAAGAGGAATTTCGGAAACCTCCTTTCGATAAAGAAAGAAATTGATGACAGCAAATAGAATTGCTGGAAATCTTTAACATCTCCTTGATAATATCTGAAACTTTTGAGGATTTCCTTTAGAAACCGTCACAAGCAGCCCAAGAAGCACAAGGATTTTTTTGTCGGTTATAAGAGCCCCAGGCTTGCCACAGGGTGGGAGCACTCCTTAGCCGAGTGGTTAGAGTCCGCGGCTACAAAGCAAAGCCAAGCTGAAGGTGTTTGGGTTCGATTCCCTGTCAGTCCAGGTACTTTCGTAATGGAAATTTCCTTGACTTCTCTGGGCATAGATCACATCATCGTACTTGCCAGACGATATACGAATGCGAAAATAGCAACTTTGGCAAAGAATGCTCTCAATTTATAACTGTGGAATGCTCATAAGAACACTAAGCTGAGAAGCAGGCTCTGTCACAGTGAGGACGTAATGCCAAGAAGAAGAAGAAGAAGAAGAAGAGCCCTAGGGTTGCGTACTCTCGGTTCTCGGTAATCTTTTGAAGGCCAGTGGTAACTTTTAGAAATCGCTAAGGAGTCACTGACGATATCCTTGGGGTATACTGTAAATGCACTGAGAAACCCTATGGCTCTCTGAAACCCCTCATGTTTCCCTGAGAACTTGTAGGAACCCCTTGAAAACGCTTTAAGAAACCCTTGGAGGACCCTATGTAATGAAATCCACTGGAAACCTTTTTCTTATTCTTTTCGATATTCCGTCCCACTTTACCAGAGTCTAAGTGTTCTAGTGTTCTTCCACTGTTGTTCTTAGACTGTTGTTATGTGAAGGCTTTTTTTGCCAAAGACGCTATGGAAATTTACTTCAAATTAAGAATAAAAATTTCACTTTAACTTAATCACAGTTTTCAATTGTTGGAAATCTGACTTAGAATTGCACTGAATAGCAACGCAAAAAGCTCAAGAGGCGGAGTCTGTTTGCAACATATTTATGTTATAGTGAAATTGCTTATTTGTTGCAAAATACTTAGGAGAAAAAAATGAAGACAAAAATATAAACCAGAATCAAACATCCGGCCTCAAGATCGTAAAACTACTACACTACTCCACTAGCTCTATGAACGATTACTTCGCCAGTGCACTATAAAAGCTGCCGCATAAGTGGCGAAAGTAGGCCACGCCTTACATAAACAAAAGTTTTTACAAGTACAACTCAACTGAATTGCAACTTAATTGGAACAAACACATTTTTAGCTGTCAAACACGTAGTTTAGTGCAACAACGCGCAACTGGGATAGATCTTCTTCAGTTGCGCGCATTGAAACGCAACTTACATGCAACGAAATTATGTTACGGATGCTGCTGTAATTTGAAACATAACATTAAATTCGGCATTTTGGAAGAAGTTACTGAATTCATCTTGATAAACTTGAGTACAATGCTGTTTGCAGAGAACTTTTGGAGCAAATTTCGTCATTTCAACAATGTTAAACATCAAATGCGGAGTGAGATGCAAATTCATTGGAACGGCAATGGAACTTTATCAGCTTTTTATATTAATATGCAACGGATTTAGAGCTAGGTAAGTTTCAGATGCTTTTGTTGATACATCTCTCAAACCATTTTAGGAAAGACGTCGAATCCGGTCGGAACAAGAAAGCGTTGGGTGCAGCGAGCTAGGTGGATTGACCAGGTAAACCAGGACCTAGAGAGCGTGGGTCGCAGTCGAGGATGGAGAGAAGCGGCCATGAACCGAGTGCATTGACGAAATATTGTTGGCGAGGTTTTATCAAGTTACTTGACGTAAAGCCAAATAAATAAATAAAATAATATTGAGTGGATAAATTATTTGATCCCAATTCGGATCCTCTATCGGTCCGATTCCGGAGATATTCTTTCTAGACCGATCTAATTGTTTGATGCTCCAATCGCTTCATAATTTCGTCTTCCATCTCCATGTCAGTAAAAATCCAATTTTCAACTGATTTCTTCGATAAAAACAAGTCTTGTTTAAGTCTATTTTATATCAAGCTACTATTTGTCACAAAAGTCACAGTTGTATGCGAGAATTTTATTTGTAAAACGAAAATTCCATTTCCGTGAAATTCAATTCACGTACCTTCGACCCATCGCGAGAACGGAAGTTTCAGTATATTTTGTTTTAACAGTATTACACGATATCATTGGAAATATTGCTTACCCTTACTATGTTGGCGTGCATGTAGCGAAATTTCCGCATGTTTGGTCGAGGAGGTACAACGATTTCCGGTTGGTTGAGAGTTCTATGTTTTAAATGATTAATTGTGAAAATGCTCTCGGGAGTTCATTGAGGCACATCATGCGGTGCAACCAGCAGAAGCAAAACTAGCTGGGAAATGTGAATAAACAATGGCGGCATAATTTTCTGCCTCCGCTAAAATTCATGATTTGAAAAATCAGCTCTGTAACCAGCAAACACACAGCAACTGGTCCGGGTTACATCTGCCGCCGTTTGAGCAAGAAGATGCAAATGTATAACCACATTCCGGGTAAACAGAGAAGAAAAAAAAAACTGTTGCCCAACAGAATGCAGTGCCAGTTCGTAGAATTTAAACCGCAGACAAATTATATGCATCGCTTTTCCATCCGACAGATTTTTCGCCTAAGGGAACTTTCGCTTCCCAGCGAAGCACACCGACCACTATAGGGAAACAACGGTTTTCCTCTTTTGGAATGGAGTGCCTAGCTTTTCATGACGTAGACTAGGTACGAACAGTATGTCCAAAGCCGTTATTAACGAAAGTAATCGATTTACCGGTTTTGAGGAATATTCACATGCTTTTAAATGTTCCCAAACAGTGTTTTTTTTTCAATGTTGTAAACCAACCAAGTTATTATAAGCTTTTCAATATGCATACCAAAGATTTTATATCTAAGCATCTGAACCCAGTCAACATTTTTGATGGTATAACTTTTGTTATACATCATTCTATATAAATCAATTAAATCGTATAAAATGCATGAAAAGGATATGTACCTACTAAAGTGGAAGCTATATACGTACTTGACACGACATTTTCAAACTTTCTGCGGTCAGAAATACAATGCCACAAAATTTGGATTTGAATTTATTATTTGCCAATATGAATGCATGTTTCATGTACAGCGATACTTGCTTTGTCAGCACATACCAAGTTTGGGTTACAATTTTTTCTAAGTTATAGCGATTTCATATGATGCTTTCTGGATTGATATATGATCTGTCAGTTTATACAACTTATCGTGATTTTAATTGATAATGAAGCATGGTTAGGGAATATTTTAAAGCATGTGAATATCCTATCAAAACAGCCCTAAACCATCAAATCATGAATACTTTTGATTCTCTCGTTGAAAAATTTTGAAATTCATGGAGAAGATGAATTTCTTTAGAATAGTGAGTGCCGACTTGGTGGATGTATTTTTTATTAATATTGATTCCAACACACCGTGCAGAGGTACTTCACTTCTAGAGAAAACTAGGTGGAAGCTTGTAGAGCGTGGGTAGCAGTTATGTTGCGATCCTGCGAGAAACAAAAGAACGCTGAGTGGAAAATGTGTTTTCGCAAATAGGGCGCATCCGCCGACGACCGGTTGGAAGGGCTCTGTGGTTACCGGTTAGCAGCAGCGCAAGAAAGCAGCTTTGGTGTAATCCGAAGTGCGGTTTTCAATGGACGAAAATTTTGCTCGGCTGCGCGGTATGTTGTGGCAGCCAAAGTGCCACCGTTGTTAGTTGAAATGTGGTCAAGGTGAGAAATAAAAAAAGAAAAGAACGCAAAAATATGCATTCATTGGGATCATTGGGCAGAACTGAGTTTTAAAATCTAAAAAAATATTTTGAATTAAAGTTTGTTGGTAACTTCCGAAGGACTATAAAGATGTCATTCAGGATCAGACAATAACGATGACAATAATTCGATTCTGAAACCATACGAATGCACATTGTTTCGAAGAAATTGCAGAACTCAAGGTCAGTTGTCAGGACATCAACGTTCGTCGAAAGGACAGAATGGTTCCATTATGGCCGGTGCTGGATTCTCTAGAACCGGTTCTTGGGGCATCGTTTGGGCAACAAAACTTGATCAGCAAAAACTATACAAATTTCAGCCAGAAGACTAATATAATGCTTATTGAATAATTGCATACTACATAGGGCCATTTATCAGAACTTTCGGTATATCCTGGAGCCTGTTCCGGGACTCTAGAAAAGAACGTCAATCCGATGAATGCTATCCATATCATGCGACACCTCAATCTTCAAGTTTTTACCGGGAGTATAAAATTATTCATATTGAGTGATTATATGCAACATTAACAAGTACTTCCGGGGTGTTCTGCAGTCGTTTTCGGGATCCTGAAAAATGAAATCAATCTTCGAGTTTTTTTTCGTCAGGAGTATTTGAGTAATTATGTACAACATGATGCCATTTGAAAGTATTCCCAATATATTCAGGAGCCGATCCCTGGACCCTGGTATGAGTTCATTTATCATATGATCGCAAACTGTATCATGCAGCACTTCAATCTTCAAGATGTTTCGCCGGAAGTATAAAACGATGAAAAATGAGTAATGGAACGAAATTCCAACGCACTCGCGATCCTGCTATGAAAATTGTAAGGCAGGATCTGCAGAAAGAAATTAAAAAACGATTTTCACAATTAGGAATCAAAAATTTTGAAGAATTTGAAACAAATTATTACTAACTAATTGCGAAAAAGCTAAAAAAAATTGCTATGCAGTTTGACAGTGCGCACAATTTTAATTTAGGACTTACTAGTCCAATAGAAAATCAAGTTACTCAGGACTTCTAAACGTTATCAATCAAGAGAACATTTTCGAAAATTCCTGGGAGACTGATTTGGAAAAAGTGAGAACTTTTACTAAAACAAAAATATGAAAGCTCCTGGCGATGATGGAATAATCTACATCCTAATCAAGAAACTTCCAGAAAGTAGCTTATCATTCTAAGTTGATATAGGGAAAGTGTACCAGTTATGGCCATAGTGGTTCCCTATTTGGCCATATGCAAAATTTGGATAACTTTTACATTTTTAATCTTTTTGAATGTTTTAACATCAAGATTTATCCTTAATTTTACTGCTAAAACACAAAAGATTTTTCAAAATGTAAAAGCATACAAGATATCACGCATGGCGAAATAGGGAACCACTATGGCCATAACTGGTACACCTACCCTATATTTAACAAATGTTTTCAATTGGCATATTTTCCTGACGAATGGAAAAACGCTAAGGTTGTTTTAAAACCAGATAAAAATCCTGCAGAAGCTTCTATCTATCGTCCAATCAGTTTGCTTACCTCCATCAGTAAACTTTTTGAAAAGGTCATTTTGAACAGAATGGTGGTCCACATCAACGAAAATTCAATTTTTGCCAATGAACAGTTCGGATTCCGCCATGGACATTTGACCACTCATCAACTTTTACGTGTAACAATTTTATTCGTTTCAACAAATCTGAAGGCTATTCTACTGGTCTTGCTCTTCTAGACATAAAAAAAAGCATTCGACAATGTTTGGTATGAAGGTTGGATTGTAAAATTAAAAAACTTGTATGTAAAATTTTCCAACATACATTGTTAGAGTAATCCAAAGGTATCTGTCAATTCGTACACTTCAGGTTAATTATCAGAACTCCAGGTGTGAAAGACATCCTGTAAGGGCTGGTGTTTCTTAAGGCAGCATTTTGGGACCAATATTATACAATATTTTCACATCTGACTTACCTGGGTTACCTCAGGGATGTCAAAAATCTTTGTTTGCGGATGACACAGGCCTCTCCGCCAAAGGACGAAGTCTGCGTGTCATCTGTACTCGATTGCAAAAAAGTTTGGATATTTTTTCTTCATACTTGCAAAGATGCAAGATTTCTCCTAATGCTACCAAAACTCAACTAATAATATTCCCACATAAACCAAAAGCTCTCTATTTAAAACCTTCAAGTAAACATGTTCTTACAATGAGAGAAGTTCCAATAAATTGGTCAGATGAAGTTAAGTATCTAGGGCTCATGGTAGATAAAAATTTAACTTTCAAAAATCACATTGAGGGCATTCAAGCCAAATGTAACAAATATGTAAAATGTCTTTATCCCCTTATTAACAGCAAACCGAAACTTTGGCTTAAGAACAAGCTTATGTTCTTCAAACAAATTTTCAGGCCAGCCATGTTGTATGCTGTACTTATATGGACTAGCTGTTGTAATACCAGGAGAAAAGCTCTGCAGAGAATTCAAAATACAATTTTGAAAATGATTCTGAAGCTTCCTCCCTGCACGGTGCCCTGACAGACCATTTTTTTGAAAAAAAAAAAAAAAATGTTGGTCTATGTCAAATCTGAGTACAGGGCTTGATTCATGAGGTCATTCTGCACCTCTGGGCCAATTCTAAAAAATCCCTAGGAGGAATCTCGAGAAATCTTGTTTTGAAGTTTTTGACTTGAAAATTCAATATAATCCACTTTAAAATTGCATAAAAACACTCTGGACGGACTACACAAACCCGCCAGCTAACCAGCTGGCCAGCTGTCACTTCCACTTCCCCTGCAGCTGACCTCACTTCGCACCCACTGACTGCTTAGATTGCTGAACCTCCCTTCAATAAATCTTGGTTGAAACATAGGAACAAATGTCAAATAGAATAATTATCAATTTTAGACCAAAATCGTTGCAATTTTCTATTGCCACGATTAATGCGTTTTTCAGGTTAAGCAATGAAAGTGTTTTTTTTTCTCTTTCTTATAAGCAGGTGGAATCATCTCACTTGTAAAAATTCTTAACTGCTGCGGCAAATGAAATGAAATATGTTGTTAAGGTGAAGATGAATAGAAGCCAAGCTTCAAATTTTTCAAAATCAAGCTCATTTACGTGCGGCTTGATTCTAATATTTAGCGGAAGATATACACAATTAATTTTACACTGCTCCATCTTCTGATGACTCACAACGCTGTTTATGATTATTTTATCTTAAAAAAATATTTACACTTGTGCAAATTAGGTTTTTCATATGATGTCCGGATTTGAAATCACTGGCTCATAATTCCGGACAGTCTCTTTTTACACCGTTTGAATACACATTTGTATTATTTTCAAATCAGTTGTGTTTTTTTTTTCATGCAACTAGGAGTTTAAAAATCTTCATAGACTGGCCTGTATATGTTCATGCTCATGCCAGTGTAATTTTTGGCGCGGTGTGAGATCCACAAAATGCCTTCCCCACTAAAAACACTCCTAGGTTTAGTACCATAACCCTCCGGAACCACCTTCCAGTATTACTTCGGAGGGGAGGCTAACGTGCTGAGCGCACCTCTTCAATTTCTACATGCTGAGCCCTTCGGCTCCTGTTAGCAGTTTTAAAACCGTTCAACGTTGTGCCTCATGCTGAGCCCTTCGGCTCCTTACGTTAGTAATTTAATAATACCTATTTTCGCCCATTGGCGACCCGTCAATTTGTTAGTACCTACATGCAACATTCTGAGCCCTTCGGCTCCAGTTTGTACACTACTCTGCACTCATTCAGAGCGCGTACTCACACAGTTACGACGACCTTCTCCTTTTCTTTGTTCAGCTGGTACGATGCCGAGGTCGGTCCAACGATTCCGGTTGAGCATAACTTCCGGTTCGTAGGCGCCTTGACTACCCACTACCAGCGTCCCGACGTACTCTACTCGACTAGTCCCCGACGGTGGACCTAGTCTACACCGACGGAGAATTCCCCGGCGGTGAAAATTCTTCGTTTCGAGCCGACCGGAAGGGTGCCGAAGTCAGTCCAGTGATTCCGGTGGAGCCTAGCTTTCGTTTCACTGGTGCCCCGACGACCCTAAAACCGGCGCTATGACACGTCTACTCAACTAGTCCCCGGCGGTGGACCTAGCCTACACCGACGAAGAATTTCCCGGCGATGGAAGTTCTCCCGAGACCGATTCTCCTGCTGCTGCTGCTGCTACTGCTGATCTTCACTATTTTACGGGACGACCGGTAGGGTGCCGAAGTCAGTCCAGCGATTCCGGTGAAGCCTATCGTCCGGTACACTGGTGCTCCTACGACCCGGGACCGGTGCAACGCCGCGTCTACTCAGCTAGTCCCCAGCGGTGGATCTAGCCTACTCCGTCAGAGAGTTCCCCGGCAAAGGAATATCTCCCGAAACCGAGCAGCCATTCTTCCTTTTCATGCGTTCACTCTAGCTAGCAGATCGTTGGTCGCTACGCCACTTCCTCTGAAGCTCGGACATTATTCTCGATACCGTGCTATCGACAGCGTTCCAGATGCCTTCTTCTCGGCACATCTCTTCGACAACGTTATCAACAGTGACTCCTCGCATGTGCCTCCTCACTTCTTCGAACCTAGGACATTCGAAGACTACATGCTCCGGTGTTTCCTCCACATTCTCGCACTCCGGACAAAAGGTGAAGAAGCATGTCCGAACCGATGCAGATACTTCCGGAAACAGCCGTGTCCGGACAGGAACTGCGTCAGATGGAAATTCACTTCTCCATGCTTCCTATTAACCCACAGTGATACATTTGGAATTAGACGATAAGTCCACCTTCCCTTCTCCGCGTTGTTCCACTCTTGCTGCCACTTAGCCAACGAGTCCGTTCTGACGATCCTTCTCACATTTCTGGTGCCTCTTCGCTCATAACACTCCACGTCCTCGGCCAGGGTGATGCAGATGGGCATCATGCCAGCGATAACGCATACTGCCTCCGATGAAATCGTCCTATAGGCGCTCGCTACTCGTATGGCCATGAGTCGCTTGGTTTTTACCGCTGCGGCCCAGACTGGGACTCCATACCTGAGAATAGAGACCGCTACACTCGCTAGGAGACGCCTTTTACTACTTCTCGGTCCTCCGACGTTCGGCATGATCCTCGCTATCGTGTTGACCGCCTTCGACGCCTTTTCGCAGGCGTAGTCCACGTGAGCGTTGAAGTTTAGACGGTCATCTACCATCACCCCCAGATGCTTCAAAGCACGTTTTGATGAAATGTCTTGTCTACCGATGTTGATTTCAACCCTCTGAACAGCTTTGAGGTTGCTAACCAGCACTAGCTCCGTCTTATGATGAGCCAGCAGCAGGTTTGCTCCAGTCATCCACGCTTCAACCGTGTCAATCGCTTCCGTCGTCAGCATTTTGACCTCTTCCAACGTCTCGCCAGTCACCGTTAGAACGACATCATCTGCGAATCCAACGATTTCCACTCCGTTAGGTAGCTCCAGCATTAATACTCCATCGTACATTGCGTTCCAAAGCGTTGGACCAAGGATTGAGCCTTGTGGCACTCCTGCCGTGATCCTGATCGACTTTTGACCCAACTCCGTTTCATATACCAGGACTCTGTTTTGGAATAGCTTTTTAGCATACTGCACAAGTAGCCAGGAACTCGCTACTTGCAATGCTAAGGCTATAGCCTCGCTTCTATGCAATGCTAAGGCTATAGCCTTCCAGCTGGCGCTGTTGAAAGCATTTTTGACGTCAATCATCACTACGGCGCAGAACCGATTGCCTCTCCTCTTCTGTTTGGATACCTTCTCCACATTCTGCACAACTGTCCGGATTGCATCCACCGTCGAGACCCCTTTCCGGAATCCGAATTGTCTCTTCGATAAGCCACTCTCGCTCTCTGTGCATTGTGTCAGCCTGTTAAGGATGATCCTTTCCAGGAGCTTACCAAGTGTGTCCGGCAAACATATAGGTCTATACGATGCTGGGTCCCCTGGTGGCTTCCCTGGTTTTGGCACCAACACCAGTTTCTGAACCTTCCAACTGTCTGGGAAACAGCCTTCATTCAAGAGTTTCTGCAGCGTCGTCCTGAACAAATCCGGGTACGCCAATATCGCGGCTTTTAGTGCTACATTGGGGATCCCATCCGGACCAGGAGCTTTCTTCACCTTCAGACCCTTCGCCACTGCTAGTAGCTCTTCATTAGAGATTCGCACACCTCCGGGTTCTTCTTCCTCGTCTTCGTATGGCGTAGGTGGCCACACCGTTGGGTCATGATGCGGAAACAGACCTTCCACGATAATCCTCAACTTGTCTGGACATGTTTCGACTGGTGTCGCCGGACCCTTAAACTTCGCCATCACAATACGGTAGGCGTTGCCCCAAGGGTTTTCTTCGGCTTCTCGACATAGCTCCTTGTAACAGCTGGACTTGCTCCGCTTAATCTCTTGTTTGAAAGCAGCTCTAGCTTCACGGAAAGCGATTCTCCGTTCCTCTCTCTCTACTTCGGTTCTAGCTCTCTGGACGCGTCTTCTGGCTCGGAAGCATACAGCACGGAGGGTACTAAGCGTACGCTGGGCGCCTTCGGTTCCTAGGCTCCAACTTTCTCGGCATCGATGCATCACAAGCCGTTGCTACCACTTCTGTCAACTCTTCTGCGTCAAGGTTCGCCCTGCTGTATGTTCGAAGCGCCTCAATAAACACATCCTTGTCGAAGTCCTTTGTCTTCCAATTCCGCTCGTATGTCCTCATTCTCATCGGCGCTGGGGAGATTCGCCGGCCGATGCTGTAGAGAATCGCCTGGTGATCACTGTGGGAATATTCCTCGCTCACCCTCCAATTCATGTCATCCAACAACAATGGGCTACAGAACGTAACATCGATGATGGACTCCCGACCAGGGTTGCCACATATACAGATTTATCTGTAATTTACAGATTTTCTCGAAAATTTGGAGATCAAGAATCTGTATATACAGATTACAGGTTTTTAGGAACAATACAGAAATACAGATTCTGTATACAGAATTTTGCCAAAATTATAAAGATTTTACAGATTTTTGGACAGAAAAAAATTATATATTTTTGAAAACGTGACGTTATCAATAAAATTACAATTACAAAAAAAAACTTTAAACTTTAAGCTGAGATGTGACAGCTTTGCATTGCACTAACAATTGATCGATAATTCCTTGAAATTATTGTAAAATTATCACAAATATCTCCATAATTCTAGATACAGATTTAAAATACAGATATTTTTTCAAGGATACAGGAGTACAGATAATTCAAAGAAAAAAATACAGATTTTAATGTGGCAACCCTGCTCCCGACCGTCTTTACGGAATGTACTGACAGCCCCTTCGTTGCACAGCCTCACATCTAGCTTCGCCAGAGCTTCGAGTAAGCTGTACCCCCTGGCGTTGGTCAATCTGCTGCCCCACTCTACGGCCCAGGCGTTGAAATCTCCTCCTATGTCTACCGGCGTTCTTCCCACCAGCGTATCTGTGAGCAAATCCAACATACTATTGTACTCTTCGTCTGTCCATCTCGGAGGCGCATAACAGCTGCATACGAAGACTCCGTTGACTTTGGCAATAACAAAGCCGTCGTGTGAGCTATCGACTACTTCTTGAATGGGGAACCTGCCCATCACCTGTATTGCTACCATACCTGCTCTATCAGCCACCCAATTACCGTTTTCGAGGGGAACCCGATATGGCTCCGCAATTATTGCTACATCGCACTTGGTTTCTGTCGTGAGCTGCCACAACAGTTGCTGTGCAGTGTCGCAATGATTGAGATTCACTTGCGTGATCTCCATCCTTATTGGCCCGCCTTCGCCCCCATAGAGGGGGTGACATTGGGTCACTGTAATTTAAATAACTTGTTTTTGAGAATATGATTTCAAAACCATTCGCAACTGAAAAATATTGATAAAAAAAACGATGCAAACAAGACAAAAATATATCTAACATGTTTCACAAGTATGATAAACCCACTTAAAAGAAAGATTATACTGAAAATTGAAGAGCTATGAGAAAAAATATGTAAACCCAACATTTATCGTCAAGTTTACATAAATTTTCTTGGTGTTTCTCTCAAATTGTCTTCAAAGTCTCATCCCCATTGCTATAAAGCCCATTCAGTTTCCCCAAAGGTGTACTGAAACAATGATTATTTTAAACCTTCGCAAATAGTTAAATTTCGGTGCGACATTCCACGATCAATAAATTTCAGGCAGAAGTTGACGTCATAATCCCAATATTTCAGCGATCCAACTCATTTGTACTTCCGTGAGATGTTTCTTTAATATGAAAACACTGATAAATAATCAAATTTAGAAAAAAACACCCTTTTGATAAAAATTTACGATGTTGCTGCGCACAAAACACAGTTGCTGGTTTGAGAAGTTGTCAAAATGCGTTGTATTGTTATTCAATGCACGGAATACTCAAGTAGACTTGTTTGATGTTTCAGAGATACTGTATTTAGAAAGAATAAACACATCTTAATGAAAAAAGAGAACACCTGGTACCGTAAAATGTCAAAAAAGTTGACTTGGAATTTCATTTACTATCGTTCTTGCTTGACCCAATCTCACCCCCATTTTCAATGTTTTAGACATCGTACCGAAAAAAATATTTTTTTTGTGGGAAAATCAAACAGAATAAGGAAAATACCTGTGATATGTAATGAAAAGACTTTCAACATTCTACTAATACTACGATAGAGGCTAGAGTACATGCGTGATACTTTGTACAGCAGAAATTTAATGTTGTAAATTTTATCTAGTTTCAACATGCAAGTTTATTGATGTAGTAAACAAAAACTACTATTTCTAAAAATGCATATTGTTATGAATTATGTGTAATAATATGTTCCCTAACATATGAATTATTAATTTTAGTAATATCAGCGTTATTAGCTGAAATATTTCACAAAACATATTTTTCCGTTTTGACCCAATCTCACCCCCTAGACCCATTGTCACCCCCATCGACGGTATAAATGTTTTAAATGCTTAAGAAATTCCAAAAATTATGTAACTAATTTCAGACAGAACCTTTGAGAGCCAATCTTTAATATTCCTTGATTAATTTTAGTATAATCAAATTCCTCAAGGAATGTCGAGGAGTGGGTTAAAATTTGTTGTTTAAAATGCCTTGGAAATGAGTCTCATAATATCGTGAGATTTGTTCATGCTTTTAAAGTGAATTACTCTCAAAGCATAACCATTCTTTCTGTGCCTACTTTTTATCCACAAATTGATTTCGAAATATGTTCCCGGTTCCAATTAAAAAACTTACTCAACCTTCCAAAAGTTGAAAATTTTTGCTTGCGGCTCCTCCAAAAAATCATTGATTCTGTGAAATCTCATGTTGAAATATTTACTAGAAATTTCTCTCAAATAGTTTTCTCACAGAAGAATAAACAAATTCTTTCGAAAGTCATTGTGTCAGCTTTCAGAAATGTTTTAAAGAATACATCACAAATCGTGTTTATGCCTTTATTTTATGGAAATTCTGCTTGAAATCCACAGATTACACAAGAATTATCTTAAAAAAGCGTTTTTAAAATGTCAACAGTACATTGAAAAGGCAAACAAACTGCTATGATAGTAAAATTTTGAAGCTGTGTTTTAACAGAAACAATTAAAGTATCAAACACGACAATAATCTTTGTTTCATACCTCATATTCAAGCACTGGAATATTTGAATAAAAAATATGAAAATTTATGCATGAGTATGAAGTTATCGTTAGGTTTTAACATTGAGTTTTCCAAATTAAGTTCGCCACACTTCTTAAATACGCTTAATGCAGCCCACAGACGCTCAGACGGTTTGACCAACATTGACTCCGCCCCCAAGTTAGTCAAACCGATTTATGTTGATACAACCGTTTGACCGACTGTCAAGGTTGGTTGCAGCAACACGATATTCCTTCGCATGTTTTTATACTTGCCGAGAGTCTAGTGAATAAACGATTTTTATTTTTTCGAATGCTGTGGCTGTGAAGGAGAATCTTTTCGCGATTTTCTGGCAGTAATCGCAGTAAGGAAGAGAAGAACTTTCAACATTTAAGTACCGGAAGAAATATTTTTTTAAGAGGAATTCCAGTTATAATTCGTACGAAATAATCCGGCAAAACTCAGAAATCATGACGGGTCTCTTTCGGGAAATATTCTGAGTAGTCATTGATATGGGAATGGCCAAGGATTTTTTTTTTTCAAACATTCTATTCAGAATCATTAATCGTTTCCTCTAGTTATTCTGCTTTGAAGTTTTTCCAGGAATCCATAAGCTGTGCTAAGGATTCCACCAAAAGCTCTTCCTGGTATTCTACCACGAATTTTATCAATAAATCCTTTAGAAATTTATCCACAGATTCAACCAGAAATTTCTCCGGGGAACATTCTTCAGGCATACCTTCTGGTGGAATTTTTCCAAAGATTCCTTTAGAGGTTCTTCTACAAATTATTGTGGATTTCAACCCATGATTCCTTCAAAGATCTGTCCCAAAAAATCCCAAGGAATTTCTTCAGGGCTAAGTCCAAGACTGCCTCCAAGAATTCCTCCAGATTGTTATAACAATTTTTTTAAAGATTTATCCAGAAATTTCTCTAGAAGTTCGTTCCAAGGATTCTATCACGCGTTACCCAGGAATCGCATCACGAATTCTTTCAGATATTTCTCAAGAGATTTCTCAAAAAAAAATCATCACCAGAAATTCCCCGAAGGATTTCACCAGGACTTTTTTAAGGGCCTCAAATTCCTCAAGGAGTTACATCAAAAAATCCACCAGGAATTTCTTCAGCGATTCTTTCTATCAATTTTCAACAGATTTCTCCAGGGATCTATACAAATACTTCCCAAGGGATTTCTCCAGTGGTTCATCCAATGCTTCCTTCAAGAATTCCACCAAAAAATTCTCCAAATATTCATTTAAGAAGTCCTCCAGCGAAACTTTAAGCATTTCTATACAGATACTACCCACAATTTATCCAAGGATTCATCAAGTTCCTCCAGGGATTCCACCAACAATTCCTCCAAGAATTCCATCAGAAATCCTTCAAGGATTTCAAGAGAAATACTGCAAAAAAAAATTCATCAAAACTTGATCAGCAGGAATTCCTTTAGAGATTCCACTTGTAATTTTTTGAGAGGATCCCCCAGGTTATCCTTCGGTATTCCTCTAGAGAGAATCGCCAATAAATTATTTTATAAACTCCACCAGTGTTTCCTCCAAAGATTCTTCCTTGTATCTCTGAAAGGACCCTACGAGGCATTCGTCCTGGGATTTCTGCAGGTATTACTTCAATAATTTAATATAAATTTCTCCGAGGATTCCTAAAGGAATTTATTCATCAATTCCATCCAGTATTTCTTGAAGGATTTTTTCCAAGGAATCTACCATTAATTACCTTAGAGAATCTTTCAGAAACTCCTTCAGGGATTTCTTTTAAAGTTTTTCCAGAAATATAGTAAGGAATCTCTCCAGGAAACTCTCTAGGAATTAATCTAATGATTTCTTTGGTGATAACTCCAAGAATTTCTAAAGATATATCTCCATGGTTTTTTTTTCAGAAATGAAAACAAAAATCTTTTAGGTCTACTTTAGGGATTCATCCTGAGGTATTTAGAGAAACGTGTTGTTTGAAACTCTGAGTAAATATCAGTTAACTCCCTGGAGGAATTTATGATAATCCTTAAGCACAACCCTAGTAACACCTTTGAAGTATTTTATGGCTGAGCTTCTGGCAAAACTCTGGTAGATTTTTCCGGTGGTAATTCTAGTGAAACTCTGGTGATATTCCCAGTGTTAACGCTAGAAGAACTCCTTGTGAAATGCCTTAAAAAACTTTTCTCGCGAAAAATTACAGGTGATATAATTAGGGAAATACTGTTGAAGTATCTGAAGGAATTACTAAAGGAATCTTTATAGGAAATTGTGGTCAAATCGCATAGGAAATTCGTTATTGGATAATTGGAGTTCATCTTAGTAGCATCCACGAAGGAACCTTCCAGAGTAATCCCTGAAGGAATTCCTGTTTTGAATACCAGGAGGAATTCCTGATGGAGTCACTGGATGATATACTGGTAGATTCTCAAATTACAGGTAAAACTATTATAATAAATTTCTGGTAATATAGCTGGAGGGCTCCTGAAAACCCCCAAGAATCCATGGAGTTATTCCACGGGAAATTCCTTGAAAAATCCGGAGAAATCCCTTGAGGATTTCCGTGATTGATTCTTTAAGAAAATCCGGGAGGAGAAATTCGAGAAATTCCGGAAGGAATCTCTTGAGTAATGCCGGTAATGGAATACTTATAAGAAATTTCTGATAAAATCCCTGGAGGAAATCCTGATAATCTTCGAGAATCGTTGGAGGATTGCTGAAGGAATTCCTTGAGGATTTATTCCTTGATGAATTACGGGAAGTATCCCTTGACTAATTCCTGGAGAAATCCCTTAGGGAATTCCAGGAGGATTACCTTGAAGAGTGCTTGGATGAATGTCTTGAAGTATTCTCTGGAAGTTCGGGTAGTATCTCCTAAAAAAATCGAAAAGAATTCATAATAAATTAACCCAGAATAACCCTAGAGGGATTCCTGAAGGAACCTTTAGAAGAATTCCTGATAGAATCCCTGACAGAACTTCTGATGGAATCCCAGGAGGATTTATAAAAAAAGTCTTAGAAGTTTTTCTAATAGAATCTATGAAAGAACTTCCGATGGAATCCCTGCAGAAATTCCCAATAAAATCTATTGAAGAACTCCTTCAGATGGAATCCTTGGAAAAACTTGTGATGTAATCCTTGGAGTAATTCCTGATAGAATCATTACAGAAACTCTTGATAGAATTCCTGTAGAAATTCCAGGTGGAATTTCTGAAGGAACTCCTAATGGAATCCCTATTGGAACTCCTGATAAAATCCTTTGGAGAACTCCTGAAGGAAATCCTTGGGAACTCCTATTGAAAGACTCAAGGGAACTCCTGATGGAATCCCTATAGAAACTCTTGATACAATCCCAGAAGGAATTCCAGGTGGAATGTTTAAAGAAAATGCTTATGAAACCCCTGAAGGAACTCTTCTTGAAATTCCCAGAAGAACTCCTGATGTGATTCCCAGAAGAGATCCTGATGTTATCCCTAGAAGAAACTTCTGATGTAATCCCTCGAGGATCCAGGTGAAATCTCTGAAGAAACTTCTGATACAATCTTCAGAGGAACTCCTGATGGAATCTCTAAGGGAACTCCTGTTGAAATTTCTGAAGAATTTAATGATAATTTCTGAAGGAATTCCTGACGGAATCCAGAGAAATTCCAGATGGAATCCTTGTACGAATTCCTAAAGATATTCTTGTAGGAACTCCAGATGAAATCATTGAAGGAACTCCTGATAAAATTCCTGAAGGAACTCCTGATAGAATGCCTAGAGAAATTCCTTATGGTATCCATGAAAGATCCTGATGGAATTCTTAGGTGACCTCCTGATATAAACTCTGGAGGAAGTCCTAATAGAATCTCGGAAGAAATGCTAGCTGGAATCTCTGAAGGAACTCTTGGTGGAATTTCTGGAGAAACTCCTGATGAAATCCTCAGAAGAACTCTAATGGTAGCCCTAAACGTGTTTTAAATAAAATCCCTTTTGGAATTCCTGATGGAATCCTTGGAGGAATATAAAGATATTGCTGGATGATATATAGAGGAACTCCTGATAGAATCTTTTGAGGAATTTCGGGTGAATTCTAGAAGAAACTCTTTATGGCATCCCTGGAGGAACTCCTGATGAAATACTTGGAGGAAATCCTAAATATATTGTTGAAGGAGTTCCTGATGGAATTAATGGAGGAATATCTGATGAAATTCATTGAATAACTAGTGATGGAATCTCAAGAGAAACCCCTGATAGAACCTCTGGAAGGTGGAATCATCAAGCAGATTTGGAAGAATTCCTAAAGATATTACAAGAGGATTACCTGGAGAAATTCCTGGTAAAATTCTTGATGGAATACCTGTAGTACAAATCCAGGTACAATACATGGATGGATTTTTTGAATCACAGGTGAAACTGCTGATAGATTCTCTGAAGATATTTCTGGAGAAATTGGTTGAGGAATAATTAAAGAATCCTTGGTGAATTTACTAATGAAAACGGTTAGAGATAATTGGAAACGATAGTAAAATATATAGAAACAACTCAAGAGCGTGCATTTGATAGACCACTATGGCACCGACGCTGCGTAAATTCACGCATTTTGACTTTCCACCCATCTGCATCGGCAGTTCATGGGATGTCGAAGCTTCAATTTGACATGATGACGTCGGTGTTCGTGCAACATCCCTACAGACTGATCATACCAGTTCGTCAAACATTTGGCTCCGCCCACCGGTGGTTTGAGCAAAATCAAACTCGTTTGATTTTGGCCGAACGATTCGTCAACCGTCAAATCGGTTTCACAAACTGTCAAATTGGTTCGTCAAGCAGCATCACACACGGTCAAACATAGCACCAACATGAGCATCAACCTGGGGGGCGGAGTCAATGTTGGTCAAACCGTCTGAGCGTCTGTGGGGTGCATAAGATGAACATTAAACACTAAACTTCCGAGCTGGAGATGCTGTTTTCAAAAATATCTTTGCTTAAAAAATAAATACCTCAACCCGGCTATTGTGAATCCACTAACCTCCATTGAATACATCTTTTAAACATCTACTGCCAAAATTTCGAAAAACAATTTCTACCCGGAACGCGCGCCAAGGACGAAATATCCGCCCGTCATACGTTATACATTCATCTTTCACTTGAAGTGCAGACGCGCTGAGTCCATTAAAAACGCCCGAGGGAGGCCAAAAACAAAGCCATTTCCCTTTGCAGCACAACAACAAATCCGCCAACAAATCCAGACGACGACGACGGTAGCAGCATCAACAATAGGTTCTTCCTCCACACTCCGACAAAACGGTCGGTCGCTCGCTCGGTCGGAAGAATGGAACGAAAGTTCATCAAATTGTTCACTTCCCGAAGTTCCCTTTCTCCGCCGAGCAGCTCGCTCAGCCACGCCGACAACAGCCCCAATTGACGATCATTAATCATGCATTCAGAGCAGTTTTCTATTTATCAAACTCGATATAAAAATCGGGTGGTTCTGGTTGGCAGTTCGGCGTGAGCAGTTATCGTCAGTGTTTCGCGTGCTGAGGGGAGCCCCAACAGGGACGGGAAGTGTGAGGAATTGCACTGCCAGTCCGGGCCCTGAAATCCACTCAACTTTTGTATACACAATATTCAACGACGTCTCGGGTCCCCGTCCTCTCAGTCCGAACTGGCAGTAGCTCTTCATCAGCAAACAAAAACAGCCGTTTTGGCATAGTGAGTCAGAAATTCGTAAAATTATGAATGGCTTTTTGAAGATCTAATGGTAGATTATGTTTGGCTGAGCCGGCTAATTTAATGAAATTTGAGAGTTCACTGTAAATTAATTGAACATAGATTTAAGAAATTTTTGCCACCAAGTTATCCAACTGTTCACCTCTCGGCTCCGATTTTGGCAGTTTTGCACAAGAAACTTTCCACCGAAAGCGCTTTGTTCCGCTTGCCAAAACCAAGCTCGCGTCGAAACTTTGTTGCCGTTCTGCTTTCGCCCCCACCCTTCAACCTTCTCCTCTGGGAATTGCCGACGATGGTGTGAGGGGAAAAAACGATCTAAAACGAAAAAAAAAAGCGAACGCCATTTCGCCAGCTGAGTCCACGTCTGAAGAATGATGATGGAAAACTGCAGCCCTAAATGGATGAAAGCATTCCGAAGCGTGATGCGCGGCGGCGAAGAGCCGGAAAAGTAGCGTCGTCGTCGTGGTCGTCGTGCTAGGAAGCTACTTCCTTTCGTTGGTGCAGTTAATGTGCCGAAATGTTCACAAGGAAGAAAGTTGCTCCTTTGCTGGGTGGAGAACACGTTCTTCCGGGAAGAGGCACAACGCGACGGGACATAGGATGACTCTAAAACAGTGATTCTCAATATTTTTGAAGCTGCGACCCCAATTTGAGTTCTACAAGATTCGCCCAGTAAACCACGTGTCGTATAACAATGTGCGACCAGAATCACATATTCGTACGTCAAAAATCAGAATCGCAAACATTTAAGATTTTTTATTGTGCACATTTATACAATTTGAAATAAACATCCAAAATATCTGGTATGCTCGGTAAGGATTCCCTGACCACCGGTTGGGACACCCTGCTCTAAAATAAAAAGTCTTGTGCACTTTTGAGTGACTGCCTCTCATTGACTTGTTCCACATTCCACATCTTCGGGGATGGAAGTCGGAACAGCCGCACGAACACAAAAGTTGAGAAAGCAAAAGTAAACCACCACCAAAGCGCTGTGCTGTGCCGAACGATTGCACTTCTGCAGGCAGCCCTGGGTAAGTTTCGGAAAATGTGAAAGGAACTTTATTTTGAGTGGTCAGCATCGATTTCTGAAGAGGAAATTGAGCTCTTCTTTCACGGTCAGCAATCGCTTTATTGAATCGAAGCGTGGAATTCGGAATCCTAGATTGGCATTGTATTAAATTTTATATTTTATCGCTGGAATGCAATCAACTTTTCAATTGAATTCAGCGAGATTGAGAGTTTTTTCAATTTGAATTGCGATTTTATTTTTTAGTTCGGTCCTTTCTGCACACCAAATAATCTTATATTTACACGTCACGTAATTGTAGCTTCAATCACTTAGACTATTAGTAATGTATTATGTAATGAAAATTCTACAAACATATCTCATTTTTATTCAGTTAACATCTAAACAGATAACACTGAATCAACAATTTCACGCCACAATACTCGGTTCGTGGTCGCATCTCTCCATCCTCGGTTCTACCCCACGCTCGCCAAATCGATACGCACTTGATACGCCCATCTAGCTCGCTGCGCTCCACGCCTTCTTGTACCAACCGGATCCAACTTCTACTGATGATGCGCCTCCGTATTTCACGGCTAGCGTTATTGTCAGCCGTCAGCAAGGATCCAAGGTAAAGGCCCCACCAGCTAGCATGTACTTTGTCTTGGACGCATTCACCACCAGTCCAACTATTGCTGCCTCGCGTTTCAGGAAGGTGTAGAGGTCTGCCACCTTTTCAAATGTTCGGCCGACAATGTCCATATCATCCGCGAAGCAAACAAATTGACTGGATCTCGTAAAAATCGTACCCCGGCTGTTAAGCCCGGCTCTCCGCATAACACTTTCTAGCACAATATTGAACAACAGGCACGAATCTCCATCACCTTGTCGTAGTCCCCGGCGGGATCCAAACGAACTGGAATGTTCGCCTGAAACCTTCACACAGTTTTGCACACCCTCCATCGTCGCTCTTATCAGTCTCGTGAGCATCCCGGGAAAGCTGTTCTGGTCCATGATTTTCCATAGCTATAAGCGGTCGATACTATCGATGAAAAGGTGATGCATCGGGACCTGGTATTCACGACATTTGCCGTATAGTAAAGAGATCTTAACTCCGTTGTCCGTTGTCGATCGGTCGTCAACGAAGCCGGCTTGATGTCTTCCCACGAAATCGTTTACTACAGGTGACAGACGACGGATAATGATCTGGGATAATACTCTGTAGGGCACATTCAGAAACAGCCATGCATTATCCTTTTCCTGGAGTTAATAAATCAATTTTTATAAAATGCTTGCTTATCTGCATTTTTATTTTTTGCGGGGTATAACGCGCGACCTGATCTCGGCGTTAAGGGGCAGGTACAATGGTGAGCGACGCGCAACGGCGCGGCAGCGGTGAATATTCAACACATGCTTATTCATGCTTATTCATATGGGCGCGCGCGGCATAAGCGGCGTTGTACTAAAATGCCGTAAATATTCAAAATGTTGAAAATGAGCGGCAACTTTTGCGCGACAAATCAATTCGAATCGAGACCTCATTTCATTTGGTTTTTCGTTTTTATAATTTGGTCATCTCGCTTCACCGCCGTGAAAAAACAATTGTTTTGTTTTTTTGGAAAAATGGACAGTGATATCGATATGACCGAAGAACAGGTGGTCCAACTTATCGAGCTCGTCCGGAAGCATCCGCTTCTTTATGATAAGCAGTGCCATGCCTACAGGAAGGCTGCTTTGAAAGACCGTGCCTGCAGCTCCATCGCTTCTATTCTCGGCGAAGGGATTACAGGTAACGTAATAAACTTCAAAATAAATTACCTCTACTTCCGGAGTAGGCCTTAGTGACATAGGGGATTTTTTTTTATTACCGTACGGGTTTGGGCCGAAGGGTCTCAGATTTTCATGAAACTTTTTCCACAGGCAGGGCTCATGGATATATGAATAAAAAAAAATTGAGAAAAATTCAGGGTCTCCTATTTTTCCGGAAAACTCAGGTGGAAATTTTTTGTTTTCCCTTGACACTACTTACTTTGAAAAATCATAACTCAAGAACGAAGCATCGTAGAAACAAAATTTTTATATGAAAATTTAAGCAAATTTTCTCAAAAATCCAAAAAAAAATGAACTGGAAAAAGTTTTCCACAAAATTTTCCACCGTTAGGGAAATTCATAAAGAAAAGCTGGAAAATCTATGCCCGAACTCGCGGAAATTTTTTATTAAAATATTTTTAAGAAAGAAACTTTATAAACTTCAATTCTGGTAACTTTTAGGATGTACTTTTCTTTAGTTCCTGATCTATGGTAAATTTTGAAAAAAATGCAAAGATTTGCCATACATGCCTTTTCGTTTAAAAATCATGACTCAAGACTCATCATGACTTGTCGAACCGGATTCAAATTATCTCAAAAATATGAAATTTTTGAAATGGAATCAGTTTCCCAGGACATTTTTCACTGTTTATGAAAACAAATAATGAAAACCCGATTAGCTATTCCAGCTTTCAAACAAAGTATATTTGAAAAGAGCGATCAATAAGATCCAATCCTACAATATTTTTCAATACGCTCATTTTTCGTTCCTAAAACATGATCAAATATTGCTAGGATGAGCTGTTTGAACCATATATTTACAAATTTATATGTTCATAAACAAAATTTCTTAAGAACGAAACTACATAGAAACAAAGTTTTCTTCAATCAGAATGTAGGCAATTTTTTCCTGTTAGGTAACTACAAAATTGACAGTTTAATAAATGGGTAGACAGTATGACAAATAGGTATTTACCAATTCAAGTTTAAAGCGTTGGAATGGCTTGAGAATCATAAGTTTATCAAAAACTAACAAAGAGCAGTGAGAAAGTGCAAGTGTTGTCTATCAGCTGTATATTCCTCGTTATTAATTTTTGGAAAGTGAAAAAAGTTTTCCCGAAGCTGTTGAAATTGACAAAGTTCAATATTACGAATACAATTCTTTATGCTGTAACCCCTTCGGACTGGACGGCCACAAATCAGTAAGGACAAATCTATGATCGATCAGCCAAGGCCTCATCAGTAAGCTTCATTCGAATGGAGTTCGGTGGATTACGGAAAAGATGGAAATTTGCGTGAAGTGCTCCATTACCGGTTCGACAAGTCTTGATGAGTCTTGAGTCATGATTTTTAAAACGAAAAGGCATGTATGGCAAATCTTTGCATTTTTTACAAAATTGACCATAACTCAGGAACAAAAAAAAAGTACATCCTAAAAGTTACTAAAATTGAAGTTTATAAAGTTTCCTTCTCAAAAATATTTTAATTAAAAATTTCCGTGAGCTCGGGCATAGATTTTCCAGCTTTTCTTTATGAATTTCCCTAGCGGTGGAAAATTTTGTGGAAAACTTTTTCCAGTTCATATTTTTTTTTTGGGATTTCTGAGAAAATTTGTTTAAATTTTCATATAAAAACTTTGTTTCTACAATGTTTCGTTCTTGAGTTATGATTTTTCAAAGAAAAGTCTTATATGGCACATCTGGACATTTTTCACAAAATTGGCCATAACTCAAAAACGAAAAAAAAGTGCATTCCAAAAATTTCAGTGATTAAAGCTTATAAAATTACCTTCTCGAAAATATTTTTTTGAAAATTTTCCACGAGTTCGGGCATAGTTTTTTCGGCTTTTCTTTACGAATTTTCCCAACGGTGGAAAATTTTGTGGAAAACTTTTTCCAGTTTAATTTTTTTTTGGATTTTTGAGAAAATTTGCTTAAATTTTCATATAAAAACTTTGTTTCTACGATGCTTCGTTCTTGAGTTATGATTTTTCAAAGTAAGTAGTGTCAAGGGAAAACAAAAAATTTCCACCTGAGTTTTCCGGAAAAATAGGCGACCCTGAATTTTTCTCAATTTTTTTTTATCCATATATCCATGAGCCCTGCCTGTGGAAAAAGTTTCATGAAAATCTGAGACCCTTCTGCCCAATTTGTACGATAATAAAAAAAAATCCCCATACATACGCCGAAATGGGTATTCTACGAGGACCTTTCATTTCTTCGGAACCACTTTAGAAGAAGACGGTAAGTTTATAAAACATAAGATAGAAAAACAAATCTCCTATGAACGCTACTTTTTTTTCAGCACCACAAGTAACTACCCTTCCTCGACTTCATGCCAGAAGAACATCGAAGACAGCGGATCCGAGTGTCAGCAGCTATCGGAGGACCACGTTTTCGATGGTACTGGTGAAGTGGGTGAAGTCGAGTACTTGGATGAGGCTCTCGAATCCCTGGAACCAGTTGAGCTGTCCGAGAGTTGTGGTTCGCGTAAGAAGAAGCGAGACAGTATCGAGCAGAAAATCGAAAACATCGTTGATAATGTTGGAGAAGTGCTGGCCACAATGTCTGCAAAGAAAAGAAAATTCCAGCCTTTCTGCGAAAGTATTTATCATTTGTTGACTCTCCCTAGTATTAACTTGAATTTGTAAAAAATGTCGAATGTGACAAATATGCAGTTATGGGCAGTGTAGGAGTCTTTGGAAATTCTCAAATATCTGAAACTTTAGATAGTATCTGGAAAATTACTGGAGCTACCTAGTAGCATTTGAATGCTCAAGGATTTCCTGCAACAAATACTGAATAAATTTGTCCAAGCATCTGGTACTCTGGAGAAGTACCTAGAAGTTACCAGAAGCTAAAGAAATCAATATCAAAATTCCTGATGCTCGAGAAATCTGTGAAGAAATTCCTGAAGAACCTGTTAAATAGTCTCGTAATGATCTCTGAAGATTTCTCCGGCACTTCTAAAGTTTAGCAGCAGAATTCACTGCAAGCAGAAAAAAAAACAAAATCAACAACAATTGTCTTTAGAGACCATTTTCGTTAAAATCGAGACTTGAAAGACCTTCCATTAAAAAAGAGAAAATTTAGAGAATTGCATTGAATTAGGCCATAGAAGTATCAAAAAAGAGAGTTGCTACCAGCCCTGTAATATGCCACTATTCAATTTAACTTCAGTATTTGTTCTTACTCTATAAACATGATAAAAATACTCACATGAGAGTCATGAATAGTCGACACTCCGGGTTGATGGGCTTCCGGATGGAAAATTTCCTCAGTCGATGCTTCACTTTGTCCAGCAATTCCTGGAAAACCTCCTGCGTCATTATTCCGTTGATTTCTCAAATCACGTACCATTTCCAATAGTTGTAATAGCTTCAGCGATTGCGATACGTTCTCCATTTTCGACACTTTGAAGAAAACTGATACGATGCTTCCGACGATTTATTCCACACAGCACAGCGGCACGCGGCAACGGCAAATGGTTTAGTACATTGCCGCAGCTTGCGCATTGCCGCGCCGTTGCGCGTCGCTCACCATGGACCTATGCACGGGTTCACTATTTGACGTTTTAGTGGTGCCGTGTTATTTATGTGACCATAGAAACCAGTGAATTAGGCACCGCTCAAACGTCAAATTAGTGAACTCGTGCATCGGTCCATGGACCATGAATAACACGGCACCGCTAAAACGTCAAATAGTGAACCTGTGCATAGGTCCATTGTAGCTGCCCCTTTAGTCGTTTGCGCACACGCATGCGCAATCATGATTGCAAATACGTTGCATACATAAGGGCGTTTGATAAGATGTTATTGTTCGATTATAGTTTACATGCTGATTCGAAAAATGTGCATTTGTAAGGTTCAAATTGGCACGTAACTACAGCTTGACATTGGGCAGTAGAGTGGTTCAAAAAATCGTTTTTGCTCCACACCGCTCATTCGATTCTAGATCAAATTCTGAGTGTCCTCCCAAAATTTGAGCTCATTTGGATGAAAACTGAGACTGCACAAGCCCTTTAAAGTTTATATGGGAATTACTATGGGAAGAGCAACCAATTCATTCAATCGATCATAGTGTTTGCCCATGTGCTCTTGGAGATTAGAACTACGTTGATACTGTAAAATACAATAATCAGCTACAACTTTGTCGAAGACCGTTTTTACATCGGATGCCCCAGTAATTAGTTATTAATTTTTGAATGAATTGTTAAACTTTGGCTATAATTATTGGGCTGCTCTGCAGGCATCACTGGATATATGCAGTAAAACATAGTAGCCATGATTTGTGCGTGCTATCTTTCGCGCCAGGTGCAGCAATGTTGCCTGTTCAGAAGTTAAATGAGCACTGCTGAAGAATTTGTGACTGGATATAAATCAATAACTAATTACTGATGCGACCGATTTGAAAACGGTCTTCGGCAAAGTTGTAGCTGATGAATGTATCTCACAGTATCAACGTAGTTCTAATCTCCAAGAGCACATGGGCAAATACTATGGCTGATTGAATGAATTGGTTGCTTTTCTCATAGTAATTCCCATATAAACTTTAAAGGGCTTGTGCAGTCTCAGTTTTCATCCAAATGAGCTCAAATTTTGGGAGGACACTCAGAATTTGATCTAGAATCGAATGAGCGGTGTGGAGCAAAAACGAATTTTTGAACCACTCTTATGGGCAGTGTAGGAGTCTTTGGAAATTCTCAAATATCTGAAACTTTAGATAGTCTCTGCAAAATTACTGGAGCTACCTAGTAGGATTTCCTGCAAAAAATACTGAATAAATTTGTCCAAGCATCTGGTACTCTGGAGGAGTACCTGGAAGTCTACCAGAAGCTAAAGAAATCAATATCAAAATTCCTGATGCTCGAGAAATCTGAGAAGAAATTCCTGAAGAACTTGTTAAATAGTCTCGTAATGATCTCTGAAGATTTCTCCGGCACTTCTAAAGTTTAGCAGCAGAATTCACTGCAAGCAGAAAAAAAAACAAAATCAACAACAATTGTCTTTAGAGACCATTTTCGTTAAAATCGAGACTTGAAAGACCTTCCATTAAAAAAGAGACAATTTAGAGAATTGCATTGAATTAGGCCCCAGGTATCAAAAAAAGAGAGTTGCTACCAGCCCTGTAATATGCCACTAGTCAATTTAACTTAAGTATTTGTTCTTACTCTATAAACATGATAAAAATACTCACATGATAGTCATGAATAGTCGGCACTCCGGGTTGATGGGCTTCCGGATGGAAAATTTCCTCAGTCGATGCTTCACTTTGTCCAGCAATTCCTGGAAAACCTCCGGCGTCATGCGCGCACGAAATAATCCGGGTCGCGTTTACGCATAAGCTCGAAGGATGTTTCATAATATCCTTCGGTTTTCCTATGTAAATTGGATTGCCGTATCCACCATCGACGGTTAACAGGCACTTTATTCCGTTGATTTCTCAAATCACATACCATTTTCAATAGTTGTAATAGCTTCAGCGATTGCGATACGTTCTCCATTTTCGACACTTTGAAGAAAACTGATACAATGCTTCCGACGATTTTTTCCACATTGTAGACAGCACAGCGGCACGCGGCAACGGCAAATGGTTTAGTACATTTTAGTACATTGCCGCAGCTTGCGCATTGCCGCGCCGTTGCGCGTCGCTCACCATGGACCGGTGCACGAGTTCACTATCTGACGTTTTAGCGGTGCCGTGTTATTTATGTGACCATAGCAACGAGTGAATACGGCACCGCTCAAACGTCAGATTAGTGAACTCGTGCATCGGTCCATGGTCTTATCCATCGGTGTACTAAATTCACTCGGTCTGAGAATTTTGACACTTGATCGGGTCCGAAACACGTGGGGAGCATACAGAAGCGTGCCCCGCTCAAGTGTCACAATTCTCAGACCGAGCGAATTTAGTACACCGATGGATAAGACCATTGTAGTCGTTTGCGCACACGCATGCGCAATCATGATTGCAAATACGTTGCATACATAAGGGCGTTTGATCAGATGTTATTGTTCGATTATAGTATATATGCTGATTCGAAAAATGTGCATTTGTAAGGTTCAACTTGGCACGTAACTACAGCTTGACATTACGTTTGCTGGAATTTGTTTTCAAACGGCTGTTTTGATGTTATGAAATAGGAGTGTCCGTTTTGCCCCACGAGTTTATCAAAGTTTAAGTCTTTCAATACCAGGGTTGTTAACGTTGATCAACGATTAACGCCGTTAACGTTAATTTATTTGATGATTAACGTTAACGCCGTTGCGTTGACTTCCATAGCTGTTAGCGTCAACGCTAACGGGTTGCGTTGAATTAACGTCAACGGGTATCGCTAATCAAACGTTGATTATGCGATGAACCAATGCACGAGTTCACTATTTGACGTTTGAGCGGTGCCGTGTTATTTACGTGACCATGGCAATGAGTGAATTGGGCACCGCTCAAACGTGAAATTAGTGAACTCGTGCATTGGTCCATTCTCATAAACAATTCGTTTCTATGCAGGTGCGTTTCTAAGGAAAATGTTTCAATCTGCTTTTAATAGTCAGCCTGATCGGACGCTTTTTTTCTAATTCAATTTGTAAATTGTACAAATGAGTTGAAGCAATCAAGCGGTTCGAAGTAACCACACTAGGATCCCGCCGATTCGTCAAATTTCTGCGCCAACATGTTGAGACGGGCACATTTAGGGACTCATCCAGTGAAAATCCTGCTTTTACAAGAGAAAACTTTTAAAATAATAATTAGACATTTATAAACTAGAGAACAATGAATGTCTGTGATGCTAACAAAGTATTAAGGATCCTCCAGTGATCAATTTGCCCCCGGATTACGGTACCTGAGTTTTCCTCCGGTGTCTCCTGTTGACGGACAGAAATGAGACCATTGAAATCATTCTGGAATCAGCATGGACATGAATGACAAGCACCCTGATGATCGAGAAGTATTTCACCTTGCCTATCCACCACGCTTTAAATCATGTGCATAGGTGCTGCAAGGAAAATCAATCGGCTTGTTTCAATCCGAGACCACCTTTTCCTAAAACACTTCGTAGCACAGACAGATCTTTCCTGTTAAGGCGAAGTAGGCCGTCATTAAAATTTGTACGCGTCGTTGATGATGGTTGCTAATTCATCTCACGATTTCGAATCAAAGAAAATCAGTTGGTTTTGCAGTGAAACAGCTGAAAAAGTATCAGCATACTTTATGCATGTTAGCGCGTACAGTGATATTTTTTCAAGTTAATATAAACTATCAAGACTGAGTTTTATCACTTTGAAATGCAAGCTGAAAAGTCATAATTGTTGCCAAAACGAATGACGGGCTACTTAGCCTTAAAGTATATTTCTTCAAAAACACGGCGATGGATGATTGCACCCACTCTCAAAGATTAGAGCTTTTCAAGCTGATCAAGAACATTTGTTGAACACTTAGGCATACACACAATAACTGTTATTTAAAATGTATTCCACAATAAAACATTATATTTTTAAAGTTATTGGTTAATCTGTTTAATTCTATCATTTTCCCAATTACTCAGTTGAGACGGTTAGATGCAAAGTGGTGTAAGTGTAAAAACCTACTTTAGAGAAAAAACTACTTCGATGTTTTTCAGCAGTTTTCTGTACCTGCGAAAACTCACCTTAAATACTGTTGTGAAGCTTCAAAGCAGTGGAAATGCCATTTACACTCCTTTGTGTTTGGGCCCTAAGTAAAAAAATCTGGATAAAAATAATATTAACATTTGAGTTAGGTTTTACAATACTCAATTACCATACAGTTAACGTAAAAAATAACGAAACCGTTACCGTTATATCAACGCCAAACGTTAACGTTATCGTTAATCAACTATTTTAAACGAGTCAACGGAAGATTCGTTAAACGTTACAACCAACGTCAACGAATCAACGAAACGGCGTTAACCGTTAATTAACGTTAACAACCCTGTTCAATACGCTTTTAAGGACAAATTCAACATTTTTTTTGCATGGAATATAAACTATGGGAGTGCACAAGTCGATTCTTGGTGATAGTTCCAAAAGTTTTGTTGTTTATCGGCCTGAAAAATGGCCTAGAAAACAAAACAAAATCACAACGAAAACAGCGAAAATCGTTTTTTTCAAGTTTTTTACGATTTTAAGGAAAACACTTAAAAATATATATTGAGAAGCATTTTATTACATTTTCCATTATCTTGGGTGAAAAACAGCGTCCCAAAGCACGTAGTTCGTTCAAAACAAGGGTGGCGCGTTTTACCCCAACGGCGCATTTTACACCCAGTTCCCCTACCCCTTTCTACCACTTCTCCGGTAGCTGTTCTGTTTTCCAGATTGTGCCTATCAGCCGATGCAGACAAATGGCCCATCTATATGAGCTCAGCTCCGCCCAGTAAACATTTTTGTTGGTATAACTTTTGTTATACATCCATCATTCTATATGAATCAATTCAATCGTATAGAATGCATGAAAAGCCTATATACCTACCAAAGTGGAGGCAGAGCCGTAGCGTGGCCTCATGGCGCCCTTGGCGAACCTCCAATTTGGCGCCCCTTAATCAAAGCTTATCAAAATTATCTTTGAAACAATTTTTATGAAAATCATCAAAAGTGTCATAAATAGTTTTCTTCAGTTCAGAACATATTAAATTATTGACTAAACTCATGCAAAAAAAAATATTTTTGAATGTTAGCTGAAAGATGATTTGAAAATTTTTGAAGACATTTACAGTTCATTTGACTGGAAACAAATCTACTGGTCCTACTAGATGTTTCAATCAAAATTTGCAAATTTTAGTGAAAAACAAGTTTTTAAAAAATATTTCTGAACCATTTGTTTTCAAGCAGAGCCTTTTTTATTAATTAATCAGTGTAGATTTAGTCAAGATATTCTCTAAAATTTTTATTGCAAAGTAGCAATGTGGAAATCACAAATTTTTCATCAATCAACAAAAACTTGAAATATATTAAAGACTTTTCAATTAATTTCTAAGGAATTACAATTACCCTTAAAATTGGAAGCTTTCTGCACAATTATTGGTATCTTAATGAAAGAATTATTTACAAAAATTGTTATTTTTTTCAAGAACTCTATAAATAAATTTAATTTTACGGTGGAAGAAAAGGTTCATCGGAAATCTGTGAAAAGTAAGTTAACCATACATATTTTCGATGGAATATAGTTTAAAAGCCATCAAATGAACATGAAAAAAATCAACCAGGCAAACATTTTGAAAGAAGGTCTTATCTTAACAAAAATCTTCTGCCGTGAGTACCGCTCATGATAATGTTAGATCCATAATCAGTAATCTATGAAAAATTATTTTAAGATCCAGTCTGAGATTCAGTGTTATTTTCTATTAATTTAATCATTATGCTACAACCTTTATCAAGACTAAGTAGAATTTCAATTTTGCCCGTCAACTTCTCAAAGAGTCGTATCTGGGAAATTATTTCTTGTAATTTTAATAATTAAATCCAGTGATCGAAACATACTGCCTAATTTTCAGCGTACATTCAGATTTATCTATAATTATAAAAATGAAGTGGTGTTTGTATGTCACGAAATGGCTTGAGAATGGGCTATCGGATTTTGAAAATTTCTCCATTGTTATGTTCCTGAAGTGCTCCGACGTGTTTGTGTATATAAAAAGTCCATGATATTGAACGCGAAAGTCGAAAAACCGGGAGTGAACGGAGCTGTCATTTTGTACGGGACGTTTCATGGTATTTTTCAACTGCCTACTTGATGGCAAGACGAAGTTTGCTGGGTCCACTAGTGAATAATAAAAATTTTTGATTCTTCTTATCAACAAACTTGTATGTGTTATTAATTATTAGAACATCGAACTTATAAAAAAAATGCAAGAAATGAACAATATCTTTTGAAATACGCATTGCATATTTTGTTAAAAGCTTTTCAGAAATTGTTTCATTTAATACTTTATATATAATTTTTACTTTATTATGTCCAATAATTCTTTTGAAATTGTTACTAAAAAGGAGCCCTAATTTAATACACATCTTTAAAAATTGTCCAAACGATTCACGTATTTTGGCGCCCCTATTTGGTTGGCGCCCTTGGCGGGTGCCAACCTGGCCAACCGCACGCTACGGCGCTGAGTGGAGGCTATGCGTACTTGGCACGATTTTTTCAGACTTTCTGCGATCAGATTTACGATGCCACAAAAATTGGATGCCTCGAACGCAGGGCCTATGAGTTAGAAATCAGATACCTTACCATTGTACCACCAAAGGCTTCATAATGATTAGGTTATTAATTTACAAATTTGATCCGTTCCAACAAATCTGAAGGCTTTTCTACTGGTCTTGCTCTTCTAGACATAGAAAAAGCATTCGACAGTGTTTGGCATGAAGGTTTGATTGTAAAATTAAAAAACTTTAATTTTCCAACATACATTGTTAGAATAATTCAAAGTTATCTGTCAAATCGTACACTTCAGGTTAATTATCAGAACTCCAGATCTGAAAGACTTCCTGTAAGAGCTGGTGTTCCTCAAGGCAGCATTTTGGGACCAATATTATACAATATTTTCACATCTGACTTACCTGAGTTACCTCAGGGATGTCAAAAATCTTTGTTTGCGGATGTCACAGGCCTCTCCGCCAAAGGTCGAAGCCTGCGTGTCATCTGTAGTCGATTGCAAAAAAGTTTGAATATTTTTTCTTCATACTTGCAAAAATGGAAGATTTCTCCTAATGCTTCCAAAACTCAACTAATAATATTCCCACATAAACCAAAAGCTCTTTATTTGAAACCTTCAAGTAGACATGTTGTCACGATGAGAGGGGTTCCAATAAATTGGTCAGATGAAGTTAAGTATCTAGGGCTCATGGTAGATAAGAATTTAACTTTCAAAAATCACATTGAGGGCATTCAAGCCAAATGTAACAAATATGTAAAATGTCTCTATCCCCTTATTAATAGAAAATCAAAACTTTGTCTTAAGAACAAGCTTTTGATATTCAAACAAATTTTCAGGCCAGCCATGTTGTATGCTGTACCAATATGGACTAGCTGTTGTAATACCAGGAAGAAAGCTCTGCAGAGAATTCAAAATAAAATTTTGAAAATGATTCTGAGGCTTCCTCCCTGGTATAGTACCAATGAGTTACATAGAATATCCAATGTTGAAACATTGGAACAAATGTCAAACAAAATAATAAATAATTTCAGGCAAAAATCGTTACAATCTTCTATTGCCACGATTAATGCGTTATATGTGTAGGTTAAGTTAGGTTAAGTATATTAAAAACGTTTTTTTTTTCTCTTATAAGCAGGTGAAATCAACTCACCTGTAAAAAAACTGAACTGCTACGGCAAATGAAATGTAATATGTTGTTAACAAAATGTTAATTAAATCTTAAATTTATTTTACCAAATTAGGATGATAGTGTTGTCTAATAACACAGAACACCTAGATATAAGAAATGAACTGTGTTGGTTTTTGAGGCCCGTCGTCAGCAGATACCAAGTTTGGGTGGCAATTTTCGCTAAGTTATTGCGATTTCATATGACGCTTTCTGGATTGATATATGATTTGTCAGTTTATACAGTTTAACGCAATTCTATGTTGCACTATTTACGACATATTTTGTTGTCAACACAGATTGTCGTTTATGAATCGTATTGGGGATTTATATACAACTTGTGTTGACATTGATAGCGTTTAATTTGGCATCTTGTGTGATTCTGATTTTTGACGTTCGAATATGTGATTTTGGATGCACATTCTTATACGATACTTGGTTCACTGGGCGATACCATTCTTAAAAGTAGCTATTGTACTTGAGCCGGTGAATTGCATCCTTAACCTCCCTCAAAGTAGGGGCTGGTTGGTTTCCATCGCCCGCGGTACTGACGATGGCATTTCCTCCGTTGTCCCGTCCTTTAATGCCTGTGCTCTCAGTGTCATTCAGGTGTTCGTCGAAGTGCTGCTTCCACCTGTCCATCACCTCACGTTCGTCCATCAAAAGGTACTATCCCTATCCCTGCACATGTAGGCTCGCGGCACGAAGCCGTTGCGGGATGCATTGAGCTTCTGTTAGAACTAACTACAGCATGACCGCCCACGCTGCATTCTTCTCCTATAAAATCTGCCTACATTCCTCGTCGAACTAATCATTTCGTGGACTCCGTCCAACGTACCCGACGTTGCTTAGCTTCAAGAAGGGCTTCATCCAGCTTACCCTCATTCGGTAATGCAGCCTTGAGTTGCTGTGCGTACGCATTGGCGACATCCGGTTGCTTAAGCCGCTCTAGGTCATACCGGGGTAGCAGTCGGTACCGTACGTTGTTAACGACGGAGAGTTTTGGGCGCAGTTTGTCCATCACCAGATAGTGGTCAGAGTCGATGTTAGCGCCACGATAGGTCCTGACGTCGATAATGTCGGAGAAGTGCCGACCATCAATCAGAACGTGGTCGATTTGAGATTCTGTCTGCTGTGGTGATCTCCAGGTGTATTGGTATGGAAGGCTGTGCCAAAAGTAGGTGCTACGAATGGCCATGTTCTTGGAGGCGGCAAAATCTATCAGTCGTAGGCCGTTCTCGTTCGTCAGCCGGTGGGCGCTGAACTTTCGAATCGTCGGTCCTGGTCAATCTGAGCGTTCAAATCACCTATGATGATCTTGACGTCGTGGCTTGGGCAGCGGTCGTACTTGCGTTCGAGCTGCGCGTAAAATGCGTCCTTGTCATCATCAGTGCTTCCGGAGTGAGGGCTGTGCACGTTCATTATGCTGAAGTTAACAAACCGGCCTTTGAGCCTCAACTTGCACATTCTCTCATTGATCGGCCACCACCCGATCACGCGCCTCTGCATATCACCCATCACTATAAAAGCTGTTCCCAGCTCGTGTGTGTTGCCGCAGCTCTGGTAGACGGTATGGTTACCTCTAAACGTTCGCACCATTGATCCCTTCCAACACAATTCCTGAAACGCTACGATGCTGAATCCGCGGTCCTTCAGCACGTCGGCGAGTATGCGTGTGCTCCCAATGAAGTTGAGAGATTTACAGTTCCACGTACCGAGCTTCCAATCGCTAGTCCCTTTACGTCGCTGTGGTCTTCGCCGATTGTTCCGGTTCGTATTCTCTCGTTGATTATTCGTTGCTTGATTTTTTTACGGCTGGCTTGCAGGGCCTGACACCAACCCCCTAGATTTCCGGAGGACCATTCCCCCTAAATGTTCGGAGGACCATAGTGCGCAGTTTAGCTTAGAGTCCTTCTCTGGCACTCGGAAGATGATCAGCCGCCCCTGATATGGGGAACAGACGCTGTTGTGAGCCGCTCCTAACATAGAGTACAGACGCTCAAGGTTTGCAGAAGCAAAAGCAAAAGCAAACTCCCCCTTCCCTGTCAGCATACGACCAAAGTTCCCACCGGGGGTTGGTTACCCGATCTTCCCTAAGGTTACTCGTACCCCGGCCAGTACCGCGAGGAGGTAGGGATAGGAGTTGCTGGGCAAGAGGCTAAGGACCGCACAAAGGGGTCTATTTTATTCCATCAGGTACGCGAGGTACCAATGGTACGCCATGCCCAGCCATTTACCAACCAAATCAGGACATATCCTGCAAAATAAGGACGGATGGTAATGCTATATAGTTGGGATTTTTTTTTGTACTGAGCTGTTTTTTCGCTGTTGTCAAACGAAAACTACCTAATGAGAGCTATATGTCAGGCAACCCAAATTTGGGTTATCACACGGAAGAACCGAATTGAGTCAAAAGAAATCAATGTTGGGTTGATTTGTGGCTTTGTTCCAAATGGCTGTATATGATATGATACCTTAAAATACGTGATGTGTAAATCTATTTTTTATTGGAGTGTACTTACACAGCAAAAAAAATCTTAAATATACATGGCACGCCCAGTCAACATTTTGTTTGGTATAACTTTTGTCATACATCATTCTATATGAACCAATTCAATCGTACAGAATGCATGAAAAGGCTATATACCTACCAAAGTGGAGCCTATATACGTACTTGGCACGACTTTTTCAGACTTACTGCGACCAGATATACGATGCCATAAAATTTTGATGAAAATAAAAAAAGTTTTCAACAAGCCTCGAACACGGGATCTTTGGATTTGGAATCGGACACCTTACCACTTAGGAATTTCATATCTGAAGAGTGATTATATGCCAATATTAATGCATGTTTCATGTACAGCGACATTTGCTTTGTTGTTCTTTGAGGCCCATCGTCAGCAGTTTGGGTGTCAATTTTCGCTAGGTTATTTCATATGATGCTTTCTAGATTGATATATGATCTGTCAGTTATACAACTTCACGTGATTGTAAGTTGCGCTATATACGACATGTTTTGCTGTCAACATAGATTGTCGTTTATGAATTGCATTGGAGATTCATATACAACTTGTGTTGACATTGATAACGCCTTATTTGGCATGTTGTGCGATTTTGATTTTTGACGCACGAATATGTGATTTTGGATGCACATTCTTATACGATACGTGGTTCACTGGGCGTAAACTTCTATGATAATCATGTTAAACGAGTTATAACTGAATATTCAACGATAAATAACACAGCGTAACAAAAATGACATTTGTGCGTGTCTCAAGGATCAAATTATGTGTAAATAGTAGATATTGGGCTGCTGAATCTGATGCCGTTCTCAGAAATGTTCCAGCACGTCACAATTTTTAGCTACAGGTCGCCAAAGTTGCATTAAACACTGGTTTTATTGATGTTTACATAAAAATTAAACAATGATTTATCAAATTTTTTTGGGATCTAATCCACCAAGCATGCAAAATAGGACTTAAACTTTTATTTCAGATATAATTTGGTTGAAATTGCACGGTTTAATTTAGATTAAATCTCTTTTTTCAACATGCTTACAGTCTCCATACAAAATTATTCGTTTCTCTTATATGGCAAAATACAATACTTTTCTAAACCAACAAAAAATAACTTTTTAGCATCGGAAGTAATATGAACATTGTTTATAAATATTGTTATACACATGAAGTTTGAGTTCTGAGGCAAATTAAGCAAATAAATTGCCATACAAGCTGGAAAACTTGCATGCAAGTTGGTTGAAATAGTCAAATTTAGCATTTTCAACAGCTAATATCTCAAAAACTAGACGTGCTATGATATTTCTGAAAATGGCAATGGATTCAGCAATCCTTAATTAAGTTAATAGCGGTATTTTGGCACTTGAGACAAAACCGTGTTCCGCAGTGTAATGTAACCTGTCTCATTGCATTCGAAAATGCTTGCAATCTTGAGTGAAACTGAAACATGCATTTCATAATCTTACATCCAGCATTCGCCAATATTGCATACTTTCTTGCATCTTGAAAATGAAATTGCAAACAAGAATGGTCGGTTTACATGATTATACGCTGAACATTCTGTCAAAAATAATGCACATGGATGGTTCGACGGCTTGATCATTCCATGTGCATTATTTATGATTTATTTTTCAGCGTAAAATCATGTAAACCGAATGGTTTCACTTGCAACATTCTTTGAGAGGAGTCGTTTAGTGTCCAATTTTTGGGATTTTGTTAGCAATGTTCGATATAATAGCTGTGTTCAGTGCTATAAACATTCGACACGTTGCGCGACGTTCGTTTGGTTACCATGGTCAACAGTCACAGCACGAGTGTTATTATCATAGAATTCAGACATCGAATCATAAACAACATGCATAGTTTGATCTTGTCTGTTATGTCGAATGTGACACACTTACAGTTAAATCAGAACAGAAACAAACAAAACCGTAACGCTTCCTAGCGAAGCTTTCGTGGCCGGTGGCATTCATTTGACATTTTTCTTTTCGACATTCTTTTGATCGCTCGTGTTGTGAATGTTTACGGGGAAAAGCTGCCGAATATCAGCGAAAACGTGTCGACTACCGTGATTGCTTACAACACTAGCTGTGTTTGTGTGATTTATCATTGAATAATACATTATAAATGGCTTTACATGATTGTATCTAAAATACGTGACGTGTGAATCTTAGATTTTTTTTTTGGTGCGCGTGATTATACACTGAATATTCTGCCACAAATAATGCACATGTATGGATCGGCGGCTTGTCATGTCATGTGCATTATTTATGATTGAAGTTTCAGCGGGAAAATCATGTAAACCGAGCCGTTTTTCATGCAACATTCTTTGAGAGAAGACGTTTCGCGTTCAATATTGAGGAATTTGGTAACAATGGATATAATAGATGTGTTTATACACACTCCGAAAAAATCATGTGATTTTACGTCTTTTGGATGCACATAAAAGAAGCTAGCCAAATGACGAGAATTTGTGTCACATTTTAAATACGATGGGGTCTGATTCGGGAAATATCAATTATTGTGTCATCGCGTTTTCATGTCCTTCATCATGTTAAATTACATTTTTCGTTCATTACATTTTTCAGAACACATTTTTACGTCATTTCATCACTTATATCATGTGTCATTCAGTCATAATGTGAATTACGTCCGCAGCGATTTTCATCATTTTTAAGAGTGTAGGTTTTATGATTGAGAAATGGCTTTGCATGATTGAAACTAAAATAACGTTACATGTAAATCTAAGATTTTTTTGGTGTGTAACATATATGCATTCCTGGTACACATTTATGGTTAACTATTCGTCTTAGTATTGCTTGGTATTTTCGATTAAATGAAAATTCAGTTGAATAATATGCGTGATCGATTACCGGATAAATGACCTTGTCCAAGAGAAATTGTCGAAACGAAAACAGATTTAGCGAAACAAACATTTGCTGCCAACATAAACCGTCAGTAACGACAAAGGAGAAAATATTCTTCAATATTGAATAAAAATCGAAAAAAAAGGAAAATAAAACAAATGGCATGTCGATACAAATGAAGCCAGCACGGACATCCAATAGTCAATTCGAGCCGAACTGGGGTTTGAAAAATGAAGTGCACACTCGAACTGCTGAAGCGCAAAACTTGGGCACCGAAAACGATCCCCATTCGAGAGTGGAGCAGCAGAAGAAGTTGTGACTTGACTCTCCAAGTGAACAAGCTCGAAGACGTGGTTGACTTTTTGGCTCGGCTAGTCAGGGTATGCTGTGTTTCGAATCGTTCACGGAATTCAATGTTGTGCAAATCATTTCAACCTTTTTCCTGTGGATCACAAGGTGGTTTACAAGATTTACATTTATAATTTGACTTTCTTGTGCTTCTACATCCTTCAACTGCAACAAATTCAATGATCCATGGAAACCCCTTGAACGAATCATTGGCATCTTCTTGGGAAATCTTTGGATGTTGTCGTGAAACCTTACAAATCTCATGGGATGTTTTATGAATTCCTAAAGAAACTCTGAAATCGCTTGGCTTTCGAAATTTTGGAAACACATAGGTAATTCCTGAGCATCTCTGATAACCTTCCGAAAGTTTTTTTTTTATCAATATCTGAAATCTTATGGAATGCTTCTAGGCAAACATCTAAAAACCATATTGTGTGTTTTCAACTTATGGAAATACACCATGATTTGGACTAATGATATCATGAATCAGATAGCTTTTAACGCAAGTTTTTCGTTGTCAAGTCTCGTTCACGACACTAAAGAGGGCCTTACAGTTGAAGTCGAAATACGTGTATCTGTCAAAGGATACAGACTCTAGTGGAATTAAATGGTAATGTACTAAATTCGGTTATAATTTTGTAATTACCTCTACTAGGAATTTCGTGTAACGCCACGTATCAAAATGAAAAACAAATCGCATATCACATACCCTTAACGGCTGGCAAAACGACAACGAACGATTGTGTGACCTGATCGAAAATGGATGGCGTGATGTTGTGCTTCGTTCGAGCAAATCTTCCTCCGATGGGCGGCTAATAAATTATCGATAAACATTCAAGCACAAAAATGTAAACTAGAGAAGAGAAGGACCCTTGTTGAACGATTGATAGTGGGGCACGCCGGGTTGTAAGGGAGGGCTATTTCGGAAAATAAATAGAATATTGAGACGGAGAAAAATTGCTCCCGGAGTGATTGGTATTCATCGGAATGCTATTTTGCTGATTTTTTTTTTTCGGAACATTTTCTGTTCTCTGCCACGTATGCATATTTTATTTGATTGGACACGATTCGGAATGGTGCCCTTATTTTTCGGGTGAGCTACAAGACGGATCACTTTTCAATCGTAATGAAGGTAGAGCTCTTACTAATCTTCAGCAATTTTTCGCTTGTCAGTTAACCTTCTGTTCGTGCCAAAACAAAAATATAGGTCGAAGGTGTCTCGAAGTCATGTTTTCTACATTCGTTCCAATATTTCAACATTGGAAATTCTATATAACTCATTGGTACTATACCAAGGAGGAAGCTTCGGAATCATTTTTAAAATTTTATTTTGAATTCTCTGCAGAGCTTTCTTTTTGATATTACAACAGCTAGTCCATATTGGTACAGCATACAACATGGCTGGCCTGAAAATTTGTTTGAAGTTCAAAAGCTTGTTTTTAAGACAAAGATTCTATTTTCTGGTAATACAAGGATACAGACATTTTACATATATTTGGCTTGAATGCGCTCATTGTGATTTTTTATGCTTTATTGTTAGCATGCGTATTATATCATAAATTTCATCTGAACAATTTTTTCGAAGCCCTCTCACCGTGACAACATGTCTACTTGAAACTTTAAAACAATGATCTCTTGGTTTGGGAATGTGGGAATATTATTAGTTGAGTTTCGAAAGCAGGAGGAACCTTCCATTTTGGCAAGAATGAAGAAAAATTATCCGAACTTTTGGGCAATCTACTACAAATGACACGAAGGTATCGTTCTTTGGCGGAGAAGCCTGTGTCATCCGCAAACAAAGATTTTAAGTCAGATGTGAACATATTGTATAATATTGGTCCCAAAATGCTGCCTTGAGGAACACCAGCTGTTACAGGAAGTCTTTTAGATCTGGAGTTCTGATTTGACAGATAACTTTGGATTCGTCTAACAATGTATGTTGGAAAGTTAATGTTTTATAATTTCACAATTAAGCCTTCATTCCAAACACTGTCGATTGCTTTTTCTTTGTCTAGTAGAATAGCCTTCAAAATTTTTTGAATATATTACACGTAAAAATTGATGAGTGGTCAAATGCCTATGTCGGAAATGTCCATTAGCGTAAGATGAATTTTCATAGCTGGAGTCTATCATTCTGATAAAAAATGACCTTTTTAACAAGTTTACTGATGGAGGATCCATTGAATACGAGTAACTGACACTAAAATAGGCTACAAGTGGCAGTCTCTGGGAATTTTTCCAGGAATTTCTCACAGAATTTCCAATAGAAATTCTTCTAGTGATGTCATTGAAAAATTTCTTCGGGGATTCAGAGAATTTATCCGGAGGTGTTTCTCCGGGAATTCTTCTAGACTTTCTCCAGAATTCCTTGTGTACCTGTAGGTTTTTTTAAGTCCTTCCACATTTTTTTCCGGTTTTCCTCTGGATAATAAATCTTCGAGCTGTTTAGTAGAATACCTATAAGTAGATGAAAAAACCGAATTTAGTACTATACCATTTAATTCCACTAGAGTTTGTATCCTTTGACAGATACGCGTATTTCGACCTCAACTGTAAGGCCGTCTTCAGCTAAGGTCGAAATACGCGTTACAGTTGAGGTCGAAATACGCGTATCTGTCAAAGGATACAAACTCTAGTGGAATTAAATGGTATAGTACTAAATTCGGTTTTTTCATCTACTTTCCTCTGGAGTTCATCCAGCAATTTCTCAGAACTTCCTTCGGATTTCCACCGCAAAGTCTTCCAGAAATCGTTCTGGAGTTCCTTCAGCGATTCCTCTGGATTTCCTCTTGAGCTCCTTTAATTTTTTTTTCTTAGTTTCTCTTAGAATTTCTTCGGAGTTCGTCAAGAAATTATATCGTAGTTCCTCTGGAGATGCCTCTGGAGTTCATATAGAAACACATGCGGGGTTCCTCTAGGAACGCCTCCGGAGTTTCAAAAAGTTTACTGATGGAGGATCCAGTGGATTCGAGTAACTGACACTGAAGAAGGCGACAAGTGGTAGTCTCTGGTAATTTTCCAGGAATTCCTCTGATTTTTTTTACAGAAATTTCTTATAGAGTTTCCATAAGCAATTCCTCTGGTGATTCCATTAAGAAATTCCTCCGGGGATTTTTTCAGAGAATTAATCCGGAGGAGAATTTGTCCAGAGAAAAAATTATCCGTAGTCCGGAAATTCCTCTAGATTTCCTAGTGAAATTCCTCCGGAGTTCTTGCATATTTTTTTAAGTCCTTCCATAAAATTTTCTGGATTTCATCCAGCAATTCCTCGGAACTACCTCCAATTCTCCCGGAGTTCTTATAGCAATTCTTCTGGAGCTTATCCAGCATATCCTCCGAAGTTCTTCCAGAGCTCCACCGGGAATTCCTTTAGAGTAACTCCGTTACTACGGACATTCATCCGAGAATTTCTTCAGAGTTTCTCCAGGATTTAATTCGGAGTTTCTCCTGGAATTCTTTCCGAATCTCTTCTTCGGAGTTTGTGTAAAAATTCCTCCAGGAATTCTTTCAACATTTTCGCCGGGAATTTCTTTGGATTTCCTTCGTGGATCTTCTAGGAATTCTTTTGGAATTTCTCTAAAAATTCTTGGAATTTCTTCTAGGTATTTCTATGGAGATCCTACAGAAATTTCTCCTGAGTTCCTCCGGAATTTCATCCATAGTTTCTTCATAAATTTCTTCGGAATTTCCCTTGAACTAATACCGCAGTCCTTTCAGCAATTCATTTGGAGTTCCTATAGGAATTCTTTTGTCGGTCATCCAAGATTTACTTCATAGTTCTTCATAGATATTTTTCGGAGTTCCTCCAGCAACTTCTTCATATTTCCTCCGGAAATACCTTCGGAGCTCCACCGAGAATTCCTTCGGATTTCCGCAATAGCTCCGCCAGGATATTCATCGGAGTTTCTCCAGGAATTCTTTGGAGTTTCTTCAGTAACTCCTCGGAAATCCTTCGGAGTTGTACCGAATTCCTGGTGGATGTTACTCCAAGAATTCCGCTAGGTTTTTTTTATAGAATTTTTCTTAGGATACCTCCAGAGATTCTTTAGAGTTCCTCCTGGAATCTCTTTTCTTCCAGAAATTCCTCCAGAGTACCTCCAGCAATTTATCAGCAATTTCTCGGTAGTTCCTTTGGAGTTCCACCAGGAATTTGTTCGGCTTTCCTTCATAGTTTCTCCCGGAATTTAATCGGTGTTCATTACCTAGGAGCTCCTACAGAAACGCTTCCGAAGTTCCTTTAATAATCGCTCCGAAGATTCTCTACCGATATCCTTCAGGAATTCCCTCGGAAAGTTCTTCGAAGCTCCACCAGTAATTCCTTCGGATTTTTTTTCATAGTTTCTCCAGAAATTCAAGAAATTCATCAGGAGCTCATCTAGAAATTGTTTCGAAGTTTCTCTAGAAATGTTTTCAGGTTTCCTCCAGGAATTCCTCCGGAGTTTCTCTGAGAATTCCTTAATTTTTCCTCCGGGAAATCCTCCAGGGTTTCTTAGGAAGCACAACTGGAAGCACGACTACGTGGATATAGTTCTCTTAGGGATTTTTTTCGGAGTTCCTCCAGCAGCTCATCCTTCAGATTACCCCCGGAAATTATTTTGGAGCTCCACCGAGAATTCCTTCGGATTTTCGGCATAGTTCCACCAAGAATTTTATAGGAGTAACTTCAGGAATTCTTTAGAGTTCCTCCAGTATTTCCTCGTAAATCCTCTGGATTTCCACCAGAAATTCTTCTAAAGTTACTCCGAGAATTTAACTAGTTTTTTTTAAATTTTCTCAAGAGTTCCTCCTGAAATTTCTCCGGAGTTCCTAAAGGAATTCCTTTCATCCGGCAATTTCTCCAAAGTTCCTCCAGCAATTCCTCTGAATTTCATCCAGCAATTCCTCGGAAGTTTCTACGGAGTTCCACCGGGACTTCCTTCGGGTTTTTTGCATAGTTTTTCCTGGAATTTACCTGGTAATTCCTACAGGAACGCTTCCGAAGTTGATTTAGTAATGGCTCTGGAGTTCCTCTGGAGCTCCTTAAGGATTTCTTCAGAGCTCTGCCGGTAATTCCCTCAGATCGGGAGTTCCTCTGAAAATTCTTTTGGAGTTTCCCCAGAAATTCTTCCTGGGTACCTCCAAGAATTCCTCTGGAGTTTCTCTGAATATTCCTTCAGCCTTCCTCTGAGAAATATTCCCGAGTTCATCCGGAAATCCTCCGCAATTTCTTAGAGAATTCTTCCACAGTTCATCTGGGAACTTCTCCAAAATTTCTTCGCAGTCCTTCCAAAAATTCCTTCCAAGTTCCTCTATAGATTCTTTGGCAAATCCTCCAGCAATTCTTCCGAAGTTCATCTGGAGCTCCATTGAAAATTTCTTAGAAGTTTTTTTTTCGGAAGTCTTTGTAGCTCTACCGAGAATTCTCTCGGAGCTTTGCCGGGAATTTATTGGAATTCCTCCGGGAAACCTTTTGGAGTTCTTCCTTCGGGATTCTTTAGGTTTTATTAATTTCTGAAAAAAAAAATACAAAGAAATGACTGGGGGAACTGCCGAGGAATTGCTGGAGGAACCGTAAAAAAAATTGAGAAAATTACTGGTGGAGCTCCGAAGAATTTCCTGGAGGAACTCTGAAGGGATTTCTGAAGGATATCTAAAAAATACTAGAGTAACTGCATAAAGGAAATACGGAGAAACTCCGGAGATATTAATGGAGGAACTTTGACGCAATTCCTGGTGGAACTCCGGAGAATCTTCCAAGAAAGTGCCGGATGAAATTCAGAGGAATTTCTGGAGGAACTCCAGAGGAATTTTTGGAAGTAAGGGATTCCTGGAGGAATCCGGAAGGATTCCATGTGGAACTCTGAAGAATGTCTAGGAGAAACTCGTGAGAAATTTCCGGATGAACTTTGGAGGATTTCTTTGAGAAACTCTGGACAAGGATTCCTAGTGAAACTGCGGAGGATTTCCGAGGAATTACTGGATGATTCATTAATAAACTCCGATTAAATTATTAGAAGAACTATGGCGAAAGTCCGCAAGAGTTCCAGGTGGAGCTCCTAGAGAATTTCCGGAGGAGCTGGCAGTGGAACTCGAAAAGAATTTCGGGAGATTTTTTCCATGAATACCCCTGGAGATTTCCCCTAAGAACTCCCCCGGGATTTTCTCCAGGAACTTCTCATGGTATTTCAAATAGCAATTCCTCCGGGGATTTTATTTACTGTGGGGATTTCATCCAGGAATTCCTCAGGGGATTAATTTCAGGGGATTTGCTACAAGAATTTTTCCGTGGATTTCCTGCAGGAATTTCTCCAGGAATCCCTTCGGGTATCTATTATCTTCAGAAATTCCTCCAGGTATTTCTCCAGGAATTTCTCTTAGGATTTTCTCCAGAAATTTCGCTGAAGTTTTGCAACAGGATTTTTTTCCGGGGGTTTCGTGTACGAATTACTCTGAAGATTTCATCTAGAAATTCACTAAGAAGCTCGTTCGAGTTTTCAGAGAATTTATCCAAGGTTTTTTTCCCGGAATATCTCTGGGAATTTCCACCACGAATGTTTCCAGAGGTTTCCTCCAATAATTCCTCAGAAAATTTCCGATAGCGATACCTTCGGGGATTTGTTTCAGGATTTTCTCTTGGTATTTCATCCAGAAATTTATTAAGTAATTCATCTGAGGATTTTCTTCAGAAATTGTTTCGGGAATTTATTCAAAGAATTTCTCCGGAGATTTCCTCCAGGATTTTTTCTTAGGATATGAACCAAAAATTTCTCCGGAGTTTTTCTCCTAGGATTTCTCCAGTAATTCCTCCGCGAATATTCCCAGGAACTCCTCTGGGAATTTTCTCCAGGAATTTTTCAGGAGATTTTCAATAGCTATTACTCTGGGGACTACGTCCATAAATTCCTCGGGGAACTTCGTCCAGAAATTATTCCGGGGATTCCCACAAGAAGCACCTCGAGGATTTTTTTTCACAAAACTCCTCCTGAGGTTTCCTCCTTGAATTTTTCTGGGGATTTCGTCCCGAAATTCCTCAAAAGGGATTTCATCCAGGAATTCTTTCGAGGATTTCCTCCAGAAACTCCTTTGGCAATTTGCTACAGGTATTTCTCCGGAGATATTCTCCAGAAATTTTGCACAAAACAAACATCGTAACATTTGTTACATTAATGTTACATTGATGCGCAAAAAAAATGAAAAAGCCACCCATTCAGAGAAAAATGTAAAAATGGACCACTGTTAGGTCTGCATGGGCTGAAACTTTCATCAATCGATTTATTGAGTATTTTTCAATTGAAAATTCGATGGAGCCCACTATCCAACATGCAAAAAAATGTATTCTTTGTGATTGCTGAGATTTTTCATGTTCCACTCTGTGTTTACATCAATCATGTGCAAGCCGTTCAAACCCTCACATGAGCATATCAGCTAAAAATATATTGTGTTTGCATCACACCGAAGCATAAATAGTCTTTTGAGAGAAATTTCATGCCAGAAAACATAGCCGACATTTGAAATAAGGATTTAATTCCAATCACACGCCTTAAAACTTCTATAATAAAAGAAATGTTAGGAAATTCCCTCAATGACCGCATATAACTAAGAACGTCAACAAAGTTTTTCATCTTTCCAGACTGTTAAAAAAAAACTTGTAAGCATCAATGTGTGTGTGATGTTCGGCGTTAAACCGGTACCTCTTGATTGTGGTGTTTTTGCTGCACTATGAGCAGCTGTCTTGTTTAATCGAAAGCAACTGTGCTTATTAGTTTGGGCTGTATTTTGATGGCGCCAAAGTATTTTAAAAGAAATCTAAACATTTTATCATGCTGAAGGAATAAAGGGAGATTTCCTTAGATCTAGATATTCTAGTAAAACATTTTATTTTAACGTTGAAGTGTTGTATTTTGACCTAAATCCGGTGAACCGTTAGATGTGAGACAAATCAAAACTGATTGCGACCGAAATTAAAATGGATACGACGAATAGAGGTAATTGAAAAAAATAATTTCATTGCATTATTTCCAACTAACAATCAGGACTTATCAAAATCTTATGGCACAATGTGAAAGTCGTCTTTCAAAAGAATAGTTTGACATCTGTTAGTATCCGCTTCATTCACTGCAATACTAAGAAAATTGCATGTTCTTATTGATCAAAGCCCAAACGATGGATATTAACACATAGTCCTATTGGTTCATTAACAAAAGGTTTGGTACAGTCCTTAAAGTGCTCTGAGGTCATATTGACCCTTGAACACAGACAAAGGGTTTCAGGTTTTGAAGCGAAAGTAAAAACTTGTAATATACATCAACCGCATTTCAATTCCCCGAAAACGAATTCAGATATATAAAAAAATCCCCTCCACAAAAGTCCAGCGGAACGCGCAAAGGATGGTTCGTTCTAATACGCTTAATACCAATCCTCATCAGAACACTAATTTAATTCCAGTCCCAGTAGCGCACGGCCGGAACCGGTCCCAGCATCAGGCAGTCATCACACACGACGCGGTCAGTGTTATCCTGTGATCCTTTTGTCGGAGCCGTTGCTGCGCGATGCGTTTCCGCCGTAGGCTCGCTCGGAATATTATGCCACCCAAACTGCCATGTTCCGACGAAGAAAAAACAAAGCCCCGTGTTCATTCACACTCACACGATCCAGGGCTGCTTCTGGTCGCAGAATCTCCCCAAAGACCGACGACGGGGTCATGACACGTACATGCAACCTCTGGGAAATTGACAATCTGACTATTCTCCGACTCGGGTTGGACAAGCTACCAGAGACGACAACGCGTATATCTGACCGGATTTTTTCCCGCCAGGCAGGCAGCTTCAGCTCGGCATCGGAATCATCCAATTTAGACAGTGTGTTATCCCTACGAAGGACGGAACGGAGTCGGACAGGATACGCGAATTTGCGATGGCGATGAGCTGCAAAAAATAATCTCATGAGCAGAGTACGGACGTATCTACGTGTAGGGGGACTGGGGGTAGTTTGCCCACGTTAAGGAGAACAGCTATTTTAGATGTGAAAAACATTATTTCATGCTCTTTTTTAATTATGGTCGGATAGACAAACATGTTTTCTACCAAATAGTAGAAACAGCAATTCATTTTAACTTTTCTGGGGTTTATAAATTAATTTAAAAAAAATGCTTGCTTAACTGCAAAGATGGTTAAAAGGAATAAGATGATCGACTCTTCATTTTGCCATATATTTTGTCGACGACACGTTATTCAAGTAACACTACTGCCATCTGTTGAGTCAAAAGCGCGTAAGCATTATATTCAGCTAAATTAAAATCATCGTGCAATCGAAAAACGAAAAGTGGAAGAAATTAAAACAACCACGCTTAAAAATGGTTACACAGAAGTAAGTTCGACTCACATAACATCAGGCTTTTCTGGAACAACACAAAATTTGAGTAATTTTTATATATACTAAAAACTGTTCATGTGCTGTTTTTTTCATCTTTTTCTCACATTTTATGCCATTTAGAGATGATTGGCAATGTCGCACATCCTCGTTTGAGCTGTGTACCTTTTTTCAAGCGTGAATGTCATTAACGAACACCTCAACATCTGGTGGTCACTAGGAGAACATTGCATATTAGTAGGCTTTTGACTCACCAGAGCGGCACTATTCATGTCGCCTAGAAAACACGAGAGTCGGTTATCTTTTTCCTTCTAACCATCTTTGATGCATGTATATGTGTTGCATACATCCTGGCGTTTGTTCAGATGTTATTGTTCAATAATAGTATACATGCTGATGCGAAAAATGTACATTTGTAAGGTTCCAATTTTTGCGTAACTTCAACGTGGCATTACGTTTGGTAGAATTTAAATTCAAACGGCTGTTTTGGTGTTATGAAATAGGGGTGGGCGTTTTGCCCCCAGAGTTGATTAAAGTTTAGGTCCTTCAATATGCTTTTTGAGGACAAATTTAACATATGTTTTGCACGTAATACAAACTATGAGAGTGCACAAGTTGGCTCTCGGCAATAGTTTCAGAAATTTGGCTATTTATCGACCTAAAAAATGACATTGAAAATCGCACAAAATTGCAACAAAAACAGTGAAAAACGTTTTTATACGATTTTATCGATTTGGTTGAGAAAAATACATAAAAACATATAAGGAAAAGCATTTTTATCCATTTTCTATGATCTAGGGTGAAAAAAAGCATTCTAAAACACATCGTTCGTCCAAATCGATGGTGGCGCGTTTTGCCCCCTATGGGCATATTACCCCCAGTTCCCCTATAGCAGATGAAGCTTTCTTTTTTTGGTTGTTTTCTTTTTTTAGACAAGACTCGAGGTGGGCTCTTCGTGCGTAGTAATTTGGATGCAAACGAGGTTAGTTTGGCTTTGTTATGTTGATGATTATGTAATTTTGAAGCATGGTTCATACGAATAACCTTGTTTCGGATTCTCTTGATGAAGGACGCTTCTTGTGCAGCCTAGAAGCAGAAATATTCTGAAAGGACAGCCTTCTAATATGACCTACTGCAGCTTGGCGAGATAAGGACTTTCTGAAGTCAATGTTCGAAAATAAAAGAAGATGAATTGAAGATTAATCGAAGCCACACCTCAAACCTTGAAATATCAAACTTGGAGAAACAGAGAACCATTCAACCTGAATTTTTTTATGACCAAGCAATCAAGTTTTCAGATTGAACGGTTGTCTGGTTCTCCATATTTATGCTTTCAAGATTTGAGGTGTGACGCGCAGCTATTCAGCATGACCATGCTGAGGGTCGTGGGTTCGAGTGCCGCTGGTCGAGGATCTTTTCGTAAAGGAAATTTTCTCGATTCCCAGGGCATAGAGTATCTTCGTACCGGCCTCACGATATACACATGCAAAAATGGTTAATCGGCAAAGAAAGCTCGCAGTTAATAACTGTGGAAGTGCTCATAAGAACACTAATCTGAGAAGCAGGCTTTGTTCCAGTTGGGACGTGACGCCAGAAAAGAAGAAGAAGCCCAGTCAACGTTTTGGTTGGTATATCTTTTGTTTTACATTATTCTATATTAGACAGTTTCACAAAAATCAAAATTTCTGGGATTCAACCAGTCACCCCCAAGTCCTAGTTGCAATACTAAAACAAACTACCAGGCAAATTTTCATCCAATTTGGAGAAGATTAGGAGGTGCCTCAAGTCGAATTTGTGTTTTTTGGCTATTTTTTACATTCGAAAATTCTAACAAGAATTTGGAAACATGAAAATCAGAATGAACGCCACTAGTTGAACGTATTATTAGTACTTTACAACTTTTGAGAACACTGTATGCCGATTAGAGATGGTTTTGACCTCATAAAATTGATTTTTGTTAATTTAAATACCTGTAAAACATATATTTCTCTACAATTTTTGTTCTACGAGATTCTAAACCACATGCCTAATCATAAAAGTTCAATCGTAGAATCATTCCTTTGTCATTTCTGAACATTATTGTAGTACATCATTTTTGTATCCGAATTACAGATAAATTGTAAAAAATCGTCGGAAATACGACATTCCTCATTCCCCTGCATTTAGAGCTGCTGCCAAATGGCGCAATTGCTGACAATTACAAATTACAAAATTGAACATGGTAGCTTTGCTTTTTCAATGATGGATGATGATTGAAGAAAACATCTAGAAAATGTCATCAACGCAGTCGTGTTTCAAACAACATTCGCATTTGATGCCATGCATTCACATATGTGATATAGCCCCGAGGTCAAGCTTCTCGACTACTAATCTTGAGGATCAGAGTTTAATTACGCGAGTTCATTTAGAGTGTTCTTTTTTTTCCAATGGACCAAATGACTTGAGGCCAACCAATTTCATCACGATTTATTGTTCAAAAGTGTATCTTAAGACTGAGTCTTAATCAATAGAACAACTCCCACTCCTAAGTGAATGAAGAGAAATGCTCAAGTAGTGATTTACGCCTTTAGTCCTTTTTATATGCTGCATATAGAAAACATTGGTTTCACTCGAAAAAAAGAATCAAACTCTGATCCTCAAGATCGGTAGTCGAGAAGCTTGACCTCGGGGCTATATCACATATGAAATTGCTAGGCATCAAATGAGAATGTTGTTTGAAACACGACTGCGTTGATGACATTTGCTAGATGTTTTCTTCAATCATCATCCACCATTGAAAAAGCAAAGCTACCATGTTCAATTTTGTAACATGTCAGCAATTGCGCCATTTAGCAGCAGCTCTAAATGCAGGGGAATGAGGAATGTCGTATTTCCGACGAATTTTTACAATTTATCTGTAATTCGGATACAAAAAGATGTACTACAATAATGTTCAGAAATGACAAAGGAATGATACTACAATTGAACTTTTATGATTAGGCATTAGGTTAAGAATCTCATTAAAGAAAAACTGTAGAGAAATGTATGTTTTACAGGTACTTTAATGAACAGAAATCAATTTTATGAGGTCAATACCATCTCTAATCGCATACAGTTTTTTAAAAAGTTGTAAAGTACTAATAATACGTTCAATCAGTGGTATTTATTTTGATTTTAAAATTTCCAAATTCTCGTTAGAATTTTTTGAATGTAAAAAAAAAGCCTAAAAACACAAATTCAACTTGAGGCACCTCCTAATCTTCTTCAAATTGGATGAAAATTTGTCTGGTAGTTTGTTTTAGTATTGCAACTAGGACTAGGGTGTGACTGGTTGAATCCCAGACATTTTGATTTTTGTGAAACTATCTAGCATGCAAGCATGGTTAAAAATATGTTGGTTTATTTCAATCAATGTTTTTGGACGGTTTCCATTTATTGAATTTATTTATTTATTATTCCTGAATTCAAAGATGGTATCAATAATCGCATTATAAAAGAAAATTCTAATATTTAATAAGGGATGGTACACAAATTATGTCATGCTTAGTTTTGACTTTTTTGACCCCTTCCCCCCTTTGTCACGTTTTTTGTACGAGTCCTTCGAAAATTTGGTAAAACTTGTCACGCTTGGCTTGACCCCCCCCCCCTTGGAGCGTGACGTAATTTGTGCATGACCCCTAACCTGTATTTATAACTAATAAAGCTGAGTAGCAGGCTTGGTTCCGGTAGGGACGTAACGTGAGGAAAATGAAGAATAATAAAAAGAAGAATATACGTAACCATGTTTTTCTTGGTAGCCTCTAAATTCGACATCTTAAGTGCTATCAAGGTGAAAAAATCATTCTATTGCTTAAAATCAAGATGGCTTCAAAATCCAAGATGGCCGCCAGATTTTTTCACTCAAAATAATACTCTTAGTGATCACTCGACATGAATAATATACCAACGATTAAAAAATCCGTTTTTTTTTTTAAGGCAGTCTGTGCTTGTGGCCAATACTGTGCCGGATTCAGGTGATATGTAGCTTCTTTACCGATACAGATCTATTTTGAACTGATTTATATTTACATCAACTTTCACTCTCTCCTACTCTTTTAATCTCACACCGAGCAGGTAGAAGAGAGCTCTGTTGTTAGTGAGGCTAGCTGCCTGCGAAGAGGGTCAGTTTGTCTCAGTCACCATCTGATACTGACGGAGGATGAATGTGCTCCCCAAAGCACGGTCCTCCGTGAGGCGTCTTCTGGTGGCTGGACGGGTTTTTTTGTGGAGGGGCTGGGAATCGAACCCATGACCTTCCGCTTATGAAGCGAAAGCATAACCTCAAGGCTACAGACCCCCCAAATCCGTTTGTTTGTTGTACAAAAAATGATGTTTGCATTGATTACACTCGCAAATCGTAGAACATTATTTAGACAGTCGTTCATTTCATAGGGTGAATACCATTGCTCACCTAGTTTCTGTAGCCTATCTTACGCAGTTTTTTCTCAGATTTCTGATGATGATCTCAGAATTCAAAACGAGCGGTGCGCTAATGGTGAAAAAAACGTTTTTTCTAACAAAATTCAAGATGGCGGCCAAATTAAAAATGGCCGCCCATTTTTTTTAACTTCTAATGAAAGCTATATCCTTACTCTATACGAGGCCACTATGTTTGCTATGTGTTCCAAAGGAAATATGAGACATATCACGTGAAGTAATACCCAAGATTTATCAAAAAATGGGCTTTTTCACAAACTGTTCAGCTAGCTGGCGTACGAGGGGTCCACCAGTTTGAGAAAACCGAAAGGACCTGGTGGCGGCCTGGTTTCAGCGAGAATTGCTCCTATGAATCAAAATTCAATACACTGAAATCAAAGATGGTTAGAAGGAAAAAGATAACCGACTCTCGTGTTTTCTAGGCGACATGAATAGTGCCGCTCTGGTGAGTCAAAAGCCTACTAATATGCAATCTTCTCCTAGTGACCACCAGATGTTGAGGTGTTCGTTAATGACATTCACGCTTGAAAAAAGGTACACAGCTCAAACGAGGATGTGCGACATTGCCAATCATCTCTAAATGGCATAAAATGTGAGAAAAAGATGAAAAAAACAGCACATGAACAGTTTTTAGTATATATAAAAATTACTCAAATTTTGTGTTGTTCCAGAAAAGCCTGATGTTATGTGAGTCGAACTTACTTCTGTGTAACCATTTTTAAGCGTGGTTGTTTTAATTTCTTCCACTTTTCGTTTTTCGATTGCACGATGATTTTAATTTAGCTGAATATAATGCTTACGCGCTTTTGACTCAACAGATGGCAGTAGTGTTACTTGAATAACGTGTCGTCGACAAAATATATGGCAAAATAAAGAGTCGATCATCTTATTCCTTTTAACCATCTTTGCTGAAATGTAGTTTTTTCGACATTAAATTGATTACAGCAATGAGAACTTTTTTGAGTAAAACAAGAAATTGTAGATTACACTCCAAACTCATTTTGATTAGAAAACTCAAAGAAATCCTTTTTTTTTAACCAGTGCCTATAAATAAAATTTCAAAGTGATGTCATAGTTTTTATTTTGCATAAACTGGATTTTACGTGTCCAGTAAGCATATTTGAGCAGAATTAGATATTTTGGATAACACTCAAAATTTCCTACGAAAACCCTAAATTTTCATCCCATTTTCCTGTTAAACAATGTTCAAAGCAATGACATGTAGTTTTTGTGGCATGAATTCTTTTTAAGAAATCTGTCAATAATTCCATCTTTCACTCATTCCACGCTCATTCGTATGGGCTAGCAATCGCTAGAACCAGAAACAGCGGACATTACACCGTTTCTCTCCCTCTACCCTTGTAGTGGGAAAAGGGTAAACAGGTCGTGGGCAGAGAATTTGTTTATTATAGAGAAGCGCGAATTCTGAAACCAAAGGTTCCAATCGAACCGTCAAACGTGGTTCCAATCGAGCAAATTCAATGAGACTCAAAGAGATGTTACGCAAAAGAGACGATGAATGTGTGTTAGTGAAAAGCGATACAAAAGTGGCGTCATTGATAAGCTTGGTTTCTTATGGCGACTGACAGGATGACACGCACACTAAAGTTTTGTTTGAATGACCTCAATTGTTGATAGTCATTGCAAATATTGTTTATAAACAAAGTCAAAATCCTCTCCGCGTTTCTTTAGTATAAATAAATTCTCTGGTCGTGGGCTGGATGAGGAAGTCGTAGATAACAGGTCCGAATCCCGGAGAAGAATCATTCATTGTGAAAGACAAACACCAGACGGAAATCTTAATATCAATTAGGAGGAACCGTACGATATGAGAAATCCCTGCACTGGTGGTGACTCTAAACCACAATACACACACATACAACATGTTGACTGCATTTTAACTTGAAATTTGATTTTGAAAAACTATATTTAGTAGATTTCTATTGTGATTTACAGACAAATAGGTTTCAAAACTGGAGGTTTTGGTGATTTTTGAAGTAAAAAGAAGTTTGCAAACTGATCCAAAGTTCCTCTTTCTGCTGAAACATAGGCCATGTTCTTGTTCAATACAATTTATGTCGAAGAGCTACATGTCGTCAGTTTGATAGGATGCAGAGCTACTTGGGTACCTCCGTGATTCACTTTCGCATGGGGCGATTTTCTCGGCCGAATTGTCTGAAACTTTGCAATAAGAAGCATTTTAATACGACGCACACTGTGGCCAAATATGAACTCAGTAGCTTTCAAAAACCCCCACTACCGAAGTGAATCAAAAGTGCCAATATAAGGTCTGGCTCCCTACTTGTTTTGAAGGCACACAATTAAAATAAATAAGTTTTTTTCGTATATTTTTAGCTAAATAAATTTTGAGTGTATCCAAAAAATACTAATACTGCCCAAACATGTTCACTAGATGGGGCCCAGATAGCCGTAGCGGTAAACGCGCAGCTATTCAGCAAGACCATGCTGAGGGTCGTGGGTTCGAATCCCACCGGTCGAGGATCTTTTCGGGTTGCAAATTTTCTCGGCTTCCCAGGGCATAGAGTATCTTCGTACCTGCCACACGATACACGAATGCGAAAATGGTAACTTTGGCAAGGAAAGCTCTCAGTTAATAACTGTGGAAGTGCTCAATAGAAGGCTAAGCTGAGAAGCAGGCTCTGTCTCAGTGGGGACGTAACGCAAGAAAGAAGAAGAAGAATATCCACTAGATTTCTACGAAAAAATTAGTGCCACAAAAACTACATTTCATTGTTTCACAATCAAACAGGAGTGAAATTTAGGGTTTTTCGTAGATTTTCCAATAACATAAATGTTGAGTGTAATCCAAAATTTTTATTTCTGCCCAAACATGTTTACTGAACTCATTCAATTTATGTTATGTTTAAAAACTACATTTTATCACTTTGAAATTTAATTTATATGGAAACAGATTCAAAAACTTGAAATTTATGATATTTTAGGGTAAAATAAATTTTGGGTGTAATTTCGAATATCTATTACTAATGCAAAATGTTCGCTGGATTACTGTCATTACTTCATAATTCGATTCATAGGCAAAAAGTAAGGGAAAAAGGTTTTTCTTAGTTCTTCTCAGTAATTTAAATGTTGAGTGTAATCAAAAAAGTATATTCCTGCTCAAACATGTTCACTGCATTTATACTAGCAAATTTATATTGAAAAGATGGTAAAAATGTCTCATGAAACAACATTGCAAAAGGATGTTTTGAACTAGGCCGTTCATAATAAAAGATAAAATTAATCTAGATCAGTTACAAGTAATTCAGATCAAAACCAAAGGGATTAAAATGTAGGGCAATTTTTTTTAAATACTTTGTCGAAGATACCTAACCTCTGTTATAAATAATCAAAGCACTAGCAGCTTGGCTGCCTCGTTAGAGATGCTCTGATTGTTTGTTTTCAAATACACATTATGCAAATCTGATAAATTTGAAATAGTGATTTTTTCAGTCAGATATGACACGATTCTCATACAGCTTCAGTTAACAAAAAAATGTATTGAATAAATTGCTCTAGGGAAAATTTGAACATCCCTAGGAATAATTTCTTAATTTCGTACAAAACTTGAGGATATGGACATGAGATACGTGAAAGGATTTTAAAAATCGGTTAAGTCTTCACTGAGATAAAGCCAAAAGTCCATATGGATGTTTTTGATCCCAGGGCTCAGCGTCACATTTTTGACAGTGAACAATGATGATTAAATTCCATGGTCTTGTAAGTTTCTAAGGGACAGTTATATCCTACTTGAAGATTACTTAGGCGATTCGGCATCGGTGATTTTCTTTAGCCCAATTGTATGAAACTCGACAGTAAGCATATTGTAGTAAAATTTGAGGTAAGTGGCTTAAAAAAAAGAAAGCCCTTGCAAAGTGAATCGAAAGTGCCAAGAATTGAGTGCTCTAATTTATTCACTGCAAAACTGTAACTGTAAAACCAAAATAAGGTCATTAATTTATTGCATTAATTATTCCGCTGGATCATTTTTCATCTATTTTAATCACGTCTGTTCAGGAGATCCTTTGATCCTGAATGAGTTTCCCCAAGCTCATATAATTCTCATCCATCAAAAACATACCTCAACTCCACATGAAATCATTTATCCCTCGAAAGTTGAAATTATGTCCCAGCAAAGCACTAAAATCTTCTGCTAATTGTAATTAAACCATAACCCAAGTCTATAATCCCATTGGGTGTCGTAAAGCGCATACACCTTCGCCAAAACTCAAATTCCCTCCAGCGGCTTGAATCTCGCCACTTCTCGTCCACTTTCTCTGGCCAAATCATATAATAGAGTACACCCCAGTTAGTGCAGCACTCGAAACAGCATGAATGATCCCCATGAAGTCTCTGGACGGAGCAAAGCAGAGCAGAGCAGAGTGCAGAAACTATCAACTTTTATTATCACGTCCCGGTACAAGTTTTGAAACTACGACGACGACGACGACCAAAACTTACCTCATATAATCTCCGGGAAACTTTCAAGTGCACTGGGGCGTAAACTAACGAGTCGTCGACGGTGAGGCAGATTTCGAAACAAGTCACTATACTCAGCTTCTACGCTGGGCAAGTATAGAGGGAAGGATCGTCCAACTTTTCAATCCACAAAATTATCATCCCTTCGGCAGTATTAGAGGGCAGCGAATGAAAGTGGCCTTGTACCTTGCCTAAGTTTTTCCGGATTGGCTTCCGAAATGGACCAAGTTTTATTCCAACCGCCCTTTTTTGTGTCGGGCATTCTTTTCCAGTAGAACGGTCCATTGTTCGTGTGGTGTGGTTTCAAACGAGCAGGGCGAATGAAAAATAACTAGTTTAATAAATTGAATTAACATTTATTCTTCGATTTCAGGTTCAGCTCTCGGCGCCAAGGCCAAAAGCCTTGACTCGAGCGAAAGGACCCGTATAGAATCATTAGGTTCAATTTCACTCGCTCGATGGCCCTTCTTGGCTGCTCTTGCTTAGGGTAGAAAGTCTCACCTTGAAAGTTAGTGCTGCTTCCTTGACTTCCCTGTGACCATAATGTCACCGCAAATTGAGACTGAGTGGCTAGGACGATACTTTATGAGAAGCGATCCAGGTCTAATTGAATTTATTAAAAGGATCCGCACCGCAAATTATAAGTGATGTGAGAAGAGCTTGCGTTTTTGAGTATCAAATTATGGAACTGTGAAGTATAAAGTTTGTAGCACGTAAAATACGGCTAAAGGTTTTCCGTCTCCTGTTTCGTTCCCTGGCTCAAGAAACAGACGGCTTTAGCGCCACCTCCGAAGAGGACCGTCTGTCGAGTTATGTTTGCCCGGCAAGAAACCCAACCTCAGGGCGGGTTTGTTTTATAAGAGTCCAAATAGCAATTTAGGAAACGATACAGAAAACTCAAAGGAATAGTGGATCGAGATTTCTCAGTTATAGAGGTCGCCTTAAGCGATTCTCAAAAAATAGTTGATGTTGACCGTCGTTCTACCGACACAAAAAGACACCACTCACGAGTATCATCACTGGAAGAACTCACTAATTCAAATTTCCCTGTCCGCTTCAGACACGTGAGTGGAGAGACTGATTTCCCAGGCAGTCTATCCTGGCGTACAAAAAACAGAAAAAGAAACAGGTAGAACGACGCGAAACGTGAGAAATCTCGAAGACCAAAAAAACTGTTACAGGGAAAACACTAACATATTACAAAAATACATAATCTGGTTGAGAACAGCAAAAACATTTAGAAATTTATTCAAATTTGATAACCTAGGTTTTATTCATAATTGTGTGTTCCTTTCCTCTTCTACTTCTTCTTCCTACTTTCCCTAATGTGTGTGCGGATTTGCTAAACTAATTCTATCGACATTTATCGATCATCTTCTTCTTATCTTCGAGCTCGGTTATTGTGTGGAGTTTTAACGCATGCGCATGGTTAGTTTGGTTTGGCTTGTACTCACGGACCCTTTTAGATGCTGCGATGAATGCCGCCGGCAAAGCAGAAGCGACGGCCGTTCAATGGGCTGGCAAAGCAGAAGTTTCGGACGAAGAATGGGACGGCAAAGCAGGATTCCGAAATTAGCACATCGACGATGGTGGTATTGCGTCTACTACTCCAAATACGGCAACGAACTGCGACTTTTTGGATTTACTCCTTGATGAAGTGTCGCACGCCGGAAATCACGTGCGTCGGTGACGTATGACGCAGTTGACGACGGTGGGGATCGTCGGGGGCTTCACACGTGGCCTGTCCACGAGGTAATAGAAATGGTGGTGGCCGCTCTGTCGGAACGGTTTGTTCCCTTCCGGCTTTCCCCTCAAACCGGGACTTTTGAGCGCTGAAGCGTGGGGTCGAGAGCAGCGCTTAGCGAGTAGATGCGGTGTGTCGAGCTTGGGCCGTTGATCGCTAGATGCAAATCCTGGATAAAAAGCCGTCGAACGGCTGTTCGACGCATTAACAAAAAATTTTCCACACAACCAAAAAACTTCACAATTACCTTTCTTAATTCACAATCGCACACACAAACTAACTTGACCGCACTTAACCTTCTTGGCTTTAGGCTAACAAACTTTACTTGACTAACGAAAAGGAACAAAAGTAACATTAATTTCAATCTACAAGACTTCTCACATTTTAATTTATTACCAAATAAAACACACCGCGACACTTAACAATTATTCACGCACTCTCGCCTCTTCCACGGTCCAGGTCAAAATGGACGAGTAGAAATTCTGAAAGTCCTCAGATAAGGTGTGATTTTACATCTTCGTGGACGGAAGTACGTAAAATCACCGAAGCAATTTCACGACCTTTTCAAACGACGATCCTCATCAACTACGAATGAGAACCGATTGAAGCGCTATCTCTTTCGCTACCATTCCATCTGAATGACCTGTATCGTTCCGTCTATTTTTGGACTCCGATCTATTTATAACGATCGTTAACGTTCGGCTTGAACTTTGAACCTTAGGCTTAATCGTGTTTCGTGGTGTAGTGTGTAAGGCGACAGGGACTTTTATTTGATATAGTATTGGTAGATGGCAACTTGTATGCAAGTTTTGTATGGAAAAGTGCATTTCATTTTGAACTGTGATATTGAATATCGCATATATTTAAGTGAACTATTGAATTTGTAAAATTTGACAATGGAATAATATGTGATTAAATGAAAAATAAATTAACACGAATAATAAATTAACATTGAAGAACATGAAAAACAATATAATTATATAACAATTTATGTACATCTATATTTATATTAAATAAATCTTTAAATAATATTTACAAAAAAGTGACCATGCTACAAGTTTGAAGAGATTCCAACCAGTTTTCAGAAATAAGCTTTGAAAAGCATTTGACTTAGTTTTTTCCTTCTTTTAATGAAAGGCTGTCATTTCACAGCGGATATTGTGGGCTTCTAGGTAATGCAAATTATCCTGATCTAATAACTAACATCTATTCCACCTGAAAATTCATTCGGTGGCTTTGCAAATTATCCTGACCTATTCCTGTTAGTTACCCATTCGACCCTACGGTTCTTTAGAACTATCGGCCTAATGACCCTATGTAAGAATTATATTTTTCCTCCTTATGCATATCACATCATCAACCAAAGGTGACTCCCTGATCTTGATCCAACCTCACTTTCCGTTGTGATTATGGATATGCAGAGGTATTCTCGGTCTCTAAAAGCAACAATCATTACACACTAACATTCGTTACTCATCCCAACAAACTGTATGGACTTGGCCGGCGCGACGGCTATCTAAAACAACCTGGGTCCTTTCCACCACCACAAAATCTAGCTTTGTCAATGCTCTGTCAATAACGTCAAGAATACGTAATTGCGTAACTTCAGCCGATGTTGGCTCCCCAATAATAAAAAAATGCCACTAAAAGTTCAAAGCGATTGAACACGATTAGCCTGTCTTGTTCGTTCGAAGCCCGGACATAATTGATTAGCTTTTTCCCCCGGTTTGATGACAGTTGTATTTTCAAACAGAAAATTTCCCTCTCCATGACGGGTGACCCACAGGAAATCTATTCGAGCCACCAATGCATATTTGATCACAACGGGACGGAATAAACTTTTCGCAATTTCGCATTCACTGACCGGCGGGCGGCGGCCGGCGCCAACCAACATTCGTTTCAATCTCATCAGCTTTAACCAACCAACTCCGGTGACGATACACTTCGCACCGCTGCGCTGCTGCTGAGAGCTGTATATTATTTCGATCCACTCTGCCACACTGTATGTGGTCTGAACTTTTCCAGTGAAAAAGGCTCAGAAGTTGGCACGGTGAAAATTAATTTCCAATAGCTCTCGTTGTTCCCGACGCACTATGGGCCAGAAATCGAAATTTCAGATTAATTAAGACGGATTACATACATCTCACAATTGATAGAATTACAATCTTTTCCTTTTTCGTTCATAAATTCAATATGCTATGGAATAAAGAACATCGAAGAACTAACCGATTTAGTCTACACAAACCTAGCCAGTGCCTGATAGAAGCTTGAAAATTTCTTGGATTAACAACTTCTAAAATTCCCAGCAAATCTGATATCATATATGCATTACTTCAAGTAGCATAGAGGTTCAGTTTTCGTTAGAAATGTATATAACACAAAATTTAATTTTGAAATCTTGAATGAAGTCAATTTCATCTGACTTGTATTTGAGCAATTCTCGCTGAAACCAGGCCGCCATCGACACCCATCGTTAGAATTCCAATTCTATGTTGCTGATCGTTAGTTTTCGATAAAACTTAAGGGTGGTCCTTTCCGTTTTCTCAAATTGGTGGACCCCTCGTACGCAGTGGCGTAGCTAGGGTTTTTGGAGCCCGGCGCGGTGTTCCATTTAGGGGCCCTCAAGAAAGTAATGTGAATGCCGTTCAAATGCGAACGCTAATGTGAAATCAACTGTTGGAATAAACGATGACCAAATAGCTTTTATAGAATTATGACTTAAATGATGGAACTTATGTTGATATGTTGATAATGTTGCTGTAGTCGTTAAATGATAAAAAATGTCAGTTAATGAGCCTACAGTTCTTCTTTTTTAATTCTTGTTTAAAAATACATTA